>NC_091977.1:242189133-242882387 GCF_044704955.1 Pristiophorus japonicus | reverse complement strand
CCCTCGCTGTCAGAAACACAGACACTGACAGACAGAGAGTGAGAGACACAGACAGACAGAGAGATAGAGACACTGACAGAGACACACAAGGCGGGGGGGGGGGGGGGGGGGGGGGCATCCCAGCGCCTGGTGCTGCAGTCGGTAAGTAGAAAATGTTTTATTTATTGATTTTTAAATTTTTTTTTATTTTTTATTAATTTTTTTTGATTGATTTATTCCTTGATTTATTGATGTATTTATCATTTATTATTGATGATGGCTCTTTATTTGTAAAACTGAAGTGTTTAATGTTTGTAAACTTCCCTTTAAACCCCGCCCCCCAACCCCCCATTCCCTACGCCTGATTTGTAACCTACGCCTGATTTTCTAAGTGTAGACAAGGTTTTTCTGAGCGTACAAAAATCTACACTTACTCCATGCTAAGTTAGTTTGGAGTATGTTTTCACTGCCTAAACTTTCAAAACGGGCGAAAGTGGCCGGACACGCCCCCTTTTGAAAAAAAAATCTGTTCCTAACTGAAACTGTTCTAACTGACTAGAACTGGAGCAAACTAAATGCCGAGAATTGCAATTTCTAAGATACTCCATTCTAAACCAGTTGCTCCAAAAAAACAGGAGCAACTCAGGCCGAAACTTGGCCCCATTATACGGTCATTGTCACATTGCTGTTTGTGGGAGCTTGTTGAGTGCAAATTGACTGCCATGTCTCCTACATTATAACAATTCAAAAGTATTTCATTGGCTGTAAAGCACTTTGGGGCACCCTGAGGTTGTGAAAGGCGCTATGGAAATGCAAGTCTTTCTTTTTACATGCACTCGCTGCCCTAAATTTGAGACTGAATATTTTAACACTTGGTCTCATTTTAGCCACTTCCCATATAGTATGGGCAGAAAGATTGCCGCAGATCGGTTGGCACTCCTGCTCCTCCTGGCCCCATAAAGGAAAGTATTTACACTTACCTTGGAGGGCTTCTTCTGTCTACAGTCTAGTCACAGATCTGCTTCAGCCGGGCCAGGAAAACCTCCCCCCCCACCGCTCCTCAGGCCCCAGAGAAAATCGAATTGAGATCCTATTGATGAGCGCCGGGATGGCGGGACTGACATATCAAGAAAGACTGGATCAACTGGGCTTGTATTCACTGGAGTTCAGAAGAATGAGAGGGGATCTCATAGAAATGTTTAAAATTCTGACGGGTTTAGACAGGGTAGATGCAGGAAGAATGTTCCCAATGTTGGGGAAGTCCAGAACCAGGGGTCACAGTCTAAGGATAAGGGGTAATCCATTTAGGACCAAAATGAGGAGAAACATCTTCACCCAGAGAGTGGTGAACCTGTGAAATTCTCTACCACAGGAAGTTGTTGAGGCCAATTCACTAAATATATTCAAAAAGGAGTTAGATGTCGTCCTTACTACTAGGGGGATCAAGGGGTATGGCGAGAAAGCAGAAATGGGGTACTGAAGTTGCATGTTCAGCCATGAACTCATTGAATGGCGGTGCAGGCTCGAAGGGCCAAATGACCTACTCCTGCACCTATTTTCTGTGTTTCTATGTTTCTAAGGGCTCCAATTTACATAAATTCATGAAGCCCTCGTCTGCTTTAGGCAGCCGTCTCATCCACTTGCCGAATCCTGCAGGTTAAGATCAGGAATGTATGGCGCAGAAGGTTTGAGTTCCGAATAGAGTTTAACCCAATGCCTGTGTACCGTGACAAACTACTCAAATAAACCTAGGGTTTTTTTTGCTTCAAAAGACAGAAAATATCAGTAACAAACCGAATTCAGATGCAGCTGTCAAAGTTCAAATGCACACATTCTCTGAGGTATCATCTTCGACTGCTGGGTATCACAAAGCAATCGTTAAACTTCACAGTCCTGTCATATCGTGTTTGTGTCACTTGTTTTAGTTAAGCAGTGTGGGATGGGTTCAGACTGTTTGTTAATGTTGTAGTGCACTGCCATCTAACCTCAGCCCATGCTGTGGGAGGTCGAAGCATCTAGTGACAGAGCGACACTGTCAGAGGAATGTGACGAGACTGTGGGCCTGTTCAATCAGCTGGGGGTGAGGGGGGTGCGGGGGTAGGGGGGGTTGTGGTGCATGGCAAGTAGGCATCTAAGACTAGAAATTGCTGTGACTTAAAGATTTATGTCAGCAGAAATTCAGCATTGCTGGCCAGCAATTTTGGGAAATCTGTTATTTCACCCCTTTCCCACTCACCAGACGCCTGTCAGGAAATCGCTGCAATGTTTGGAGGTCCTGGTGTGTTATGACACCTATACCATGTATACCATGACACCTATTCCTTGTATTCGTTAATAAAAAAGAAAGACTTGCATTTATATAGCACCTTTCACGACTTCGGGACATCCCAAAGTGCTTTCCAACCAATAAAGTAGTTTTGAGGTGTAGTCACTGTTGTAATGTAGGAAGTGCTCCCACAAACAGCAATGAAGTAAATGACCAAATCATCTACTTTAGATGTTGGTTCATAGATAAATGTTGACCAGGACACTGGGCGAACTACCCTGCTCTTCTTCAAAAAAGTGACATAGGATCTTTTATGTCTGTAATGTATATATATACCTGTGAGTCTGCTCACAGATTTGTTGAGCTATTGCCACGCGGTGTCCACCAGTACGCTCGCAGCCTTCCGCGAGAGGTGGGCGCCGGAGGGACTGGAGTGCATCATCACCCCCGGCAACCAAATTTTAATTCAATTTTATATGTTTTAAAGTTTAATTTGTTTTATTGCCGGTTTTAGTGTCCCTCTCCCCTTTGATAGGGGGCACGTATAATTTGTGGTTTTAGTGCCAAAAAAACCACACAAAAAAACACAAAAAAACCCAAAAAACAAGAAAAAAGCATTGTAAACTGTTTGGAGTGTCCCCCCCTTTAATAAGGGGGCACTTGATTTAATGTTCATTCAATGGTTGCAACAAAAGAGTTGTTGAGCTATTGCATTGGGAGTGGCTTATCCAGTTACGTGATGTTCACAAGACTCAATAAAACCCCAGCCAGTTGGATTTGGGGGATCCATGATGAGGCAGGTGGTTGTGAACCTGGTGGAGGAACGGGTAATGTGTAGTGAGATTGTTAAAACTTTTGCTAATAGACCAACTAGTTCTTAATAGCAATTCTTAAGCAAAGAATGCATGAAGCAAATACATTACCAAGTCCCTCCTGGATTGGTGTCTGATGCAAATGATGGCCTCTCTGACAATGGCCCACAGCCAGATAGGGAATGGAAGACCAGCAGGAAGAGCAGTGCAAGGAAGGTAGTGCAGGGGTCCCCTGTGGTCATCCCCCTGCAAAACAGATACACTGCTTTGAGTAATGTTGGGGGGCATGACTCATCAGGGGAAGGCAGCAGCAGCCAAGTTCATGGCACTGTGGCTGGCTCTGTTGCACAGGAGGGCAGGAAAAAGAGTGGGAGAGCGATAGTGATGGGGGATTCAATTGTAAGGGGAATTGCTAGGCATTTCTGCGGCCGCAACCGAGACTCCAGGATGGTATGTTGCCTCCCTGGTGCAAGGATCAAGGATGTCTCGGAGCAGGTGCAGGACATTCTAAAAAGGGAGGGAGAACAGCCAGTTGTCGTGGTGCACATTGGTACCAACGACATAGATAAAAAAAGGGATGAGGTCCTATGAAATGAATTTAAGGAGCTAGGAGCTAAATTAAAAAGTAGGACCTCAAAAGTAGTAATCTCGGGATTGCTACCAGTGCCACGTGCTAGTCAGAGTAGGAATCGCAGGATAGCGTAGATGAATACGTGGCTTCAGCAGTGGTGCAGCAGGGAGGGATTCAAATTCCTGGGGCATTGGGACCGGTTCTGGGGGAAGTGGGACCAGTACAAACCGGACGGTCTGCACCTGGGCGGGACCGGAACCAATGTCCTAGGGAGAGTTTGCTACTGCTGTTGGGGAGGAGTTAAACTAATATGGCAGGGGGATGGGAACCAATGCAGGGAGACAGAGGGAAATAAAAAGGAGACAAAGGCAAAAGACAGAAAGGAGATGAGGGAAAGTGGAGGGCAGAGAAACCCAAGGCAAAGAACAAAAAGGGCCACTGTACAGCAAAATTCTAAAAGGACAAAGTGTGTTTAAAAAAAACAAGCCTGAAGGCTTTGTTTCTTAATGCAAGGAGTATCCGTAATAAAGTGGATGAATTAACTGTGCAAATAGATGTTAACAAATATGATGTGATTGGGATTACGGAGATGTGGCTCCAGGACGATCAGGGCTGGGAACTCAACATCCAGGGTTATTCAACATTCAGGAAGGATAGAATAAAAGGAAAAGGAGGTGGGGTAGCATTGCTGGTTAAAGAGGAGATTAATGCAATAGTTCGGAAGGACATTAGCTTGCATGATGTAGAATCTATATGGGTAGAGCTGCAGAACACCAAAGGGCAAAAAACGTTTGTGGGAGTTGTGTACAGACCTCCCAACAGTAGTAGTGATGTTGGGGAGGGCATCAAACAGGAAATTAGGGGTGCATGCAATAAGGGTGCAGCAGTTATAATGGGTGACTTTAATATGCACATAGATTGGGCTAACCAAACTGGAAGCAATACGGTGGAGGAGGATTTCCTGGAGTGCATAAGGGATGGTTTTCGAGACCAATATGTCGAGGAACCAACGAGGGGGGAGGCCATCTTAGACTGGGTGTTCTAAAATGAGAGAGGATTAATTAGCAATCTTGTTGTGCGAGGCCACTTGGGGAAGAGTGACCATAATATGGTGGAATTCTGCATTAGGATGGAGAATGAAACAGTTAATTCAGAGACCATGGTCCAGAACTTAAAGAAGGGTAACTTTGAAGGTATGAGGCGTGGATTGGCTCGGATAGATTGGCGAATGATACTTAAGGGGTTGACTGTGGATGGGCAATGGCAGACATTTAGAGATCGCATGGATGAACTCTAACAATTGTACATTCCTGTCTGGCGTAAAAATAAAAAAGGGAAGGTGGCTCAACCGTGGCTATCAAGGGAAATCAGGGACAGTATTAAAGCCAAGGAAGTGGCATACAAATTGGCCAGAAATAGCAGCGAACCCGGAGACTGGGAGAAATTTAGAACTCAGCAGAGGAGGACAAAAGGTTTGATTAGTGCAAGGAAAATGGAGTACGAGAAGAAGCTTGCAGGGAACATTAAGACGGATTGCAAAAGTTTCTATAGATATGTAAAGAGAAAAAGGTTAGTAAAGACAAACATCGGTCCCCTGCAGTCAGAATCAGGGGAAGTCATAACGGGGAACAAAGAAATGGCGGACCAATTGAACAAGTACTTTGGTTTGGTATTCACTAAGGAGGACACTAACAACCTTCTGGATATAAAAGGGGTCAGAGGGTCTAGTAAGAAGGAGGAACTGAGGGAAATCCTTATTAGTCGGGAAATTGTGTTGGGGAAATTGATGGGATTGAAGGCCGATAAATCCCCAGGGCCTGATGGACTGCATCCCAGAGTACTTAAGGAGGTGGCCTTAGAAATAGCGGATGCATTGGCAATCATTTTCCAACATTCCATTGACTCTGGATCAGTTCCTATCGAGTGGAGGGTAGCCAATATAACCCCACTTTTTAAAAAAGGAGGGAGAGAGAAAACAGGGAATTATAGACCGGTCAGCCTGACATCGGTAGTGGGTAAAATTATGGAGTCAATTATTAAGGATGTCATAGCAACGCATTTGGAAAGAGGTGACATCATAGTTCCAAGTCAGCATGGATTTGTGAAAGGGAAGTCATGCTTGACAAATCTTCTGGAATTTTTTGAGGATGTTTCCAGTAGAGTGGACAAGGGAGAACCAGTTGATGTGGTATATTTGGACTTTCAGAAAGCTTTCGACAAGGTCCTACACAAGAGATTAATGTGCAAAGTTAAAGCACATGGGATTGGGGGTCATGTGCTGACATGGATTGAGAACTGGTTGTCAGACAGGAAGCAAAGAGTAGGAGTAAATGGGTACTTTTCAGAATGGCATGCAGTGACTAGTGGGGTACCGCAAGGTTCTGTGCTGGGGCCCCAGCTGGGTACATTGCACATTAATGATTTGGACGAGGGGATTAAATGTAGTATCTCCAAATTTGCGGATGACACTAAGTTGGGTGGCAGTGTGAGCTGTGAGGAGGATGCTATGAGGCTGCAGAGCGACTTGGATAGGTTAGGTGAGTGGGCAAATGCATGGCAGATGAAGTATAATGTGGATAAATGTGAGGTTATTCACTTTGGTGGTAAAAACAGAGAGACAGACTATTATCTGAATGGTGACAGATTTGGAAAAGGGTGGTGCAACGAGACCTGGGTGTCATGGTACATCAGTCATTGAAGGTTGGCATGCAGGTACAGCAGGCGGTTAAGAAAGCAACAGGCATGTTGGCTTTCATAGCAAGGGGATTTGAGTACAGGGGCAGGGAGGTGTTGCTACAGTTGTACAGGGCCTTGGTGAGGCCACACCTGGAGTATTGTGTACAGTTTTGGTCTCCTAACCTGAGGAAGGACATTCTTGCTATTGAGGGAGTGCAGCGAAGGTTCACCAGACTGATTCCCGGGATGGCGGGACTGACCTCTCAAGAAAGACTGGATCAACTGGGCTTGTATTCACTGGAGTTCAGAAGAATGAGAGGGGACCTCATAGAAACGTTTAAAATTCTGATGGGTTTAGACAGGTTAGATGCAGGAAGAATGTTCCCAATGTTGGGGAAGTCCAGAACCAGGGGTCACAGTCTAAGGATAAGGGGTAAACCATTTAGGACCGAGAT
This sequence comes from Pristiophorus japonicus, assembly GCF_044704955.1. Lineage (NCBI taxonomy): Eukaryota > Metazoa > Chordata > Chondrichthyes > Pristiophoridae > Pristiophorus > Pristiophorus japonicus. Next base: position 242,875,628 of record NC_091977.1, on the reverse strand, counting down.
GAGGAGAAACTTCTTCACCCAGAGAGTGGTGAACCTGTGGAATTCTCTACCACAGAAAGTTGTTGAGGCCAATTCACTAAATATATTCAAAAAGGAGTTCGATGTAGTCCTTACTACTAGTGGGATCAAGGGGTATGGCGAGAAAGCAGGAATGGGGTACTGAAGTTGCATGTTCAGCCATGAACTAATTGAATGGTGGTGCAGCTAGAAGGGCCAAATGTCCTACTCCTGCACCTATTTTCTATGTTTCTATGTTTCGAATGCACCACTCCCTTGGTACTGCACTGAAGTGTTATCCTAGATTATGTGTTCAAGTCTCTGGAGCACGACATGGAACTAGCAACCTTCTTACTCAGAGGTGAAAGTACAACCCACTGAGCCACGGTTGACACTATTAAATCCACAATTATTGCTTGTTACTGTGGTGGGGGGGGAGGGGACTTGCACAATATCTCATCTATCAAACAGTGCTTCTGTGATGTGCTAATTCTGCCCATATTGAGCAGGAGTTACAGCTCGGGCTAAATCTCAAGTCTGGAATCACAGTGGAACGGCAGCAACTTCATACAGTTTGTACAGATGGAAAGTGTTTATAATGTGATTGTTTTCCATGCTCCCATCATTTGGTTTCGTGGTGGAGGGCAAGTAAGAAGAGAGAAGGACTACTCGACATGTCTAATGGCACTAAAGATGTCCAGATCAACTGCTATGCCACCCAGACAGGCGACAGGCCCAGACTGTGTAACCTGGCAGCGGCTGCACAGTACTGTCTCCAGAGGCCCAGGTCTAGTCGCGAGGCAGTTACAGAGCAGTGGCATCTGTTTCAGAAAGGTGTTCATAAAATATGGAACTGCAGCCTGACATTTTGCACATCCTCTGCTTATCTTTCCCCCACATCCAACATGCATTCCACAGCCTACCCACATTTGCACATTGTCCACTTCCAGGATTCTGTGTAACGTTTCCACATTCTGTACATGGTTTCACTTGCTGTATGCCATTCATATTTTCCATGACCCTGTCTATTTTTTCACATCCTGACCACTTCTGCTCATCCTGTACATTATCGATATTGGGTACCTGATCCATATCCTTACATTATCAATATTGTGTATATTATCCATATCCGGTACATTTTCTTTATCCTGTGCATTATCGATAGTGTGTACATTTTCTATTTTCTGCTTGTTTTCTGTATGCTGCGCATTATCCATATCTCATATACTGTTATACATCTCGTACATTCTCTATGCCGAGAAATTTTTCACACACTGAACATTTGACAATCCCAGGGCAATATTGGATCTCCTCTCTAACCATCTATCCAAATCCTCATCCTGTAGTTTACCCAGTTTTTCTGCTTTATTGATATCCTGTTTGTTATTCACATTCTGTACCTATCCCATATTTACACACATTTTTAAAAGCTTCATCCTTTATATTATCTGCATGTTTTGCGCATTGTCACACACTGCTTTAAAAATACATTGTGCTGCAATCAGATTTCCCTGATGCCAGGGTATCGAGATTTGCAAGCAGCACAATGGTCACGGAGCAATTAAACAAGCTCCTGGAAGCTCTGCAAAGGTAGTTTCATGGCTTTCTTGTGTGCCTCAATATTAATCTTTCTTGACTGCAATATTTGCTAGTTATGTCAGGCTAAAAGAAAACTGTCAGCTTGAAAGAAGCAGCTAATTAACTGCATGTTCACTTTGCAGTTTTAGCACAAACCTTTTATGTACTTTCAGTGTCAGCTGTGGCTCAGTGGGTAGCACTCTTGACTGTGAGTCAGAAGGTGTTGATTCACATCCTACTCCAGAGATTTGAACACAAATCCAGGCTGTCATTCCAGTTCAGTACTAAGAGAGCACTGCACCGTTGAAGCTGCTGTTTTTTGGATGAGATGTTAAACCGAGGCCTTGTCTGTCCTCTCAGATGGACATAAAAGATCCCATTGCACTATTTTGAAGAAGAGCACGGGAGTTCTCCCTGGTGTCCAAGCCAATATTTATCCCTCAAGCAACTTTAGCTGGTCATTATCTCATTGTTGTTTGTGGGACCTTGCTATGTTCAACTTGGCTGCTGTGTTTCCTACATTACAACAATGACTACACTTCAAAAGTACTTTATTGGTTGTGAGGCGCTTTGGGATATCATGAAGTTATGAAAGGTGCTATATAAATGCATATTCTTTCTTTCTTGTTAAACGTACCTCAGTGTTAACCTTGATCTTCTGTGATGTGAGAGCCCAAGATTATTGAAACGTTTTAGAACGACAAAATATATTAGCATTAAATTTCATACATTCATAATGCCACAGGTGTGCATATTAGTCTTTCAGAGGAAAATACTGAAATACTGGAGCAATACAATGTTGTTCTTGATTCCAAAGCCCACCTTTGCTGGCTACATGCCCATCTACAAGAACATGGCCAAAAACTATCGAATTAATTGTTCAAACCAAATTAGATGTGCTGCTGGTCTGTATAGTTTCTGATTATAGTCTGTGGTTCATTTTACCTATCAGTTACAAATCCGGGTCTGTCATAGATCTCTTCTCAGATTCAGGGGCATCAGTCGCTCTGGTAAGCTGTCCGAGCATCCTCTATTCATGAGCATTGATTCACACTGCCCCACATCTATGAATACACTGGGGGCAGATCTTGACTTTGCGGGATAATGTAAAACAGGCAATAGTGAGTTGACAACCTATTTTACATTTCTCTCGATTTTTATCTCCATTTGACTGGGCAGTCGACTCACTATCAACTGTTTGACTCTGTCACACAAAGTCAAGATCTATACCAGTGTTTTGAACATACCATTTTTCCAAGTCTTTTTCTAAAATCCTCTGTGTAAAAATAGTCAAAAGATCCCAAACTGTGATGCCATCTCGTAGTGTCTGCTCATTGTTTGAACTTTGAACAATTTATCAGGCATTTGTCTCTTTGTCAGGATGATTGGTGTAACAGTGCTGTGTTCATTGCTCCCATTTAGCTTTAAAGCGACTGTGAAGGCGTGACTATCCATCAGAACACCCTACCGTTCACAGAGTGGGATCAAGCACTTCACTGTTTATCTTTTGTTTAGCTGCTTTCATGTTGCGCTTAGTGCTGTGTTAGTCCCAATGGTACCAATGTATGTGTCTCAATCAAACAGTGTCAACACCAAAGTAAAGTTACTGAAGTGGTTAACAGTCAGAGAGACCCAGTATAAAGAAATGGATCAAGCACAGCGCTAGAGGAATATAAAACACATAAAGAGACAGTAACCAACATGCTCTACCCTGCCAATTGAAGGAAGCGGGTCTGATGATGTCATTTAATGGCGCATCATCAGCTGATTTCCTTAAAGGAACCACGCGCAAATTTATTTTGACTTTTGTGCTATCAGTATCCTGCAGCATTGAGGTGCTGCAAGTACTGACAAGCACTGCACAAAGGTGCAGGGCTGCATCTAGGCTTTCCCATGACTCTCTGCATATGCTAATGGAGGGAGTCACAATACACAGGGAGGTACATTTCCCTTCCCATGGACAGAAGGGACCTCCCCAAGACACCCATGCAGCCTGGTTGCACATTGCACAGGAGGGCACAAGCAGGAATGTAGTCAGGAGGAGCAGGCTGCAGTGGCGCAAACCTTTCAATGATCTCAGTGGATCACAAAACATTACTGTAAAGCCACACTCAACCTCATCTTACTGTGTCACTCATCTCATCCCATCACTCTGCCTTCCTGACCCTACTCCTGCACATCCTTACTCACACCAACTTATCTTGCACCTTCACCCATTCCTCACGATCTACATTGTAACATTCGCATCTCACTAGCCACCCCTCACACTCACCCTTTTCCTAGTCCAATCATACGAACTAACAATACACAAAGGGAGGCACTTCGGTTATTTATGCAATTTCCATATAAAGTTTCTGTTACTGTGATGTCAAACATTGAAACCTTAATTTTGCCTTCTTGGACAGATTTGTGTGCAACTTTGGAAATGGCTTGGTGAGTTGCAGAGAATGGTGAGACATAACAGACCGCCCCGCCGCCCCCGCCCCCCCCCCCCCCTCCCCACCCTGCAATGGTCATGAGTATGAAAGAAATGGCTTGGGCATTGTAGAATGCTTTATGGTTGGTATTGTTGTTGGTGCTGCTGGTGTTGGGCTGATCATGCTGGGATTCTGAGGACCAAGGTGAGATCGTTTCAAGGGCATCGATGCTGATGGAACAGATGGCAGTTGAAGTAGAGATAACCGAAGCAATCTGTCAATGGTGGGAGAGGTAATGCTGTGGTGCCAATCTGGTGCATCATGTGGCAGCCAGGGTGTACAGCATCAAGTGAAGTAAATCTGACCATGGTGAGGCCATCCCTGGTGTCCTGGACAGCAATGTGGTTGGGTGCTGATGCCCTGTGTCCTGTGTAGCATCAGTTGATTGCGGTGAAAGTTGGTGTTGTTGGCACTGCTGGTGTTGGGCAGATCATGCTGGGATTCTAAGGACCAAGATGAGATCATTTCAAGAGCTCCAATGCTGATGGAACAGATGGCAGTTGAAGTAAAGATAACTCAAGCGATCTGTCAATGGTGGGAGAGGTAATAAGGTCAGACTGGATGGAGACTTGTGTAAAGATTTGCAGCATCCTGAATCTGTAGTGGAAATGCTGTATAGAGAAGCTAGTGGCTAAGAGAAGATATCTGCTTCAGCTGGGAGATTTGAGTTGATATTTGACGCTGTCAACTCATCAGCTGAAACAATGGCAAATGACCTCCTGCCTCAGCTTCACTGACGAGGTCTAGGCACAGCGGGAAATTGCTGGGCGACCTTTCAAAATCAAAAAGCTGGGGGAAAAAAGCATTGTTAAGTGTGGCTGTAAATAAGCTGCTAATGATTTCAATTGCCTCCCCCGCTGTTGCGTGTTGGGTCTGCTCAGCGCTGGTAGAACCAACATTTGGGAAAAGCACTGTCAAAACAAGACATCCCCCCAAAAAATTCCCCCCATTGTTAATCAATTGGATGATTCTCGATTGTCAGCTAAATAGCCTTTTTTTCTATCTCCAATATTTTTATTACTAATAAACGAAAGCGTTCAAAGAATATGAAAAAAAAAGAAAGCTAGCATTTTATTGCCTCTATGTTTTTATCTACAGGATTGCTCGCAGCAGTGTCCTGGAGATTAATATTTAATTCTGCTAGTTTTACAACCTGCCCAATAATATTTTGCGTTGACTTCAGTGGAGAGTAAAATCGGGTGCGGTGTAAAACCAAAATTGTACCTGGAGCTGAGTTTCTCGATGGACGGATTCGGTTAAAATTTCCCGCAGGATTTCATCATAATCCAGCAAACCCAAATTAAGTAGGTTACTTTTAGCGGGTGTGGTTTATTTGCATCCAGGTGCATTGTAGAACCGTACAGTGTGTATAGTCTCCTATTCTCCAATGTATTTGCACTGTTTACTGGCCTGGTTGTCATGTTTGGATATGGAGTTGTTTTTAGAATGCAATGTGCATCGTAAAATAATGGGGTGGATTTTCCTTTTAAGCCTCCAACTGTAAAACTCAGTGGGCCCTAGGGGCTTATGGCAAATTTAGGTGCAAACTTTCACGTGATTTTCTTCCCATAATGGAAAGTAGATCATGTGCAGTTTGTGCCTAAGTTTGCAATGTGTTAAGGCCCCACGAAGCTTTGGTGCCCAAAAGCTAAGGAGGAAAATTCATTCCATTCTGTGTTTATCATGAATGTTTGTGGTGGGGTCCTTGCCTCCAAAAAAGAATCAATCAAACTTCCAAGTAAGACAACAAAACAATTCCCCTTTCTATACTGATAACAGCAGTCTATCTCACCAAAAAGCACCAAAGAGTTTTACATTGGTTGATGTTTATTGCTCTGCATTTTCCCTTGCCACTCGTTCAACCAAATCTGATGGTAGCTAATGGTTTATGTATATGTGTGTCATCACAATCTAGGCTGACACTCTCAGTGCAGTACTGAGGGAGTGTTAGGAGTGTCGTTTCTCAGATGAGCTGTTAAACCAAGTCTGCCCTCTCAATTGAATGTAAAAGATCCCATGGCACTATTCGAAGAAAAGCAGGGGAGTTCTCCCTGTGTCTAGGTCAATATTTATGCCTCAACCATAACATCACTAAAACAGATTATCTGGTCATTTATTTTGTTGCTGTTTGTGGGAGCTTGCTGTGCGCAAATTGACTGCTGCGTTTCCCACAATACAATAGTGACTACATGTCAAAAGGTGCTTCATTGGCTTTAAAATGGTTTGGGACTCCTTGAAGTCATGAAAGGTGCTGTATACATGCAAGTCTTTCTTTAACTTGAAGCGGATTGCAGAGAATTTGTGAGAGGCAGCAAGGCATCGTTGAGAAGGAAGAGTACTTGGGGCCGAGAAGGAGCAGGAGCCAGAAGAAAATGAAGAAAGCAGCAGAGAGATGAAGATCAAAGCAGAGAAGCCAGGGCAACTGGAAGAAGGACAACAAAGAAAAGCAGTGGGACGAAGAAAAAAAAGACAGGAGGTCAAAAAGCATCAGGAGCCAGAAGGAAGCAGCACCGAGATACAGAGCAAACCAAGACAAAGGTGGGCAGAGGAGCGCATGGAGTGCAGTCAGCACACGTGGTCTGTCAAACCCACATGGCAACTAAATGTTTTTCAGACTTCTGCCCAGCACCATTTTCAAAATCCAGGAGTAAGCATCTTAAATGTGACCAGTTGCATGCCAGAAAATGCCATTTCTCTGTGCAAACTACAAATTTGCAGTAGGACACCTGCCACACCCAATTTGTGCATGTGAGAGTTCATGCGTGCGTGTGAGAGAGAGAAAGAGAAAATTTGCAAGGAATTCTAGGCTTTATTCACTGTACTCCAAACAGGGAGTCTCGCTGTATGTAATTGCTAGTCAGAGAACAGTGCAATAGTCTTATCTTGAACCCAGATCCCTGTTGAGCAAGGCCGAATTTATCCTTCTGTTTAGTTATTGTATTTTATGTTTTAAAACTTCATATTATAAGCAGTTTGGGAGTACATACTTTTTCAAACACCTTCTGATTTGACATTGATAAATTCCACTCCAGTTGCATATTACATAGAATTATTGAGAGTTTACATGACAGGAACAGGCCAAACTGTTCAATGCCGGTGTTTATGCACCACACAAGCCTGCTCCCACCCCTCTTCATCAGTGTGATATCTTCTGTACTGTCATGTATTCAACTATCATTGTGACCCATGTATAAGCTGAACTAAGTTGTACACCATGAGAACATTGACCACAAGGGGTGCACTTGTGGGAGACACTCCTAACCTGGGCTTTTCAGATATAAAAGGGGAGGCTCCACCCACCTTCATCACTTGAGGTCTCGGTAATAAAGGTAACTGGTCACAGAGTGACCTTCTCTCAAGTATGGACCTTGTGTGCATTTATACTGTATAGTAAGGACATATCATTGGCGACGATAAACTGGGATTTAATCCATGCGAGCATGGCCACGAGCAGCACAGAAGAGAGGTACTGTGTTGGTGATTATTGGGACGACTTTATTGAGAGACTACAGCAAAGTTTTGTCACGAAGGAATGGTTGGGACAGGATTCGGCCGGCAGGGCTCATCTCTTGACGGTTTGTGGATCCAGAACATGCTCCCGGATGAAGGACCTTCTAGCGCCAGAGAAGCCTGTGGACAAGATGTTCGAAGAGCTCAGTAGGTTGATTGGGGAACATCTTAAACCTACATGCACATGGCGAGACTCCGGTTTTACACACACTGGCAGTGAGAAGGGCAAAGCGTTCCAGACTTCGTGGCAGATCTCCGGCGACTGGCGAGCCTATGTGAGTTCCCAGATGCATGTAGAGCGGAGATGCTGCGAGACTTTTTTATTGAGGGCATCAGGCATGCTGCAGTTTTCAGAAAACTGATTGAGACCAAAGACTTGACCTTGGAAGCGGTGGCTCTGATAGCCCAGACATTTATCTCAGGGGAAGAAGAGACCAGAATGATGTATGACAAAATTCTTGGCTCAAATGCGACAAATGACCAGGGAGTCAACATTGTTAACGCAGCACACAGTTCTCTAGGCAGAAAGGGCAATCAGAGATGCTCCAGCATGTAGTCGAACCCAAAGGGGGAATTCAACAGAGACAATGGCTAGCTGAACGGCGATTCATGCCATCGCAATGGACAATGCGGGCAGTAATGGGGCCATCAACACCTGTTAATGGTGCGCTTAAGGACAGTCACAGAGACAGTCAGAGATGATCGACTAGTAATGGACCTTTTGTTTCCAACAATGGGGCCTCCAGCTCATGCTGGAGGTGTGGAGGCAAACACCCAGCCAGAGCTTGCAGGTATCAGCAATATACCTGCAGAAACTGCAACGTCAGCGGTCACTTGGCACGTATGTGCAGCCAGGTTGATGTACGAGGAGGATGGGCCAGATGTAAGCCCTATGAGGCCAAAGGAAGCGCTTGCATGTGTATATATGCAGTAAAAAAAATGCACCAGTACCTGTTTGGCAGGAAATTTGAGCTGGAGACAGATCACAAACCCCTAACGTCCCTTTTGGCCGACAACAAGGCCATAAATACGAATGCATCGGCCCGCATACAGAGGTGGGCACTTACGTTAGCCGCCTATGACTACACAATTCGGCACAGACCGGGCACTGAAAACTGCGCCAATGCACTCAGCCGGCTCCCACTTGCAACCACTGAGGGGGCAACTGAGCATGATGCTGACATGGTCATGGCTGTTGAAGCTTTCGAAAGCAAAGGCTCACCTGTGACAGCCCGTCAGATTAAAATCTGGACAAATAAAGACCCGCTGCTGTCTTTATTTAAGAAATGTGTCCTGAATGGGGACTGGGCAGCCACGTACGGGGCATGCCCTGAGGAGTTTAAACCGTCTCATAGGCGCAAGGATGAACTCTCGATTCAGGCCGATTGCCTGAAGGCAATTGCCAGGACACATGTTTGGTGGCCAGGGATAGATGCAGACCTGGAACTTTGTGTTCGCAGGTGCAATGCGTGTGCTCAGCTGGGCAACACACCCAGGGAAGCTCCCCTTAGCCCCTGGTCCTGGCCCGCCAAGCCATGGTCACACATTCATGTGGACTACGCAGGTCCTATCATGGGAAAAATGTTTTTGGTTGTAGTAGACGCCTACTCCAAATGGATTGAGTGTGCCATTTTAAATTCAAGCACATCCTCACCCATGGTAGAAAGTCTATGGGCAATGTTCGCCGCCCATGGTCTACCAGATGTCTTGGTCAGCGACAATGGCCCGTGCTTCACAAGCACTGAATTCCAGGACTTTATGGCAGGCAATGGAATCAACCATGTCAGAACGGCACAGTTCAAGCCGGCCTCAAACGGCCAGGTGGAACGAGCAGTGCAGATAATCAAACAGGGGATGCTCAGAACCAAGGGGGTTCCCTGCAAAGCCGCTTATCACGCCTCCTGTTGGCCAATAGGTCCCGACCACACTCGCTCACAGGGGTTCCACCCACAGAGCTGCTAATGAAAAGGACGCTCAAAACCAGGTTATCCCTTAAACACCCTACTATGAAAGAAATCGTTGAGAACAGGCGTCAGTCACAATGTGACTACCATGACAGGAATGCGAGGGCGCGATGTATTGATGTCAATGACCCTGTTTTTGTCCTTAATTACACTGCAGGGCCCAAATGGCTTTCTGGCAGTGTGATTGCCAAAGAGAGGAATAGGGTTTTGGTAGTTCAACTTAACAATGGACAAATCTGCCGCAAACACGTGGATCAAACTAAAAGGAGGTTCAGTAACCCCATAGAAGAAGCAGAGGAAGAACACGACGTAGAGTTTACTCCACTATAGGTGACCGAACACCAGAACCAAGTGGAGGAGAGCCCAATCATTGTGGGCAGTTCGGACAGGCCTGAGGCACCGCAAACAGCAGACACTCAGGCCAGCACCCAACAACCGGAGCCCCAACTCAGGCGCTCTACAAGGGAGTGTGATCCCAATAAGACTTTGGGGAGGAGGTGATGTCATGTATTCAACTATCATTGCAGCCCATGTATAAGCTGACCTAAGTTGTACACCTTGAGAACATTGACCACAAGGGGTGCACTTGTGGAAGACACTCCTAACCTAGGCTTTTCAGGTATAAAAGTGGAAGCTCCACCCACCTTCATTACTTGAGGTCTCGGTAATAAAGGTAACTGGTCACAGAGTGACCTTCTCTCAAGTATGGGCCTCGTGTGCATTTATATGATATAGTAAGGATATATCATGTATGACCTCACAAGCACACAGGCTGTAAGATGGATGATAACTTCAGGAACCTGTCAGGTGACCTGTTCCCTCTTTATTGTTATAAACAGCAATGGCTGCATTACCGCTATAGTCCACTAGGGTGGACCTATATATATAGTACACTTCTCCCTCCTTTATGAGGAAGTAATTATAACAAACAATCATCATACATAACTTGCATGGTTATGCATAACAAAGAATATGGACTTATTTTGCCATATTTACAAATCAAGCTTAACCACTTGTTTTCTGTTTCGAAGAGGATACCTTCGCTCTCGAACCGAACTTTCCAAACATGGTGTTGAACTTAGACTCATTCTAGGCTGATCTTGAGGAAGGTTTTCCTTCAAGGGATACCCTTGATTTCCAATGGAACTTTCTACAACTTCAGACTGTTTGTTTGCCTGACTCAGACTCAGACTTAAATTGTGACTTTCTCTTGGACTTGTTTCTAGTATATTTGATGTAGGATATGCTACTGGTATTGTACTTGTAATAAGACTATCTGATGAGATAGAAATAATCAGATCATTCCAACCATCAACTCCTTCCACATCTGTAGGTAAAGTATGATCAATGTGAACAAACCTAACCTGTCCATGATCAAACATCTTGACCAAATATGTACGAGGACCACATATCTTCACCACTCTTCCTGGTAACCACTTTAACCATTTATAGTGATGGTTCTTCATTCTCATCTTCTGATTTAATTTCACGCTTCTCTCTTTTACTCTACCTATATCATGATTCTCTTTCTGTCTTAATTGTTTCTCTTCTACGTACTATGCCAAGTTTGGTTTTAACAACAAGAATCTGGTTTGTGGCTGTCGTTTGAGAAACGACTCTTTTGGTGTTCTACCAGTAGTTGTGTGAGGAGTATTATGATATGTAATGAGAAAATTAGCCAATTTGTGGTCCAATGACAGCTGTTGTTTCTTTGGATTTTGATGAGGACACGTTTTACAATTTGTACAGTGCGCTCTGCTGCACCATTTGAAGCAGGGTGGTACGGTGGAACCTTGGTATGTTTCACACCATTTTTGCTTGTGAACTGTGCAAATTCTTCTAAACAAAATCTGGACCATTATCAGACACAATTTATTCTAGGAGGCCAAATGAAGAAAATAATCTTCGCAAAATGTCTAATGTTTTAATTGATATTTTCCGCATTGGAAACACCTCTACCCATTTCGAATGGCGATCAATCACAATAAACGATTGCTGTCTTTCTAGCTCAGCAAAATCGATATGCAACCTTTGCCACACCCTGGGAGACCATTTCCATTGCTGTAATGGCACTGATAGTGGGTTCTTGCTTACCGGTTGACATATAGTACACTGATTAATGATGTACTCTATATCTTTATCTAGACCTAGCCACCTTAAGCAACTGCGTGCAAAACTCTCAGTCAAGCACATTCCCAGGTGCTGGTTATGAAGATCTCCTAATAATTTGGACCTGAATTTATTTGGTATAACCACCCATATGATACAATCTTTATCGACTGACAATTCATTCCTACGAATGAAGAATGGATGAATATTTTTCTCTGTTACCTAATTTGGCCAGCCATTTGCGATGTAATCATACACCTTTGACATAACTGGGTCACATTTGGTTCCTCTACCAATCTCTTCAGCTGTGACTGGCAGTTCATCAATGTATGAAAAATAAAACACTTCTTCACTATCCAGTGTAACTTGTGATGGGGTTGGCACTCTAGACATAGCATCAGTATTACTGTGATCAGCTGATTGTCTGTATTCAATATCATATGTATATGCTGACAAAATCAAAGCCCAGCTCTGCATTCGGGCTGCAGCTAATGTTGGAACTGGAGACTTTGGATGGAGGATTGTTGTCAGGGGCTTATGGTCCATAAGTTAACCTATGACCATACAAGTATTTGTGAAACTTCTTGACCCCAAAAATTAATGCCAAAGCTTCCCTTTCGATTTGCACATAATCACACTTACTGGCACTGAGAGTGTGTGAAGCAAAAGCAATTGGTCTCTCCTCCCCACTGTGTAGTACATGAGAGATCACTGCCCCAACTCCATACGGAGAGTCATCACATGCTAGCTTGATTTCTTTAGATAAGTCATAGTGAACTAACATGATGCTCTCTATCAATTGACTTTTATTCTCCTTGCATGCTGTGTCGCATTCTTCTGACCACTTCCAATGGAACTGGTTTTTCAATAGTTCATTCAGTGGATGTAACACTCAAGCCAAATTTGGTTGGAACTTCCCATAATAGTTCAAAAGACCCCAAAATGATCGAAGTTCAGTGACATTCTTGGGAGTGCGTGCATTTCTGCAAGTCAGGCAGCATCTGTGGAGACAAAGCAGAATTAACATTTTGGGTCAATGACCCTTCGTCAGAACTGGAGAGTGTTCGGAAATAACAAATTCTTAACAAGCACTGAAATGGGGATGGGAAGACAGAACAAAGGGGAAGGTCTGTGATAGGTTGGAAGACTGGAGAGATTAGAGAGACAAAAGGGATGATGGCCCAAATTCAACTGGTAATGCCAGGAATTAGAAAAACATTACTCAAGATAGGGTGTGAATGGCGGACTAATGACCAACCACCATTGGAGACAAAGAGAAAAAAAGAAAGAAAGAAACAGGCTCTGGGTGGCCGGGGGGGGGGAGGGCACGGCGGGGGCGCATGGGGGGGGGGGGAGAAATGGAGCCAAAGATTGGTGGCGGTTACGCTCTGAAATTTTTGAACTCGATGTTGAGTCCAGAAGGCTTTAAAGTGCCTAAACGCAAGTTGAGGTGCTGTTCCTCAAGTTTGCGTTGAGCTTCGTTGGAACAGTGCAGGAGTCCGAGGACGGAGATTTCAGAGTGAGAATGGAGTGGAGAATTAAAGTGACAGGTAACCGGAAGCTCAGGATCATACTTGTGGACTGAACGGCGGTGCTCCGCAAAGGGGTCACCCAATCAATGCTTGGCCTGCCTAATGTAGATGAGACCACATTGTGAGCAGCGAATACAGTATACTAAATTGAAAGAAGTACAAGTAAATTGCTGTTTCACCTGGAAGGAGTATTTGGGGCCCTGGATAGTGGGAAGGGAGGAGGTAAAAGGACAGGTATTGCATCTCCTGTGCTTGCACGGAAAGGTGCCATGAGAAGGGGAGGGTGTGCTGGGGGTGACCGCGGAATGGACCAGGGTTTCCATTGTGTCCAGATTCCAGCCAGCATCCGCAATATTTTGCTTTTGTATGGGTGCATTTCTGATTGCATCCAGCTTTCATTTGGTTGGATGTAAACTATCTTTCTCTACTCTGTGCCCTAAGTACTCCACTGAGTTTTCAAATAACTCACATTTGCAAGCAGTTAATCATACTCTGTGCTTCTCTACCCATTTGAGGACTTCATTCAACATGTTATTATGAATTTGCCTCTTTGTTGCTGAAGTTAATATGTCATCTATATAACATACTGCCCCTTCAATACTTTGCAAAATTTGGTTCACCACCCCTTGAAATATGGCGGGGGCGGAAGACACTTCAAATGGTAGCCTATTAAACTGATATAGGCCTAGATGAGTATTTATAGTCAAGCATGATTTGGACTCCTCATCTAGTTCAAGATGTAAGTAGGCATTTGTAAGATCCAACTTTGAGAAGATCTGACCACCTGTCAGTGTTGTGAACAAATCTTGTATATTTGGCAATGTATTGGGGAGATTACCCTCTCGAATCTGGTTTATAGTTACTTTATAATCACCACACAATCTTACCTTACCATTGGACTTAGGTACAACAGCAATGGGTGTAGATCTATCTTAGAGATAATATTCTCAGTCTCTAGTCATTTGAGTTCTTGCTCAATTTTCTCCTTGAGTCTATATGGTACGGGACGTGGCTTGCAGTAAACTGATCCAGCGTTCTTCTGTACCCTGACACTCACCTTGAAACCTTGAATTGGACTGCCGATTTCGCAGAACACCTTCCGATACTTCTTGATGACATCATCCTTCAATGCAAATCTCGTTTCAACACAAAAAATCTCACTCCAATCCACCTTCAGTGATCCCAACCAATTTTTTCCAAGTAAGGCAGGCTTGTCTCCTGTGATTACTATGAGAGGTAAGCTCTGATTTTGATCCTTGTATTCCACCGGTACGGTGATACAACCTACCACAGGAATGTTCTCTCCCAAGTAGCCTCGCAGCTCTATCTTGGATTTCTCCAATGGAACTCATGCAATTTGCCGAGATATAGCGATTCCGGTACTATGCTCTTGGATGCACCAGTGTCGATTTACATAGAAACATAGAAAATAGGTGCAGGAGTAGGACGTTCGGCCCTTCGAGCCTGTACCACTATTCAATAAGATCATGGCTGATCATTCCCTCAGTATTCCTTTCCTGATTACTCTCCATACCCCTTGATCCCCTTAGCCGTAAGGGCCATATCTAACTCCCTCTTGAATATATCCAATGAACAGGCATCAACAACTCTCTGCGGCCAGGTATTCCACAGGTTAACAACTCTCTGAGTGAAGAAGTTTCTCCTCATCTCAGTCCTAAATGGCCTACCCCTATCCTAAGACTGTGTCCCCTGGTTCTGGACTTCCCAACATTGGGAACATTTTTCCTGCATCTAACCTGTCCAGTCCCTTCAGAATTTTATATGTTTCTATGAGATCGCCTCTAAATCTTCAAAACTCCAGTGAATACAGGCCCAGTCGGTCCAGTCACTCCTCATATGTCAGTCCTGCCATCCCGGGAATCAGTCTGGTGAACCTTCGCTGCACACCCCTCAATAGCAAGAACGTACTTCCTCAGATTAGGAGACCAAAACTGAACACAGTATTCCAGGTGAGGCCTCACCAAGGCCCTGTATAACTGCAATAAGATCTCCCTGCTCCTATACGCAAATCCCCTAGCTATGAAGGCCAACATGCCATTTGCCTTCTTCACCGCCTGCTGTACCTGCATGCCAACTTTCAATGACTGATGTACCATGACACCCCGGTCTCGTTGCACCTTCCCTTTTCCTAATCTGCCGTCATTCAGATAATATTCTGCCTTCATGTTTTTGCCACCAAAGTGGATAACCTCATATTTATCCACATTATACTGCATCTGCCATGCATTTGCCCACTCACCTAACCTGTCCAAGTCACCCTGCAGCCTCTTAGCATCCTCCTCCTAGCTCACACAGCTACCCAGCTTAGTGTCATCTGCAAACTTGGAGTTATTACACTCAATTCCTTTATCTAAATCATTGATGTATATTGTAATTCCTGGGGTCCCAGCACCGAGCCCTGCGGCACCCCACTAGTCACTGCCTGCCATTCTGAAAAGGACCCGTTTATCCCCACTCTCTGCTTCCTGTCTGCCAACCAGTTCTTTATCCACGTCAATACATTACCCCCAACACCATGTGTTTTAATTTTTCACACCAATCTCTTGTGTGGGACCTTGTCAAAAGTCTTTTGAAAGTTCAAATACACCAGTTCTCCCTTGTCCACTCTACTCGTTACATCCTCAAAAAATTCGAGAAGATTTGTCAAGTTTGATTTCCCTTTCATAAATCCATGCTGACTTGGACCGATCCTGTCACTGCTTTCCAAATGCGCTGCTATTTTATCTTTAATAATTGATTCCAACATTTTCTCCACTACTGATGTCAGGCTAACTGATCTATAATTACCCGTTTTCTCTCTCCCTCCTTTTTTAAAACATGGTGTTACATTGGCTACCCTCCAGTCCATAAGAACTGATTCAGAGTCGATAGACGGTTGAAAAATGATTATTAATGCATCCAGTATTTCTAGGGCCACTTCCTTAAATACTCTAGGATGCAAACTATCAGGCCCTGGGAATTTATCAGTCTTGAATCCCATCAATTTTCCTAACACAATTTCCTGACTAATAAGGATTTTCTTCAGTTCCTCCTTCTCGCTAGACCCTCGGTCCTCTAGTATTTCCGGAAGGTTATTTGTGTCTTCCTTCGTGAAGACAGAACCAAAGTATTTGTTCAATTGGTCTGCCATTTCTTTGTTCCCCATTGTAAATTCACTCGATTCTGACTGCAAGGGACCTACATTTGTCTTCACTAATCTTTTACTCTTCACATATCTATAGAAGCTTTTACAGTCAGTTTTTATGTTCCCGCAAGCTTCCTCTCATACGCTATTTTCCCCCTCCTACTTAAATCCTTTGTCTTCTTCTGCTGAATTCTAAATTTCTCCCAGTCCTCAGGTTTACTGCTTTTTCTGGGCAATTTATATACCTCTTCCTTTGATTTAACACTATCTTTAATTTCCCTTGTTAGCCACGGTTGAGTCACATTCCCTATTTTATTTTTACTCCAGACAGGGAAGTACAGTTGTTGAAGTTCATCCAAGTGATCTTGCGCGCTGAAAAGCGGCTTTTCCGATGCCTTCCCGGGTGCATAGAAACTTCGTACGGACCCGGGACGTTGGAATTTCCACGCCATTATGTTCGTCTTATTCCCAAAGCTTTGCCTGGAGACAGTGTTATAATGGACCCCTCAATTCTATCTTGGACTCCCATTGGGTTGTTCTTTAGAATAATGTACAGCAGACAAGGGGAAATGTGGAGACTGTAGTCTTATCAGGAAATCTTTAAACAAAATGCTTTAAAGCACTTTCAAGATGAAAGAATAGAAAATAAATGTCTCGCGAGGATTTATTGAGACAGGGCATGAAATCTGCAGTGACCCAGCATGCACTCCTTCTGGCAGACTGTCAAAAATTGAAGCAAATGGCTTTCAGGTGAAAGCAGTTTTTATTTGTGGCCAACTACAGTACCATAAACTGATGGATATTAGTATTTTATCCATGAGAATATAAGATGCATTGGTTCAGCCATGTTTTGTGCTGTTTAAATCACAGAACCTTTTCAGAACCTGTCCATGTGCTGTTATTTATTGTACAAATATGTCAGCGAGGCATAGCACTGCTGCTTTGCTCCATGAGCATTCCTCTATTTCCATTTTTTTGCGACCAGTGAGTACTTTATGGTAACTTGGGAACCTATGCCACTTTATCGCATGCCTTTGCACATTGCACTCGATTTGCAGTTTCCGAACCTGGAGGATAATGACGAGCTGAAGAAAATAACAAAATTGCTGGTGAAAACCTAAGAGATGAGCACTGAAGCCGCATAGTCTATGCTTCATTAAAACCAGTGGATTAATGCCTCGTGTTTCAGCATGTTGTCAACAGACAGCGCTATTGTCAAGTGCAAGCTTAGACACTTGATGTCAATATTAGTGAGGACCAACTGCAGTTGCTGAGAAGGCTGACAGTTGCAGAAGACCTACAACTGTTCGTGAGTAATGAACAGGAATAGTGGATTTCAGTTATGCAGGCACCATCACCCGCCCCTTTCAAATATAAAAATAAAGTCTCATATATTGGCCATCCTTTATAGAAACATAGAAAATAGGTGCAGGAGTAGGCCATTCGGCCCTTCGAACCTGCACCATCATTCAATAAGATCATTGCTGATCACTCCCTCAGTACCCTTTTCCTGCTTTCTCTCCATACCCCTTGATCCCTTTAGCCGTAAGGGCCATATCTAACTCCCTCTTGAATATATTCAATGAACTGGCATCAACAAATCTCTGCCTCAGGGAATTCCACAAGTTAACAACTCTCTGAGTGAAGAAGTTTCTCCTCATCTCAGTCCTAAATGGCCTACTCCTTATCCTAAGACTATGTCTTAATGTACAGCTTACTTTGCAAAATCATTAACTGCTGAGTATTTCAAAAAGATGTTTAAAACCTGTCAAGTAAATCACCAATTTCTGTGGGTCTGCCTTCCAGTAACTCGACAGTTGTAGGATTTCTTTTCTCCCTTGCTTAGAATACAAAAGGTCAAGGATCAAGCGAGACACTGTAGTTGTTTTCTAACTGTAAGGTTTGACATATAGACGCTGCAGTTTTTAACCAGAAAGCAAGTAGTAACTTATCATACAACCTTTTTCTGCGAGTATGACTCATGACAAAGGATTGATTAAGTTCTTTGTCCTTGGGAGAATTAGAAGGTTCCTCTCAGATGTTGTCTTGTCCAGACATTGCATGTGGTTCTCCTGGAAACCCTTGCAGAATGGGCTGTTTTATATGTTTTTCCTTCAAAGTCTGCTGCTGAACATCATACCATATTTAGATTGTTTTCCAATTCAAACACTATCTCTTATCAGTTTCCAGGCCTTGTTTCCTGTTTTTGCCACTGTCAACATAGTTTCTTCTTACCAAGGTCACATCCGACCTACTGCCTCAGCAAAACTGCATCCTGTCAGTATTGTAGTAAACACATTCATGATGCTTGCTTTGCAGGACACGTCAATGGGCTAATTTCACAGTATGCCAATTTTGCTCAAGTTGACATTTCTGTGTGCTTTTACCAAGAAATCGATGGTTTCAAATCCATTAATTTAGTCTTCTTTCAAAGCATGTATTGAAAGTCCATATTGAAAAGTCCAAAATACTTTACATTGAACACACATGATTTCTATGGATTTCTTGGTTCCATAAGCTGCTGAACCATTTTTGAAATGTTGTGCTGGTGCAATGGCTCACTGGTTGACACATGCCCATCTTGCATGCTCTCCAATAACGTGAGTACTATGGCACAGGAGGACATTCAGGAGCCCAATGGGTTGAGGTTAGGTATCAACAGGCAATGTTCTCCCTGGTGTGAGCAAAATCCATAATAATAACATTTGAAAAGGAAGTGGATACTTATTTGAAAAAGAAAAAAAGTATAAAGGATTTTGGAAAGGGTCCAGGGAGAT
This sequence comes from Pristiophorus japonicus, assembly GCF_044704955.1. Lineage (NCBI taxonomy): Eukaryota > Metazoa > Chordata > Chondrichthyes > Pristiophoridae > Pristiophorus > Pristiophorus japonicus. Next base: position 242,856,539 of record NC_091977.1, on the reverse strand, counting down.
GGCTCGAAATGGCTAGCTTTCTCAGAGACTTGAGCACGATGGGCTGAATGGCTTCTTCGGTGCTGTACAATCCTATGGTTCTAAAATGGACTCAGAAATATCTCAAAATTGTATTTCATTGTTATCTTGAAGTCTTTCTTTTTTTGCATAAAGTTGCAGATTAATAACAGGGGTAGGACGGGCAGGAGAAGGGGGGGAAATTCAACTTCAGTTGGCCTGATTGTCCTTTCCATTGCAGTCAATGGAAAGGAAGATTGCGTGGAGTGTATAATAGGCTGCCGATCCGCTACCGCCCATTCTGTGCCCACCCCAGCCGAAATTAAATTTTACCCCCAGCATAATTTACACTGTGAAATCTAGGACAAAGACCCAGGCCTACAGTGCAGCACATCTATAAAAGTGGCAAAGAATAGGAGAGAAGACACACAAGATGGAGAATTAATGGTTCGGTAATGCCAATATTGGGCTGTAGGTTGTATAAAGGAGCAAAGGACTGAAGCAGGTGAGGAGTTCTATGAACCCTAAGGACCTGCGAATAGTGAGTTAGAGTAAGAGACTGTACAATGAGGCTGCAATTTCAAAACTGTGGGGTAGATTTTGACAGTGTGAAACTGGTGATAGCGAATCACTAGCCCATTTTACATCTCTCCATAGTTCACTCAGGATGTCACCATGTCGAACTGTTCTTTTACAACACTTGGTCAAACAAGACCTTCCTCTTCTGAATCATTGCAGGTTGCTCTTTGCTGGATATTCTCGTGGGATATTGTTCAAAAGTTTGCTTCTAATATTCAGTTCCGTTATTTCATCCAGTATCAAAGGGAGACCGATGGTCCTATAGTTGCCGAGGTCTGTTTTGTTACTTATTTGAAAACAGATAGCACCTTAGCCAGTTTCCAATGTAGCACAACTGGATACTATAGAGGGATAATTCTCAATACAGAAATTATTACAAAAAAATAGCAAGCACAGAAAATCTAGAAATATAATATACAAGGGAGTAATTTTGACTTTGTCCGATAGTGTAAAATGAGTGGGCAACCAGTTTTACATTTCCCCAGTTTGAAGTCAATGGAAATAAAACTTGGGAGAGATGTAAAATAGGTTGCCGATTCATTATCACCTGTTTTACACTATTGCACAAAGTGTAAATTAACCCCCATAACTAAATGAGAGATGGTTAGTCTTCAAGAAACAATGGGAAAAGATTACCCTTCTGCACAATAGGTGAAAATTTGAAGACCCATTTAAAAAGATCGGGTTTATGAATTGATTTACACAAAGCTCAAAGAGGAAATCTCCCCTCCTGACGAAGTACAGTATCTCCTCCTAGAGTAGCAAACAATTCTTGCAATTTTTGTCTTGTAAGATTCGAACTGTTTTTTCAGGTGTTGGTTGAGGGATGAATTTTGGCCAGGACACCGTAGAGAACCCCTGCTCTTCTTTGAAATAGTGCCATCAGATCTTTTACATCCACCTGAGAGAGCAGATGGGACCTCGGTGTGATATCTCATCTGGTATGACACCGGTGTCACCTCCGACAGTGCAGCACTCCCTCAGTACTGCATGGGAGTATCAGAATTTATGCTCAAGTTCCTGGAGTGGGATTTGAACTCACTGAGTCACAGCTGATACCGTTGGGGGGGGGGGGGGGGAGAGGAGGGGGATTAACCCCAAAAAACGGGTGGCTTGGGGTCGGGTGGGAGTTCCACGTCCCAAAAATGTCAATCCTGACCTCACCCTGCCTCCAAACCATCCATTTACAGGTTCAACGGAGGCAGGACAGGCAGTCGGAAGCCTCTGATTTAACTTGCTGTGCCGATTTAACCGTTGCCGACCAGGGATCCCGGGTGAGGACAGACTCTGGTAGCAATAATTGTGAGCTGGGAGAAGAAGGAGTGTTTCCTCCCAGCCCCCCAAGCTCCCCCACCATTAAAACCCACCCCCCCCAGGATCGGACCCCCACCAGTATCGGAATCCATCTGGTGATCGGATGACACCCCAGGGTCGGGGATTGAACCCCTCTGGGATTGGAACCTCGCCGGAATCAATGATTGGAGCCCCCCCACCCCCCACCACCAGTGTTGGGAATTGGACACCCCCTGGGGTCAGGGATATGGATCCCCCAGAGTCCTGGCGTGCACTTACCTGGGGTTGCAGACCCTTGTCCAGCATTTCTCTTCCAACTGGAAGCCAGCCTGTCAATTATGCACATGACTGCACAGTGTGTGGAGCAACCCAGACTTGTGGGTTTTCAGCACTCTACCACCACCCCTCTCCCCCTTTCCCACCCCCACGCTCCCAGTGAGTCTAAACATCAAAATTCTGACCCATAATGCTGTCATTCTATTGGAAAACCAATGGCATTTCTGTTTGCTTGCAAATCTGTTGTTGAAAGTTAATATTTTATCTATTCTGTGAAATGCAGCGTTTCCCCAACAAAAAATTGGAAGGTTACTGTCGCACTGCCCAAAAATGTATTGTTTCTTGTAGTTTATATTTGTGAGAGAATTTGGTGTTACCAATAGTCCTATATATATTTATGTGGCGAGAAAATGGAGAGACAAGGGCATAACAAGCAAAAATGGGACTGAAGAAACAGAGTCAGGAACGAGAGCTCTTGAGAATGGATAGAGGAAATAGTGGCAGAGATGGTGAGAGAAAGAGAGAATGTGGCAGAGAGAAGAGAGAGGAGTGATACAGGGAGAGAGAGAGTGAGGTAACAAGAGGGACCGAAAGCCAGGAAGAGTGAGAGAGACAGCGAGGACTCATGAGAATGGATAGTTAGCAAGAAACTCCAAGCAAGACTTGAGACTCAGACACAGGCAGCTAGATGAAGTGCAACAGAGTTGGAGAAAATACAAAGGCCCCGAATTTAGTGGAAGCTAAGAACGCCCAAGTGCCGCCCAAAGGACTGCTGAGATACCTGACAGTACTTTGGGCGAGAGTTACGTGGAAAAGTCCTGGAAAGACCGTCCAGCGGCAAAAAATCGACTTGCACCCTGAATCTGGGCAGCAGCGAGCGGGAGATCCCAATCTCCGTAGCAAGTGCAATCCTCGGCAAAGTGCTGCCAAGGATTGAGTCGGGCCCAGGGAGAGGGGAACAGATAAAAATAAAAATTTACAAAAAATTTTTAAAAACACTGGAATACCTTCAGGGGACCCCATCCACATGAATCGCTGGAAAAACAATTAAGAAAAGAAGTTTACCAACCTTTTTTTGCAGGTCTTCTTACTTATCGTTGAGGTTAGACCTGCCTCCACGCAATGGTCCTTTCCCCTGCTGCAGTGGACTCCCCCCCAGACCAAACTCGCAGCTCGGCAGGCGGGAGGACACTTACATGAATTGCGCGCCAGTGGTAATTAGCGGGCGGTCCCCAGCGGTCTTCCCTCCACGCCGGCAGGAGGCCTCCACCAAACTTGCTCAGAGGGGAGACCGCCTCAATAGAACTCGGCGGCAGTCGGTAGTAGTTGGCGGCAGCGGGCAGCAGCGGGCGGTGAGTCCACCAAGTTTGGCCCCAATATGATGGAAAGAGCGAAACAATGTGCAAAAAGAGCATGCAGTGAAATGGCACTCAATCAATTTCAATATAAAAGCATTTATTGAAATCAAACTACATTTAAATGCTGGCAAAAAGTGTGCTCGCACATTATTGGCTTTTAGGCCAGCAAAAAGTGCTCTTGTACTTTTTGTGTGGGAACTCTATTAACATATGCGATCTTATGTAAACATATAATGAAAAAGAAAAGCTTTCATTTATATCGCGCCTTTCACAACCTCAGGACGTCCCAAAGCGTTTTACAGCCAATTAAGCACTCTTGAAATGCAGTGACTATTGTCATCATCGGCAATCCCTCTAAAAGTGAGTTCTTAGGTGACTGAACAATCCAATACAGGAATTACAGTCTCTGTCACAGGTGGGACAGACAGTCTTTGAAGGAAAGGGTGGGCGGGGAGTCTGGTTTTCCGGATGCTCCTTCCTCTGCCTGCGCTTGTTTTCTGTATGCTCTCGGCGATGAGACTCGAGATGCTCAGCGCCCTCCTGCATGCGCTTCCTCCACTTAGGGCAGTCTTTGGCCAGGGACTCCCAGATGTCGGTGGGGATGTTGCATTTTATCAAGGAGGCTTTGAGGGTGTCCTTGAAACATTTCCTCTGCCCACCTGGGGCTCGCTTGCCATGTAGGCGTTCTGAGTAGAGTGCTTGCTTTGGGAGTCTTGCGTCAGGTATGCGAACAATGTGGCCCGCCCAACAGAGCTGGTCAAGTGTGGTCAGTGCTTCAATGCTGGGGATGTTGGCCTGATCGAGAACACTGATCTTGGTGCGTCTGTCCTTCCAGGGGATTTGCAGGATCTTGCGGAGACAACGCCGGTGGTATTTCTCCAGCGATTTGAGGTGTCTACTGTATATGGTCCACATCTCTGAGCCATACAGGAGGGCGGGTATCACTACAGCCCTGTAGACCATAAGCTTGGTGCCAGATTTGAGAGCCTGATCTTCGAACACTCTCTTCCTCAGGCAGCCGAAGGCTGCACTGGTGCACTGGAGGCAGTGTTGAACCTCGTCGTCGATGTCTGCCCTTGCTGATAGTAGGCTCCTGAGGTATGGAAAGTGGTCCACGTTGTCCAGGGCTGTGCCGTGGATCTTGATGACTGGGGGTGGGCAGTGCTGTGTGGCGGGATCAGGTTGGTGGAGGACCTTTGTCTTACGGATGTTTAGTGTAAGGCCCATGCTTTCGTACGCCTCGGTGAAGATGTTGACTATGACTTGGAGTCCAGCCTCTAAATGTGCGCAGTCACTGTTGTAACATAGGAAACACAGCAGCCAATTTGCGAGTAACAACCTCTCACGAACAGCAATGTGATAATGACCAGATAATATTTTAGTGAATTTGATTCAGGGTTAAATATTGCCCAGGCCACCAGGGGGAACTTCACTGCTGTTCTTCAAAATAGTGCCATGGGATCTTTTACGCCCAGCTGAGAGGACTAACGGAGCCTCGGCTTAACATCTCATCTGAAAGACAGAAGCTCTGACAGTGCAGTACTCCCTCAGAAATGTTGGGAAGAACTGCACCATACGGAATAGATTCCTTAAAGAGGACCCCACAGTACAACCTGAAGGATTGAATCTTCCTCGCTAACACTGGTCAACTATCAACTGCCTCAGAACCGATCATGGTAGATGCTACCACCTTCTCCATAGGTGGAAGATTAAAGTATCCCCATCATGCGACTGTGGAGCTCCTAATCAGACCCTGGAGCACATCATTGAGCACTGCCCTCAAAGGAAATTTTCAGGCAGCCTACAAGATATCCATGTTGTTACACCGGAAGCTTTGGCTTGGATATCTAACTTAGATATTGACATTTGATTTACTTTGCTGCTACCATACGAAAGAAGAAAAAGTACTGCGCTGAAAGTGTCAGCCTAGATTTTGTGCTCAGGCTCTGGAGTGGGACTTAAACATATTTCTTTGCACAATTCACCATTATTTTTGATAGGATTGTGTAGTGCGGCAAAATGCTTACATGAAGTGAGGATAAAGTGAAGCTCCAATTAGAAAGACACTCTTAAAAAAGAAAGAAAGACTTGCATTTATATAGCACCTTTCATGAACTCCAGACATCCCAAAGTGCTTTACAGCTAATTAAGTACTTTTTGAAGTATAGTCACTGTTGTAATGTAGGAAACACGGCAACCAATTTGCACTCAGCAAGGTTCCACTAACAGCAATGTGATAATGATCAGATAATCTGTTTTTGTTATGTTAATAGAGTGATAAATATTGGCTAGAACACTGAGGATAACTCCCCCGCTCTTCTTCGAAATAGTGCCATGGGATCTTTTACATCCACCTGAGCAGGCAGACGGGACCTTGGCTTAACGTCTTATCCTAAAGACAGCACATCCAATAGTGAAGCACTGCCTCAGTACTGCACTGGAATGTCAGCCTAGATTTTGTGCTCAAGTCTCTGGAGTGGGACTTGAACCACAACCTTCTGACTCAGAGATGAGTGTGCTACCCACTGAGTGACTGACTGACACACAAGTAGAAAGGTTTTTAGGGATTTCTTTTTGTTGCATTGATTTGCTTTTGTTCTGATGGGTTTTTTTTTGTCCTGCTTTTCTAATCAGAACGTGTAGAAAATATTTACTTTAGTAGAAAAATAGCTGAATATTCTCCCCAAAATCAATGAAGAGGTAACTGTAAATGAAGAATCAGCACTACAGGGAGATTCATAAAGAAGAGATGATCTAAAATAGAAGGAATCATCAATGCCATCTGGGCAGCCAGCTGCCGAAAGCCCTCTGGCATCATCATGAATCATGCAGTGCCAAGCATTCAACCTCACTAACTCCAAAGAATGTGCAACAGTGCTGCTATGTGCAACTGTGTAGTGAGAGGGGCACAGAATGCTGTGAGGTGCTGTCTTGTTCTGGGCATTGTCAGTGCTGGCAAGCTGCTCTCCCACATCTCTAATGAGGGAAAAGGAATATGTTTTAGAATGCACACTCCAAGATACACCTGGAGATGGAGATTGACACTGTACGGTGATTTTGTGGCTGTATGGTATGCCTTGTGTGTCAGTGACTGAGTAGGGAAGCAAGGTGCGGAAAGAGCAGGATGGTAGTAGCCCTGCGTTTAGAGTAATTTTGAGGTTTCACATTTCCTCAATTCTCACATCGGCACGGATATCCACGGTGGCCTCCGCAAAATAAGTCAATGGCTTGTTTCTTCTAGGCCCACCCACAGTTCGGGTCTGTTCCCCCTGTGTGTCCTAAAAGCAGAGAGTAGACTTCAGGTCTGAAGTTTAAAAAGCGCACGAAGTGACAGGCATGTGTCCAATTAGCAACCCATCCTGCGTGTCAGTAACTGGCCATGTGACTAGGCTGAGTTAGAATAATTTGCTGTGTGAAGACTTTTTAAGATGTCAGTTTGCCAAGGGCGAAAGTTGCAACTTGATTACGTGCTCTGCTGGACTGTGGAAAAGCTGATAAGCAAGAAGGATATCCAGCTGAGATAGCAATCTGTGCAGCAAGTTGCCAGGCAAAACTTGTGGCACAAAGGGCTAGGCCATCCACCCAGTATATGCCTCTGTTGGGTAGACTTACATTGTTAAATTCAGTAAGTCGTTTATCTTTTTCCACACCTGTTTACAAGTCTGATACAGTGTTGAAAGAAAGAAGAAAGACTTGGATTTATACAACACTTTTCCCAACCAAGTGCTTTATGTTTCGTATGGAACTTTGTCAAATGCCTCTTGGAATCCAAATAGACCATATTGTGGGCTGACCACATTCCACTTGGATTGTTACTTCCTTAAAACTATTTAGAAAAAAAGACTTGGATTTATATAGCACCTTTTATGATCACCGGACATCTCAAAGTGCTTTACAGCCCAATGAAGTACTTTTGAAGTGTAGTCACTGTTGTAATGTAGGAAAAATGGCAGCCAATTTGCACACAAGCAAGCTCCCACAAACAGCAATGTGATAATGACCAGATAATCTGTTTTTTTGTTATGTTGATTGAGGGATAAATATTGGCCGGGACACCAGGGATAACTCCCTTGCTGTTCTTCAAAATAGTGCCATGGGATCTTTTACATCCATTTAAGGGAGCAGACTGGACCTTGTTTTAACATCTCATCTGAAAGACAGCACCTCCGACAGTGCAGCACTCCCTCAGCACTGCACTGGAGTACCAACCTGGATTCTGTGCTTAAGTAGCTGAAGTGGGATTTAAACCCACATCCCTCTGACTCAGAGGCAAGAGTGCTACCCACTGAGGCACAGCTGACACTGCTGTTGAGTCTGGATGCCTTCATCTGCTGACATACATCACTACCCTCCGCTGGGGATAGTACTCTTAAATGCCAAATGGAGCAGTCCTCCTTGAACCCATCTCATGCAGCAACACCACCATTGTTCCATTGATCAAACCGGCGGGAGGGGGAGGACGGATTTATTTGCATAAGCACTGCGCCATCACTTATTGAAAGACTCAATTTTATATCTCCCGATTTCCATTGCTATTGACTGATTATTTAGATGAAGAATTTTTTTGCCTATCATATTTGATGACTTACTTTCCATTTAAATAGCTGCTGCACCCCTTGATGTTGCTGCAGCAATGTGCAACACTGCATCCCTTCATTTTGCAAAATCCCAGCACCAGCCAGGCTGGGAGCGTGGAGGGAATATTAGGAACACAGAAGTTAGCACAAGATCGGATAGTGGCAAAAGCAAACTGTTCTGTTCCTGCCAGCCTCAAAAAATCTACCTGCTTATGTTCCTTTGCCTTCTTCTCTTGCCAGTCTATCCAGCCAGTCAAATCAAATTAACTGAATCGGCACCCCTACTGTTGGATTGCAGGGCCTAGTGAATTAAAGGGAAACAATACCTTTCACCTCAAGACCTGGGTTCAAAGGCAAAGCAGTCGAAGGAGCAATGGCTTCTTCCCTGCTATGACTCTTATTGGTCATAAAAAACTGAGCAACCTAAACACATGAACTGTGCACTGCTTGAGATATCAGGAATGCCAGTAGGAATGACAGCTCATAATTAGCAACCAAGTTCAGGTTCATCCTTCCACAAGCCTGCAACAATTGCGCACACGTGTGCTGGACTGAAGGCAATTTCTAATGCTGAGGTAAAAATCTTGTCCCTCTGTTCTGAATAACAGGCAGGTGCTTTAACTAATATCGCGAAGCTTGTACCAATTGTACCATGGGATGTGTTTAATTGCCCTATAAAGAATCTTCCAGGATCAGCACTGTGCTTAACAAGCTTCAGTTATGTCACACTCTTTAACTGAGGGCATTGCCTCCTAATGGGCCCAAGTTTCGGGCCGCGCCTAGAACGGCGCAGCCCCGACCTGGACGCCCGTTTTTCGCGCCACAAAGTGCGCCTAAAAAAAACTTACAGATTCTCCGGCTCCCTGCAGGTCGTTTGCAGCTCGGCGTGGCGCAGCACGAGCTGTAGGGGGCGGAGCTAGGTCCCTGCGCTGAAAACAGTGCTGGGACCTCTGCACATCCGCGCCATAGTGGGCACGCATGTGCAGTAGCTCCAGGTGCCCAAAACCGTGTGGGAGGGGCCCGAAGTACGCAGCCCCTAGCCCTGGCCGAATGGCCTCACTGGGGCTGCGTGCATAAGGCTGCATCTCCCACGCCCAGCTCCTGCTTCCTCCCGATCCGACTCCCGCCGCCCCGCCCCCGGACCTGACCCGACCCAACCCCCCGGACTGGACCCGACCTGCACTCGCCCCCCCCCCCCCCCCCGGCCACCTGACCTGATCTCCCTCTCCCTCCCTCCCTCCCGACCCGAAACAAACCGAACCGACCTCCCTCCCACCACCCCCCCGACCCGACCCGCGCTCCCGACCCCTCCCCCCCCGGACCGGACCCGACCCAACCTGACCTCCCTCCCCCCGCCCCCGACCCAAACCGAACCGACCAGACCCGATCCGTGCTCCCTCCCTCCCCCCTACCCGAACCAACCCGACCTCCCTCCTCCCCCTCCTCCCCCCCCGACCCAACCCGTGCTCCCGACCGCCCCCCCCCCCCAGGACCGGACCCAACCCGCGCTCCCGACCCCGGCCCGCGCTCCCCACAATCTGACCCGCGCTCCCGACCCCAGACCCGACCCGACCCAACGCCACCTACCTGTAAATCTGGTGCTGGGGACGGGCCCTGCCTGAAGTCTTGGGCCCAGCCGGGCCCGGCCCGTTCAGCCTCCCTCCCCCTTCTCCTTCCCCCCCACCTTCTCCTTTCCCCCCCTCTTCTTTCCCCCCTTCTCCTTTCCCCCCTTCTCCTTTCCCTCCCTTCTCCTCCCCCCTTCCCCTTCTCCTCCTCCCCCCTTCCCCTTCTCCTCCTCCCCCCTTCCCCTTCTCCTCCTCCCCCCTTCCCTCCCTCCCCCTCTGCCTCCCTCCCTCCCCTCCCCCTGCCCCCCTCTCCCTCTACCCCTCTCCTCTCCCTCTACCCCTCTCCTCCCCCTCCCCTCGCTGTCAGAAACACAGACACTGACAGACAGAGAGTGAGAGACACAGACAGACAGACAGAGAGATAGAGACACTGACAGAGACACACTGGGCGGGGGAGGGGCCGTCCCAGCATGCTGTTGGAGGGCTCCCGGTGCTGCAATCGGTCAGTAGAAAATGTTTTATTTATTGATTTAAAAAAAAATTATTTCTTATTAATTAATTTTTTTTGATTGATTTATTGGTTGATTTATTGGTGTTTTTATCATTTATTATTGATGATGGCTCTTTATTTGTAAAACTGAAGTGTTTAATGTTTGTAAACTTCCCTTTAAACCCCCCCCCCCCCCATTCCCTACGCCTGATTTGTAACCTACGCCTGATTTTCTAAAGTGTAGACAAGGTTTTTTCGAGCGTACAAAAATCTTCACTTACTCCATTCTAAGTTGGTTTGGAGTAAGTTTTCACTGTCGAAACTTTGAAAACAGGCGTAAGTGGCCGGACACGCCCCCTTTTGAAAAAAAAATTCTGTTCCAAAGTGAAACTGTTCTAACTGACTAGAACTGGAGCAAACTAAATGCTGAGAATTTGAATTCCTAAGATACTCCGTTCTACACCAGTTGCTCCAAAAAATCAGGAGCAACTGAGGCCGAAACTTGGGCCCCATATTTCCAGCGGGTACGAATATTCTGTTGATATAAATATATTGTAAAGAAAATGGAAGCATTCTAAAATTTGGGGATCCCACCAATCAGCTCTCCTTGTAAGATTCCTTGTACTGTGCTAAAAAATAAAGCCACTTCCGAAATGCTATTTGCAAGAAGGCATACCAAATAGATGCCGTATTAAGTCTGTCTAACACTATGGGCTAGAATTTGCATTGCATAGCCGCCCGGTTTCTCAGCAGTATTGGTTGTTTTGGGCGAGATCCGGGTCGGCGAAAATTTCTACAGCTGAGTTCCGCCGGCGGTTTCGAAGTATCGCTGGGGGGCGGACCGGTGGCATGCACCGTCCATAGACCGCCATCGCCCGATTTTTGGTTCAGCGGTGACCTTAAAAAAAACGGCCACAAGAAGCAGCATTGCTGGGCGGTAGGTAAGTAGCCCTGCAGAAAAAGGTAAGTAAATGGGTTTTTGCGAATTATTTTAAAATTTTCTTGCAGTGATTTAAGTTAAAAGGGTCCTGAGAATATTTTTCTGATTGTTTATTTTACGTTTTTTGAAAAAATATTTGTTGTGTTTTTCTCCTCCTAGGCCCAACCCGCAGCCTCAGTGTAAATTTTAGGAATTATCGTCCATTTTTTTTAAGAACCGCCCAATCAGCCCAAGATTCCATTTTCCGCTGAGAATCGGGGTGTAAGGTCCATTTTATTTTGCTGGGTGGATCTAAAAAAATTTTTAATGGAATTTTTCACCAGCGATAATTTGAGAATCTTAGAGGTATTTTGGGTGGATTTTTTTGAAATTCTAGCCCAATGTATCTTGCACATGCAAGCTATTCCCATGACAGTATCACATATTAATGCTCCATTTTATGTATTGACAAGTATAAGCATAAGATACCCTGGAAAATAAAGTGTTCAGATGAGATTGTGTCATAAATTTAAATAGAATGTAAATAATTGCACTTACCTATCAGATGTCCTGCGATTGGTATAATTGCTCAGAGCAGTAACGTTATTCTCTTAACTTTGTTTGACAGTAAGTAGATAATGCATGTTCTGAAGCACAAAAGGTTGAAAGGGAATAGACAACTTGAGTAACCTTGTTCATCAATCTATCTCCCAGCTTCCCTGCTTCATGATAAATCTATGCATTGATTGTGTGGTTTGATTTTGTGTATGTGATACAGCGAGCAATGTTTTTTTTCTGTTGATAGAAGCAAAGATTAAATGCTACTTGTTGGGCATGATGGCGAGTTGAGAATTAATAATTGAATAGAACTATAATCACCATCATGACCGAAAGCAACCACAACTAGTTGGTGGACCAGTTGGTTGCCTGGGAAACACATGAAGAGAACATGAATAGAGGGGTTCTATTCCACACCAGATGCCTGCTTATCAACTGGAATGCAAGGGAGGGCTGGCTACAACGAACATCGAGCATGAGTGATTAATGTAGCACTATAATCCATAGTATAGATGCTTTAAATTAAACAAACAGTGTAATCTCATAAAGGAGATAGCAGTGTGAAGGTCTGTTTATGCATAACATACCATCTTTGTGGTAAACAACCAGCGTATAAAAAGGGATGAAGTTGCAAAGCTAAGTTAAGTAGTTAGAAAGAAGCTCAAATTGCTACCCTTTGTATTATATGTATTATATGCACTGATCATCTGTACTGCACAAATAAAACCTGTTCCGTACATTCAACTTGTTGTGGTTGCATGAAGCGTGAGGCAAGAACCACAGGAGGAAGGAGGTTAACAATTAACACTATGATTAGCAGTAATGCTGTTTTCTATATGGTAGTGGTGGCAGAGATCCGGTTTCCAGTGAAACCTGGTTAGCAAATGACAGCGTTACGTTGCTGGAGTCAATATGGTGCATCTGCAAGGCTGAGAGCCACGTGGATAGCATGTTTCAGGAGTTGGTCACTGTTATATATGTATACTTGTATTTACTCTGTATAGCCACCAGAGGGCTCATCACTTGGAGTCCCAAGGGATCCCATAATCTCTTGGGAGCACAGGTATTTAAGGAGGCTTCACAGGTTGGAGAGGCACTCAGGAGACCTGCAGTAAAAGACTAAGGTCACATTTTACTTTGAGCTCACAGTGTTCAGTCTGACTCTTTCTCCATACACAACTGGCGACGAGATACAGATAGCAAACCCAAAGATATAGAGAACAGTGGGCATCCTGGAGAAATTCTCGGAGGGAGACGATTGGGAAACTTTTGTGGAACGACTTGACCAATACTTCATGGCCAACGAGCTAGATGGGGACGAGAGCGCTGCCAAACAAAGGGCGATCCTCCTCACCGTCTGTGGGGCAGCAATGTATGGCCTCATGAAGAATCTGCTCACTCCAGCGAAACCCACGGAGAAATCGTACAATGATTTGTGCACACTGGGTCCGAGAGCATTTGAACCCGAAGGAAAGCATTCTGATGGCGAGGTATCGGTTCTACACCTACAAAACGTCTGAAGGCCAGGATGTGGCGAGTTATGTCGCCAAGCTAAGACGCCTTGCAGGACATTGCGAATTTGAAGGACATTTGGAGCACATGCTCAGAGACTTTTTCGTACTTGGCATTGGCCAAGAAACCATACTTCGCAAACTTTTGACTGTAGAGACCCCAACCTTGAGTAAGGCCATAGCGATAGCCCAGGTGTTCATTGTCACCAGTCACAATACGAAGCAAATCTCTCAGCACACAATTGCTGCTGCAAGTACTGTGAACAAAGTGATGTTGTTTTTGAATCGTAACATATAGGGCAGGTCACACATACCTGTAGCTACACGTCTGCAGATGTCTCAGTGTCTACTATCAAGGGTGATGAATGTAAGGCCATTAACACCTTATTGGCGCTGCGGGGGTGATCATCGTTTCCATTCATGCCGATTCAAAGAGTAGTTTGCAAGGGCTGTGGAACAATGGGACAACTCCAACGAGTGTGCAGGCAAGCTGCAAAGCCTGTTAAACCTGCAAACCACCATGTTGCAGAGGAGGACAGATCCACGGAACATCACGATGAACCAGAGTCTCAGATCGAGGAGGCAGAGGTACCTGCGGTGCACACCTTCACCACGAATTGTCCGCCGATAATGTTGAATGTTGAACTAAATGGAATGAACTCCCGAAGTCAATGGAGCTGGACACAGGTGCGAGCCAGTCCATCATGGGCAAAAAGTCTTTCGAAAGGTTGTGGTGGAACAAGGCCTCAAGGCCAGTCTTAATTCCAGCTCGCACGAAACTAAGAACTTGCATGAAAGAACTGATTCCTGTAATCGACAGTGCTACCGTAACAGTCTCCTGTGATGGAGCGGTGCACAAGCTACCACTCTGCGTGGTACCGGGCAATGGTCCCATGCTGCTCGGCAGGAGTTGGCTGGGAAAGATATGCTGGAACTGGGATGACATTCGAGCACTATTGCCCGCTGACGACAATTCGTGTGCCCAGGTCTTAAACAAATTTCCTTCGCTATTCGAATCAGGCATCGGGAAATTCCAAGGAGCAAAAGTGCAGATCCACCTAATTCCAGGGGCGCGACCCATCCATCACAAGGCGAGAGCAGTACCGTACATGATGAGAGAAAGGGTAGAGATCGAGCTAGACCGGCTGCAAAGAGAGGGCATAATTTCCCCGATCAAGTTCAGCGAGTGGGCCAATCCTATCGTCCCAGTCCTCAAGGGAGACGGCACCGTCAGAATCTGTGATGATTACAAAATAACTATCAATCGCTTATCCCTGCAGGACCAATACCCACTACCAAAGACCGACGACCTCTTTACAATGCTGCCAGGAGGATAGACGTTCACGAAGCTGGATCTGTCTTCGGCCTACATGATGCAGGAACTGCAGGAATCATCGAAGGACCTCACCTGCATCAACACGCACAAAGGTCTTTTTGTTTATAACAGATGTCCGTTCACCAGACTGATTCCCGGGATGGCAGGACTGACATATCATGAGAGATTGGATCGACTGGGCCTGTATTCAATGGAGTTTAGAAGGTTGAGAGGGGATCTTGCAGAAACATATAAAATTCTGACGGGACTGGACAGGTTAGATGCAGGAAGAATGTTCCCGATGTTGGGGAAGTCCAGAACCAGGGGACATAGTCGAAGGATACGGCGTAAGCCATTTAGGACTGAGATGAGGAGAATCTTCTTCACTCAGAGAGTTGTTAACCTGTGGAATTCCCTGCCGCAGAGAGTTGTCGATGCCAGTTCATTGGATATATTCAAGAGGGAGTTAGATATGGCCCTTGCGGCTAAAGGGATCAAGGGGTATGGAGAGAAAGCAGGAAAGGGGTACTGAGGTGAATGATCAGCCATGATCTTATTGAATGGTGGTGCAGGCTAGAAGGGCCGAATGGCCTATTCCTGCACCTATTTTCTACATTTCCATGTTTCTAGGTTTGGAATCTGATTGGCGGCGGCGATATTCCAGAGAAACACGGAAAGCTTACTGAAGTCGGTCCCGCACACCGTGGTCTTCCAGGACGACATCTTGGTCACAGGTCGGAACATAGTCGAGCATCTGCAGAACCTGGAGGAGGTTCTTAGTCGACTCAACGGCGTGGGGCTCAGGTTAAAATGCTCGAAGTGCGTTTTCCTGGCACCTGAAGTGGAGTTCCTGGGAAGGAGGATTGCGGCGGATGGCATCCGACCCACCAACACAAAGACGGAGGCAATCGAGAACGCATCGAGGCCACAGAATGTGACGGAGCTGCGGTCGTTTCTAGGACTCCTGAACTACTTTGGTAACTTCTTACCATGTCTCAGCACACTGTTAGAACCACTGCATGTCTTACAATGAAAAGGGGACGAATGCGTTTGGGGAAAAAGCGAAGAAAATGCCTTTGTAAAAGCTGGAAAATTGTTATGCTCAAACAAATTGCTTGTGTTGTATGATCCATGTAAGCATTTGGTACCAGCATGTGATGTGTCGTCATATGGCATCGGGTGTGTATTGCAACAAGCTAATGATTTCGGGAAACTACAACCAGTTGCTTATGCATCCAGGAGTCTGTCTAAGGCTGACAGAGCCGAGAGCATGATTGAGAAAGAAGTGTTAGCGTGTGTCTATGGGGTAAAGAAAATGCATTAATACCTATTTGGGCTAAAATTCGAATTGGAAACTGACCATAAGCCACTTATATCCCTGTTCTCCGACAGTAAAGGGATAAATACCAACACATCGGCCCGCATCCAGAGATGGGGGCCGATGCTTTGTCCGCATACAACTACGCCATCCGCCACAGGCCAGGCACAGAAAACTGCGCCGATGCTCTCCGTAGGCTGCCATTGCCCACCACAGGGGTGGAAATGGCGCAGTCCGCAGATCTAGCCATGGTTATGGAAGCATTTGAAAGTGAGCAATCACTTGTCACTGGCAAGCCAGGACCCCTTATTATCTCGTCAAAAGCTGTGTGCTTCACGGGAGCTGGTCCAGTTTCCCAGTGGAAATGCAGGAAGAGATAAAGCCGTTCCAGCGGCGCAAAGGTGAAATGTCTATACAGGCAGACTGCCTTCTGTGGGGCAATCGAGTATTGGTCCTCAAGAAGGGCAGAGACACCTTCGTCAATGACCTCTACAGTACCCACCCAGGCATCGTAATGATGAAAGCGATAGCCAGATCCCACGTGTGGTGGCCCGGTATAAATGCAGACTTAGAGTCCTGCATTCACAGATGTAATACATGCTCGCAGTTAAGCAATGAACCCAGGGATGCCCCGCTAAGTTTGTGGTCTTGGCCCTCCAAACCATGGTCTCGGGTACACGTCGACTATGCAGGCCCGTTCTTGGGTAAAATGTTCCTTGTGGTTGTAGACGCGTACGCCAAGTGGATTGAATGTGAGATAATGTCGACTAGCACGTCCGCTGCCACTACTGAAAGCCTGCTGGCCAGTTTTGCCACACACTGTCTACCCAATGTCCTGGTGAGCGACAACGGGCCATATTTGACCAATGCTGAGTTCAAAGAATTCATGACCCGTAACGGGATCAAACATGTCACATCTGCCCTGTTTAAACCAGCGTCCAATGGGTCAGGCAGAGAGAGCAGTGCAAACCATCAAGCAAGGCTTTAAGAGGGTAACTGAATGCTCACTGCAGACTTGCCTATCCCAAGTCCTGCTTAGCTACCGCACGAGACCACACTCACTCACTGGGATCCCACCTGCTGAACTGCTCATGAAAAGAGCACTTAAGACAAGGCTCTCATTAGTTCACCCTGATCTACATGAACAGGTAGAGAGCAGGCGGCTTCAACAAAGCACATACCATGATAGCGCAAATGTGTCACGTGAGATTGAAATCGATGATCCTGTATTTGTATTAAATTATGGACAAGGTCCCAAGTGGCCAAAGAGCGGAGCAGGGTGTTTTGGGTCAAACTTTCAAATGCACTCATTCACCAGAAACACTTGTACCAAATCAAACTCAGATTCATGGACTATCCTGAGCAACCCACCTTGGACCCTACCTTTTTTGATCCCCCAACATGCACACCAGTGGCAACCGGCACCACGGTTGACCACAAAGCAGAACCCATCATCCACAGCAGCCCTGCTGGGCCCAACACACCAGGCAGCCCAGCAAGGCCAGCTGCACAGCAGCCCAACGAGGGCTGATCAAATGATTCAACAACACCAGCTTTCACACCGAGACGATCAACCAGGGCAAGACGGGCCCCAGATCGAAACACATTGTAAATAGTTACACAATTGACTTTGGGGGGGGAGTGTTATTATATATGTATATTTGTATTTACTCTGTACAGCCAGCAGAGGGCTCATCCCCTGGAGTCCCAAGGGATCCCATAATCCCTTGGGAGCACAGATATTTAAGGAGGCCTCACAGGTTGGAGAGGCACTCTGGAGACCTACAATAAAAGACTACGGTCACACTTTACTTTGAGCTCACAGTGTTCAGCCTGACTCTTTCTCCATACACAACTGTCACCCCACAGCTTAAAGGTGTGCAGGCAGAGGGGAAGTGGGTGACCACCAGACGAAGTAAGTGTGCTGGGCAGATAGTGCAGGAGGCCCCGTGAGTCCATCTCGCTTTCAAACCAATATTCACTTCTGAGTATTGTGAAGGCGATGATGCCTCTCGGGTGTGCAGCCAGAGCCAATTCCAAGGTACCATGGGTGGCTCAGCTGCACAGGGTGGAGGGACAAAGAATAAAAGAGTTTTTGTGACAGGGGATTCTATAGTTGGTGGAACAGGCAGGTGTTTCTGCGGCAGTAGACGTGACTCCCGAATGGTTTGGTGCCTCCCTGGTGCCAGGGTCAAGGATGTCACAGAGCAAACGCAGTGCATTCTGCGGGGGGAGGGTAAACAGCTAGAGGTCATGGTCCATATCGGGACCAATGACATAGGTAAAAAGAGGGATGAGGTCCTACATGCAGAAGTCAGGGAACGAGGAAGAAAATTAAAGGGTATGACCACAAAGGTAGTAATTTCCGGGTTAACACCGGTGCCATGTGTTAATGAATATAAGAATAGACGGATAGAGAGGATGAACACATTGCTGGAGAGTTGGTGTAGAAGGAAAGGCTTTAAATTCTTGAGGCATTGGAACCGCTTCTGGGGGAGACGGAACCTGTACAAACCAGACAGGTCGCACCTCAACAGCACCGGGACCAATATCCACATGAGGAGTTTTGCTAATGCTGTTGAGGAGAGTTTAACCTAGCTTGGCAGGGGAATGGGAACCTGAGAACAAATTCAATAGGGAAGGAAGTAAAGCAGAAATTGGATAGCAAGAATCTAGAAAGCAAATCTGTAAGACAGATAAAACAAGGCTTAGCAAGGAGGTCTTCCTGTGCTAAATGGTACATACTTTAATACAAGGAGTAGAGCGAATAAGGTGGATAAACTAAGAGCACAGGTAGATACTTGGGAGTATGACATGATAGCCATTACAGAAACATTGCTGAAAGAGGGGTAGGTTTGACAGATCAATATTCCTGGTTACAGGATTTTTAGACAAGACAGAGAGGGAGGTAAAAAGTGGGGAGGGGCAGTGTCACGGTACTGATTAAAGAAACTATTACAGCGGTGAGGAGGGATGATATGTTAGAGGGATCATCAAATGAGGCCATATGGGGTGAATTGAAAAATGAAAAAGGGGCGAACACACTGCTGGGTGTGTATTTTAGACCCCCAAACAGTGGGAGGGAGATAGAGGAGCAAATATGGAGGCAAATTGCCGTGAAGTCCAAAAACCATAGGGTAGTAATAGTAGGGGATTTTAACTATCCGAATATTGATTGGGACAAATATTGTGTGAAGGGTATAGAGGGTCCGGAATTCTTGAACTGCATTCAAGAGAACTTTTTTAGTCAGTATGTAGCAAGCCCAACACGAGAAAGGGCAGTTTTGGATTTAGTTTTGGAGAATGAAGCTGGGCAGGTTGAAGGGTTATTAGTGGAAGAGCACTTGGGTGCCAGTGACCATAATTCAGTGAGATTCCAGTTAGTTATGGAGAAGGACAAGGATAGGCTTCGAATAAAAGTCCCGAATTGGGAAAAAGCTAATTTTGCTAAGTTAAGGAGTGATTTGGCCACAGTGGACTGGAAACAACTACTTGTGGGTAAATCAGTCACGGAACAGTGGAGGCATTCAAGGAGGAGATCTGGAAGGCTCAGCCCAAACATGTGCCCTTAACGAAATAGAGTGCGAATAATAATTCTAGAGCCCCCTAGATGTCTCGGGACTTACAGGGAAAGATAAAGAAAAAAAGGGACTCCCATGTCATATACCAATGGCTAAATATTATAGAACCTTTAGAGGAATATAGAAAATTAAGAGGCAAAATGAAACAGGATATTAAGAATGCTAAGAGAGAGCACGAAAAATTCTTGGCTCGTAAAATTAAGGAACATCCTAAGGTGTTCGATAAATATATTAAGAGTAAGAGGGTAACTAAAGAAAGGGTAGGGCCTATTAGAGACCATGAGGGTAATCTGGAGGCGGAAGATGTTGAGAAGATTCTTGACGAATATTTTGCATCTGTTTTCACAAAGAAAAGTGGCAATGCAGATACTGCTATCGAGGAGGAGTGTGATATCCTGGATGAAATAAAAATAGTGAGAGAGGAAGTATTAAGGGGTTTAGCAGCTTTGAAAGGAAATAAGTTCCCAGATCCGGATGAAATGCATCCCAGGCTGTTGAGCGAAGTAAAAGAAGAAATAACAGAGGCCTTGACCATCATTTTCCAGTCCTCTTTGAATTTGAGCATGGTGCCGGAGGATTGGAGGACTGCTAATGTAGTACCCTTGTTTAAGAAGGAAAAAGGGATCGGCTGAGTAATTACAGGCCTCAGCCTAACCTCAGTGGTGGGAAAATTATTGGAAAAAATCCTGAAAGACAGGATAAATCTACATGTGGAAAGACAAGGATTAATTAGGGACAGTCAACACGGAATTGTGAAGGGAAGATCGTGATTGACTAACCTGATTGAATTTTTTGAGGAGGTAACCAAGAGGGTCGATGAACGTAGTGCGTATGATGTAGTGTATATGGACTTTAGCAAAGCTTTTGATAAGGTCCCACATGGTAGACAGGGCTCATGGTCTACAGAGCCGTAGTAATACCTGCCCTCCTGTATGGCTCAGAGACATGGACCATGTACAGTAGACACCTGAAGTCGCTGGAGAAATATCACCAACGATGTCTCCGCAAGATCCTACAAACCCTCTGGGAGGACAGGTGCACCAACATCAGCATCCACGTCCAGGCTAACATCCCCAGCATTGAAGCACTGACCACACTCGATCAGCTCCGCTGGGCAGGCCACATACTTCACATGCCAGATACGAGACACCCAAAGCAAATGCTCTACACAGAGATCCTTCACGGCAAACGAGCTGAAGGTGGGCAGTGTAAACGTTACAAGGACACCCTCAAAGCCTCCCTGATAAAGTGCAACATCCCTACCGACATCTGGGAGTCCCTGGCCAAAGACCACCCTAAGTGGACAAAGTGCATCCAGGAGGGCGCTGAGCACCTCAAGTCTCATCGCCAAGAGCATGCAGAAATCAAGTGCAGGCAGCGGAAAGAGCGTGCGGCAAACCTGTCCCACCTACCCCTTCCTTCAATGACTATCTGTCCCACCTGTGACAGAGTCTGTGGCTCTAGTGTTGGACTGTTCAGCCACCAAAGAACTCACTTTAGGAGTGGAAGCAAGTCATCCTCGGTTTCGAGGGACTGCAATGATGATGACATGGTCGACTGGTCACGAAGGTTAAAGCCCAAGGGATCCAGGGCAAAGTGGCAAGTTGTTTCCAGAATTGGCTTGGAGGTAGGAAACAAAGGGTAATGGTTGATGGATGTTTTTGTGACTGGAAGAATGTTTCCAGTGGAGTTCCACAGGGCTCAGCACTGGTTCCCTTGCTTTTTGTGGGATATATCAACGATTTAGATTTGAATATAGGGAATATCGTTATGAAGTTTGCAAACAACACTAAAATTGGCTATGTGGTTGATAATGAAGTCATGGGCTGCAGGAGGATACCAATCTACTGGTCAGGTGGGCAGAGCAGTGGCAAGGAATTTAATTCCAAGAAGTGTGAGGTAATGCACTTTGGGAGGGCTAATAAGGAAAAGGTATACACATTAAGCGGTAGGCCACTTAATAGTGTAGATGATTAAAGGGACCTTGGAGTGCTTGTCCACAGAACTCTTTTTGGTTGGATAACAAAATAAACATTAAATCAAATGCCCCCCAATCTGGGGGACACTCCAAACATTTTTCAAACTGCCCTTTTTTTTTAGTTTTTTTTTAATACTTTTCTTTTGACTTTTTAAAAAAAATTTTGGGCCATAAAATCATTAATTCTACAAGTGCCCCCTATAAAAGGGGAGGGGGACACTAAAACCGGCAATTAAAACAAATCAAACTGTAAAATAAATAAAATCAAATTAAAATGTGGTTGCCGGGGGTAACGATGCACTCCAGTCCCTCCGGCGCCCACCTCTCGCGGAAGGCCGCGAGCGTACCAGTGGACACCGCGTGCTCCATCTCCAAGGATACCCTGGCGCGGATGTACGCGCGGAAGAGAGGCAGGCAGTCAGGCTGAACGACCCCCTCGACCGCCCGCTGCCTGAACCGGCTGATGGCACCCTTGGCCGTGCCCAGGAGCAGTCCTACGTTTGAGGTGTACAAAATACTGAGGGACCTGGATATAGTGGATAGTAAGGGTCTATTTCCTTTGGTGGAGGGGTCTAGTATGAGGGGGCATAGTTTTAAGGTGGTTGGTGGAAGGTTTAGAGGGGATTTGAGGGGGGGGGCTTCTTTACGCAGAGGGTTGTGGGGATCTGGAACTCACTGGCTGGAAGAGTGGTGGATGCAGAAACCCTCACCACTTTTAAGGCATGGTTGGATGGGCACTTAAAGTGCCGTAACCTGCAGGGTTACGGACCTAGAGCTGGTAATTGGGATTAGACTAGATGACCTTTTGTTGGATGGCGCAGGTATAATGATAAGTACTGCAGGGAATAGAATACGGCCAACGTGATCTCCTGGGCTCGTTTCGATCACCTGGATGGGTCAGAGAGGAATTTTCCCAGATTTTTTTCTCCCGAAATTGGCTGGGGTTTTTATCTCATTTTTGCCTCTCCCAGGAGATCACATAGCTGCAGTTGGGCTGGAGTGTAGAAGGTTTCAGTATAAGTGGTGTCGCAGTTGTGTGAGGCAGATTGGTTAAAGATGAAATTAATGCAATAGTAAGAAAGGACATTAGCTTGGATGATGTGGAATCAGTATGGGTGAAGCTGCAAATATCAAGGGGCAGAAAACTCTAGTGGGAGATGTGTACAGACCACCAAACAGTAGTAGTAAGGTTGGGGACAGCATCAAACAAGAAATTAGGGATGCATGCAATAAAGGTACAGCAGTTATCATGGGTGACTTTAAACTACATATTGATTGGGCTAACCAAACTGGTAGCAATGCGGTGGAGGAGGATTTCCTGGAGTGTATTAGGGATGGTTTTCTAGACCAATATGTCGAGGAACCAACCAGGGAGCTGGCCATCCAAGACTGGGTGATGTGTAATGAGAAAGGACTAATTAGCAATCTTGTTGTGCGAGACCCCTTGGGGAAGAGTGACCATAACATGGTAGAATTCTTTGTTAGGATGGAGAGTTACACAGTTAATTCAGAAACTAGGGTCCTGAGCTTAAGGAAAGGTAACTTTGATGGTCTGAGGCGTGAATTGGCTAGATTAGACTAGCAAATGATACTTAAAGTGTTGACGGTGGATAGGCAATGGCAAACATTTAAAGATCACATGGATGAACTTCAGCAATTGTACATCCCTGTCTGGAGTAAAAATAAAATGGGGAAGGTGGCTCAACTGTGGCTAACAAGAGAAATTAAGGATATGTTAAATCCAAGGAAGAGGCATATAAATTGGCCAGAAAAAGCAACAAAGCTGAGGACTGTGAGAAATTTAGAATTCAGCAGAGGAGGACAAAGGGTTTAATTAGGAGGGGGAAAATAGAGTATGAGAGGAAGCTTGCTGGGAACATAAAATCTGACTGCAAAAGCTTCTATAGATATGTAAAGAGAAAAAGATTAGTGAAGACAAACATAGGTCCCTTGCAGTCAGATTCATGTGAATTTATAATGGGGAACAAAGAAATCGCAGACCAGTTGAACAAATACTTTGGTTCTGTCTTTACCAAGGAAGACACAAATAACCTTCCGGAAGTACTAGGAGACAGAGGGTCTAGTGAGAAGGAGGAACTGAAGGATATTCTTATTAGGCGGGAAATTGTGTTTGGGAAATTGATGTGATTGAAGGCCAATAAATCCCTGGGGCCTGATAGTCTGCATCCCAGAGTACTTAAGGAAGTGGCCCTGGAAATAGTGGATGCATTGGTGATCAATTTCCAACAGTCTATCGACTCTGGATCAGTTCCTATGGACTGGAGGGTAGCTAATGTAACACCACTTTTTAAAAAGTGAGATGGAGAGAAAGCGGGTAATTATAGACCAGTTAGCCTGACATCAGTGGTGGGGAAAATGTTAGAATCAATTATTAAGGATGAAATAGCAGCACATTTGGAAAGCAGTGACAGTATCGGTCCAAGTCAGCATGGATTTATGAAAGGGAAATCATGCTTGACAAATCTTCTGGAATTTTTTGAGGATATAACTAGTAGAGTGGATAAGGGAGAACCAGTGGATGTGGTGTATTTGGACTTTCAAAAGGCTTTTGACAAGGTCCCACACAAGAGATTGGTGTGCAAAATCAAAGCACATGGTATTGGGGGTAATATACTGACATGGATAGATAACTGGTTGGAGACAGGAAGCAGAGAGTCGGGAAAAATGGGTCCTGTTCAGAATGGCAGGCACTGGCTAGTAGAGTGCTGCAGGGCTCAGTGCTGAGACCCCAGCTCTTTACAATATACATTAATGATTTAGATGAAGGAATAGAGTGTAATATCTCCAAATTTGCAGATGACACTAAACTGGGTGGCGGTGTGAGCTGTGAGGGGGATGCTAAGAGGCTGCAGGGTGACTTGGACAGGTTAGGTGAGTGGGCCAATGCATGGCAGATGCAGTATAATGTGGATAAGTGTGAGGTTATCCACTTTGGGGGCAAAAACACGAAGACAGAATATTATCTGAATGGCAGGTAGATTAGGAAAAGGGGAGGTGCAACGAGACTTGGGTGTTATGGTTCATCAGTTACTGAACGTTGGCATATAGTTACAGCAGGCGGTAAAGAAGGCAAATGGTATGTTGGCCTTCATAGCTAGGGGATTTGGTTATAGGAGCAGGGAGGTCTTACTGCAGTTGTACCAGGTCTTGGTGAGGCCTCACCTGGAATATTTTGTTCAGGTTTGGTCTCCTAATCTGAGGAAGAACGTTCTTGCTATTGAGAGAGTGCAGTGAAGGTTCACCAGACTGAATCCCAAGATGGCTGTACTGACATATGAGGATAGACTGGATCAACTGGGCCTTTATACCTTGGAGTTTAGAAGGATGAGAGGGTATCTCATAGAAAAATGCAAGATTAGGACAGGTTAGATGCGGGTAGATTGTTCCCAATATTGGGGAAGTCCAGACCCAGGGGACACTGTCGAAGGATAAGGGGTAGGCCATTTAGGACTGAGATGAGGAGATACGTCTTCACTCAGACAGTTGTTAGCCTGTGGAATTCCATGCCGCAGAGAGTTGTTGATGCCAGTTCATTGGATATATTCAAGAGGGAGTTAGATATGGCCCTTATGGCTAACGGGATCAAGGGGTATGGAGAGAAAGCAGAAAGGGGTACTGAGGGAATGATCAGCGATGATCTTATTTAATGGTGGTGCAGGCTCGAAGGGCCGAATGGCCTACTCCTGCACCTATTTTCTATGTCTTTATGTTTCTACCACTTTTTTAAAAAGAAGGGAGAGAGAAAACGGGTAATTATAGACCAGTTAGCCTGACATCAGTAGTGGGGAAAATGTTGGAATCAATTATTAAAGATGAAATAGCAGCGCATTTGGAAAGCACTGACAGGATCGGTCCAAGTCAGCATGGATTTCTGAAAGGGAAATCATGCTTGACGAATCTTCTGGAATCTTTTGAGGATGTAATTAGTAGAGTGGACAAGGGAGAACCAGTGGCTGTGGTGTATTTGGACTTTCAAAAGGCTTTTGACAAGGTCTCACACAAGAGATTGGTGTGCAAAATTAAAGCATATGATATTGGGGGTAATGTACTGAAGTGAATAGAGAACTGGTTGGCAGACAGGAAGCAGAGAATCGGGATAAATGGGTCCTTTTCAGAATGGCAGGCAATGACTATTGGTGTGCCGCAGGGCTAAGTGCTGGGAACCCAGCTGTTTAGAATATACATTATTGATTTAGATGAAGGAATTGAGTGAAATATCTCCAAGTTTGCAGATGACACTAAACTGGGAAGCGGTATGAGCTGTGAGGTGGACGCTAAGAGGCTGCAGGGTGACTTGGACAGGTTAGTTGAGTGGGCAAATGCATGGCAGGTGCAGTATAATGTGGATAAATGTGAGGTTATCCACTTTGGGGGCAACAACATGAAGGCAGAATGTTATCTGAATGGCGGCAGATTAGGAAACGAGACCTGGGTGTTATGGTACATCAGTGATTGAAAGTTGACATGCAGGTACAGCAGGTGGTGAAGAAGGCAAATGGTATGTTGGCCTTAATAGCTAGGGGATTTGAGTATAAGAGCAGGGAGGTCTTACTGCAGTTGTACAGGGCCTTGGTGAGACCTCACCTGGAATATTGTGTTCAGTTTTGGTCTCCTAATCTGAGGAAGGACGTTCTTGCTATTGAGGGAGTGCAGCGAAGGTTCACCAGATTGATTCCCGAGATGGCAGGACTGACATATGAGGAGAGACTGGATCGACTGGGCCTTTATTCACTGGAGTTTAGAAGGATGAGAGGGGATCTCATAGAAACATATAAAATTCTGACGGGACTGGACAGGTTAGATGCAGGAAGAATGTTCCCGATGTTGGGGAAGTCCAGAACCAGAGGACACAGTCTAAGGATAAGGGGTAAGCCATTTAGGACTGAGATGAGAAACTTCTTCACTCAGAGAGTTGTTAACCTGTGGAGTTCCCTACCACAGAGAGTTGTTGATGCCAGTTCATTGGATATATTCAAGAGGGAATTAGATATGGCCCTTATGGCTAAAGGGATCAAGGGGTATGGAGAGAAAGCAGGAAAGGGGTACTGAGTTGAACAATCAGCCATGATCGTATTGAATGGTGGTGCAGGTTCGAAGGGCCGAATGGCCTACTACTGCAGCTATTTTCTATGTTTCTATGTTGGGCGAGGTGCTCTTTGCCTTTTTGCCATTCTTCATTGTTCGTAGGTTTATATGTAACCTTCAGGGCTGCTGACCGAGGGCCGTGCGGCTCTTTGTCGGCCAGCGTGGACACAATAGGCCGAAATGGCCTCCTTCAGTGCTGTAAATTTCTATGTTTTTATTTTACTTCAATGGTTACAAAAGAGCCAATTCTGGTTCTTCTGACCCATCTCACTGAACAGTACATAGTTTCTCTTTTTTTTTTTTTCGCCACTTCTCTTTGCCCAAGCCACACAATCAATCTATAACCAAAAGGGTTGGTGAATAGGTCTATGACCCACACCTACGCCTCTGTGAACCAGTCAATGTCGCATGTGGAAGTGCCTCAGGAATCACTGGCTTCTCCCTTGTAGTATCAAAGATTTATTGGATTGGAATTGTGCTGTGTAATGTTAGTAGCAAATGTTCAAACGGAGTATCGATTTGGTTGGTGTCTTTCATACATAGAAAAAGAGAGCATGAAAGAGATTATGGCTTTTTGTGATGTTTATCATTCCTGTAGGAATGATTGACAGCACCAAAGTATCTGTATTTTTGGGGGGAATATATTTATGCTTATCAAGTGAGAAATACCAATAATAGTTAAAGAAACTTTTGCAATTTGGCATCCCTTTTCAACATCAACTGTCATGTATGTAACTACAATGTAACACCACTGTATTACTGTATACACTCAACCTAGATGCACACCTTGACCACAAGGGGTGAACTTGTGGGAGACACTCCTTACCTGATCACACAGGTATAAAAAGGGAGGTCCCACGCAGGGTCTTCGTCTTTGGAGTTCTGTGAATAAAGAGTTAAGTGCACTGAGTGACCTTGTCCCCAGAATGTGCCTCGTGTGGTTTCATACTGTAGAGTAAGGACTTTACATTGGCGACGAGAAACAGAAATTCACGACCCATGAGAATGGTCACCGAGGATCGGTACTGTGTTGGGGAAGACTGGGATGATTTTGTCGAGAGGCTTCAGCAAAGCTTCATTACGAAAGAATGGCTGGGGGACGCAGCGGATGACAAGCGACGGGCTCATCTCCCGACCAGCTGCGGACCAAAGACTTACGCGCTCATGAAAGACTTACTAGCACCCGAAAAGCCGGCGGAAAAAACCTTTGAAGAACTTAGCAAATTGATCGGGGAGCACCTCAAACCGGCGAGTAGCATACATATGGCCCGACACAGATTCTACACCCACCGAAGTGAAGGACAGAGCATACTGGACTTCGTAGCGGACCTCCGGCGTTTGACCAGCCTCTGTAAGTTCACAGACACCTGCAGGGGGGAGATGCTAAGGGACTTCTTTATCGAGGGCATCGGTCATGCGAGAATTTTCCGCAAATTAATTGAGAACAAAGATTTGACCTTGGAAGCGGCGGCGTTGATAGCTCAAACTTTCATGGCCGGGGAGGAAGAGACGAAAATAATACACGCGCACAATTCTGCCTCTAATGCGGCGATGGATCAGGGAGTCAACATCATCAATGTAACTCAGAGCCCTGCAGGCAGGCAGGGGCAGTCCGACACTCCCCAGCAATAGACCCCAGAGTAGGTATTCAACAGAGACAATGGCAGGCTGAACGGACATTCACGCCATCACAGTGGACAATGTGGCCCGGGATGGGGCCATTGACACCCACTAATAGAGTACTTAAGAGCAGTCAAAGGGACAGTCAGCACGGAATGCCTGGCCATAGTCCCTTTGTTCCCAACAATGGAAACTTTAACTCATGCTGGAGGTGTGGGGGAAAACACTCAATAGATCTTGCAGATTTCAACAGTTTGTCTGCAGGACCTGCAGTTTCAGTGGCCACTTAGCTCGAATATGCAGGAAGTCTGCAACCAGATTAATATACGAGGCGGATGGACCAGAAGAGGGTTCTTTGAGGCAGGATGACTTTTGCAGCAAATCAATGGACGCCGAGGTTCAGCGGGTCCATGTGGCGAAAATTCACAGTTGATACACCAAAACGGCACCAATGATGATGATGGTTTTATTAAACGGTATCCCAGTACGCATGGCGCTGGACACTGGGGCCAGCCAGTCATTCATGGTCGTTCAGCAATTTGAGAAGCTATGGCCACTGAAAGCCAGTAGACCCAAATTAGCACGTATTGGGACACAATTACGGACTTACACCAAAGAAATCATTCCGGTGCGAGGCAGTGCAATGTTGGCTGTCACACACAATGGGTTAGTGAGTCGGCTGCCGCTCTGGATTGTCCCGGGCAGTGGTCCCGCACTGTTGGGGAGGAGCTAGTTAGCCTTGATGAACTGGAAATGGGGGGATGTTCACGCAAGGTCATCTGTGGAACGAAGTTCTTACAACAATTCGATTCACTTTTCCAACCTGGCGTCGGGACTTTCAAAGGCACTAAAGTAGTGATACACATCACCCCGGACGCCAGGCCAATGCACCACAAAGCCAGAGCGGTGCCGTATGTGATGCGGGAAAAGATCGAGAGTGAATTGGACCAGCTGCTGAGAGAGGGCATCATCTCGCCTGTTGAATTCAGCGACTGGGCGAGCCCTGTCATTCCCGTCCTAAAAGCGGATGGCTCTGTCAGGATCTGTGGCGACTACAAGGCCACCATCAATCGGGTGTCCCTACAAGATCAATACCCACTCCCGAGAGCGGAGGACCTCTTCGCCACGCTGGCAGACGGCAAGCTGTTCACCAAGTTGGACCTCACTTCAGCATATATGACCTAGGAACTGGCCGACGAATCTAAACTACTGACCACCATCACCACGCATAAGGGACTGTTCGTTTATAACAGGTGCCCATTTGGCATTCGATCAGCGGCCGCGAATTTTCAAAGCAACATGGAAAGCCTGCTTAAATCCATTCCTGGAATGATCGTAGGCCTGGACCGGGTAGGCCTGTGACTCAAGAAGTCTAAATGTGTGTTCTTAGCTCCTGAGGTTGAGTTTCTGGGCAGGAGGGTTGCTGCTGATGGGATTCGGCTGACCGAATCCAAAACAGAGGCGATTCATAAACATAAGAACATAAGAACATAAGAATTAGGAACAGGAGTAGGCCATCTAGCCCCTCGAGCCTGCTCTGCCATTCAACAAGATCATGGCTGACCTGGCTGTGGACTCAACTCCACTTACCCGCCCGCTCCCCATAACCCTTAATTCCCTTATTGATTAAAAATCTATCTATCTGTGACTTGAATACATTCAATGAGCTAGCCTCAACTGCTTCCCTGGGCAGAGAATTCCACAGATTCACAACCCTCTGGGAGAAGAAATTCCTTCTCAACTCGGTTTTAAATTGGCTCCCCCGTATTTTGAGGCTGTGCCCCGAGTTCTAGTCTCCCCGACCAGTGGAAACAACCTCTCTGCCTCGATCTTGTCTATCCCTTTCATTATTTTAAATGTTTCTATAAGTTCACCCCTCATCCTTCTGGAACTCCAATGAGTAAAGACCCAGTCTACTCAATCTATCATCATAAGGTAACCCCCTCATCTCTGGAATCAGCCTAGTGAATCATCTCTGTACCCCCTCCAATGCTAGTATATCCTTCCTTAAGTAAGGTGACCAAAACTGCACGCAGTACTCCAAGTGCGGCCTCACCAATACCCTGTACAGTTGCAGCAGGACCTCCCTGCTTTTGTACTCCATCCCTATTGCAATGAAAGCCAACATTCCATTCACCTTCCTGATTACCTGCTGCACCTGCAAACTAACTTTTTGGGATTCATGCACAAGGAACGCTCGCGGCCTTCCGCGAGAGGTGGGCACCGGAGGGACTGGAGTGCATCATCACGCCCGGCAACCAAATTTTAATTTGATTTTACGTTTTAAAGTTTAAGTTGTTTTAATTGCCGGTGCTTTTAGTGTCCCCCTTCCCTTTTATAGGGGGCACTGGGGAAAATTGTGATTTTAGTGCCCAAAAAAAAAAACCAAAAAAAAAAGAAAAACACAAAAAAAAAGGGGGGAAAAAAAGGGCCTTGAAAATGTCTGGAGTGTCACCCAGGTCGGGTGGCACCGTTTATTGTTTTTATGTTTTCACAGGTGAACTCAAAAGAGTTTCATGCACAAGGAAACCGCTGCTCGGGAATCCGTACCTCCACGGCCGAGGTTTTATGTGGCGGTCGGAAGAGAGGGCTGTGGCTGGTGAGGTGACCAGGGTCAGGGACCTGCTCGATGGCGGAGGAGCGGGCTGGATGGCGCCAGACACGCTGGCGCGGCGCCTAAATTCTGCCAACGTCCGCTACGCGGCCGATGCCATCGAGTCGCTAAAAACAGCTCTGGGCCCTGACTCCGTTAGGTGCATCGAGGAGGCTCAAGCACGTGGGGAGATCCCGTCCAAACTGACCCCCGTCCGGACGGAATTCCTCATCGGCGCCAAACCCCGGAACCTCCCTCGGGGGCCGGCGCCTCACAACTTGAGCCGCCTCGGGGAAATCCCCTCCGTGCCTTCCAGTTCCGCGCGGAGGGGTTTCCTGTATGGGCTGCTCCTGCACACCCTCAACTTTGCCATCCTCGCCGGCCGTCCGGACACGCCATGGCGTACCATCTTGCCGTCCAGAGGAGGCGGGGGTCCCCGATGGAGGGCACTCTACGCAGGGGTCCTCCCACTATTCATCGGGGACTTGGCCTGGAGGGTGGTGCACGGAGCAGTGCCGTGCAACAAATTTTTAAGCCGGTTCACGGACTCCCAGGCCGCCTGCAATTTCTGCGGTCTGGAGGAGTCCGTGTTCCATGTTTTTATTGAGTGCACAAGGTTGCAGCCCCTGTTCCATTA
The DNA here is from genome assembly GCF_044704955.1 of Pristiophorus japonicus. Lineage (NCBI taxonomy): Eukaryota > Metazoa > Chordata > Chondrichthyes > Pristiophoridae > Pristiophorus > Pristiophorus japonicus. The sequence continues at coordinate 242,825,268 of NC_091977.1, read as the reverse complement.
TTTGAAGGGGCTGCTCCTGAAATTCTGGCTGCACTTCAGTCCCACTCTCCTGATCTTTGGGCACCCTGTGCGGAGGGGAGCAGGTAGGTCCGAGGGCCTCCTCGTAGGACTGCTCCTGGGCACGGCCAAGGGTGCCATCAGCTGGTCCAGGCAGCGGGCGGTCGAGGGGGTCGTTCAACCTGACTGCCTGCCTCTCTTCCGCTCTTACATCCGGTCCAGGGTGTCCTTGGAGATGGAGCACGCGGTGTCCACCGGTACGCTCGCGGCCTTCCGCGAGAGGTGGGCACCGGAGGGACTGGAGTGCATCATCACGCCCGGCAACCAAATTTTAATTTGATTTTACGTTTTAAAGTTTAATTTGTTTTCATTGCCGGTGCTTTTAGTGTCCCCCTCCCCTTTTATAGGGGGCACTGGAAAAATTTGATTTTAGCGCCCCAAAAAAACCACAAAAAAAAAGAAAAAAAAAAAAGGGGGCCTTGAAAATGTCTGCTGTGTCACCCAGGTCGGGTGGCATGGTTTTAATGTTTATGTTTTTGCAGGTAAACTCAAAAGAGTTTCATGCACAAGGACCCCCAGGTCCCTCTGCACCGCAGCATGTTGTAATTTCTCCCCATTCAAATAATATTCCCTTTTACTTTTTTTTTCCAAGGTGGATGACCTCACATTTTCCGACATTGTATTCCATCTGCCAAACCTTAGCCCATTCGCTTAACCTATCTAAATCTCTTTGCAGCCTCTCTGTGTCCTCTACACAACCCGCTTTCCCACTAATCTTTGTGTCATCTGCAAATTTTGTTACACTACACTCTGTCCCCTCTTCCAGGTCATCTATATATATTGTAAACAGTTGTGGTCCCAGCACCGATCCCTGTGGCACACCACTAATCACCGATTTCCAACCCGAAAAGGATCCATTTATCCCAACTCTCTGCTTTCTGTTAGCCAGCCAATTCTTGATCCATGCTAATACATTTCCTCTGACTCAGCATACCTTTATCTTCTGCAGCAACCTTTTATGTGGCACCTTATTGTATGCCTTTTGGAATTCGAAATACACCACATCCATCGGTACATCTCTATCCACCATGCTCGTTATATCCTCAAAGAATTCCAGTAAATTAGTTAAACATGATTTCCCCTTCATGAATCCATGTTGCGTTTGCTTGATTGCACTATTCCTATCTCGATGTCCCGCTATTTCTTCCTTAATGATAGCTTCAAGCATTTTCCCCACAGCAGATGTTAAACTAACCGGCCTATCGTTACCTGCCTTTTGTCTGCCCCCTTTTTTAAACAGAGGCGTTACATTAGCTGCTTTCCAATCCACTGGTACCTTCCCAGAGTCCAGAGAATTTTGGTAGATTATAACGAATGTATCTGCTATAACTTCCGCCATCTCTTTTAATACCCTGGGATGCATTTCGTCAGGACCAGGGGACTTGTCTACCTTGAGATCCATTAGCTTGTCCAGTACCCGAGTGATAGTGATTGTCTCAAAGTCCTCCCTTCCCACATTCCCGTGACCAGCAATTTTTGGCATGGTTTTTGTGTCTTCCACTGTGAAGACCGAAGCAAAATAATTGTTTAAGGTCTCAGCCATTTCCACATTTCCCATTATTAAATCTCCCTTCTCATCTTCTAAGGGACCAACATTTACTTTCGTCACTCTTTTCCGTTTTATCTATCGGTAAATGCTTTTACTATCTGTTTTTATGTTTTGCGCAAGTTTACTTTCGTAATCTTTCGTAACTTTCGACGAGCACCCAGGCCCTGCAACACATCGGAGTTGCGTTCATTCCTGGGACTGTTGAACTATTTTAGGAACTTTCTGCCAAACTTGAGCAGGTTGTTGGAGCCGCTACACGTGCATAAGGGTGCACACGTGCTCCTGCATAAGGGTTGCGATTGGTTTTGGGGGGACTGTCAGGAACGGGCTTTTGATCGGGCGCAAAACCTACTTTGTTCAAACAAGTTGTTGACCCTGTACGACTCCTGTAAAAAAATTGGTTCTGACATGTGATGCATCGTCCTATGGGGTTGGGTGCGTGTTACAGCAGGGCAATGCTGAGGTTCAACTACAACCTGTGGCTTATGCCTCCAGGTCGCGCTCTCAAGCAGGACGGGGATACGGGATGACCGAGAAGGAAGTGCTTTCATGTGTCTATGGTGTAAAAAAATGCATCAGTACCTCTTTGGTAGGAAGTTTGAATTAGAGATGGACCACAAGCCATTAACATCCCTGTTGTCAGACAGCAAGGCTATCAATGCCAATGCATTAGCTCGCATACAGCGATGGGCTCTCACGCTGGCTGCTTATGACTACTCCATCCCGCACTGGCCCGGCACTGAAAATTGCGCTGACCCGCTCTGCAGGCTTCCACTAGCCACCACTGAGGGAGCAGCGGAGCAAAGCGCTGAGATGGTCATGGCTATCGATGCCTTTGACAGCGCAGGCTCCCCCATCATAGCCCGCCAGATCAAAATCTGGACAAACAGAGATCTCCTCCTATCCCTGATTAAGAAATGTGTCCTGACTGGGGATTGTGCGCCCGATCACAGAGCATGCCCTGAGGAGGCCAGACCGTTCCACAGACAGATGGATGAGCTCTCCATCCAAGCAGACTGCCTACTGTGGGGCAGCCGGGTAGTTATGCCCCAGAAGGGCAGGGAGGCATTCATCAGGGAACTCCACAGCGAGCACCCAGGCATTGTGCTGATGAAGGCCATTGCCCGGTCACACATTTGCTGGCCTGGAATTGATTCAGACCTGGAACACTGTGTTCGCAGGTGCACGACATGTGCCCAGCTGGGTAATGCCCCCAGGGAGGCCCCGTTCAGCCCGTGGCCCTGGCCCACCAGGCCATGGTCACGTATTCATGTTGACTACGTGGGCCAATTCATGTGAAAGATGTTCCTTATTGTGGTAGATGCGTACTCGAAATGGATTGAGTGCATCATTCTGAATTCATGCACGTCATCCACCACCGTGGAAAGCCTACGTGTGATCTTTGCAACCCATGGCCTGCTGGACATCCTGGTTTGTGATAGTGGCCCATGTTTCACAAGCTACGAATTCCGAAAGTTTATGTCGGGCAATGGTATCAACCACGTCAGGACTGCACCGTTCAAGCCGGCCTCCAATAGCCAGGTGGAACGTGCGGTCCAAATCATTAAGCAAGGTATGCTCAGGATTCAAGGACTCTCCCTACAATGCCGCCTATCGCGTCTCCTGCTAGCCTATAGATCCCGACCGCACTCGCTCACAGGGGCTCCGCCCGCAGAGCTACTAATGAAACGGACACTCAAAACTCGGTTGTCCCTCATTCACCCAGTCCTGACTGACATAGTTGAGGGCAAGCGCAAGGTACAAAACGAGTACCATGACCGTAATTCGAGGGGGAGATGTATAGAAATAAATGATCCTGTATTCGTCCTCAATCATGCCATGGGGCCCAAATGGCTTGAGGGCACTGTAATTGTGGTCATCGCGGTAAAACTCAACAATGGTCACATATGCCCTAAGCATCTGACCAAGTAAAAAAAAGGTTCAGCATCGACACGGAGGGACCTGAAGAAGACCATGAGATGGAGTTCACAACACCACCAGTGAACGAGCAACAAGAGCAATCAGAAGAATGCACAGTCCCTGCGGTTAGCCCAGACAGGCCGGAATCACCACAGGTGACAGACACTCACGTCAGTGTCCAACAACCAGAGCCCCAACTGCGGCGCTTCACGAGGGAGCGCAGACCACCTGAAAGACTAAACCTATGATCCCAATAAGACTTTGGGCGGGGGGGGGGGGGGGGGAGGTGATGTCATGTATGTAACCACAATGTAACACCACTGTATTACTGTATACACTCAACCTAGATGCACACCTTGACCACAAGGGGTGAACTTGTGGGAGACACTCCTTACCTGATCACACAGGTATAAAAAGGGAGGTCCCACGCAGGGTCTTCGTCTTTGGAGTTCTGTGAATAAAGAGTTAAGTGCACTGAGTGACCTTGTCCCCAGAATGTGCCTCGTGTGGTTTCATACTGTAGAGTAAGGACTTTACATCAACCATTCCCAGGTTTCAAGTATACAATGAAGCTCCCTTTACACTGCCCAAAAATGAGTAACTACACACTTAGGGCTCAAAATTGGCCCACCCCTTTTTACGGAGCACTCACCGGAGATGCACCGCTTTTCTGCATTGAAAATTCTGACGGGACTGGACAGGTTAGATGCAGGAAGAATGTTCCCGATGTTGGGGAAGTCCAGAACCAGAGGACACAGTCTAAGGATAAGGGGTAAGCCATTTAGGACTGAGATGAGAAACTTCTTCACTCAGAGAGTTGTTAACCTGTGGAGTTCCCTACCACAGAGAGTTGTTGATGCCAGTTCATTGGATATATTCAAGAGGGAATTAGATATGGCCCTTATGGCTAAAGGGATCAAGGGGTATGGAGAGAAAGCAGGAAAGGGGTACTGAGTTGAACAATCAGCCATGATCGTATTGAATGGTGGTGCAGGTTCGAAGGGCCGAATGGCCTACTACTGCAGCTATTTTCTATGTTTCTATGTTGGGCGAGGTGCTCTTTGCCTTTTTGCCATTCTTCATTGTTCGTAGGTTTATATGTAACCTTCAGGGCTGCTGACCGAGGGCCGTGCGGCTCTTTGTCGGCCAGCGTGGACACAATAGGCCGAAATGGCCTCCTTCAGTGCTGTAAATTTCTATGTTTTTATTTTACCTCAATGGTTACAAAAGAGCCAATTCTGGTTCTTCTGACCCATCTCACTGAACAGTACATAGTTTCTCTTTTTTTTTTCGCCACTTCTCTTTGCCCAAGCCACACAATCAATCTATAACCAAAAGGGTTGGTGAATAGGTCTATGACCCACACCTACGCCTCTGTGAACCAGTCAATGTCGCATGTGGAAGTGCCTCAGGAATCACTGGCTTCTCCCTTGTAGTATCAAAGATTTATTGGATTGGAATTGTGCTGTGTAATGTTAGTAGCAAATGTTCAAACGGAGTATCGATTTGGTTGGTGTCTTTCATACATAGAAAAAGAGAGCATGAAAGAGATTATGGCTTTTTGTGATGTTTATCATTCCTGTAGGAATGATTGACAGCACCAAAGTATCTGTATTTTTGGGGGGAATATATTTATGCTTATCAAGTGAGAAATACCAATAATAGTTAAAGAAACTTTTGCAATTTGGCATCCCTTTTCAACATCAACTGTCATGTATGTAACTACAATGTAACACCACTGTATTACTGTATACACTCAACCTAGATGCACACCTTGACCACAAGGGGTGAACTTGTGGGAGACACTCCTTACCTGATCACACAGGTATAAAAAGGGAGGTCCCACGCAGGGTCTTCGTCTTTGGAGTTCTGTGAATAGAGTTAAGTGCACTGAGTGACCTTGTCCCCAGAATGTGCCTCGTGTGGTTTCATACTGTAGAGTAAGGACTTTACATCAACCATTCCCAGGTTTCAAGTATACAATGAAGCTCCCTTTACACTGCCCAAAAATGAGTAACTACACACTTCGGGCTCAAAATTGGCCCACCCCTTTTTACGGAGCACTCACCGGAGATGCACCGCTTTTCTGCATTGAAAAGTGCTCCGAAAAAATCGGTACCCACTTTGGACCCTGTCCAGCATCTCCCGGGTCTTCGCACAGCGTGGCCAGTCGGGTCGGGGGTGGAACCAGCGTCCCACGCTGAAAACAGTGCCGGGTCATCTGCACATGCGCATTGGAGTGTGTGTGCATGCGCAATAGCTCCTCGCCCCCTGCATCTCAATGTGCGTGCGGCAGCGTGGTACCCGATCATCATCATCATCATCATACCGGCTGCTGGTGTGGCCCGCCCCTATCCCAGGCTGAGTGGCTTACCGCACAGGCCGGCCCGCTGCCTTCCCGGGCTGAAGATGAAGGTAGGGTAGGACTTACTTCTATTTTTTATTTGGATATTTTGAAAAAATTATATAAATTTGTTTTGTCTCTTGTGAATAGTGGTGACCATTTGTCAAGCCTATTTACCTGGTGCTATTGTGAAAGAAGAACGTAAGTGATAGAAAAACACTGAGAGAATATCTTATTTATTGAAGTAGACTTTATTTAGATAATATGGGCTCAATTTTGGCCCAGTATAATCATTGCAAACAAATATGTTGTTTAAATTAGTTGCGAGATTAGGGCAATTGAATTCAACTATCTTTTACTTCTTTTATTTTTGTCGTTTAAGCTTCCATGAATGCTTCTGTTTGTAGTAAATTAATGTTGCGAAGTTTGTCATATGATGTCCTGTATCGCTGTTTGATCTTATTCACATTCTTTAGTCAAGTCATTAAGTTCTGCTGGCCTCCGATGAACCTACCTGCGCTGATTTCTTAACTCTCCGCAAGGGTTTTCACAAGCAGCCACAAGTGGTGAAGCACGGCCCATTGTCGCTGACAAGGACATAAGGCAGGCCGTGCATGGTAAAAATGCATGGTAGGTTTTCGATGGTGGCAGTGGACGTGCTTACAGACATTATTACACATTCAATCCATTTTGAATAAGCATCCACAATAACCAAGAACATTTTGCCGAAAAACGGGCCAGTGAAGTCAATGTGGATCCTAGACCACGGTTTGGAGGGCCATGACCATAAAATTAGTGGTGCCTCCTTGGGTGCATTGCTCAGTTGAGAGCAAGTGTTGCATTGGCACATGCAAGACTCCAAATCTGAGTCGATGCCAGGCCACCACACATGGGATCTGGCTATAGCTTTCATCATTACTCTGCCTGGGTGGGTACTGTGTTGGTCGCGTATAAACGTTTCCCTGCCTGTCTTAGGCAACACCATGTGATTACCCCACAAAAGACAGTCTGCCTGTATGGACATTTCATCTTTGCACCGCTGGAATGGCTTGATTTCTTCATGCATCTCCGCTGAGACGCTGGACCAGCTCCCACGGAGAACACAGTTTTTTACAAGCGACATTAAAGGATCCTGGCTGGTCCAGGTCCTGATCTGGCGGGCCGTAACGGGTGTCTTCTCGTTTTCAAATGCATCCATCACCAAAAGCTGTGCCATTTCCACTCCGGTAGTGGGCAACGGTAGCCGACTGAGAGCATCAGCGCAGTTCTCTGTGTCTGGCCTGTGGCGAATTACATAGTTATATGCGGACAGCATGAGTGCCCATCTTTGGATGCGAGCAGAGGCATTATTGTGAATACCTTTGCTCTCTGAGAATAGCGATATGAGCGGCTTATGGTCAGTTTCTAACTTGAATTTAAGCCCAAACAGATGCTGGTGCATTTTTTTCACCCTGTAAATGCATGCCAGAGCTTCTTTTTCAATCATGCTGTAGGCCCTTTCGGCCTTGGACAAACTCCTGAACGTATAAGCGACTGGTTGCAATGTTCCCGATTTGTTTGCTTGTTGTAACACACACCCGACCCCGTACGAAGACGCATCGCAAGCTAGCACTAAACATTTACATGGGTCATACAGAACAAGCAGTTTGTTGGAACATAACAGATTTCTGGCTTTCTCAAAAGCAGTGATTTTCCCCATACCCAGTCATCTCCCTTGCATAGCAACATGTGTAGAGGTTCTAGCAAGGTGTTTAACCCGAGTAGGAAATTACCAAAATAATTGAGGAGTCCCAGGAGCGACCGCACTCCGCCACGTTCTGTGGTCTCGGCGCATACTTGATGGCCTCCGTCTTGACATCGGTGGGTCTGATGTTGTCTGCCGTGATTCTTCTCCCTAAGAACTCGACCTCTGACGCCAGGAAAACACACTTTGTGCGTTTCAATCTGAGTCCAACACGATCTAGCTAACTTAGAACCTCTTCCAGGTTCTGCAAGTGTTCGATGGTGTCCCGACCTGTGATCAATATGTCATCCTGGAAAACCACGGTGCACGGAACCGACCTTAGCAGACTTTCCATGTTCCTTTGAAATATAGCCACGGCCGATCAAATCCCAAACGGGCATCTATTGTAGATGAACAGACCTTTGTGCGTGTTGATGCAGGTGAGGCCTTTCGAAGATTCCGCCAGCTCCTGCGTCATGTAGGCCGAGGTCAGGTCCAACTTGGTGAAGGTCTTCCCTCCTGCCAGTGTCATAAATAGGTCATCTGCCTTGGGTAGCAGGTACTGGTCCTGCAGCAAAAAACAGTTAATCGTTACTTTATAGTCCCCACAAATTCTGACCATGCCATCGCCCTTGAGAACCAGAAAAATCGGACTGGCCCACTCGTTGAACTCAACCGACGCGATGATGCTCTCTCATTGCAGCCTGACCAGCTTGATCTCCACTTTCTCTCGCATCATATATGGCACTGCACTGGCCTTGTGGTGGATGGGTCGTGTACCGGGAACCAAGTGGATCTGCACCTTTGTCCCAGAGAAATTTCCACTGCCTGGCTCAAACAATGATTGGAACTTGCTCAAAACCTGGGCACGTGAGGCATCGTCGACAGACAAAAGCGCTCGGATGTCATCCCAGTTCCAGTGGATTTTTCCCAGCCAGCTTCTGCCGAACAGGGCCATCTCCTGGTACAATTCATAGTGGTAGTTCGTCCATCGTAGGAGACTTTGACTGCTGCGCTGCCAATTACAGGGATAGGCTCTTTCGTGTAAGCTCTCAGCTTGGTATGAATAGCACTCAGCTTGGGCCTTTGTGCTTTGTTGCACCACAGCCTCTCGAAGGCCCTTTTGCTCATGATAGACTGACTCGCACCCGTGTCCAATTCCATGGATACTGGAATTCCGTTCAGCTCAAATTTTAACATGATCGGTGGACATTTCGTGGTAAAGGTGTGTACCCCGTACACTTCTGCCTCCTCGGTTCGAGTATCTAGTTCAGTTTTATCCACCATGGATCGGTCTTCCTCTGCAACGTGATGGTTTGCAGGGTTTTCAGCTCGTCTGCACATTCACTGGAGGTGGCCCATTTTTCCATAGCCTTTGCAGGCATAGTGTTTGAAGCGGCATTGATGGGCTCGATGATCACCTCCGCAGTGCCAACAAGTTGTTAATTGACTCGCATTCATGCTTGATGGCGGACTCTGAATCATCCGAGGTCATGCAGCTGCAAGCATGTATGTATGTCATATGCGTTCCTGCCTGAAAGCGACGTTACTTTGTGTACAGTACTTGCCGATTTATCTTTATGCTGCGAAATCTGTTTGGTGTTATCGCTGGTGGACATAAATGCCTGGGCTATCGTTATGGCTTTGCTCAGGTTCGGTATTTCAACAGTCTATAGTTTGTGAAGGATAACCTCATGGCCAATGCCAAGCACAAAAAAGTCTCTTAGCATTTTCTCCAGGAATCCATCGAATTCGCAATATCCTGCAAGGCGCCTTAGTTTGGCAATATAGCTCGCCACTTCCTGGCCTTCAGACCGTTAAAATCGATACCTTGCCATCAGAACGCTCTCCTTCGGATTTAGGTGCTCCCCGGACCAGCGTACATAGTTCTTCATACGATTTGGTTGTTGGTTTCACTGGAGCAAGAATATTCTTCATGAGGCCATAGTTTGTTGCCCCGCAGACAGTGAGGAGGATCGCCCTTCATTTGGCAGCGTTCACATTCCCTTCCAGCTCATTGGCCATGAAGTATTGGTCGAGTCGCTCCACGAAGGCTTCCCAATCATCACTTTCTGAGAATTTCTCCAGGATACCGACAGTTCTCTGCATTTTTGCTTGATGGTTCGTTATCTATTACTCGTCGCCAGTTGTTATGTCTTGAATAAAGCAATGTGACTGAGTACTGTAGACTTGAGTAATTGTGACCTTAGTCTCTTTATTCTGACTCTAGAATGCTGGCACAGCATGGCAGGCCTGCTTATATACAGAGCTCCCAAGGGATGCTGGGATCCCTTGGGACTCCAATAGATGCACCCTCTTGTGGCGGTAGAATTGCTGGTTACAAGGTGTTGCATACATAACACTTACGTACATTGGTTCTCGCCTTCCTCCCCCCACATGCACCCAATTTAAAATGATAATCCTCTTGTTTAAATCAATTCATGGCCTTGCCGTCCCTGTCTCTGTAACCTTCTCAAGTCCTACTTCTTATCCAGAATGCTCCGTGCCTCTGATTCTCATGTCTGTGTTTCTACCTCCTTTACCCACCATTCCACCATTGGCAGTCATGCTTTCAGCCATCTAGGTCTCAGCTCTGAAATTCCCTCCTTAAACCTTTCATCTCTCCATCTCCTATTCCCCCTTTAAGACCCTCCTTAAAAACCTGTCTCATTGACCAAGCTTTGGCTCACCCCTGCTAATAACTCTTTCTTTGGCTTTGTGTTAATTTCTTTAAAAATGCAAGATTATCTCAGATACCTGCAGACGATCATCTCACAGATGCTTACTTCCAAAGGTAAATGGAGTTGCGGTACAGAGCAGCCATGATCTAATTGAATGGCAAAACAGGCTTGAGGGGCTGAATGGCCTACTCCTGTACCTTTGTTCCTATATTAAGGCAGAAAAATTCAGGTTTCTAACACTAAGAATCAGCTTCTTGGGTCTTGTGCTGTGCTTAAATGTCCCGCTTATGTCTTAGTAGTCAGAAGTAGACACAGTACTCAGGATATGGTCTGACCAGAGACCTACTCAGACTTGTACTCTTTTGCCTATATAATTTAGCATTCTATTTGATTTGCTGGTTGCTGCTCTGTAATTGCCAGACATGTTGAGTATTGAGTCTGTTAAGACTTCCAGGACTCTCTCAATTTCATCCTTAGCTATTTGAATGCCATTCTTGGAGTACTTGTATGATGTCATTCTTTCTTCCTATTCACAGCACTTCACACTTATCTATTTTGAATTTGTTTGCTGTTTGGCTCACATACATGTTTTCTGTAATTTGTTTAGTATTTTATGCACTGCTTCCATGAAAAAGAACTTCCATTTATATAATGTAATGCCCAAGGTGCATCACAGATAAATGTGAGGCAAATGGCTTGAGAGCAAGGAAGGCATAGATTAGGGGGGGTGCTGAAAAGCTCAGTCATAGCATTGGTCACAAGGATTTTAAATGTAGGGAGAGAGGCAGAGAGGTTTAGAGAGGCAGTTTCAAATCGTAGGACTGAGGAAGCTGGACTCGCATGATTGTAGAACATATTGTAAGGATGAAATGGGAAAGGGGGATTCACTAAGAGCTGGAATAAGACCAATAGAGCATTTGGGAGAGGATATAGAACTAGAGGAGATTGCACAGATAGGGTTGGGCAAGGACACAGGAGAATTTAAAGACAAGGTCATGGATTCCTGATGTGTTTGAGAGCCAGTGTAGTTCAGGAGGATGGTGTGATGTTTTGGCATGACTTGATATAATAGAAACATAGAAACATAGAAAATAGGTGCTGGAGTAGGCCATTCGGCCCTTCGAGCCTGCACCGCCATTCAGTGAGTTCATGGCTGAACATGCAACTTCAGTACCCCATTCCTGCTTTCTCGCCATACCCCTTGATCCCTCTAGTAGTAAGGACTACATCTAACTCCTTTTTGAATATATTTAGTGAATTGGCCTCAACAACTTTCTGTGGTAGAGAATTCCACAGGTTCACCACTCTCTGGGTGAAGAAGTGTCTCCTCATCTCGGTCCTAAATGGCTTACCCCTTATCCTTAGACTGTGACCCCTGGTTATGGACTTTCCCAACATTGGGAACATTCTTCCCTCATCTAACCTGTCTAAACCTGTCAGAATTTTAAACGTTTCTATGAGATCCCCTCTCATTCTTCTGAACTCCAGTGAATACAAGCCCAGTTGATCCAGTCTTTCTTGATATGTCAGTCCCACCATCCCGGAAATCAGTCTGGTGAACCTTCGCTGCACTCCCTCAAGAGCAAGAATGTCCTTCCTCAAATTAGGAGACCAAAACTGAACACAATACTCCAGGTGTGGCCTCATCAAGGCCTTGTACAACTGCAGTAACACATCCCTGCCCCTGTACTTAAATCCCCTCGCTATGAAGGCCAACATGCCATTTGCTTTCTTAACCACCTGCTGTACCTGCATGCCAACCTTCAATGACTGATGTACCATGACACCCAGGTCTCATTGCACATCCCCTTTTCCTAATCTGTCACCATTCAGATAATAGTCTGTCTCTCTGTTTTTACCACCAAAGTAGATAACCTCACATTTATCCACATTATACTTCATCTGCCATGCATTTGCCCACTCACCTAACCTATCCAAGTCACTCTGCAGCCTCATAGCATCCTCCTCGCAGCTCACACTGCCACCCAACTTAGTGTCATCCGCAAATTTGGAGATACTACATTTAATCCCCTCGTCTAAATCATTAATGTACAATGTAAACAGCTGGGGCCCCAGCACAGAACCTTGCGGTACCCCACTAGTCACTGCCTGCCATTCTGAAAAGTACCCATTTACTCCTACTCTTTGCTTCCTGTCTGACAACCAGTTCTCAATCCATGTCAGCAAACTACCCCCAATTCCATGTGCTTTAACTTTGCATATTAATCTCTTGTGTGGGACTTTGTCGAAAGCCTTCTGAAAGTCCAAATATACCACATCAACTGGTTCTCCCTTGTCCACTCTACTGGAAATATCCTCAAAAAATTCCAGAAGATTTGTCAAGCATGATTTCCCTTTCACAAATCCATGCTGACTTGGACCTATCATGTCACCTCTTTCCAAATGCGCTGCTATGACATCCTTAATAATTGATTCCATCATTTTACCCACTACTGAGGTCAGGCTGACCAGTCTATAATTCTCTGTTTTCTCTCTCCCTCCTTTTTTAAAAAGTGGGGTTACATTGGCTACCCTCCACTCCATAGGAACTGATCCAGAATCTATGGAAAGTTGGAAAATGACTGTCAATGCATCCGCTATTTCCAAGGCCACCTCCTTAAGTACTCTGGGATGCAGTCCATCAGGCCCTTGGGATTTATCGGCCTTCAATCCCATCAATTTCCCCAACACAATTTCCCGACTAATAAGGATTTCCCTCAGTGTTTGGGTAGGACTTGGTGTGATGTCTGGGTAGGACTTGGTGTGATTGTTCAGTTGGACTTCACGCGATGTTTGGGCAAGGCTTGATGTGATGAGATGTTAAACCGAGCGTCCCTTGATCAACTGCAAATTTGACTAATTTATTGTTTCTGAATCCAAGTCATTGAGTAAATTAGATACAATAGAGGCCTAATACCATTCCTTGGGACATCCAACTCAATATTCCTTCCTTCCCAACATAATTCCTTCAATAAGTATCCCCTCAGTCATTTTCTTGTCTATTTACCTGAATCACCACTATTTTCATGGAATCATAGGATGATACAGCACAGAAGGAGGCCAATCAGCACATCATGCTTGTGCTAGATCTTTAGTCGAGCTATTCAATTAATCCCACTCCCCTGCTCTTTCAAGCATTTATCCAATTCTCTTTTGAAAGTTACTTTTGAATCTGTTTCTACCACCCTTTCAGGCAGTGCATTCCAGATCACAACTCATTGTGCTAAAAAATGTTTTCTCACATCGCCTCTGGTTCTTTTGCCCATATCCTTAAATCTGTATCCTTGGGTTACCAAGCATCCTGCCAGTGGAAACAGTTTCTCCTTATTTACTTTATCAAAACCATTCATGAACATCTATCAAATATCCTAACCTTCTCTGCTCTAAGGAGAAAAACCCCAGCTTTTCCAGTCTCTCCACGTAACTGAAGTCCCTCATCCCTGGTACCATTCCAGCAAATGTCTTCTGCACCCTCTCCAAGGCCTTGACATCCTTCCAATAATGTGGTGCCCAGAGCTGAACACAGTATTCCAGAGGCCTAACCAGTATTTTATAAAGGTTTAGCATAACTTCCTTGCTTTTGTACTCTAGTCCTCTGTTAATAAAACCAAGGATTCCCTATATGTTTTTAATAGCATTTTTTAATCTGGCCGATCAACTTAAAAGATGTGTATACACACACCCCCAGGTCTCTCTGTTCCTGCATCCATTTTAAAATTGTACGACTTTATTCACATTGCCTCTCCTTGTTTTTCCTACCATAATGCATCACTTCACAATTCTCTTCGTTAAACTGGAGCTGCCATGTTTCTGCCCATTTCACCAGTCTGTCTATATCCTTCTGAAGTCTGTTATTATCCTCCTCATTGTTTACTATATTTCTGAGTTTTGTATCATCTGTAATCTTTGAAATTATATCTTGTATATCCAAGTCTAGGTCATTAATATATATCAAAAAGAGCAGTGGTCTAAATACCGGCCCCTGAGGAACATCACTGTATACCTTCCTCCAGTCTGTAAAGCAAGCATTCACCACTAGTCACTTCTTTCTGTCCCTCAGCAAATTTTGTATCCACGCTATCACTGTTACTTTAATCCTAACGTACTGCAGGGAGCAACGCGTGCTGCTGCAGGAGGGCGACGGTTGACTGCAGTGCGGGCAGGAACAGCAGGAGTGGCGAGGTCGGGACGAAGGAGCGGCAAGAGTTCGTAGAGGGATGTGACCGGGGCCTAGGAGAAGTGAGAGTTCGGGGCTCAGAAGAGGCGAGGGCCCAAAGGCAGCACGGGCCAGCCCACACTGCGATATGTGTGCGCATTAGGTCCGTGCAGCAGAGCTGGTCTCCAGTCATCTTGCCACTGTACCAAGACCTAGCTCTGTCAAGCCCTTGTGGTGGCTGGGGTGCAATGGCCACCACATGTTAAAAAAATCCACGCACAGACAGCTTCCACCCTTCAAGATGTAGCTCAGGATCCGGAATATTAGGTCCTTCATTGAAACACCTGTGAACTCATCCCTTTTCGGCATGGAAACAAGTCATCCTCGTTTCGAGGGACCGCCTATAATGATGATGATGATGGATGATGAATCCTAACAAGTAGCGTTTCATATGGAACTTTGTCAAAATGCCTCTTGTGTTATGTATGTATGTAAACCGCACCAATATGTAAGACTTGCCACTAGGGGACACATCTGTGGGAGACCTAAGGGTCACCTGTGCACCCTGGGGCAGCAGGTATAAAAGGTAATCTACCATGCTGCTTCTTCACTCTGGAGTCACATTAAAGAGACTAAGGTCACAACAGTTTGAGCTTACAATTCAGTCTTGCGGAGTTATTCTGAACATAACAAGGCGACGAGTAACGGATCACGAACTTTCACGTGGTAATGGCTGCCGTTGGTGTTCTTAAGAGATTTGTTGGGGGTGATGATTAAGAAGCCTTCGTTGAGCGTCTCGACCAGTACTTCATGGCCAACGAACTGGACAAGGCTGAGACGGTGGTCAAGCGCAGGGCGATTCTCCTCACCATATGTGGGTCTTCGTTATATGGCCTCCTCAAAAATCTGCTGGCACCGGACAAACCAACGGACAAGACGTACGTAGAGCTGTGCACACTGGTTTGGGAACACCTCAAGCTGAAGGAGAGCATCTTAATGGTCAGGTATCGCTTTTACACGCACCATCGCTCCGAGGGCCATAATGTGGTAAGCTTTGTCGCTGACCTAAGACGCCTTGCGGGACAGTGCGAATTTGCTGGATCTTTGGGGGAAATGTTGCGGGATATTTTTGTGCTTGGAATCGGCCACGAGGTCATTCTTCGCAAACTACTGTCTGCCAAATGCCTAGATCTGAGCAAGGCCATCACGATAGCCCAGGCTTTCATATCCACGAGCGACAACACAAAACGGATATCTTCGAAGCTCACCGGCAAATACTGTGCATAAAATAATGCTTTCAGCAGCAGTACTGTACATGGCAGGGCCTACACAACCGCAGAGGCCAGAATAGGGTGACTCAAAGTCCGCCGTGGGACGTGAATGCATATCCATTAACACCATGTTGGTGCTGCGGGGGCAGTCATAGAGCCCATCAATGTCGATTCAAGCACTATGTATGCAAGGGCTGTGGAAGAATGGGGCACTTCCAGCGAATGTGTAAACGACCTGTGACTCACCACATGGCAGAATCAGGAGAGGACGACCGATCCAGCGAGGATCACGCTAAATGAGCAGGAGAGGCAACGGAACCTGAGGATGAAGAGGAAGTGTAAGGGATACACACCTTCACCACCAAAAGCCCTCCGATAATGTTAAAAGTTAAGCTCAACGGCACTCCAATCTTCATGGAATTGGACACGGGGGCAAGTCAATCAAAAATGAGCCAGAAAGCATTCGAGAGGCTGTGGGGTGACAGAGCACAATGACTCAAGCTGATCCCAATTCAAGCAAAGCTGCGCACATGCACCAAGGAACTGATACCAGATATTGGTTGTGCGGACATTAGAGTATTCCAAGAGGGAATGGTGCACAATTTACCACTGTGGATTTTTTCAGGTGATGGGCCAATTCTGGTTGGCAGAAGGTGGATGGGGAAGATTTGATGGAACTGGGAAGACCTCTGTGTATCTTCTCCGGCGAACGACGTCTCCCTTGCTCAAAGGCTGAGAGTAAGCCCCCATCTTCAGCTGAACCTGGTATTGAAGTGCAGATCCATTTGCAGATCCCCGAGGCACAGGCCACTCATCACGACCATAAGGAAGTGAAGATCAACCGAGCAGCGGTACAGGCGCGGTACCCACCACCCAAAGCCGACGATCTCTTCGCGACGATGGAAGAGGTTCCAGGTCGACCAAGCAGAGTGGGACTCCGGCCAAAACGATCCGAATGTGTCTTCCCGATGCCTGAGGCAAAATCCCTGGGGAGGAAGATCGTGGCAATCGGCATCATGGATGAGAGTGCGTCCAGATCACGGGACGAGAGTGCGTCCAGATCACGGGACGAGAGTGCGTCCAGACCACGGGACGAAAGTGCGTCCAGACCACAGGATGAGAGAGCGTCCAGACCACGGGATGAGAGAGCGTCCAGACCACGGGATGAGAATGCGCCAGACCACGGGACAAAAGTACGTCCAGACCATGGAACGAGAGCGCGTCCAGACCACGGGATGTCACCGCAACGAAACAGAGGCATGTGTTGCCCAGCAAGGAAGACGACTGGGCTTGGGGCAATGGTAAAGAGGTGGCCGCTGAGAAGGCCAGAAACCCACTATGTTGCAATAAATTGTTTGCACTGTGCAACCCATGTGAGCGCTCTTTTGTGGCTAATGATGTATTATCATATGGGGTCAGGAGTATCTTATAACAAGCCAAAGTAGCGGGCGAACACCAACCGGTCGTATATGTATCGGACAAAGTACTTGTAGCAAGTGACGTGTTATCTATGTGGGATAGAAACATAGAAACATAGAAAATAGGTGCAGGAGTAGGCCATTCAGCCCTTCGAGCCTGCACCGCCATTCAATGAGTTCATGGCTGAACATGCAACTTCAGTACCCCATTCCTGCTTTCTCGCCATACCACTTGATCCCCCTAGTAGTAAGGACTTCATCTAACTCCCTTTTGAATATATTTAGTGAATTGGCCTCAACTACTTTCTGTGGTAGAGAATTCCACAGGTTCACCACTCTCTGGGTGAAGAAGTTTCTCCTCATCTCGGTCCTAAATGGTTTACCCCTTATCTTTAGACTGTGACCCCTGGTTCTGGACTTCCCCAACATCGGGAACATTCTTCCTGCATCTAATCTGTCTAAAACCCGTCAGAATTTTAAACGTTTCTATGAGGTTCCCCTCTCATTCTTCTGAACTCCAATGAATACAAGCCCAGTTGATCCAGTCTTTCTTGATAGGTCAATCCCACCATCCCGGGAATCAGTCTGGTGAATCTTCGCTGCACTCCCTCAATAGCAAGAATGTCCTTCCTCAAGTTAGGAGACCAAAACTGTACACAATACTCCAGGTGTGGCCTCACCAAGACCCTGTACAACTGTAGCAACACCTCCCTGCCCCTGTACTCAAATCCCCTCGCTATGAAGGCCAACATGCCATTTGCTTTCTTAACCGCCTGCTGTACCTGCATGCCAACCTTCAATGACTGATGTACCATGACACCCAGGTCTCGTTGCACCTCCCCTTTTCCTAATCTGTCACCATTCAGATAATAGTCTGTCTCTCTGTTTTTACCACCAAAGTGGATAACCTCACATTTATCCACATTATACTTCATCTGCCATGCATTTGCCCACTCACCTAACCTATCCAAGTCACTCTGCAGCCTCATAGCATCCTCCTCGCAGCTCACACTGCCACCCAACTTAGTGTCATCCGCAAATTTGGAGATACTACATTTAATCCCCTCGTCTAAATCATTAATGTACAATGTAAACAGCTGGGGCCTCAGCACAGAACCTTGCGGTACCCCACTAGTCACTGCCTGCCATTCTGAAAAGTACCCATTTATTCCTACTCTTTGCTTCCTGTCTGACAACCAGTTCTCAATCCACGTCAGCACACTACCCCCAATCCCATGTGCTTTAACTTTGCACATTAATCTCTTGTGTGGGACCTTGTCGAAAGCCTTCTGAAAGTCCAAATATACCACATCAACTGGTTCTCCCTTGTCCACTTTACTGGAAACATCCTCAAAAAATTCCAGAAGGTTTGTCAAGCATGATTTCCCTTTCACAAATCCATGCTGACTTGGACCTGTCATGTCACCTTTTTCCAAATGCGCTGCTATGACATCCTTAATAATTGATTCCATCATTTTACCCACTACTGAGGTCAGGCTGACTGGTCTATAATTCCCTGTTTTCTCTCTCCCTCCTTTTTTAAAAAGTGGGGTTACATTGGCTACCCTCCACTCAATAGGAACTGATCCAGAGTCAATGGAATGTTGGAAAATGACTGTCAATGCATCCGCTATTTCCAAGGCCACCTCCTTAAGTACTCTGGGATGCAGTCCATCAGGCCCTGGAGATTTATCGGCCTTCAATCCCATCAATTTCCCCAACACAATTTCCCAACTAATAAGGATTTCCCTCAGTTCCTCCTCCTTACTAGACCCTCTGACCCCTTTTATATCCGGAAGGTTGTTTGTGTCCTCCTTAGTGAATACCGAACCAAAGTACTTGTTCAATTGGTCTGTCATTTCTTTGTTCCCCGTTATGACTTCCCCTGATTCTGACTGCAGGGGACCTACGTTTGTCTTTACGAGCCTTTGTGGGAACCTATGCAGCGAGACAGGGCGAAGTAATATGGAGTCAGAAACAGATGGTAGAAAGGTAAAAAGCAATAGTGGAAGGCCGAGTAAACAAAGGCAAGAAACAAAAAGGGCCACACTACATCATAATTCTAAAAGGACAAAGGGTGTTTAAAATTCAAGCCTGAAGGCTTTGTGTCTTAATGCAAGGAGTATCCGTAATAAGGTGGATGAATTAACTGTGCAAATAGATGTTAACAGATATGATGTGATTGGGATTACGGAGATGTGGCTCCAGGACGATCAGGGCTGGGAACTCAACATCCAAGGGTATTCAACATTCAGGAAGGATAGAATAACAGGAAAAGGAGTTGGGGTAGCATTGCTGGTCAAAGAGGAGATGAATGCAATAGTTAGGAAGGACATTAGCTTGGATGATGTGGAATCTATTTGGGTAGAGCTGCAGAACACCAAAGGGCAAAAAACGTCAATGGGAGTTGTGTACAGACCTCCAAACAGTAGCAGTGATGGCATCAAACAGGAAATTAGGGGTGCATGTAATAAAGGTGCAGCAGTTATCATGGGTGACTTTAATATGCATATAGATTGGGCCAACCAAACTGGAAGCAATACGGTGGAGGAGGATTTCCTGGAGTGCATAAGGGATGGTTTCCGAGACCAATATGTCGAGGAACCAACTAGGGGGGAGGCCATCTTCGACTGGGTGTTGTGTAATGAGAGAGGATTAATTAGCAATCTCGTTGTGTGAGGCCCCTTGGGGAAGAGTGACCATAATATGGTGGAATTCTGCATTCAGATGGAGAATGAAACAGTTAATTCAGAGACCATGGTCCAGAACTTAAAGAAGGGTAACTTTGAAGGTATGAGGTGTGAATTGGCTAGGATCGATTGGTGAATGATACTTAAGGGGTTGACAGTGGATGGGCAATGGCAGACATTTAGAGACATCATGGATGAACTACAACAATTGTACATCCCTGTCTGGCGTAAAAATAAAAAAGGGAAGGTGGCTCAAAAGTGGCTATCAAGGGACATCAGGGATAGTATTAAAGCCAAGGAAGGGCATACAAATTGGCCAGAAATAGCAGCGAACCCGGGGTCTGGAAGAAATTTAGAACTCAGCAGAGGAGGACAAAGGGTTTGATTATGGCAGGGAAAATAGAGTATGAGAGGAAGCTTGCAGGGAACATTAAGATGGACTGCAAAAGCTTCTATAGATATGTAAAGAGAAAAAGGTTAGTAAAGACAAACATAGGTCCCCTGCAGTCAGAATCGGGGGAAGTCATAACGAGGAACAAAGAAATGGCAGACCAATATAACAAGTACTTTGGTTCGGTATTCACTAAGGAGGACACAAACAACCTTCCGGATATAAAAGGGGTCAGAGGGTCTAGTAAGAAGGAGGAACTGAGGGAAATCCTTATTAGTTGGGAAATTGTGTTGGGGAAATTGATGGGATTGAAGGCTGATAAATCCCCAAGGCCTGATGGTCTGCATCCCAGAGTACTTAAGGAGGTGGCCTTGGAAATAGCGGATGCATTGACAGTCATTTTCCAACATTCCATAGATTCTGGATCAGTTCCTATGGAGTGGAGGGTAGCCAATGTAACCCCACTTTTTAAAAAAGGAAGGAGAGAGAAAACAGGGAATTATAGACCGGTCAGCCTGACCTCAGCAGTGGGTAAAATGATGGAATCAATTATTAAGGATGTCATAGCAGCGCATTTGGAAAGAGGTGACATGATAGGTCTAAGTCAGCATGGATTTGTGAAAGGGAAATCATGCTTGACAAATCTTCTGGAATTATTTGAGGATGATTCCAGTAGAGTGGACAAGGGACAACCAGTTGATGTGGTGTATTTAGACTTTCAGAAGGCTTTCGACAAGGTCCCACACAAGAGATTAATGTGCAAAGTTAAAGCACATGGGATTGGGGTAGTGTGCTGATGTGAATTGAGAACTGGTTGTCAGACAGGAAGCAAAGAGTACGAGTAAATGGGTACTTTTCAGAATGGCAGGCAGTGACTAGTGGGGTACATTAATGATTTAGACGAGGGGATTAAATGTGGTATCTACAAATTTACGGATGACACTAAGTTGGGTGGCAGTGTGAGCTGCAAGGAGGATGCTATGAGGCTGCAGAGTGACTTGGATAGGTTAGGTGAGTGGGCAAATGCATGGCAGATGAAGTATAATGTGGATAAATGTGAGGTTATCCACTTTGGTGGTAAAAACATAGAGACAGACTATTATCTGAATGGTGACAGATTAGGAAAAGGGGAGGTGCAATGAGACCTGGGTGTCATGGTACATCAGTCATTGAAGGTTGGCATGCAGGTACAGCAGGCGGTTAAGAAATCAAATGGTATATTGGCCTTCATAGCGAGGAGATTTGAGTACAGGGACAGGGAGGTGTTACTACAGTTGTACAGAGCCTTGGTGAGGCCACACCTGGAGTATTGTGTTCAGTTTTGGTCTCCTAACTTGAGGAAGGACATTCTTGCTCTTGAGGGAGTGCAGCGAAGGTTCACCAGACTGATTCCCGGGATGGCGGGATTGACATATCATGAAAGACTGGATCAACTGGGCTTGTATTCACTGGAGTTCAGAAGAATGAGAGGGGATCTCATAGAAACGTTTAAAATTCTGACGGGTTTAGACAGGTTAGATGCAGGAAGAATGTTCCCAATGTTGGGGAAGTCCAGAACCAGGGGTCACAGTCTAAGGATAAGGGGTAAGCCATTTAGGACCGAGATGAGGAGAAACCTCTTCACCCAGAGAGTGGTGAACCTGTGGAATTCTCTACCACAGAAAGTTGTTGAGTCCAATTCACTAAATTTATTCAAAAAGGAGCTAGATGTAGTTCTTAATACTCGGGTGATCAAGTGGTATGGCGAGAAAGCAGGAATGGGGTACTGAAGTTGCATGTTCAGCCATGAACTCATTGAATGGTGGTGCAGGCTCGAAGGGCCGAATGGCCTACTCCTGCACCTATTTTCTATGTTTCTATGTTTCTCTATCACACGGGGCCGGGCGTGTTGTACAGCAAGCCAAAGTAGCGGGCGGACCCCAACCAGTTGTATATGTATCTAACAAAGTATTTGTAGCTGTGATGTGTTATCTCACCGGGTCGGGCGTGTTGTACAGCAAGCCAAAGTAGCAGGCGACCCCAACCGGTTGTACATGTATCAAATAAGTTAACTAAGGCAGTAACCTGCGTTCACGGGACAAAAGAGACGTACCAAAGAGTGTCCCAATATTTGCTCAAGTCAGACAAGCTGCCAATCTCACAGTTTTTGGAGAGCAGAGGCACTATTATCAATGCCTTGTTTCAAATATGTCTAACACTGTCTGTGCACTGTAACATGATCCACCACGGGCCAGTCACTGAGAATGCCGCTGATGCCCTCAGTTGGCGATTGTTGCCCAGCACCAGGGTGGAAACGATGCAGCCCACAGACCTGCTCGTTGTTATGGAAGTGCTAGAAAGCGAGGGGTCAACCGTAACGGCCCCCCAGTTTAGGACCTGGACCAGCCAGGATCCCATGTTACTGCCTGCTAACGGCGAACCGCTAGACAGGCTGTTGCAGCTTATCCATCACAAAGACGAAATGCTCATCGCATCAGATTGCCCCCTATGGGGCAACCCTGCAACGTTGCAAAGAAAGGCAGGGAGGCTGCACACAGTCCATGGTCTGGAGCCTCCATACCATGGCCCAGGATCCACGGTGATCACACGGCCTCCCACCACTACTGAAAGTCTCAAGGCCATATAGACCATCCTTGGCTTGCGAGACCTTAGGGTCAGCGACAATAGTCCGGAGCGGGCAGCGGAAATCATAAAGCCAAGCAACACACGTGTCACGGTAGGCTCCCTACAGACCCAGCTATCCCGGGTGCTATGCAGTCACCAGACAGAATCACTCAGAACCAAGCCTTCCGTATGCTATCAGCAGAGAATGTACCATGATCGCGCGGCTCCTCCACGCGACATCAGAATAAATGATGTTGACCATGTTCATGGCCCCAGATGGGCTGCCAGCACTGTATTAGCCAAAGATGGAAATGGAGTGTTTGTGATGAAAATGGAGTTTTTGTTGTGAAACCATAACCAGGAACCACTGTGAAAGGACCTGGCCCCCAACGACACACTGGACCTCGCTGTCAACCACAAGGATGAACCCACCATGCCCGACAGTCCGATCAGACCATCCACGCGGCTGTGCAACAATGAACCGACCAATTCATCCATGCCAGGACTTCATCTCAGGCGATCGACTCGGGAGAAATTTAGAATTCAACAGAGGAGGACTAAGCATTTCATTAAGAAGGGGAAAATAGAGTACGAGAGGAAGCTTGCACGGAACATAAAAACTGACTACAAAAGCTTCTATAAATATGTGAAGAGAAAAAGATTAGTGAAGACAAATGTAGGTCCCTTGCAGTCGGATTCAGGTGAATTTATAATGAGTAACAAAGAAATGGCAGACCAATTGAACAAATACTTCGGTTCTGTCTTCACGAAGGAAGACACAAATAACCTTCCGAATGTGCTAGGGGACAGTGGGTCTCGTGAGAAGGAGGAACTGAAGGATATCCTTATTAGGCGAGAAATTGTGTTTGAGAAATTGATGGGATTGAAGGCCGATAAATCCCCTGGACCTGATAGTCTGCATTCCAGAGTACTTAAGGAAGTGGCCCTAGAAATAGTGGATGCATTGGTGATCATTTTCCAACAGTCTATCAACTCTGGATCAGTTCCTATGGACTGGAGGGTAGCTAATGTAACACCACTTTTTTAAAAAGGAGGCAGAGAGAAAATGGGGTAATTATACATTGGTTAGCCTGACATCAGTAGTGGGGAAAATGTTGGAATCAATCATTAAGGATGAAATAGCAGTGCATTTGGAAAGCAGTGACGGGATCGGTCCAAGTCAGCATGGAATTATTAAAGGGAAATCATGCTTGACGAATCTTCTGGAATTTTTTGAGGATGTAACTAGCAGAGAGGACAAGGGAAAACCAGTGGATGTGGCGTATTTGGACTTTCAAAAGGCTTTTGACAAGGTCCCGCACAAGAGATTGGTGTGCAAAATCAAAGCGCATGGTATTGGGGGTATTTTACTGACGTGGATAGAGAACTGGTTGGCAAACAGGAAGCAGGGAGTCGGGATAAATGAGTCCTTTTCAGAATGGCAGGCAGTGACTAGTGGAGTGCCGCAGAGCTCAGTGCTGGGACCCCAGCTCTTTACAATATACATTAACGATTTAGATGAAGGAATTGAGTGTAAAGCTTCAAGTTTACAGACGACACTAAACTGGGTGGCAGTGTGAGCTGTGAGGAGAACGCTAAGAGGCTGCAGGGTGACTTGGACAGGTTAGGTGAGTGGGAAAATGCATGGCAGATGCAGTATAATGTGGATAAATGTGAGGTTATCCATTTCGGGGTCAAAAACACGAAGGCAGTGTATTATCTGAATGGCGGCAGATTAGGAAAAGGGGAGGTGCAATGAGACCTGGGTGTCATGGTTCATCAGTCATTGAAAGTTGGCATGCAGGTACAGCAGGTGGTGAAGAAGGCAAATGGTATGTTGCCCTTCATAGCGAGGGGATTTGAGTATAGGAGCAGGGAGGTGTTACTGCAGTTGTACAGGGCATTAGTGAGGCCTCACCTGGAATATTGTGTTCAGTTTTGGTCTTCGAATCTGTGGAAGGACGTTCTTGCTATTGAGGGAGTGCAGCGAAGGTTCACCAGACTGATTCCAGGGATGGCTGAACTGTCATATAAGGAGAGACTGGATCAACTGGCCCTTTATTCACTGACGGTTAGAAGGATGAGAGGGGATCTCATAGAAACGTATAAGATTCTGACTGGACTGGACAGGTTAAATGCAGGAAGAATGTTCCCGATGTTGGGGAAGTCCAAAACCAGGGGACATAGTCTTAGGATAAGGGTAGGCTATTTAGGACTGAGATGAGGAGAAACTTCTTCAGAGAGTTGGTAACCTGTGGAATTCCCTGCCGCAGAGAGTTGTTGATGCCAGTTCTTTGGATATATTCAAAAGGGAGTTAGATATGGCCCCTTGATCAAGGGGTATGGAGAGAAAGCAGGAAAGGGGTACTGAGGGAATGATCAGCCATGATCTTATTGAATGGCGGTGCAGGCTCGAAGGGCCAAATGGCTTATTCCTGCACCTATTTTCTTTGTTTCTATGTTTCAACTTGTAGATAACTTGTACCTAAGACTTTGGGGCGGAGTGATGTTATGTATGTATGTAAACCTCACCAATATGTAATACTTGCGACCAGGGGCAACACCTGTGGGAGACCTAAGGGTCACCTGTGCACCCTGGGGATGCAGCTATAAAAGGTAATCTACCATGCTGCTTCCTCACTCTGGAGTCACTTTAAAGAGACCAAGGTCACAACAGTTTGAGCTTACAATACAGTCTTGTGGAGTTACTCTGAACATAACATCTTGGAATTCGAATAGACCATATTGTGGGGCTGACCACAGTCCATTTGGAATGTTACTTCCTTAAAAATACTTAGAAAAAAAAGGCAAACTTGAATTTATATAGTGCCTTTCACAACCACTGGACATCTCAAAGTGCTTTACAGCCAATGAAGTACTTTTGGAGCGTTGTCACTGTTGTAATGTAGGAGACACAGCAGCCAATTTTCGCACAAGCAAGCTCCCACAAATAGCAATGTGATAATGACCAGATAATCAGTTTTTGTTATGTTGATTGAGGGATAAATATTGCCCAGAACACCGGGGATAACTCCCCCGCTCTTCTTCAATATAGTGCCATAGGATGTTTTATATCCACCTGAGAAAGCAGATGGGACCTCGGTGTAATATCTCATCTGAAAGACGGCATCGCCAACAGTGCAGCGCTCCCTCAGTACTGCACTGTTGCATCAGCCTAGATTTTTTGTGCTCAAGTCCCTGGAGTGGGACTTGAACCCACAACTTTCTGACTCAGAGGCGAGAATGTTACCCACTGAGCCACAGCTGACAGAGGAAGAGAATATATACATATAAACACACATACATACAGATAAACACACACTAAAAATAGTTGATGATTCCATTTCATATCAGACCTGCTCACCATCTGTCAATTGTACAGATGTGGTCCTTTAGATTCATTAGCTGCTTTGGGCCATTACTAAACAACTGTCACAACGATACTCAGAGAACGTCCTTAATTCTTTTGTTCAAACAAAATTATTACACTTAAGTGAATTCAGATGTCTGGCGGTGCTGATACTCAATGAGACCTGTCACCGAGGATTTTAGTTCTGAGGCATGAGTCTGTCCATGTTTCCATTTCTTCTTCTCTTGCTGCCATTAGTGCCGTATCATTCAGAAAATTGAGATCTCCAAGTGTATGTTGTCACTGCCATCTGTGTCCATTGTTAGCCTCCTCCACTTGTTGGCCTCATGTCCTGCTCAAATAACAACAGTGATAAGAAATATCCCTGCCAGATACAAGTCTTTATTTCAAATCTCTATGTCCTTCTATCCTCTACTTTAACATTCCATTCTAGAATTTCTTAATGATGGTTATCTGTTCCTGATGACTTCTTACAGTGTCAAATTTATCCGAGTGTTTATTCATTCTATTGAAGGCCTTTTTGGTGAAGATAACAATGAAGTTGATATTGTGGGATATAGTTTTCGAGCAGTGCTGTTCCTGTATGAACATTTAATTATAAGAACATAAGAAATAGGAACAGGAGTCGGCCTTCAAAGCCCTTCGCGCCTGCTCCGCCATTCAATAAGGTCATGGCTGATCTGATTATGGACTCAGCTCCACTTCCCTGCCTGCTCCCCATAACCCTTTATCCCCTTATCATTTAAGAAACTGTCTATTTCTGTCTTAAATTTATTTAATGTCCCAGCTTCCACAGTTCTCTGAGGTAGTGAATTCCACAGATCCACAACCCTCTGAGAGAAGAAATTTCTCCTCATCTCAATTCTAAATGAGTGGCCACTTTATCCTAAGATCATGCCCTCTAGTTCTAGTCTCCCCCACCAGTGGAAACATCCTCTCTGCATCCACCTTGTCAAGCCCCCTCATAATCTTATACATTTCTATAAGATTACCTCTCATTCTTCTGAATTCCAATGAGTAGAGGCCCAACCTACTCAACCTTTCCTCATAAGTTAACACCCTCATCCCTGGAATCAACCTAGTGGACCTTCTCTGAACTGTCTCCACAGAAAGTATATCCTTTCGTAAATATAGAAAACAAAACTGCACGCAGTTTTTCAGGTATGGCCTCACCAATACCCTGTACAGCTGTAACAAGACTTCCCTGCTTTTATACGCCATCTCCTTTGCAATAAAGGCCAAGATTCCATTGGCCTTCCTGATCACTTGCTGTACCTGCATACTATCCTTTTGTGTTTCATGCACAAGTACTCCCAGGTCCTGCTATACTGCAGCACTTTGCAATCTTTCTCCATTTAAATAATAACTTGCTCTTTGATTTTTTTCTGCCAAAGTGCATGACCTCACATTTTCTAATATTATACTCCATCTGCCAAATTCTTGCCCACTCACTTAGCCTGTCTATGTCCTCTTACAGCCTCTTTATGTCCTCCTCACACATTACCCTTCCTCCCATCTTTGTATAGTCAGCAAACTTAGCTACGTTACACTCAGTCGCTTCTTCCAAGTCGTTAATATAGATAGTAAAAGTGAGGTCCCAACACTGATCCCTGCGGCATCCCACTGGTTACTGATTGCCAACCAGAGAATGAACCATTTATCCCAACTCTCTGTTTTCTGTTCGTCAGCCAATCTTCTATCCATGCTAATATATTACCCCCAACCCCGTGAACTTTTATTTTGTGCAGTAACCTTTTGTGCGGCACCTTGTCAAATGTCTTCTGCAAGTCCAAATACACCACATCCACTGGTTCCCCTTTATCCACCCTGTTCGTTACATCCTCAAAGAATTCCAGCAAATTTCTCAAACATGACTTCCCCTTCATAAATTCATGCTGATTAATGTACACATGATTGCTTGTCTTTTCTTCTACAGTCAAAGTGGAGAAGAGTGCTTCAAGTGTTTTTCAGCACAAGTTTCCAACACCCTGCAGCCTAGGTGCTTACATTGTTTATATCTTGTAATGTATTCTGGTTCTTATAGAGGAAAGACAGTCCAGGTGTCGGGCAGTTCTACAGTGGCTCTCAGGCTGCTCTGAATTCACAGCCCCATCACAATTAATAGAAATATTCTAGCACGTGTGGAGCCTCCCTGGATTTGCTTGGTGACAAGAAGACCTAAGATGATTGGTCTGTATTGAGGTAAAGTGCTTTTATTTTAAAATGAAGTCATATTTTTTTTTTTGAATGGACTGCAATGGGGGAAGCACTTTCAAAAAAACTCAATATTTTCCTCCTTCTTTAAGCATGACACAGCAAGAGCTCCTGTTCGGCTATGGCATGGATACACTCGAGTCTCCCTCCAGTGCCTGACTGATGCTGTTGCACTGTGAAGTTCAAAGTTGAAGCACTATTGTTGAGCCAAATGGAAATGGGACAAGGTGATTGAGTGAGTGTTGGCCCTCATATTTCAACTGATGTCTTTAATGACAGGAAGTCACTCACGTCAGGTTTACAATGATGGGGAGGTTACAAATGTATTAAAAAGGCAGAAAAATGAAGAAATGGCTATAAAACTGTGGTTCAATCTCAGCATTACCTTCATTCGGATTTATTTTATTTATTTGCTCCTACCCACATCAAAGGCACTGTGCTGACCCACTGAGTGCACCAACACCAATGAATCAAAGGAAGATGCCAATAATGGAAGGCTTAATGTAGGCTGAGAAATTGTGGCATTTTTCTGGAATGGTTATCTGAATGTGATCTGTCGGTGAAAGTAACTAAATATTAAATGTCTTTACTGTAAGTGAAATAATTAGTTTGTGTGAAAAATTGCATCCTTTACTAGTCTTGAAGGATTTTGGTGATAATCAATGCATAATTCAGCAAGCCATGGATGTAGTTTTACACCTGCAATTGCTGAGCATTTAGCCTTAGGTATCAGCTGTCTCTTCATGGGGAAGTTGCCGAGTCTACCCTAAGAAGCACATCAGAAGTCATTGAAAAACTATTGCAAGAAGATTGACTACAGAGTGCTCAACCACACCTCTCAGCAGCCAGTTACAAATTGGCATTGGCAAAGATGTTTGAGAGAGTTAACTGGCCCACCCCTTGTCTTGATAGTGGTGTGCGACACAAAGACATCTTAATTGAATGGAGAGGAGAATAAATACCAAATAACTTACATTCACAATGCAGTGACTGCTATTGTGTAGGCAAATGCAACAGCCACTCTTTGCAAACAAGATCCCACAAATAGCAATGAGATGAACGAAGAGGTAGCGGTAGAAATTTGTTGGCCACCCGATTTCCGTTGACTTCAGTGGAAGTAAAAATTGGGAGAAATTAAGGTTTTTAGGATTTTTAAAGGAATTGATAGGGTAGACAGAGAGAAATACTTTCTGCTGTTGGGGGAGTTTAGGACAGGGACATAACCTTAAAACCAGAGCCCGGCCATTCAGGAGAGAAGTTTGGAAACACTTCTTCACATAAAGGGTGGTAGAAGTGCAGAACTCTCTCACACAAAAAGCAGTAGATGCTAGCTCAATTAATCATTCTAAATCTGAGATTGATAGGTTTTTGCTAGCCACAGCTATTAAGGGATATGAAGCCAAGGCAGGTCGATGGAGTTAGGATACAGATCGGCTATGATCTAATTGAATGGCTGAACAGGCTCGAAGGGCTGAATGGCCTACTCCTGTTCCCATGTTCTTAAAAGATGTAAAGTGGCCTGCCGACTTGCTGTCAACTTCTGGAGTACATGCATCAGCAGTTAACCACTAAACTGCTGAACACCCAATTTCCTTTTCTGGCTCCCAAATTAGCTGACATTGTTAACAGTTCTCTTTCCTCAGGTATGTTCTCCTCTCCTTCAAATCTGTTATGTTCATACTCTATTTGTTTGTTACACAAACCCTCATTAGACAGGTATTAGGACCCTGCGGTACTGATTCACACACTGCTGTAAACATACTGATTCATGCTGGTTTTGGGACACCATTTTGAGATTTGCTATAAAAGACGCAGTTAAGTTACATTAATCCTGTTTCAGTTAGTCTGTTTATTTACGTACACAACATAATTTGCCGACGAGGATGAATCAAATTAAGCTCCCTACACCCTCCCCACCCTCCCCCACGCCGCCCCCTCACCCCTGCCTTTCCTATCCACACACGGGTATCCTCCAATCCCATGGCCGAGATGGATAAAAAGCTTTTCTACCTACATCACGGGTTAGATGGCGACAACGTAACACCAGCTCGCTACCATGCAATACTTATCCACTGCCTTGGCACTGAAGGCCAACGCATCTTTGGCCAAATCGAAGACACGGAGTCCTACGAAAAAACAGTAAGCGCCCGAGAGAGAGATTTTGGGCCAAAGAAAAGTATCATGATGGAGAGATACAAATTTTGTTACGGGGGCAAGGGACGGTGAACCAATCAAACATTTCATTAATTGAACTGGCCGCTGCCTGTAACTTTGGAGCACTCACAGTGGAAATGATCAGGGATCAAATTATTGAGAAATTAATGATCCCCTGCATTCGGGAACGCTTGCTAATGGAGGATGATAAATTGACATTGGACAAAGCAACTCATTTGTCCATCCGAATCGAATAAGTGCTTTCCGATTCAATAGCGATCAGATTCCCTGCTCCCACTGTGCAGCAGCCCATGTGCACGCTGTTCGTCCAAAGCTGAAATCACAGCAGAGACCCAGGGCTAGTAATAAGCCACCCACTACAGATTGTGGGCCTAACTTCCACTCCTTTAACTGTGGGGACAAATCACATTCAACAAAGAGTCCTAACTGACCTGCACATGGGAAGAAATGCTCTGCATGTGGTAAAATGAACCATTTTGCTAGTTCTGTCGCTCATCGCAGCATATTCGACATGTGGACAACCCCGATAGTGATGAATCCAGTATGGTTTACACCGTTAGTAACATTTCGCACATCGGTTCAGGCAACTTCAACGACTGCGATGTAAACATTGACGGCACGCCCATCTGCCCTCTCATTGACCTTGGAGCCAAAGTCTCCATATTGAACGAGGCTGTGTACAAAACCACTTCACGCACTGTCAATTGCAGCCCGCAACTTCCACTCTATATGTGTACTCCAACTCCAAATTTCAGGTACATGTGAAAGCTGGCACATCTCCCTCTACGGCAGGAAATTTACCCTCTGTACGGATCACCAAGCGCTAACCACGCTACTCACTACAACTGGATCTGGGCACAGACTATGAATCAGCTGATGGTCAGATCGGCTTCATCAGTATAACCTTGATGTACAGTACATCGCTGGCAGCCGTAACCACGTAGCCCAACCGCTCGACACCTGCTTTGAACTTTGGTACCGACTTGTTCACAGATGACAACACATATGTCACGTCAATCATTACTCAGTTCTTCAGAAATCTTGTCTCCTACGACGAACTCAAAACTGCTATGCTCCAGCAGGTGTGCCACTTCCTTCTGAGTGGCCTAAGCAAATTCCGGAAGAGCTGAAAACCTTCCACAGACTTTGCGATAAATTTTTCGTTTGGAATGATGGTTGCATCGCTCGTGGTAATAGAGCAGTAATTCCCAAGTCACTTCAACAGTGCATTCTCTCATTGGCACACGATGGACACCCTGGCATTGTATGCATGAAGCAGAGATGTCACGATTCAGTATGGTGGCCTGGTATTGACACTCGCATCGAGGAGTTTGTGTCATGCTGCGAAGCATGCAGTCTGAGCAAAAAGGCCACAAACATCCGACCAGCGCCAATGAAGCCCATTCCATGGCCACAAAGACCATGGCAACAACATCCAGAGGCATTCAACATTTAGGAAGGATAGACAGAAAGGAAAACGAGGTGGAGTGGTGTTGCTGGTTAAAGAGAAAATTAATGCAATAATAAGGAAGGACATTAGCTTGGATGATGTGGAATCTGCATGGGTGGAGCTATGGAACACCAAAGGGCAGAAAATACTAGTGGGAGTTGTGAATAGACCACCAAACAGTAGTAATGAGGATGGGGACAGCATCAAACAATAAATTAGGGATGCGTGCAATAAAGGTACAGCAGTTATCATGGGCGATTTTAATCTATATATTGACTAGGCTAACCAAACTGGTAAAAATGTGATGGAGGAGGATTTCCTGGAGTGTATTAGGGATGATTTTCTGGACCAATATGTCGAGGAACCAACTAGAGGGCTAGCCATCCTAGACTGGATGATGTGTAATGAGAAAGGACTAATTAACAATCTTGTTGTGTGAGGACCCTTGGGGAAGGGTGACCATAATATGGTAGAATTCTTTATTAAGATGGAGAGTGACACAGTTAATTCAGAGACTAGGGTCCTGCACTTGGGTAAGGTAACTTCGATGGTATGAGATGTGAATTGGCTATAATAGACTAGTGAGTGATACTTAAAGGGTTGATGGTGGATAGGCAATGACAAACATTTAAAGATCACATGGATGAACTTCAACAATTGTACATCCGTGTCTGGAATAAAAATAAAACGGGGAAGGTGGCTCAACCGTGGCTAACAAGGAAAATTAAGGATAGTGTTAAATCCAAGGAAGAGGCATATAAATTGGCCAGAAAAAGCAGCAAACCTGAGGACTGGGAGAAATTTAGAATTCAGCAGAGGAGGACAAAGGGTTTAATTAGGAGGGGGAAAATAGAGTATGAGAGGAAGCTTGCTGGGAACATAAAAACTGACTGCAAAAGCTTCTATAGATAGGTGAAGAGAAAAAGATTAGTGAAAACAAATGTAGGTCCTTGCAGTCAAATTCAGGGAACAAAGAAATGGCGGGTCAGTTAAACAAATACTTTGGTTCTGTTTTCACGAAGAAAGGCACAAATGACCTTCCGGAAATATTAGGGGAACGAGGGTCTAGTGAGAAGGAGGAACTGAAGGATAGCCTTATAAAGCGGGAAATTGAGTTCGCGAAATTGACGGGATTGAAGACTAATAAATCCCCGGGGCCTAATAGTCTGTATCCCAGAGTACTTAAGGAAGTGGCCCTAGAAATAGTGGCTGCATTGATGATCATTTTCCAACAGTCTATCGACTCTGGATCAGTCCCTATGGACTGGAGGGTAGCTAATGTAACACCACTTTTTAAAAAAGGAGGGAGAGAGAAAACGGGTAATTATAGACCGATTAGCCTGACATCAGTAGTGGGGAAAATGTTGGAATCAATTATTAAAGATGAAATAGCAGCACATTTGGAAAGCAGTGACAGGCTCGGACTGAGTCAGCGTGGGTTTATGAAAGGGAAATCATGCTTGACGAATCTTCTGGAATTTTTTGAGGATGTAACTAGTAGAGTGGACAAGGGAGAGCCAGCGGATGTGGTGTATCTGGACTTTCAAAAGGCTTTTGACAAGGTCCCACACAAGAGATTTGTGTGCAAAATCAAAGCGCATGGTATTGGGGGTAATGTACTGATGTGGATAGAGAACTGGTTGGCAGACAGGAAGCAGAGAGTCGGGATAAACGGGTCCTTTTCAGAATGGCAGGCAGTGACTCGTGGAGTGCTGCAGGGCTCAGTGCTGGGTCCCCAGCTCTTTACAATATACATTAATGATTTAGATGAAGGAATTGAGTGTAATATCTTCAAGTTTGCAGATGACACTAAGCTGGGTGGCGGTGTGAGCTCTGAGGAGGACGCTAGAAGGCTGCAGGTTGTATTGGACAGATTTGGTGAGTGGGCCAATGCATGGCAGATGCAGTATAATGTGGATAAATGTGAGGTTATCCACTTTGGGGGCAAAAACACAAAGGCAGAATATTATCTGAATGGTGGCAGATTAGGAAAGGGGGAGATGCAACGAGACCTAGGTGTCATGGTTCATCAGTCATTGAATGTTGACATGCAGGTATAGCAGGCGGTGAAGAAGGCAAATAGTATGTTGGCCTTCATAGCTAGAGGATTTGAGCATAGGAGCAGGGAGGTCTTACTGCAGTTGTACAGGGCCTTGGTGAGGCCTCAACTGAAATATTCTGATAACGTATGGTCTCCTAAGCTGAGGAAGGACATTCTTGCTATTGAGGGAGTGCAGCGAAGGTTCACCAGACTAATTCCCGGGATGGTGGCACTGACATATGAGGAGAGACTGGATCAACTGGGCCTTTATGCACTGGAGTTTAGAAGGATGAGAGGGGATCTCATAGAAACTTATAAGATTCTGATGGGGCTGGACAGGTTAGATGCGGGAATAATGTTCCCGATGATGGGAAGTCCAGAACCAGGGAATACAGTCTTAGGATAAGGGGTAGGCCATTTAGGACTGAAATGAGGAGAAACTTCTTCACTCAGAGAGTTGTTAACCTGTGGAATTCCCTACCGCTGAGAGTTGTTGATGCCAGTTCGTTGGTTATATTCAAAATGGAGTTAGATATGGCCCTTACGGCTAAAGGGATCAAGGGGTATGGAGAGAAAACAGGAAAGGGGTACTGAGGGAATGATCAGCCATGATCTTATTGAATGGCAGTTCAGGCTCGAAGGACCAAATGGCCTACTCTTGCACTTATTTTCTATGTTTCTATATTTCTATATCTTCGGTCTGGTTGAAGCAGCTCCACAGCACCAGCGTTTCCTTGTTGTAGTACATGACCTGCATTCCAAATGGCCAGAAATTGCTACAAGTTCAGTGACCTCATCAACGATCGTCACTATCCTGCAGCATATGTTCACGAAATGGGGCCTCCCAGAGGTCATAATCACTGACAATGGACCACAGTTTGTGTCCGACCAGTTCGTGGATTTCCTCACCCAGCATGCTATCGAGCATCGCCTTACTGCTCGGTACAATCCTCAAAGCAACGGAGGTGTTGAGCTATTTAACCCGTCATCAAAGACATT
Organism: Pristiophorus japonicus; assembly: GCF_044704955.1. Taxonomy (NCBI): domain Eukaryota; kingdom Metazoa; phylum Chordata; class Chondrichthyes; family Pristiophoridae; genus Pristiophorus; species Pristiophorus japonicus. Next base: position 242,790,215 of record NC_091977.1, on the reverse strand, counting down.
TTGAAAGCCAACCTCGCAGCAGGCCAAACTTCCGATGAGGCACTCGCGAATGAGGAAAACACCCACTGAGCTCATGATTGGGCAGAATCTTTGCTGGCTATTGGACATTCTCAAATCCCCAGCCAAATCTAGTGCGAAGATGACCACACTCGCATCCCAGATTTCGGAACACCAATGAAAAGTGAAGTTGTACACTGACATAAAACCACGTGTTCAAAAGCCCCAACTGAAGAACGGAGATTGGGCCAAACCGCTGTCATTAGCTCGTTTCTTCAGTTTTGCCTCCAAAACTGATTGGGTGAAAGTTCAGCCCTCACACCTACGAGCTCAACGATGGAACTCAATGGAACACTCGTAGACTGATCCCATCTCACAGGCTAACTGAACAGCAGGATGGAACAGAGGCACCATTCTGTTTCCCAAATAAAAAACCTCGATCAAACACCACAAGCTCCACGCAAGTTTCAGCGTATTAGAACACAGCTTGGCTATCTCAAGGACTTTGTTTGTTCATAGACTGTATTTTTCAGAAGGGGGAAAGATGTTGTGTTCATGCTCTATTTGTTTGTTACACGAACCCTCACTAGACAGACATTAAGATCCTGCGTGAGCTGTTCACACACTGCTGTAAACATGCTGGTTCATGGTTGTTTTTGGACACCATTTTGAGAGTTGCTATAAAGGACACAGTTAAGTTATATTACTCCTGTTTCAGTAAGTCTGTTTATTTATGTACACAACAAAATCTGTCGTCATCACCCCTCTCATCAAAAAACCAACCCTTGACCACTCCGTCCTTGCTAATTATTGCCCCATCTCCAACCTTCCTTTCCTCTCCAACTTTGTTGAATGTGTTGTCGCCTTACAAATCTGTGCCCATTATTCCCAGAATTCCATGTTTGAATCCCTCCAAACTGGTTTTCGCCCCTGCCACAGTACCGAAATGGCCCATATCAAAGTCACAAATGACATCCTATGTAACTGTGACAATGATAAATTATCCTTCCTCTTCCTTCTTGACCTGTCTGTAGCCTTTGACACGGTTGACGAATCCATCCATCTCCAATGCGTCTTCAACGTAATCCAGCTGGGTAGGACTGGATTGCCTGGTTCCATTCTGATCTATCTAATTGTAGCCAGAGAATCACCTGCAATGGCTTTTTTTCCCGCTGCCGCATTGTTACCTCTGGTGTCCTCCAAGGATCTATCCTTGGCCCCCTCCTATTTCTGATCTACATGTTGCCCCTTGGCGATATCATCCGAAAACACGGCACCAATTTCCAAACGTACGCTAACAACTCCCAGCTCTACCTCACCATCACTTCTCTCAATCCCTACACTGGCTTTAAAGTGTCAGACTGATTGTCCGACATCAAGTACTGAATGAGCAGAAATTTCCTCCAATTCAATATCGGAAAGAGTAAAGCCATTGTCTTTGGTCCCCACCACAAAATCTGTTCCCTCGCCACCGACTTCATCCCTCACCCTAGCATCTGTCTGAGGCTGATTTAGACTGTTCACAGCCCTGGTGCTATATGTGACCCTAAAATGAGCTTCCGACCACATATCTACGCCATAACTAAGATCACCTATTTCCACCTCCATAACATCGCCCATCTCCACCACTGCCTCAGCACATCCACTGCTAAAACCCTCAACCATGTCTTTGTTACCTCTAGACTTGACCAATCCAACACACTCCTGGCTGGCCTCCCACATTTTACATGATGTAAACTGGAGGTCATCCAAAACACTGCTGCCCATGTTCTAACTCGCACCAATTTCCGTTCACCCATCACCCTGTGCTCAGTGACCTACATTAACTCCCAGTAAAGCAATGCCTTGATTTCAGCATTTTTATCCTTGCTTTCAAATCCCTCCATGGCCTTGCCCCACCCTATCTCAATAATCTCCTCCAGCCCCACAAACACCGCCGCCACCCCCCCCCCCCCCCCCGGATATCTGCGCTCCTCTAATTCTGCCCTCTTGATCATTCCTGATTTTAATCGCTCAATCATTGGTGGTTGTACGTTCAGCTGCCCTAAGCTCCCTACAGTTCCCCTCTACCTCTCTTTCCTGCTTTAAGATGATCCTTAAAACCAAAAGGGACGAAATTGCTTTGTGTCCCCTTGGAGGTGGTAACCTTCCGGAGCTAGGACATTTATCACCCGGCCTGGAAGTTCAGACACTGCTGCGATATTCGGCTCTTCCGCCCCTCAACGGATGTGGAGCATTATCGGAGATGCTCCACATCCATGGAATGGTGCTCCTGGAGTGGTTGGGCGGCGTTGAGTCCAACACCGTGCTCCGGAGCCCAGTGTCCCACTTGCAACATCAGCACTACACGGATGCTCCGTGTCGCGCTGACGTGGCAGAACAGCCCTCCCCATCAATTAAAGGGGAGGTCCGCTGCGCGCTCTGCAGTTCCTTTGTCAGCCACCAGGGATACCCTCAACCAGGCCAACAGCCCGGCATCCATAACGGAGTGCCAGGCTGCACGATGGTGGCTCGGTCAAGGCGAAGGCCATCATTGTCGGTCCGACAGAACAATATGGTGGCCCATGGCACAAACGGCCTCCTCTTTAAGGTGCGCCTGGGCAGCAGATGTCCGCCAGCTTCGCGACCGCGACTCCAGAGTCTTGAGCACAAAAATCTAGGCTGACTCTCCAGTGCAGTGCTGGGGGAGTGCTGCACTGTTGGAGGTGCCGTCTTTTGGATGAGATTTTAAACCGGGACCCTGTCTGGTCTCTCAGGTGGACGTAAAAGATCCCATGGCACTACTTTGAAGAAGAACAGGGGAGTTATCCCTGGTGTCCTAGCCAATATTTATTCCTTTAATCAACATCACGAAAACAGATTATCTGGTCATTTTCACATTTCTGTTTGTGGGATCTTGCTGTGCACAAACTGGCTGCCACGTTTCCTACAATACAACAGTAATTACACTTCAAAAGTATTTCATTGTCTGCGAAGCACTTTGGGACACCCTGATGTCATGACAGTGCTCTACAAATGCAAATCTGTCTTTCTTTTACGATCTGCAGGTTTTTGAAACCCAAACCATTGTCGGCAAATTACTTCAGTTTTCAGTTTGTGTGGTGCCCTGCATTGTGAGCCCGTGGCCATTTATTTTGGTTTCTCAATGTAAGGAAAAGTTCCTAAAATTTAGTTCCTAAAATCTCCTCACATCTGTTCCACTGCCTTTGGATAAAAGATGCAAATAGCTAACAAACTGGGTATACGTGCATCTTTCATGGAGAATACAATATCGATTCAACTTTATTTACATCATATACCGTATATACTCGCGTATCCTGCGATCTCGCGTATCATGCGACCCCTAAATTTTCGGCCCCAAAACATGATTTTACCATATATCTCATGTATCATGCGAGTCACTTTTTTGAAATCGAATACAGACCTTAACATGAAACATCGAGTGGATTCTGCTCTCTCTCCGTGCTCTCTCTCCGTACTCTCTCTCCGTGCTCTCTCTCCGTGCTCTCTCTCCGTGCTCTCTCTCCATACTCTCTCCCCGTACTCTTTCTCCGTGCTCTCTCTCCGTACTCTCCCCCCCCCCCCCGACCTCCGCGACTCTCTCTCCCCCCCCGACCTCCGCGACTCTCTCTCCCCCCCCGACCTCCGCGACTCTCTCTCCCCCCCCGACCTCCGCGACTCTCTCTCCCCCCCCGACCTCCGCGACTCTCTCTCCCCCCCCGACCTCCGCGACTCTCTCTCCCCCCCCGACCTCCGCGACTCTCTCTCCCCCCCCGACCTCCGCGACTCTCTCTCCCCCCCCGATCTCCGCGACTCTCTCTCCCCCCCCGACCTCCGCGACTCTCTCCCCCCGACCTCCGCGACTCTCTCCCCCCCGACCTCCGCGACTCTCTCTCCCCCCCCGACCTCCGCGACTCTCTCTCCCCCCCCCGATCTCCGCGACTCTCTCTCCCCCCCCGACCTCCGCGACTCTCTCTCCCCCCCCGACCTCCGCGACTCTCTCCCCCCCGACCTCCGCGACTCTCTCTCCCCCCCCGACCTCCGCGACTCTCTCTCCCCCCCCGACCTCCGCGACTCTCTCCCCCCCGACCTCCGCGACTCTCTCTCCTCCCCCGACCTCCGCGACTCTCTCTCCCCCCCCGACCTCCGCGACTCTCTCTGCCCCCCCGACCTCCGCGACTCTCTCTCCCCCCCGACCTCCGCGACTCTCTCTCCCCCCCCGACCTCCGCGACTCTCTCTGCCCCCCCGACCTCCGCGACTCTCTCTCCCCCCCGACCTCCGCGACTCTCTCTCCCCCCCCGACCTCCGCGACTCTCTCTCCCCCCCCGACCTCCGCGACTCTCTCTCCCCCCCCCGACCTCCGCGACTCTCTCCCCCCCGACCTCCGCGACTCTCTCTCCCCCCCGACCTCCGCGACTCTCTCTCCCCCCCCGACCTCCGCGACTCTCTCCCCCCCGACCTCCGCGACTCTCTCTCCTCCCCCGACCTCCGCGACTCTCTCTCCCCCCCCGACCTCCGCGACTCTCTCTGCCCCCCCGACCTCCGCGACTCTCTCTGCCCCCCCGACCTCCGCGACTCTCTCTCCCCCCCGACCTCCGCGACTCTCTCTCCCCCCCCGACCTCCGCGACTCTCTCTCTCCCCCCGACCTCCGTGACTCTCTCTCCCCCCCCCGACCTCCGCGACTCTCCCCCCCCCCGACCTCCGCGACTCTCTCTCTCCCCCCGACCTCCGCGACTCTCTCTCCCCCCCCGACCTCCGCGACTCTCTCTCCCCCCCCGACCTCCGCGACTCTCTCTCCCCCCCCGACCTCCGCGACTCTCTCTCCCCCCCGACCTCCGCGACTCTCTCTCCCCCTGAAGAGAAGAATTTCAGCAGGAGTCAAATGGATTTTTTTTTGCTTTGGGAGGATGTAGTTAGTGGTGTGCTGCAGGAACTTGGCTTGTTTTCCACATAAACTAATGATTTGTTCATGAGTATCGAGGAACTAATATCAACCAGGGATATTCGATTTACAACCATCATGGAGAGTGAGAGGAGAAACCAAGAGAAATGTCTTTACATAGAGGATTGTTGGAGCATGCCGAGATTCAGCGTGGATACGGTCTGCTTAACAGCCTAACAGCCTAATCTTGGCCAGCACTTCACACCCGCAAATTTTGTATCTCGCGTATCATGCGACCCCCCCAAATTTAGGTTACAATTTAGGTCTTCAAAAGTCGCATGATACGCGAGTATATACGGTATGTACTTTGAGGATCACTAGACACTAGGTGGCGTCACTGTTGGAGGCCATTGGGCTGCACGCACATGTGTGCAGCCCAAGTATAAAAGGCCAGCCATTTTGTATATTAGTCACTTTGGGCCTTAATAAAGCAGAGCCAAGTTCATACCTCTTGGAGTTAAACAGTACTCAGTCGAACAGTTATTGCAGACACAACATTTGGCGATGAGGCAACAAGAACATTTGCATGCAAAAATGAGCACAATTGGATTGTTGGAGTGATTTGTGGAAAGAGAAGATTGGGCAGACTTTGTGAGCCGTTTGAGCCAGTTCTTCGTGGCCAACAAAATGGAGGAGGTCGGCGACGCAGATCGGCGCCGGACGGTGTTCCTCACGGTTTGCGGTCCAAAAATGTATTGATTTTCTGATAAAGAATCTACTCCTGCCTGTGAGTCCAGCAGAGAAGACATATGAAGAATTATTACAGGACCACCTTCAGCCAGACGAAGGCATCATCATCTCGAGATTCAGATTTTATACACATGTTCGCTCAGGGCGCCAGAATTCGTTGCCGACCTCAGTTGTCCAATGGGACCGTGTAAGTTCAGGGCTGTGTTGGCAGACATGCTGCGGGACTTCTTTGTAACCATGAGGTGATCCTGTGTAAACTACTGGCGGTGGAGACTTTGGACTTGAACAGGGCCATCACGATCGCTCAGTCATGCATGACGATGGATAGAAGTCTAAAGCAGATATCAATGAAAAATTGAAACTTGGCAAGTACTGTAAATGTGATTGATTTGGCGTTCGGCAGAGCGGCATATGGCAGTGCCTACCCGATTGCGTACGCGAAACCTGTGGCTGCCCAAAGTCCACCAGCGGGAATGCATCCGATTTCTCCGTGTTGGCATTGTGGGGCAAATCACCAGCACCAGCAATGCTGATTTAAGCAAATAGTTGCAAAGGTTATCTGAGAGTGGGGCATCTCCAGCGCAAGTGTCCGCAGATGAGCATGCGTGCTGCGATACACCACATGGAGGATGATGGTCAGACTAGTGCGGATTTGGATACGCAATCCGAGATACCAGAGGAGGAAGTGTATGGACTGTACTCATTCCTAACTAAGAGCAAACCGATAATAATCAAGGTGAAATTTAATGGGGTGCCAGTAGCGATGGAACTGGACACGGGGGCTAGTCAATCGATAATGAGCCAGAAGGCATTCGACAAGCTGTGGGATACTAAGGCTGTGAGGCCCAGGCTGAGTCAAATCAATGCCAAGTTGCACACATATACCAAAGAACTCATAACGGTGATTGGCAATGCCACAATTAAAGTGTTGTATGAGAGTGCGGTTCGCGAGTTACCACTATGGATTGTCCCAGGCAATGGCCCAACGCTGTTCAGCAGGACCTGGTTTGAAAAAATCAGATGCGATTGGAACGACATCAAGGCATTGTCATCGGAGAAAGATACATGTGCCCAAGTACTGAGCAAGTTCCCCTCGCTGTTCGAACCAGGCATCGGCAACTTCACGGGAGCCAAGGTGCAGATCCACGTGGACTCAGATGCAAGACCCATCCATCATAAAGCTCAGGCAGTTCCGTATATGATGAGGGAGAAGGTCAAAATCGAACTGGACAGATTCCAGCGTGAAGGGATCGTATCACCGGTTGAATTTAATGAATGGGCCAGCCCCATTGTTCCTGTGCTGAAAAGTAATGGCACATTCAGAATCTGTGCAGCCTACAAGGCTAAGATCAACAGGGTTTCAAAACAGGATCAGTACTCGTTACCAAAGGCTGATGACCTGTTTGCAAAGCTAGCTGGGGGGAAGTCGTTCACAAAACTGGACTTGACGTCGGCCTACATGACACAGGAGCTGGTTAAGATGTCAAAGAGACTTACGTGCATTAACATGCATAAAGGACTGTTTATTTATCACAGGTGCCCTTTTGGAATTCGCTCAGCTACAGCAATATTTCAGAGGAACATGGAGAGTCAACTGAAGTCTGTTCCCAGCCGTGTTCCAAGATGACATCCTGATCACAGGTCATGACTCTGAGGAATATCTGAACAACCTGGAAGAGGTTCTACATCGTCTGGCCAAAGTGGGACTCAGACTGAAACGCTCGAAGTGTGTCTTCATGGCACCAAAGGTCGAATTCCTGGGGAGGAAAATTGCTGCTGACGGCATCAGGCCCACGGACGCGAAAACCAAGGCCATCAAGAATGCACCCAAGCTGCAGAATGAGACGGAGCTGCATTCATTCCTGGGTCTACTTCCTACCTAAATTGAGCACCTTATTAGAACCACTGCACATGCTGCTAAGAAAAAGCGACAACTGGGTGTGGGGTGCGTCTCAAAATAGAGCTTTTGAGAAAGCCACTAATCTGCTTTATTCTAACAAGCTGCTGGTACATTAGGACCCATGGAACCGTTTAGTATCAGCCTGTGATGCTTCGCCATATGGAATTGGTTGCGTACTCCAACAAGCTAATGAGTCGGGTAAACTTCAACCAGTCGCGTATGCTTCAAAAAGTTTGTCTAAAGCAGAAAGAGCCTACAGCATGGTAGAGAAAGAAGCACCAGCCTGTGTGCATGGGGTTAAAAAGATGCATCACTACCTGTTTGGTCTTCGGTTTGAACTGGAGACAGATCACAAGCCGCTCATTTCACTGTTCCCTGAAAACAAAGGTATCAATACCAATGCTTCTTCCCGCATCCAGAGGTGGGCGCTGACATTATCCGCTTATGATTATGTCATTCGCCATAGACCTGGCACCGAGAATTGTGCTGATGCTTTGAGCCGTCTGCCGTTGTCCACACCAGAGATGGAAATGCCACAACCGACGGACCTATTGTTAGTTATGGATGCATTTGAGAGTGAAGGAACCCCTGTCACGGCTCAACAAATTAAGACATGGACCAACCAGGCCCCGATTTTATCGGTGGTGAAGAGTTGCATCCTCAAAGGTGATTGGTCTGCCATACCCAAGCAAATGTGCGTGGAGACCAAACTTTACATTTGTCACAAAGACGAACTGTCTATTCAGTCGGATTGTATACAGTGGGTCAAGAAAGGGATAGAAAAATTTGTATGTGAGCTACATAGCACACCTCCCGGCACTGTAATAATGAAAGCCATCGCCATGTCTCATGTATGCTGGCTGGGAATTCACTCTTAGCTGGAATCATAAACTTGCATGCAGCTTAGCAAAGCACCAGTGGAATCGCTGCTGAGTCTGTGGTCGTGGCCGTCCAAACCATGGTCCATGATCCACATAGACTTTACAGGTCCCTTCCTGGGGAAGATGTTTTTAGTTGTGCTGGATGCATATTCGAAGTGGATAGACTGTATAATCATGTCATCCAGCACATCCACAGCTACCATTGAGAATCTCAATATCATGTTCGCGACACATGGTCTGCCTGATATCGTTGTTAGCGACAACAGATCGTGCTTCACCAGTCAGGAGTTTCAAGCGTTCATGAAACTCAATGGTATCAAACATGTTAGGTCAGCACCATTCAAACCTGTATCCAATGGGTAAGCAGAACGTGCTGTCCAAATCATAAAGCAGAGTATGAAGCAAGTAACCCAAGGGTCACTGCAGCCCCGCCTGTCATGCATACTGCTTAGTTACAGGACAAGACCATACATGCTTACTGGGGTCTCACCTGCTGAACTAATGATGAAGAGAGGTCTTAAGACCAAGCTATCTCTTGTACACCCTGACTTTAATAATCATGTTGAATATAGAAGATAAAGTCAGCAAAGGTATCACGATCGCACAGCTGTGTCACGCGATATTTCTGTAAATGATCCTGTAAATGTTCTGAATTACGGTCAGGGTCCCAAGTGGATCGCTGGTACTGTCATGGCCAAGGAGGGCAACAGAGTATTTATTGTCAAACTCAAAAATGGGCAAACATGCAGGAAACATATGGATCAGACAAAGCTGCAGCACACAGATGAACCGGAACAGTCGGAGGAAGAGACAATCGACGACCAACCAATCTACCCACAGTCATCAGATGACTCAGTGGTCATCAGTGAATTGGGACTTTCAATCACTGGCATGTTCAATGAAAATGGACTTTCAATCCGACATGGCCATCGCCACTCCCGCCAGGTCAGCCACCCAGCCACCAATCACAACAGACTGTGAACACTCACCCAAGGCTGGAGTTGAACTGAGACGATCAACCCAGGAGCGTAAAACACCGGATCGTCTCAATTTATAAAAAACTGTGTTAATATCTCAGAGCGGGGTATTGTCATGTATGATGTTTTGGATCACTAGCCACAGCCACTAGATGACATCACTGTTGTAGACCATTGGGCTGCACGCACGTGTATGCAGCCCAAGTATAAAAGGTCAGCCATTTTGTATATTAGTCACTTTGGGCCTTAATAAAGCAGAGCCAAGGTCATAGCTCTTGGAGTTAAACAGTACTCAGTCTAACAGTTATTGCAGACACAACAATTTATTTTTGTGAACCAGTCTATAAATACATGGCCTGAAAATTTCACTGTTGGGTCCATTATGTAGAAGTTCACTTCAAAATGTATCAGGATTAATTTAAAATGTTGGAACATTAATTAGTACATCAAGGGAATAAAAAGCTGATGCAAGGAAATTATATTCATGGGAGTCTTTTACTGGCCTTTAACCTTTCTGAAATATTTTTAGTCAGGGTAATTATAAGTACAATATAGCCAGAGCAGAATTCACTCAACAGCTTCTCTCCTACAGACGTCACAAGGACTAATTACACCTAGACCACACTACAGATAGTGCTCAGGATACATCCCAGGACAGCAAAACATCAAAGTTTGAGTGAGATTTTAATTATTATAAAATAGTGTCCAGGTCATTTTAGGATTCTCCCTTTCTTGGCCTTTGTTTTTTTTTTAAATCTCCTTTACTGATAGCCCTCGCCGTTCTATAACACAGCAGCATGGTGGGATGACTTTATCCTGAGCTTCTGGGAACAGAATTGCATGACAGATCTCAAATATATGCAATAAAATCTGGATTGGTTTACCTCAGTTTCCTGCCTTTCAGTGGGGCAGTAGCTGTCTGCCGGATCCCTTTAATGGCCCGGTTCAGTTTGGAAACTGACCACATAGGAGGGAGCTGTCGGTGCAAACTTGTGTCCTGTCATCCCATGCCACACCTCTTGAAATACTAACGTATTGTAACAATGATCTACCCGCTTGCACAAGCTTTTAACCTAACTACTGCATTGAACTTGTTTCGATAGAGGCCACTCCTGCATTTTGTGGTGTTATTTGAAAGGGAAGAATTGTTTGTCTACCAAGATTATACGTTGTTTGTACACAATTGGCAGATATCACTGATGATGGAAATGCTTGTCGATAACACAACTGACCTATCAGCCCAGTCCATCTTATTCTTGAACATCCTCTTCCTTGACCACCACCAAATCTTAATCTACTACTCTAAAGAGCACAAAATTCCTTAATCCTACCTTCCCTGTGAAATAATTGAGCAGTGGCTATGAGAAAATCTTTGTAATTTTATATCCAAAACAGGCTTGTTACATAAATTTTCCATTTCCAAAATATGAAGAGTTTGAAGTGCTATTTTTTCACAAAGATTCTTTAGCGGATCTGGAATTGTTTATAGCTCACTAATCAACAAGATCTTCATAGAACACTGGAATGCTATGTTGAATATTCTATTCCCTCACCATATATGTACACTGTAAAAAGAATGTAAAATATATTGAGCCTCATCAGGGAACAAGGAATACTCCCAAGTGTTACTAGCGGCATTAACCTGAGGGGCTCAAATAACATTGTGAAGCTCAGGAGTGACTATTGAGTAGATGCCTCTTTGCTGTGCATTGTTGATGTACAATGATATGCACACCTAAGGTCTAGTGATTGGACATAATCACTGCAACTTCACTGAATGCTAAATAAGAGCTGATTACCGGGCAGTATTCCAGAGAGTATATCCTATACACTCCAAAGTATGGGCTCAAATTTCCCCAGGAGTTGCCCCGCTTTTTTTTGAGCAAGCAGCTTTTTTTGAATTTACTTAAAAATCGCAAATTTCCCCATTTAACTTGCTCCAGTGTAAGTCAGTTATATAGTTTTTTTTTAGTTGAGTTTTTTTTCTCCAAAAGGGGGCGTGGCCAGCCACTTACGCCTGTTTTGGCCATAGAAGCAAATTTGACCAGCTAAAAGTTACTCCAAACTAACTTAGGCCAGTGTATGTGGCCACTTTTGTAGGCACAGAAAAATCTTACCTACATTTAAGAAATCAGCGCAGGTAGCCTGAGATGGGGGGAGGGGGCGGGGGTGGGGGAAGGTGAGTTAGAGAATTCTAAAGCACTAAACACCTTCACATCTTCAGCACAATATCTTCACAATATCATCAGAGAGAAAGGAAAGATAAATCAGCTACTGAAAATAGAGCAGTCCTGCCTTGCCGACTGCAGAACACACCAGCTAGCCCTTCGGCTTGGGCTAGGGGCGACAGGAACGCATGACTTTAGGGATGAGGGATGTTTTTTTTTTACAGTTGTTCCTAAGTGTTGTGTGGTGATAATGGAAAATGATTTGGTCTTAATGCAAAATATCTTTTATTGGAATGTTTACAATGCACTTCAATAACAACAACAACAGCAAAGAAAGACTGCACTGATCCCTTACCCACATCTCGGGGAAAGTGCATTTCCTCATAGGGTCAGTGATGGTGTGGGGGGCGGTTGGGGACCTGGCTTGGATCTCACCGGTGGCTGGTGCGTGGATTGAAGTGGGAGTGGCATTTGAGTATCCGGCCTTTGTGCCCTTATTGCAGCAGCTAGTTCCCTCATGGCATCTGCCATCGTTTGCACACCCTCTGAAATGCCCGCCCTCAGTTCCCATCTCAGTACTGATATTTCATCCAACAGTGTCGCTACCTCATCGCGCACCCCACTGACGGTCGCCACGAGTGATCTTGTAAGGACATTGGTCTCCTCACCCAATGACATAACCTGATTAACATCTGATGAAGGCTGAATCTCAGGAGAGACTGGTCGGCTTCTCCTTCCCCTCGCCGTGGGTCTGCTTAGTGGCACCCCTCCAGTGTGAGGTGCAGACTGGGACGCTGTGACACTGGGTGTCCCAAGATGCATTTCACCACTGCCACTGGGACCTGCAACCTCGGGAGGTGTGAAACCATGGAATGTCGCACCGGAGCTCTTGAAGGTTTCTGGCATTGTGATGCCCTGTGATATGTCCTGATCCATATCACAGTCAGCATTCTCCTGAGCACACATTTCCATGGACCCCTCCTCCCCTCACCTGTCTTGGTCTGGAGCGCACGCATCTGGATCTTCTGGTGGATCTTCAGGATATTCAGGATTGTCGTCTTCTTCTGCAAAATACAACAGAACAGTCAAATGGTTAGCAGCACAGGAGGGGGCAGGATAGGTGGCATGAGTAGTCTCACGCGTAGCAGGCCAGTCAGCAGGTTGATTTGAAGGGTGACGATGCATTTTAATGACTTACCCTCACCCTCGTGTGTGGGTCCAGCTTGTGCAGAGCTGATTCTTTTTCTGCAGGTGCGACTCAGCAAGGCAGCAACCCTCTGTTCCGGGGTGATAGTTCGTGCAGATTTGGCGGCCCTCCTCCTGTTCTAATTCTTTCCCTTTTGTTGTGGGCCAATTTCTTCTGCAAAGATGAAAATATAACTTTTCACACATGGTGCGCTTCTGATGGGTGGGACACATACAGATGGTCACATTTACAATTGCAATTAATTTAAAGATGAAAATATTACTTACACTCACTACTTGACCAACGTCCTGCCATTTCTTTTTGCACTGGCTTCCAGATCTTGCGGCATTCACCCCTGTGGAGTATTCTTCTGCAACTAGGTTCCATTGTCTTCTCATTTCTTTGGGTGGAAGTTTTGTGGGACTACTCTTACTGATATCCAGCTCCAGCCATTTGTCCTCAACGACAGTCACTAGTTCCTCCACTTCCTCATGGTGTTCTTGTTGCATGCTCTTGCGTAATTGGTGTATTGGACTAACACTCAGGTTATCTTGAAAAATCAGTTTTCAACTTTCTTCCACCTATGCAGCACTCCTTTCCACTCCCTCAGCCACCCAAAAATCACTATTCACACCTTATCTTTATATATAGTCCATTGCCAATGCTGCTGAGGCACTGAGGACGCTCTCCCTTTAATTGGCCGATTGGCAAGTTTCCTGCTCCATTGCGCGTGCACACACACTGAAACGTGCATTGCACATGCGCGCATGCTGAAACAGACATGCATCCCCCTGCAGGCACTCGAGGAGACACTGGGACCAAGCCCCGCCCCCCCTGCCGGCTGCGCTGAGCAAGTGCGGCCAAAGCCCCGCTCCCGCAGTCACTGCAGCGCCACGCCACGGGACCAGAAGGATGAAGGAGCGGCCAAATTAAAAGGTACATTTTCGGTGCGTTTTTTGCCCCAAGAAATCGGTGTACCACAGCTAACTACCCCGCTCTATGCGGCTGGGGAAATTTGGGCCCTATATTCTTAGTGATCTGATGTCAAAACAAAAAGCAGCAATTGCTGAAAATGCACAGTAGTTCAATCACCGCTTGGAAGGGAAATATCGATCAATGTGTCAATATGAACCTTCTGACTAACCCACTGTGAATTTCCAGCAATTTCTGTTCTTATTTTCGAATTCCAGCATTGGTGATGTTCTTGGCAGCTGCTACTATAAACCTTGGTGTGGGAGACAAAGGTGCACTGTGGTGATGCCATAGACACCGAGGGACAGAGTTTACGCTAGTTATAGCAGTGCAATTCAGGCAGAATCAACCGAACCAGCGCAATAGATCGGGGAATTTAAAACGTAAGTCAGTTACGCCCAGAACCACTTACACTCGTGTTTACCGCTTTCTTTCCCATTGGTTCAAGATTCAATTCATCCGAATCAGGCACTGCCCAAAAAACTGGCCCGACCCCCAGGTTAAAATTGCGAGATTGCGCCGATTGCGCTGGTTCGGGAAGCTTTTCAAATTACGCTCATTTTCTTCGGTGCACAGGCACTAGTCGGCACATTTTAAAATATTCGCATTAAAAAATATTTAATTTACAAAGCAATTGAGTAATGTACAGCAATGAAACCAGTAAATGGTTCAGTATGGTATATTAAGTCATTTTCAGTTTTTTAAAATCAGGCTACTCACAGGTGGAGCACAATTAAAAATGCTTTTTTTTTGTGATAAACCCATTTTCAACTGTATTACTCAAATTGCACCAGGTTACCACTCTTAAATACATCAAGGAACAAAGAAACAATTACATTGTATTACGCTGCACGATAGTGCTGGTTTATGGAGTAATTTAAGTTTGTGATTATGCAAATTAATTTTAATGGAATCCTAACCAGCACAATTCCAAGCGCCTTTTTTGGTACATCATCAACAACTTGTTTTTATATGGAGCCTTTAACATAGTAAAAATCCCAAGGCGTTTCACAGAAGCAATTATTAAACAAAATTTGACACCAAACCACATAAGGAGATATTAAGGCAGATGACCAAAAGCTGGGCCAAAGAGGTAGGTTTTAAGGAGCATCTTAAAGAAGGAGAGAGAGGTAGAGAGGCGGAGAGGTTTATGGAGGGAATTCCAGAGCTCAGGGCCTTGGCAACTGAAGGCACGGTTGCCAATGGTGGAGCGATTAAAGTCGGGGATGCAGAAGAGACCAGAATTAGAGGAGCGCCGTTATTTCAGATGGTTGTAAGGCCAGAGCAGATTACAGAGATAAGGAGGGGGCGAGGCAATTTCCTGATTGAGCCCAAAGTGGAAACTCTAGCCCCGAGTACCTTCTTCACTGTTATTTTCATTCGTATCTCATGTACACGATGCCACCTACATTGTGCTTAAAGTGCGCATTATGGTTAAAAAAAATGTTTTCGTTAGTACCTATGTTAAAACAAATTGCTGGCAGTGAACTTAAACAGTAATTCAACCTCATTGCTTTGCTGACATTCAGAAATGCTGTTGTGATTTATGACAGTATCAGGAATCCTAGATTGGAATTACTGCTTGTAGCTCAGCTCCAACCACCAATTAGCCTCTCTCTATCATATTTGCCAGCGTGTATGAGTGTATTTCTTATGTGTCCAATTTTCAGGAAAAGTCACTGGGCAAACATGTTTTTCCAGATGAGCCAGAAATGCCATGACGATACTCACAAATGAGGTGCCTTGATGTTGTATAGAATGTATTTATGTGGTTGTAAGAAGAATAAAACATTTGGTAAATATTTTCCATGCAGGCTCCCCTGCCCTTTAAAACAGTATAAAATTCAACTGCTCACTTTAAATTTTGATTTTGAAGGAATGGGAATTGTGATGCCAGGAGAATCTTGCTAGTTTATGCTGCTGCACTAATTAATACTGGACTGAAAATATCAGTCCCACTGTCATAGGATTTAAAATATGGACACACAGATTAGTAAAGGCGAAAGTAATGCAACACTTCAATTCATTAGCTCATGTGAATCCTTAACGCACTGGAGTGAAGGTCAAGTGGGATTTATTGGCAACAATTTAAAAAATAATTCTCCTTTTAATTTCTCCTTTTGTACAGTCAAGAGAAAAGGCTGATAACCAGCTATCGGGTTTCTGCTTTGTGCCTGTCTTGTTTCTGAGGTCACTGGTGGGAACTGTGTTGGTGCAACCTGAGATGATTCTTTCTCTTGCCTCTCTTTGGCCTTTCCTTCGTGTACCTGGAACAGTCAGATTTGATGGAATGGTTGAGATTGGAAATCAACAAAAGCAAATGAAGGTCACAAAACAGGTTTGATATATTACGTACGCTGGTCATTATACCGACTTCCAAGTTAATGTCCTCCCACAATGGATGATTGTCTGCCAAAGCTTGAGCAGCTTAGGAATAGATAACACTGTATTTGTTAGAAGGCGGACTACATGAACTTTGGTCTTTTTCGGTCTGGCAAGTTCTATGCACATCTTACAAAAGTCTTTCAAAAGGCTTTCACTAAAGTACCACCAAAACTGGGTCTTAATATGCAAAAGGATTAAACCCAGTAACTAAAGGCAAGTCAGTCTAACAGCAGTGGTGGGAATACTAGAGACCATTGTCAAGGGCAAAACTAATTCGCACTGGGAGAAGCCTGGGTTGATAAGGGATAGTCAGCACAGATTTGTTGAAGGCAATTTGCGTCTGACTAGCCTGATTGAGTTCTTTGATGAAGTAACAGAGGGTTGATGAAGGTAGTGCAGCAGATGATGTATATATGGATTTTCGAAAGACTTTTGATAAAGTACTCCTTAACAAACTTGTACGGAAAGTAAAAGCACAAGGCATTAAAAGGATAGTGATAATTTGGGTATGTAACTGGCTAAAGGATAGGATGCAGTGAGTAGTGGTGAATCAATGTTTTGCTGACTGGAGGGATCCATTCAGTGGGGTCCCCTAGGGATCGATATTAGGACTATTATTGGGCTAGACTTTCGGCACATCATCGCCCATTTAGCACCCATATAAGAGCTGAGATGCAGGCTATTGCCCATATTTGCTGAAAAGTGGAAAATAGTGCCTGATTATAGCTCATTTATTGCCAATCCAACTTTTGGCACTGCTGAATGAGCTGCATCGCCCGGCCTACTTTAAAAAAAAATGACGTTATCCACGTGCAAAGCCGAGAATAGTGCTCATAATGGAAACTTGCGCCCGATTATTGTCCAGATTATCGCTGAGCGCTACTTTCGGCATTTCACCCACAATTCACCCAAATGATCGCTGGCCCAAAAATAGGCTGAAGAAAAGCTGCAATAACTCAGCACTACACGGCACTACGGGGAGGATCCGTATTAAAAGGCTGTTGGTCAGGATAATCAATTTGTGAGTGATTTTAAGGGCCTTTTTGACTCTTGCCAATCATCTAATTACTTTGTATTTGTTGAGGGCAAATTAAGGGCATTTATAGTGATTTATAGTAATGGTGGGGGGGAGGGCTGTAATTTCTCAACCAGTATTGATCACTAATCATATGCTGCAGAACAGAGATCGGAGAATAAAATGAGAAAATTTACATACAAGTACATTGCTATAATGTCAGGGTTAATATTAATCATGGTTTTTTTCCCCCCTCTCGTCCACAGTACAAGTAGAAGCAGAATTAGGGTATGTCATCCCATGAGGAAAGAAACAAAGAAACCTCAGTTGGCTGATAGATTTTATTTTATAAAGCAACAGGGGGTAGAATAAAAGAAAGGTTTTGCAATGTTATTGATGGGGACTAGGTCCCCTGTTCTCTCTGTCAACCCCCGCAGTAAAAGTTCTTTGCCTGAAAAAAAAAGTGCATGTGCAGAACGGCTGTTGCTACGCCAGCCTTGCATGACTGAATACATCGCTAAGGCCCATTTCACATCACTAAGGCGATCGCCCAAATTAAAAAGGCGAAACTAGCGGTTTTTAAATTGGGTGATATTCCAGTGATCCTGAAAAATAAAAAAAGCACTAAGGCTGGAAATATCGCCCATTTTTGGGACATAGCGACCATAGTGGAAAGTCTAGCCCATTGTTTTTCTTGTTATATATAAATGACACAGACTTGGGTATTGGGAATACAACTTGGAGGTTTGCAGGTGATACAAAACTTAGCAACATAGTACGTAGTGAGGAGGAAAGAAGCCCCGGCCGTGAAATTGCGGTTATCGCCCCACACAGGATTGCAATGTCGTATGATCCACTTACTTTTGCGTGGGTTCAGGGGCGCTACTTGGGAACGTTCGTCAGCGCTAAGTGGCTTCTCTGTGTAGCTCTGACGCGTTTCAATGCCCCCCCCCCCCCTTCCGTTAAAGGGGAGAGCTGCCGCGCACTCTGCAGGGCCTCTACTGGGCCACCAGTTTGACGTGGTGCCAAGGCCGCAGCCTGACACCCAAACAGATGTGGGGCCAGAACACACCAAAGAAACACAGAAGAGGCCGACCAGTGAGTCGGCCAGAAAAAAATTGCAGCATGCGGCGCTCCCCATCTCCCCTTTAACCTCTGCCCGCGAGTGGATGCCAGCCCGGTTCGCGACCCGCAAGACTGGCGCTGACACCACTGACGGCAGCCTCGGGAGCACTGGCCAATTTCTACTGCGGGTCTCCGTGGGGCGCTAAGGGTTCGCATGACGTTAATGCCCGGGGTGCTACCTGTGGGGCGCTGCTAACTCCTGCGCAATCCCGTGGGAACCTCCAGGGGCGCTAACGGGAGCACAAAACAGGGCAATTTTGGCCCTATGATTTTACAAGTCCTGAAGTTGCATCAATGCCAATCTCACACTGTTTTAATATATACCACTTGTATCATTATTTGTACATTTATGCTCATTTGTGTGACAGATATTGCAATCCCTTCTTGACATAAATTCATGCCACGAATCGAATGATTAATAAAATAAATAAATTTTGCAGCTTATTCTCCACCACAGTATGTATAATGGGATTGCAAGGAGTGAATAGCAAAAGACTATGTCATATTTTAACAAGTTGAACGAGCATTACAGGTTTATTATGGCTTCTGAAACCTCACTGCCTGATTTACAATATATGCACAGGATACCATAGAACCCTAGAGGTTTACAGCACAGAATGAGGCCATTGAGTCTGTGCCAACTCTTTGAAAGAAACAATCCAAAGCTAATCACACTCTCCCATTTTCTCCCCACAGCCCAATATCTTACTCTGCTTCAAATATTTATCCAATTTTTCCTTAATAGATGCAATGGTTTCTGCCTCAACCATTCACTTTGGGAAAGCATTTCATGCTCCAACAATCTCTTGCATAAAGAAATTTCTCTTAATCTCTCTCCTTACTCTCAAATTGATAACCTCTTGTCACTGACTGCTTAAATAGAGGAAATAATATTTCCCTATTCACTGCATCTAAAACTTCCATAAAGTTAAAAAAAACACGATTAAGTCTCCTCTTGCCCTTTTCTGTGTCAGTGGGAATAGTCACAATGTGTCAAATCTCTCCTTGTAAGTTTCCCAGTGTTAATCTCATACAGGCAAATCTACGCTGTATGCTTGTTACAGGCTTTGGGTTTTCCTTCGATATTTTGTTGGTAGAGTGGAAGTTGTCACTTCGGTAAGTGTCTTAGGTTCAGTGTCTAATTATAAAACAGCGAAGCACACCCCAGTACTGCACTGAAGTGTCAGCCTAGAATTTGTGTTCAAATCTCTGGAGTGGGATCTAAACCCCCAATTTTCTGGCTCTGAGATGAGAGTGCGACCGACTGAGCCATGGCTGACATGGTTACAGGACGTGTAGTTTAATACAGGAGTGCCAATACTGTAAATGTATAAAACTGTTTCGATGAAGAGTCTAAAATGTAATTTCTGAGCCTCAAGCAACAACCCAATTCGGGAGCTGCAAAACAACATTACAGACGGCTCAAGGTTCAGGTCCAACAAAAAACCCGGGACCTAAAGAACAGGTGGTGGATGGAGAAAGCACAGGAGATACAACAACTGGCCGACAGCCACGATATGCAAGGATTCTTCAAGGCCACCTACGGTCCAAACTCCCAAGGCCCCACCCCACTCCTGGCCAAGAACAGGGAAACACTCATCAAGGACACCGAGGCCCGATGGAAGGAGCAATTTGAAGACCTCCTCAATCGAGACTCTGCCTTTGATTCGAGTGTTCTCAACTCCATCCCGCAGCATGCGACCCGCCACCAACTCAGTGAAACTCCAACGTTGCACGAGGTAGGCAAAGCCATAAAGCAGCTGAAGAATAACAAGGTTAGGTATGCGGATGGAATCCCTGCTGAGGCGCTAAAGTATGGCGGAGAGGCGCTGTTGACACAGATACATGACCCCATCTCTCTCATCTGGAGGGAGGAGAGCATGCCAGGAGATCTCAGAGACGCAGTGATTGTGACCATTTTTTAAAAAGGGGACAAGTCCGACTGCGGCAAATACAGGGGAATCTCCCTGCTGTCAGCCACTGGGAAAGTTGTCGCTAGAGTTCTCCTCAATCGAATTCTCCCTGTGACCAAGGAGCTCCTCCTGAAATCTCAGTGTGGATTTCGTCCACTACGGGGCACAACAGACATGATCTTTGCAGCGCGACAGCTGCAGGAAAAATGCAGGGAGCAGTGCCAGCCCTTATGCATGGCCTTTTTCAATCTTACAAAGGCCTTTGACACTGTCAACCGTGAGGGTCTATGGAGCGTTCTCCTCCGTTTCAGATGCACGCAACCGTTTGTCAACATCCTTCACCTGCTTCACAATGACATGCAGGCCGTCATCCTTACCAATGGATCCATTACAGACCCACTTCACATCCGGACCGGGGTCAAACAGGGCTGCGTCATCGCTCCAATCCTCTTCTCAATCTTCCTCGCCGCCATGCTCCACCTCACAATCACCAAGTTTCCCGCTGGAGTGGAACTAAACTACAGAACCAGTGGGAAGCTGTTTAACCTATGCTGCCTCCAGGCCAGGTCCAAGATCACCCCAACTTCTGTTGTTGAGCTGCAGTATGCGGACGACGCCTGCATATGCGCACATTCAGAGGTTGAACTCCAGGATATAGTCAATGTATTCACTGAGGCATATGAAAGCATGGGCCTTAAGCTTAACATCCGTAAGACAAAGGTCCTCCGCCAGCCTGTCACCGCCGCACAGCACTGCCCTCCAATCATCAAGATTCACGGCGTGGCCCTCGACAACGTGGACCATTTCCCATATCTCGGGAGCCTCTTATCAACAAAGGCAGACATTGATGCAGAGATTCAACATCGCCTCCATGTGCCAGTGCAGTCTTCGGCCATCTGAGCAAAAGAGTGTTTGAAGACCAGGCCCTCAAATCTACCACCAAGCTCTTGTCTACAGGGCTGTAGTAATACCCGCCCTGCTGTATGGATCTGAGGCATGGATGGATAGAAGGCACCTCAAGTCGCTGGAGATATATCACCAACGATGTCTCCGCAAGATCCTGCAAATCCACTGGGAGGACAGATGCACCAACATCAGTGTCCTCGACCAGGCTAACATCCCCAGTATTGAAGCACTGACCACACTCGATCAGCCTCGCTGAGCAGGCCACATAATTCGCATGCCAGATACGAGACTCCCTAAGCAAATGCTTTATGCGGAGCTCCTTCATAGTAAACGAGCCAAAGGAGGACAGCGGAAACGTTATAAGGACACCGTCAAAGTCTCCCTAGTAAAGTGTGACTTCACCACTGACACCTGGGAGACCCTGGCCGAAGATCGCCCGACGTGGAGAAAGTACATCCGGGAGGGCGTTGAGCTCTTCGAGTCTCAGCGCAAAGAGTGTGAAGACGCCAAGCGCAGGCAGCGGAAGGAGCAACAGGCAAACCAGCCCCACTGATCCCTTCCCTCGACGAATGCCTGTCCCACCTGTAACAGGGTCTGTGGCTCTCGTATCGGACTGTTCAGCCATCAAAGAACTCACTTTGGGAGTAGAAGCAAGTCTTCCTCGATTCCGAGGGACTGCCCATGAATGACTGGATAAAACTGTTATTGAATCTAATGGTGCACAGAATGTTCTATTTTACTCTCTTTTATTTTACATCATAAAAAAAAGAGAATAAGAATGATGGAATTTTCATCTTTTCGTTAAGACAGTTAATGCATTGAAAGACACAGCTTCATAATATATATGATTAATTACTTTGTCAATCATCACATATCTTGTTAGCTGCAGCATGCGTCCTTGGTGAGTAGTTTTTTTTTGCCATCCTGATTCGCTGTCAGGCGATATTTTGTTGAGTAAAATTTTCCCCTTTTACAGTACAAAAGCATCGCATAGGAGATCCCTCTCACCTCTGGTGTCCAACTTTGCTCCATCCATTGCAACCTTTCTTGCCATTCAAGAATGATACCAAAACTGAAAGGTTATAACTATCAGGAAAGATTGAACAGGCTGAGGCTCTTTTCTCGAGGAAAAAGACTGAGAGGTCACCCAAAGGGGTTATGAAGGGGTTGAACAGGGTAGGCCTAGAGAAGATGTTTCCACTTTGTGGGGAGTGCAAAACTAGGAGCCAAAAATATAAGATAGTCATTAATAAATCCAACAGGGAATTTAGGAGAAATTTCTTTACCCAGAGACAGTGAGAAGGTGGAACTCGCTATTACAGGAAGTAGTTGAGGCAAATAGCATAGATGCATTCAAGGGAAAGCTAGATAAGCACATGAGGGAGAAGGGAATAGAAAGATAGGGTGAGATGATGTAGGGTGGGAGGCTCGTGTGGAGCATAAAGACCTGTTGGGCTGAATGGCCTGCTGCTGTGCTGTATAATTCCACTACATTCAGTGCCTGTCATGCCTCCAGAGACAGCTCCCGCATGTGCCCGGATGGAGTTTGGGGCACTTGCCTTGCTGGTAGCAGCCCATAGGTAAGTCCTGCTTGTGTGGGAGGGGAGGGACGAGTGCCGGCTGACAGTGGCATGAAGTAGTACAGTGGAGCGTTCCTGCTCCTCTGGTTTCACATTAAGTAAGTATGAAAGAGAAAATCTCCATCATATGCTTATCTAGCCGCCCCTTAAATGCATCTTTACTATTCGCTTTAACCACTCCCTGTGATTCTGGGTTCAACATTCTCACCACTCTCTGGGTAAAGAATTTTCATCTGAATTCTCTATTGGATTTATGAGTGACTATTTCTCATTCAATGTTTGTCCTGAATTAAGGACATTGGCCCTTCACCTTGGTTTCTCGAAATTAAAAACTCAATGCCCCGTTCCTTCAAAACACAAAGCCTTTGCCTCTTCTGCACTTCACTTGCACACCTCCATATCAACAATGCAAACTCCATCCTCCATCACAATACAAATTCCCTATTCCTGACACAGTGCAAAGCCATCCCTCAGTCTGCAATATACTACCTGCTGGATCCACATTATAAACTCTGCTTCCTCGTAATACAAACTCCCCCTTGATCCAGAATACAGATTCACTACCTCTTCACAAGCTGCAGTCACTATGGTCAGTGTTGCCTCTTCACAATTCTTCATGTTTATTTATGTTTCATTTGAAAACAGATTTACAACAGTCACTCCTGTAGTAATAGAAATATCACCTTGAGTTTTAATTAGAAACATGCCCTTATCTGCTGAGGGTTGCTGCTGAATTTCTGAGTTATACGTGTTGTTGTACTGCATATATTTATTACTCAAAAGGTTAATAGAGAGCTGCAGTGCCGGATGAAGCTGAAGCAGCTTGAAATCGTTCTGCAGAAGTAAATACTGAAAAAAGAGGAAAACATAATGCATTTATCTGTAGCTGTTTGGTCCAATGTACGGTGGCCTTCAGGGAGAAATAAATTACCAGAAGTTATCCTCCAAAGTCTTGTTATATTATTGACATACTGCACCACCTTTCTCAGCCTATCTCCTGGGTGCACATTCTGTGGTAAGCATTAAAAGAAGTTGGCGGAGATCTGCTCAGACCAGTTAGAATCATAGAATCATAGAAATTTACAGCATGGATGGAGGCCATTTCGGCCCGTTGTGTCCACACCGGCCAACAAAGAGCTATCCAGTCTAATCCTACTTTCCAGCTCTTGGTCCATAGACCTGGGGTTACGGCACTTCAAGTGCACATACAAACACTTTTTAAGTGTGGTGAGGGTTTCTGCCCCTACCACCCTTTCAGGCAGTGAGTTCCAGACCCCCACCGCCCTCTAGGTGAAGAAATTCCCCCTCATATCTCCTCTAAACCTCCTACCAATTTAAATCGATGCCCCCTGGTTGTTGACCCCTCTGTTAAAGGAAATAGGTCCTTCCTATTCACTCTATCTAGGCCCCTCATAATTTTATACACCTCAATAAGGTCTTCCCTCAGCCTCCTCTGTTCCAAAGAAAGTAACCCCAGCCTATCCAATCTTCCCTCATAGCTAAAATTCTCCAGTCCAGGCAACATCCTTGTAAATCTCCTCTGTACCCATTTTAGTGCAATCACATCTCCAAGGACGCTTGATAAAAGCTGGTTAATAAGCTGATCGAAAGGACAATGGAAGGCTTTTGGTAATGTTTTCTAATTACACGACATTATAAAATGCCATAATTTATACCCAAAAAATACAAGGGCTGATTTTAATTCCCAGCAAGAGTAGTGCAGGCAGTGGCACAGGGGTGGAAACTTGTCCAGCCCTTTGCAGCATGAGGTCAGCGTGATTTTAACTCTCCCGGCCTCATCTGCGTAGGCCCAGTCAGTCTCGTAACAATCCAGGAGAAGACATTAGCTGGCAAGTGGATGGGAGTAGGATTTCAGGTGGCAGGAGACCATTGTCAGGGAGACGAAGTAATGGTCCCTGGCAATCAGGTGATTGGTTGGGGGGGCATGGGGGGGGGGGGTGCGGTTGGTGTTGGGAGGGTGTCGAGTTCGGGAGAGGGAAACCTAGGTCCCAAGGCTTCTTTGTGAGGCCTAGTAGAGCAGTCATGCTTTTCCTGGCCCACAAGGAAACAAACCAAACAAAACTAACTCCCCTCTCTGGGTCTCGGCTGCTCTTTCCAGTAAATTGGCCTTGTGGGGAGTCCATGACAGTTTCCCCATGCAGGGCCCAGGATAAAATTGCAGTAAGGCCCCAATGACATCGTCAGTGCCCAATCAGTTTATTTAAAGAAGGACTCTGATGTCTTCCGGCGGATGTTCCTCTTACCTGCAGAAAAGAGCAGGTTCAAGGTGCAGGAAGACCGTGGAATCAGTTGGGGTAAGTGACTGCAGCCATTTTAACTGCCAACTTACCCAGTTTCCGCCAGATGTTAAGGTTAAAAATTTGCCCTATAGTGATGCAATTTCCTTACCATTACCAGTACATTTGCAATGTATAAAATGACGCAGAAATTTTTTAGGCAAGAAAATTTGGTGGCTGTTTTCCTTCCCCCACCCTGATTTTCACCATTAAAATATTTGCATCATCTCTCATGCCTTTTGAATCATCCTGCAATATGCCTGGCGAGGTCCTGCTGACCTTATTTGCATTTCTCAGAGTGAAGGCCAAGGACATAGCAGCTGCCGGTGTCCTGGGTTTTCATTGCTCATGAGTGTTGGGTAAGTTAGTCTTTGATACACGCTTTCACTGCCTGAACAGATTGGGATGAGCACTGAAGTATGCTACAAATTGGGTTTCAAGATTAGTGATTTCCTGGTATCCCCTTCGCAACTCCGCACTTCAGGAAGGATTGAACCTTGGCATGGCTATGAGGAGGCCTTTGCTCAGTTGGAACCATAACTGCACGGAGCAGACTATCATGGTGACCAGCATCTGGAGGGGCCCTCAGTGATTGATGCAAGGGATATCAGAACATGGATCCTCTCCGAAGTCTTCCTTTTATGTAATACACTCCACCTTTGACACATTCCATCTTTAGACACTGTAGCCTGACCTCCTACTCCCCCACTGGCAAATAAAAATACATTTATCAACCCAAAGACAAAAAAGTGCGATGTCAATTTAAAAAATTCATTCTTGGTAAGTAGGCATTGCTGGCAAGGATGGAATTTATTGCCCATCCCTAGAGAGGGTGGTGGAGGACAATCTTCTTGAACTACGACAAGTGGTTTGTTGCAACTGAGTGGCTTTCTAAGCCACTTCAAAAGGCAGTTAAGAGTCAACCACTCCTTGTTTGTGTGGCACTGGAGTCATATGTAGCTCAGACCGGGTGAGGACGGTGGGTTTCCTTCCCGAAAGGACATTAGTGAACTAGTTGGGTTTCTATAACAATCTGACAACTTTGTGATCACTTTTACTGATGCAAGCTTTTTTATTTCCAGATTTTCAAAAAACTGAATTCAAATTCTCCAACATCCATGGTGAGATTTGAACGCATGTCCTCTGAGTTATTTGTCCACGCCAGATGCAAATCTTTTACCCCACATTTTAAAAACTGATTTAGTACATGGATCAAATTCTGCTCTGACTATGAGAATTTTTTTTTTTAGTCAGCCCCAGTTGGATAAACAAAATTGTGGACACAGTTACTGGCCAATAGTTTAAGAGGTCAGTCATATTCACTGTGGGCTACATCTTCATGTTCCAAATGGGAAAGTAGAGGCAACCTGTCTGCATACATGAAGGAGAAGGTAATAATGGGATATGGGAGCAGGGTGGGAAGAGTTAATTGGAGTCAGAGGAGGCTCATGTAGACCAGCTGGGCCGTATGGCCTGTTTCTGTGTCATAGATTCTATACGATTTCAAGGGCTAGAAATTGCGTAGCGCCCTGTTTGGGGCAATAACTTTTCAGGGAGTGCAAAAGTATTGCCGGGCAAAAAAGATTTGCTGGTGCATTAAATCAAGCACTACCACTTCCCTTAGAGTGCTAAAGGGAGTGAGAGGGGCAGTATCGGCAGAGCACTGAACAATGTTTAGGACAGTGCTGTTGTCTTTACAGGCTCCTTCCCTCCCTTAAAGGGAAGCGCTAATGCTGGGTTGACTGAATCTTCAGGCTGTGTCTGTTGGATCACCGCACCTGTGCTATGTACGTAGCAGCCCCAAGTATTCTAAAAGAGTGCAGGGCTGAGCAATCGTGGGGGGGAAAATAAATCAGCAGGCACGAGAATCAGGAGATAAATAAATGTTGCCTTACCTGACCACCACTGCCTTTGAATATCTCTCCCCACGTGACCAGCCGGGTGACAACGCCTCTTGCAGCTGCCATTGTAGATGCTTGGTGATGCTGCAGGGGGCAGGAGTGAATATTACATCTGGGGCGCAAATGGGATGTCACGATCTCAGGGGCGCATGACAGCAAGGCGGCTGGTGTTATCACCAGCGCAAAATCACCAGGGAAGTTCACGGGCATTGGTGATTTCACCGCGCCCGGTTGGTAACCCCTTAGTGCCCCGTTACCGTCCCCCCGCAGGTGCCAATGCGAGGTGCAAACCAGGCCATTTTCTCCTCCCAAGTACTTTAAACTTCAGTGGTGCGATTGTGTAGCCACAGGCCAAAATGGGCAGACAGCAAAGGTTCATGGATGTTGGTATATAAGCCACATCCTCGGTCAGTGGGTATTAAAACCATTCATAAAAGTGGAACGTTGCAAGGTATATACTTGTTGTTATTGCCCCCTTGACCATATTTTGCTTTCTCTCTTTTTAATATCCAATTTGCCTGCTACAGAATGGTTGAGCGATTATAATCAGGGATGCTCAGGAGGGCAGAATTAGAGGAGCACAGTCATCTCGGGGCTTGTGGGGCTGGAGGACATTACAGAGATAGGGAGGGACGAGGCCATGGAGGGATTTGAAAATAAGGATGAGAATTTTGAAATCGAGATATTGCTTAACCGGAAGCCAATGTAGGTCAGCGAGCACAGGGGTGATGGGTGCACGGGACTTGGTGTGAGTTAGGACATGGGCAACCGAGTTTTGGTTCACTTCTAGTTTACGTAGGGTAGAATGTGGAATCCCAGCTAGGAGTGCGTTGGAATAGTCAAGTCTAAAGGTACTAAAGGCAGGGTGAGGGCTTCAGCAGCGGATGAGCTGAGGCATGGGCGGAGAAGGATGATGTTACAAAGGTAGAAAATAGGCGGCCTTAGTTATGCGGTGGATATGTGGTCGAAAGTTCATTTCAGGATCAAGTATGACACAAGGTTGCAAACGGTCTGGTTTAGCCTCAGACAAAAGTTGGGGAGAGGGATGGAGTCCGTGGCTAGGGAATGGAGTTTGCATTGTAATGCTGAGCCATACAGATCAGAGAGATCGAGGTTACATCTCTGGTCTGTCTCAGATAGGGAAGAGCAGAGGCTCTACAATAGGCTGGCAGAGTAAAAATTGGGAAAGATCATCCATTGACCTCTGCTGCAAAAGCTGATGTATAGACATTGGGGATGAATTTCTAGGTGTTGGTCATGTTTCTGACAGTTCTGCAACATGCAGAAACAGCAGTGCATTTTATTATGTATAGAAGAACTCCACAAGGCTGAGTACTGTGAGCTAAACTTAGTGTGACCTTAGTCTTCTTTATTACAACTTCAGAGTGCCTAAACAACATAGCAAGCAACCTTTTATATTGGGCCTGCACATGTGTGCAGGTGACCATTAGGACTCCAACAGTCGTGACCTCTGGTGGTAAGTATTACATAGTTACATACATAAAATCACTTTCCCCCAAAGTCTTCGGTAAAAGTTATTTACAAGCTGAGGTGATCCGGAGCCTTTCGCTCCCTGGTTGATCGTCTAAGTTCAAAACCTGGCGTATGTGAGTTGGTCGGACCATTGCTGCACTGCACCACGGCTGGTCTGATCAGACTGTCAGGAACTGTGGGTTCATCCTCGTGATTGACAACGAGGTCGATTGCTGGTTGGGTGTGTGTTGGTGGATTATCGATGGTGATGTCCTCTTCAAGTCATTCCTGGTTGACAGTAAATCGCAATTTGGTCTGATCTAAATGCTTTCTGCACGTTTGGCCATTTAACAGTTTGATTATAAACACCCTATTTCCTTCCTTGACCAAAACAGTGCCAGCAACCCACTTGGGACCGTGACCGTATTTCAGGACAAACACAGGGTCGTTAACATCAATGTCATGTGAAACAGCCGCGCGATCGTGGTACATGTTCTGCCGGTGTCGCTGGTTTCCACGTGATCATTAAGATCTGAGTGGACTAGGGAAAGCCTGGTTTTGAGGGTTCTCTTCATAAACAATTTTGCTGGGGGAACCCTGGTGAGCGAGTGGGTTTGCGTCTGTTAACTGAGCAGAATGCGAGACAAGCGGGTCTGCAGGGAGCCGTCCGTCGCACGTTTCATGCTCTGCTTGATTGTTTGGACTGTACTGTCCGATGCGCTTGACCGTTCGACGCAGACTTAAATGGAGCAGACCTGACATGCTTGGTGCCATTGCGGGTCATAAACTCGTTGAATTCCGAGCTGGTGAAACACGGTCCATTGTCGCTGACGAGGACATCGGGTAAGCCATGGGTGGCGATTATGGCCTGGACACTTTCAATGGAAGCTGTGGACGTGCTAGATGACATGATTACGCATTCAATCTATTTGGAGTAAACGTCCACTACTATTAAAAACATCTTTCCAAGAAAGGGGCCGGCAAAATCTACGTGGATCCTGGACCACGGTTTGGAGGGCCATGACCACAGACTCAGTGGAGCCTTCCTTGGTGCATTGCTCAGTTGCGAGCAAGTGTTGCACTGATGCACATATGACTCCAAGTCCAAGTCAATGCTGGGCCACCAAACATGCGACCTGGTAATTGCCTTCATCATGACAATGCCTGGGTGGGTACTGTGTAGGTCACGTATAAATGTTTCCCTGCCTTTTTTTGGTGACACCATACGATTACCCTATAAGAGACAATCCAACTGGATGGACATTTCAGCTTTGCGTCGGTGAAACGGCTTAATTACATCTTGCATTTCCCTGGGAATGGCCGATCAATTCCCATTTAGGATGCAACTCTTTACTAATGA
The DNA here is from genome assembly GCF_044704955.1 of Pristiophorus japonicus. Lineage (NCBI taxonomy): Eukaryota > Metazoa > Chordata > Chondrichthyes > Pristiophoridae > Pristiophorus > Pristiophorus japonicus. Next base: position 242,760,545 of record NC_091977.1, on the reverse strand, counting down.
TAGCACAGGATCCTGGCTGGTCCAGGTCCTGATCTGGCAAGCCATGACAGGTGACCCCTCACTCTCAAAAGCATCCATGACAAGTAGCAAGTCAGCGGGCTGCGCCATTTAAACCCCAGTGCTGGGTAATGGTACCGGCTGAGAGCATCGGCACAGTTTTCAGTGCTTGGTCTGTGGCTGATAACATAGTCATAATCAAATAATGTTAGTGCCCATCTTTGGATGCGGGATGAAGCATTGGTATTTATACCTTTGCTCTCTGAAAGCAGTGGCTTGTGGTCAATTTCAAGCTCAAACGGGAGTCCAAATAGGTATTGGTGCATTTTTTTAACCCCATACACACATGCTAATGCCTTTTCTCGACCATACTATAAGCTCTCTCAGCTTTAGACAGACTTCTAGATGCGTATGGAACCGGTTGGAGGTTTCCCAAGATATTGGCTTGCTGTAACACACAGCCGACCCCGCACGACGAAGCGTCACAAGCTAGCACTAAACGTTTACATGGATCATAGTATACAAGTAACTTATCTGAACATAATATGTTCTTGGCCTTCTCAAACCCAGTCATCACCCTTACGTAGCAACATGTGCAAAGGCTCTAACAACATTCTCAACCCGGGTAGAAAGCTGCCGAAATAGTTGAGGAGTCCCAGGAACGAACGCAGCTCCATCATATTCTGTGGTCAGGTGCATTCTTGATAGCCTCTGTCTTTGATGCCGTCTGCTGTAAACTTTCTCCCCAAAAATTCGACTTCTGGCGCCAGTAAAACTCATTTGGAGCTTCCACGATGCTGAGGATGTCGTGAATAGCACATTTAGTGAGTTGGACACACTGCAGCAAAAGGTTACAGAGGCAGATAGGGAATGGGTGACCAGCAGGAAGAGCAGTGGAAGGAAGGTTGTGCAGGGGTCCCCTGCGATCATCCCCCTCCAAAACAGATACACCATTTTGGGTGCTGTTGGGGGAATGACTCATCAGGGGAGGGCAGCAGCAGCCAAGTTCATGGCACTGTTGGTGGCTCTGCTGCACAGGAGGGCAGGAAAAAGAGTGGGAGAGCTATAGCGGTAGGGGATTCTATTGTAAGGGGAATAGATAGACGTTTCTGCGGCAGCAATTGAGACTCCAGGATGTTGCCTCCTTGGTGCAAGGCTCAAGGATGTCTCGGAGCAGCTGCAGGAGATTTTGGTGGGGGAGGGTGAACAGCCAGTTGTCGTGGTGCATATAGGTACAAACTATATAGGTAAAAAATGGGATGAGGTCCTATAAGCTGAATTTAGGGAGCTATAAGTTAAATTAAAAAACAGGACCTCAAAGGTAGTAATCTCAGGATTGCTATCAGTGCCACGTGTTAGTCAGAGTAGGAATTGCAGGATGGCTAAGATGAATACGTGGCTTGAGAAGTGGTGCAGAAGAGAGGGATTCAAATTCCTGGGAGATTGGAATCGGTTCTGGGGGAGGTGGGACCAGGACAAACCGGTCTGCACCTGGGCAGGAATGGAACCAATGTCCTCGGGGGAGTGTTTGCTAGTGCTGTTGGGGAGGGGTTAAACTAATATGTAAGGGGAATGGGAACCTATGCAGGGAGACAGAGGGAAGTAGAATGGGGGCAGAAGCAAAAGATAGAAAGAAGAAAAGTAAAAGTGGAGGGCAGAGAAATGCAAGGCAAAACTCAAAAAGGGCCATGTTACAGCAAAATTCTAAAGGGGCAAAGTCTGTTAAAAAGACAAACCTGAAGGCTCTGTGTCTCAATGCGAGGAGTATTCATAATAAGGTGGACGAATTAAATGCGCAGGCAGCAATTAATGAATATGATATAATTGGCATCACGGAGACATGGCTCCAGGGTGACCAAGGCTTGGAACTCAACATCCAGGGGTATTCAACATTCAGGAAGGATAGACAGAAAGGAAAAGAAGGTGGGGTAGCATTGCTGGTTAAAGATGAAATTAACGCAATAATAAGGAAGGACATTAGCTTGGAGGATGTGGTATCTGTATGGGTGGAGCTGCAGAATACCAAAGGGCAGAAAGCGCTAGTGGGAGTTGTGTACGGACTTCCAAACAGTAGTAGTGAGGTTGGGCACAGCATCAAACAAGAAATTAGGGATGCATGCAATAAAGGTACAGCAGTTACCATGGGCGACTTTAATCTACATATAGATTGGGCTAACCAAACTGGTAGCAATACGGTGGAGGAGGATTTCCTGGAGTGTATTCGGGATGGTTTTCTCGACCAATATGTCGAAGAACCAACTAGAGGGCTGGCCACCCTAGACTGGGTGATGTGTAATGAGAAAGGACTAATTAGCAATCTTGTTGTGCGAGGCCCCTTGGGGAAGAGTGACCATAATATGGTAGAATTCTTTATTAAGATGGAGAGCGACACAGTTAATTCAGAGACAGTTAATTCAGAACTTAAGGAAAGGTAACTGCGATGCTATGAGATGTGAATTGGCTAGAATAGACTGGCGAATGATACTTAAAGGGTTGACGTTGGATAGGCAATGGCAAACATTTAAAGATCATATGGATGAACTTCAACAATTGTACATCCCTGTCTGGAGTAAAAATAAAACGGGGAAGGTGGCCCAACTGTGGCTATCAAGGGAAATTAAGGATAGTGTTAAATCCAAGGAAGGGGCACATAAATTGGCCAGAAAAAGCAGCAAACCTGAGGACTGGGAGAAATTTAGAATTCAGCAGAGGAGGACAAAGGGTTTAATTAGGAGGGGGAAAATAGAGTATGAGAGGAAGCTTACTGGGAACATAAAAACTGACTGCAAAAGCTTCTATAGATATGCGAAGAGAAAAAGATTGGTGAAGACAAATGTAGGTCCCTTGCAGTCAGAATCAGATGAATTTATAATGCGAAACAAAGAAATGGCAAACCAATTGAACAAATACTTTGGTTCTGTCTTCAAGAAGGAAGATACAAATAACCTTCTGGAAATACGAGGGGACCGAGGGTCTAGTGAGAACGAGGAACTGAAGGAAATCCTTATTAGTCAGGAAATTGTGTTTGGGAAATTGATGGGATTGAAGGCTGGTAAATTCCCAGGGCCAGATAGTCTGCATTCCAGAATACGTAAGGAAGTGGCCCTAGAAATAGTAGATGAATTGGTGATCATTTTCCAACAGTTTATTGACTCTGGATCAGTTCATATAGATTGGAGGGTAGCTAATGTAAGACCACTTTTTAAAAAAGGAGGGAGAGAGAAAATGGGTAATTATAGACCGGTTAGCCTGGCATCAGTAGTGGGGAAAATGTTGGAATCAATTATTCAGGATGAAATAGCAGCGCATTTGGAAAGCAGTGACAGGATCGGTCCAAGTCAGCATGGATTTATGAAAGGGAAATCATGCTTGACAAATCTTCTAGAATTTTTTAAGGATGTAACTAGTAGAGTGGACAAGGGAGAACCAGTGGATGTGGTGTATTTGGACTTTCAAAAGGCTTTTGACAAGGTCCCACATAAGAGATTGGTGTGCAAAATTAAAGCACATGGTATTGGGGGTAATGTGCTGACATGGATAGAAAATTGGTTGGCAGACAGGAAGCAGAGAGTCGGGATAAACGGGTCCTTTTCTGAATGGGAGGCAGTGACTAGTGGGGTACCGCAGGGCTCAGTGCTGGGACCCCAGCTATTTACAATATACATCAATGATTTAGATGAAGGAATTGAGTGTAATATCTCCAGGTTTGCAGATGACACTAAGCTGGGTGGTGGTTTGAGCTGTGAGGAGGATGGTGCAGGGTGACTTGGACAAGTTCGGTGAGTGGGCAAATGCATAGCAGATGCAGTATAATGTGGATAAATGTGAGGTTATCCACTTTGGTGGCAAAAACACGAAGGCAGAATATTATCTGAATGGCGGCGGATTAGGAAAAGGGGAGGTTCAACGAGACCTGGGTGTCATGGTACATCAGTCATTGAAAGTTGGCATGCAGATACAGCAGGCGGTGAAGAAGGCAAATGGTATGTTGGCCTTCATAGCTAGGGGATTTGAGTATAGGAGCAGGGTGGTCTTACTGCAGTTGTAGAGGGCCTTGGTGAGGCCTCACCTGGAATTTGGTCTCCTAATCTGAGGAAGGACGTTTTTGCTATTGAGGGAGTGCAGCGAAGGTTCATCAGACTGATTCCCGGGATGGCAGGACTAACATATGAGGAGAGACTGGATCGACTGGGCCTGTATTCACTGGAGTTTAGAAGGATGAGAGAGATCTCATAGAGACATATAAAATTCTGACGGGACTGGACAGGTTTGATGTGGGAAGAATGTTGGGGAAGTCCAGAACCAGGGGACACAGTCTAAAGATAAGGGGTAAGCCATTTAAGACTGTGATGAGGAGAAACCTCTTCACTCAGAGAGTTGTTATCCTGTGGAATTCTCTACCGCAGAGAGTTGTTGAGGCCAGTTCGTTGGATATATTCAAGAGGGAGTTAGATATGGCCCTTGCGGCTAAAGGGATCAAGGGGTATGGAGAGAAAGCAGGAAAAGGGTACTGAGGTGAATGATCAGCCATGATCTTATTGAATAGTGGTGCAGGCTCAAAGGGCCGAATGGCCTACTCCTGCACCTATTTTCTATGTTTCTATGTTTCTAGGCGACTTAGAACCTCTTCCAGGTTGTGTAAGAGTTCGATGGTGTCACGACCGGTGATCAGGATGTCGTCTTGAAACACACCAGTGTGCGGAACAGATTTCAGCACACTCTCCTTGTTTCTCTGGAAAATGGCTGCAGCCGAGCAAATCCCGAAATGGCACCTGTGATATATAAACAGTACTTTGTGTGTGTTGATGCACGTCAGTCTTTTCGAAGAATTAGCCAGCTCCTATGTCATGTAGGCGGAGGTTAGGTCCAACTTGGTGAATGACTTCCCCTCCGCTAACGTTGCAAACAGGTCATCCGCCTTGGGCAGCGGGTACTGTCCTGTCGTGAGACTCGGTTAATCGTTACCTTGTAATCTCCGCAGATTCTGACCGTGCCATCGCTTTTCAACACTGGAACAATTGGACTGGCCCACTCGTAAAACTCGCCTGGCGTTATGATTCCTTTGCATTGGAGTCTGTCCAGTTCAAACTCATCATGTATGGAACTGCCCGAGCCTTGTGATGGATGGGCCGTGCATCGGGGCCCAGATGGATCTGTACCTTGACACCTGTGAAGTTGCCGATGCCTCGTTCGAATAACGAGGGAAATTTGCTCAGCACTTGAGCACATGAGGCGTCATCCACTGAAGATAGTGCTTTGATGTCATTCCAATTCCATCTAATCTTTTCTAGCCAGCTTCTGCCGAACAGCATTGGGCCATTGCCTGGAACAATCCACAATGATAGGTCATGCACAGCTCCATCATACGATACATTCACTGCCACGCTTGCAATGACTGGTATGAGCTCTTTGGTGTAGGTACACAGCTTTGCATTAATCGGGCTCAGTTTGGGCTTTTGTGCCTTATTGCCCCACAATTTCTCGAAAGGCTGCTGGTTCATTGTTGACTGACTCGCACCCGTGTCCAACTCCATGGATACAGGAACTCCATTTAATTTGACTTTCAGCATTATAGGAGGGCTCTTGGTGGTGAAGGTATATACCCCATACACTTCTCCCTCGGGTTGAGTTGCCTGTGCTGTGTCATCCGCGCCGGATCGATCATCCTCTGCCAAGTGGTATGTCGCAGCACGTTTGCACATTCGTTGGAATTGCCCCATTGTTGCGCAGCCTGTGCACATGTAGTGCTTGAATTGACATTGATGGGCCCGATGATTACCCCCGCAGCGCCAACACGGTGCTAATGGATTCACATTCACCCCCAATGGCGGACTCTGAGTCATCACAGGTCTTGCAACCGCAGACGTATCGGCCCTGCCATATTCAGTTCGGCCTGCTAGTGATGTCATTTCATGCACAGTACTTGCCGGTGAGCTTCGATGTTGAGAAGATATCTGTTTGGTGTTATCGTCTGTGGCCATGCATGCCTGGGCGATTACGATAGCTCTGCTCAGGTCTAGGGTTTCGGCAACCAGCAGCTTTCGAAGAATGACCTCGTGGCTGATTCCAAGCACAAAGAAGTCCCACAGCATTTCCCCCAACGCAGCTCCAAAATCGCAAAGTCCCGCGAGACATCGCAGGTCGACGACATCATTCGCCACGTCCTGGTCCCTGGAGCGATGGTGCATGTAAAAACGATACCTGGCCATGAGGATACTCTCCTTCGGCTTGAGGTAGTCCTGAACCAGTGTGCACAACTCCGTATATTCCTCCTCCGTTGGTTTTATCGGTGCGAGCAGAATCTTGATGAGGCCATATATTTTAGGCCCACAGGAGGTGAGGAGAACCGCCCTGAGCTTAACCGCGTTAATGACTCCTTCCAGCTCGTTGGCCACAAAGTACTCATCAAGACGCTCAATGAAGGCTTCTCAATCATCACCCTCTATGAATCTCTCTAATATTCCAATGGCAGCCATGGTTGCATGAAGGGTCGTATTCTGTTACTCGTCGCCAATTATTTTGTGTAGAAGAGCTCCACGAGGCTGAGCTAAACTTAGTTTGACCGTAGCCTTCTTTATTACAATTCCAGAGTGCCTAAATAACATGGCAGCCAACCTTTTATACTGGCCCTGCACCTGTATGCAGGTGACCATTAGGACTTCCAACAGCCGCGCCCTCTGGTGGCAAGTATTACATAGTTGCATACATAACACATTTCATCCTGACACAGCTGTCCATCGTGATAGAGATTCCCAAGTTCTGACAGGATTTCCAAAGCAGTGAGAAAAATAACAATTAAGACCATTAATAAGTGGGTGGATTCATAATTAAATTGAGCCATGATGCGCTTTCCGACTCCATAAGGGATCTGCGTACTCCAGCTGGAAATTGCATTCACAAGCTAGATATGGCCTATCCTCGCTCAACCAACAGACAAAACGTAGACTCCACCCATCCTAGCATCCAGCTTTTTTTTCTTTGAGTGACTTTGTCTAATGTTACTGTCAGCCGTGCTTCAGTTGGTAGCACACTTATCTGAGTCAGAAGGTTCATAGGTTCAAGTCCCACTCCAGCGACATTGAGCACCGAAGTCTAGGCTGACACTCCAGTGCTATACTGAAAGAATGCTACGTCGTCGGAAGTGCTGTCTCTCAGGTGAGTTTTTAAACTGAGACCATGTCTGCCCTCTCAGTTGGATGTAAAAAATCCCATGGCATTATCCCTCCAGCAAAATCACTAAAAAAACAAGTGATCTTGTCAGTATCTCATTGCTGTTTGTGGGACCTTGCCGTGTGCAAATGGACTGTTGTGATTCCTACATTATAACAGTGACTACACTTTAAAAGTACTTCATAGTATGCGAAAGGTCGTGAAAATCTTTCTTTTAATTTGAATGAAATATTACCTTTTTTATATACCATTTGCTATCTAACATTAATCTGAGATCCCCTCTCAATCATTTCCTTTCAAGACTGTATAGCCCTGCTTTCTCCAAGAATTCTTTATAACTCTATCCTCTGATGCAGTGATCAATCTTGTGGTTTTCCCTGCTTCACCCGACCACCCCCACCCCTGCCCCACTCCACTCCCCTGAATTGAAGGTCTCTGGTATATATTGATGAGCTAAACTTGACACTTGAGGTGTGTTAGCGAGAACATTAAATGGTTTGAAATGACCTCCTGTGATTTGTGTCTGACTGTTTTGGCTGAGCAATGAGCATTCTTTTTGCTTTTGATTGCTGCTCTGAAGTGATTTCACATTTTGTTTGGTCAGGTGGATGTATGACTCAGACACAAATCCATCAGCATGTTTTAATAGTCTCCAAATTGGGATACTGAGAAATCTGCACCAACCTGTTGGCTTTTGTTTATCAAATTTGAGTGAACACTCTCTTCCTGTACACACACATACTATTGAACTAAATTCCGAGAGTTTGAATGCAGCAATACTGCTGGAGTTTAAATCTAGTCTGACACTCCACTAGCCTGAGGGAGAGCCGCACCGTCAAAGCTGCTGTCTTTCGGATGAGAAGTTAAACCGAGGCCCCGTCTGATTTCTCAGGTGGACTTGGAATGCCTGTAAGCTAGTAATGTTTGTAGCTTCACACTGTGGATGTGGACGTATTGTGTACTGCAACTGCAGAGTTAATAAATAAACATAGAAACATAGAAGCATAGAAAATAGGTGCCGGAGTAGGCCATTCGGCCCTTCGAGCCTGCACCACCATTCAATGAGTTCATGGCTGAACATGCAACTTCAATACCCCATTTCTGCTTTCTCGCCATACCCCTTGATCCCCCTAGTAGTAAGGACTACATCTAATTCCTTTTTGAAAATATTTAGTGAATTGGCCTCAACAACTTTCTGTGGTAGAGAATTCCACAGGTTCACCACTCTGGGTAAAGAGGTTTCTCCTCATCTCGGTCCTAAATGGCTTACCCCTTATCCTTAGACTGTGACCCCTAGTTCTGGACTTCCCCAACATTGGGAACATTCTTCCGGCATCAAACCTGTCTAAACCCATCAGAATTTTAAACGTTTCTATGAGATCCCCTCTCATTCTTCTGAACTCCAGTGAATACAAGCCCAGTTGATCCAGTCTTTCTTGATATGTCAGTCCCGCCATCCCGGGAATCAGTCTGGTGAACCTTCGCTGCACTCCCTCAATAGCAAGAATGTCCTTCCTCAAGTTAGGAGACCAAAACTGTACACAATACTCTAGCTGTGGCCTCACCAAGGCCCTGTACAACTGTAGTAACACCTCCCTGCCCCTGTACTCAAATCCCCTTGCTATGAAGGCCAACATGCCATTTGCTTTCTTAACCGCCTGCTGTACCTGCATGCCAACCTTCAATGACTGATGTACCATGACACCCAGGTCTCGTTGCACCTCCCCTTTTCCTAATCTGTCACCATTCAGATAATAGTCTGTCTCTCTGTTTTTACCACCAAAGTGGATAACCTCACATTTATCCACATTATACTTCATCTGCCATGCATTTGCCCACTCACCTAACCTATCCAAGTCACTCTGCAGCCTCAAAGCATCCTCCTCGCAGCTCACACTGGACCCAACTTTGTGTCATCCGCAAATTTGGAGATACTACATTTAATCCCCTTGTCTAAATCATTAATGTACAATGTAAACAGCTGGGGCCCCAGCACAGAACCTTGTGGTACCCCACTAGTCACTGCCTGCCATTCTGAAAAGTACCCATTTACTCCTACTCTTTGCTTCCTGTCTGCCAACCAGTTCTCAATCCACATCAGCACACTACCCCCAATCCCATGTGCTTTAACTTTGCACATTAATCTCTTGTGTGGGACCTTGTCAAAAGCCTTCTGAAAGTCCAAATACACCACATCAACTGGTTCTCCCTTGTCCACTCTACTGGAAACATCCTCAAAAAATTCCAGAAGATTTGTCAAGCATGATTTTCCTTTCACAAATCCATGCTGACTTGGACCTATCATGTCACCTCTTTCCAAATGCGCTGCTATGATATCCTTAATAATTGATTCCATCAATTTACCCACTACCGGTGTCAGGCTGATCGGCCTATAATTCCCTGTTTTCTCTCTCCCTCCTTTTTTCAAAAGTGGGGTTACATTGGCTACCCTCCACTCCATAGGAACTGATCCAGAGTCTATGGAATGTTGGAAAATGACTGTCAATGCATCCGCTATTTCCAAGGCCACCTCAAGCCAGATTCTGAAGGCTTCCGAGAGAGAGCTGCCTGCCATGTCGGAAGCTTTGTGTGCTGTGCTCTGTGAATATATCACATTTGGCGATGAGATGGGATTTTACGGATGATTTAAAGCTTAAATTTTGTTGGGGAGGGATTCAGCCAGCCGACAGAGAGACTTTGGATGTTTCTGTCTTTGGAAAAAAGCTACAAAATCTGAGGTAAAATACAGCACATGGTGTGAACAGCTAGAGATTAAAATGGCAGGTATAATCAGACATTTGGGGGAATATAGACATGACTGGGAATGTTTTAAAGCATATGTGGATCGGCTAGAAATGTATTTCACTGCAAATAACATAATCGAAGTTCCAGACAATGCAGTCCAGAACTGGGCTGTTTTGGAATGTAAGAAAGCGATCTTCTTATCGGAGGCGGGTCTGGCATTGTACGAAACCCTTGTAAATCTGCTTGTGCCTGACGAGACAAAGGACACAATGCTTTAAGAGATTTTAATGAAGCTGGAGCTGCACTATAACCCCAAGCCGTTAGAAATTGCTGAAAGCTATCGTTTCGGGATTCGGAATCAAAAGTCTGATGAAAGTATCAGTGATTAGCTCGTAGCATTAAAAAAGCTATCGATGCACTGTAATTTTGGAAACTTTCAAAATCGAGCATTACGGGATCATTTTATTTGTGGGGTGAAAAATTATGCAAACAGAAGGAAATTATTGACGACGGATGACTTGACTTTTGAGATTGCTTGTCAGACAGCAAGGTCGATGGGCATGGCCGAACAATATTCCCGAGAATTAAATAATAATTCCGTTCGTCAGTCAACCGAGGTAAATCACCTGCAGGTTCAAAGTAAAAGTCTCAGAAACTGGAAATTCTAACAGAGCGTCGAAGTCGTGCGATAGGTACCTGGGACAACACATTGCTCAAAGTTGTCCATACGTGAAGGCAGAATGTTTCTTCTGCAGAAAGACTGGGCATCTTGCGAAGGCATACTGGCTGAAGGGTAAACCAGCTTTTAAAGCTATGAGTCCAGTGTTCAAAGCTATGAGTAGAAATCCCAAGAGACTACATAGCATGGAAGAACAACAACAGGATGAGGAGATAGAGTTACACGTCATCAGGAGCACGAGGTTAACGGATAGCGATTCGGAAAGCATCAAAATCCACATAGATGTTGCAGGATTCAAGATATCAATGGAAATTGACACGGGTGCCTCCGTGAGTGTAGTAACAGAGTCACTGTACCGTGACAAATTGCGTGATTTCCAATTGGAGAAATCCAAGATAGAGCTGCGAGGCTACTCAGGAGAGAAAATTCTTGTGGTAGGTCGTATCACCGTACCGGTAAAATATAAAAATCAATTTCAGAACTTGCCTCTGATAGTATTGAAAGGAGACAAGTCTGCCTTACTAGGAAGAAATTGGTTGAGCTCACTGAAGCTGGATTGGAGTAAGATTTTCTGTGTGGATGCGAGATTTTCATCAACGGCTGAGGTTATCAAGAAGTATCCGAAGGTGTTCTGCGAAATGGGCAGTCCGATCCAAGACTTCAAGGCAAGAGTCAGGGTACAGAAGCACGCTAGATCGGTTTACTACAAGCCACGTTCCGTACCATATGCACTCAAGGAGAAAGTTGACCAAGAACTCAAAAGACTAGAGACTGAGAACATTATTTGTAAGATAGATCGATGTAATTGGGCTCCACCCATTGTTGTTGCACCTAAGTCTGATGGTAAGGTAAGATTGTGTGGTGATTATAAAGTAACCGTAAACCAGGTTCGAGAGGGTAATGTCCCGAATACATTGCCGAATATAGATTTGTTCACAACACTGACAGGTGGTCAGATCTTCTCAAAACTGGATTTTACAAATGCCTACTTACAGCTTGAACTAGATGAGGAGTTCAAGTCATGTTTGACTATAAATACTCATCTGGGCATATATCAATTTAATAGGCTACCATTTGGAGTGTCTTCCGCCCCTGCCATATTCCAAGGGGTGATGAACCAGATTTTGCAAGATAATGAAGGGGTAGTATGTTATTTGGATGACATACTAATTTCAGCACCAAATAAGCAAATTCATAATAACATATTGAATGAAGTCCTCAAATGGCTAGAGAAGCACAGAGTGCGAGTGTCTGCTCGTAAGTGTGAGTTATTTAAAAGCTCAGTGGAGTACTTAGGGTACAGAGTAGACAAAGATGGTTTACATCCAACCATGGAAAAATTGGATGCAATTAGAAATGCATCCACTCCCAGGAATGTCACTGAACTGCGTTCATTCTTGGGTCTTTTGAACTATTATGAGAATTTCCTACCAAATTTGGCTACAGTATTACATCCACTGAATGAACTTTTGAAAAAACAGGTCCTTTGGAAGTGGTCAAAAAATGCGATACAGCATTCAAGGAGTGTAAAAGCAAATTGGTAGAGAGCACCATGTTAGTTCACTCTGACATATCTAAGGAGATTAAGCTAGCATGTGATGCCTCTCCATATGGAGTTGGGGCAGTAATCTCTCATGTATTAAGTAGTAGGGAGGAGAGACCAATTGCTTTTGCTTCACGCACTCTCAGTGTCAGTGAGAGTAATTATGCGCAAATTGAAAGGGAAGCTTTGGCATTAACTTTTGGGGTCAAGAAGTTTCACAAATACTTGTATGGTCATAAGTTTACCATCGTTATGGACCATAAGCCCCTAATAGCAATCCTCCATCCAAAATCCCCAGTTCCAACATTAGCTGCAGCCCAAATGCAGAGATGGGCTTTGATTCTGTCAGCATATATATATGATATTGAATACAGACGATCAGCTGATCACAGTAATGCTGATGCAATGTCTAGATTGCATTCCCCATCACAAGTTACACCTGATAGGGAAGAAGTGTTTTATTTTTCATACATTGATGAACTGCCAGTCACAGCTGAAGAGATTGGTAGAGCAACCAAATGTGACCCAGTGATGTCAAAGGTGTATGAGTATATTGCAAATGGATGGCCAAACCAGGTAACAGACAAAGATACACATCCATTCTTCATTCGTAGGAATGAATTATCAGTCGATTAAGATTGTATCATGTGGGGTGCAAGAGTGGTTATACCAAATATATTCAGGTCCAAATTATTATGAGACCTCCATGACCAGCACCTGCGAATGTGCTTGACCAAGAGTTTTGCACGCAGTTATTTATGGTGGCCAGGTCTTGAAAAAGATAGAGAGTACATCGTGAGTCTCTGTATGACATGGGAATCGGTAAGCAGGCAACCACCACCAGTACCATTACAGTCATGCAAATGGCCTCCAAGGGTGTGGCAAAGGCTATATATTTATTTTGCTGAGTTAGAAGGACAACAATTGTTCCTTATGATTGATAGCCATTCGAAGTGGGTTGAGGTGTTTCCAATGTGGAAAATAACAAGTAAAACATTGGACATTTTACGAAAATTATTTTCTTCATTTGGCCTCCCTGAAGAAATTGTTTTGGATAATGGACCACAATTTCGTTCAGAAGAATTTGCACAATTCATGAACAAAAATGGTGTGAAACGTACCAAGGTTCCACCATACCATCCTGCTTCGAATGGTGCAGCAGGGCGAACTGTACAAATTATAAAACATCCCTTCATAAAACAAATGTTGGATCCAAATCCAAGGAAACGACAGTTGTCATTGGATCACAAATTGGCTAATTTTTTGATAACATATCGAAATACTCCTCATACAACTACTGGTAGAACACCAGCAGAGTTCTTTCTCAAACGATAGCCACGAACCAGATTCTCGTTGTTAAAACCAAATTTGGCACAGTCCGTAGAAGAGGCACAATTCAGACCGAAAGAGAATCATGATAGAGGTAGAGTAAAAGAGGGAAGTGTGAAATTAAACCAGAAGTTGAGAGTGAAGAACCATCACCATAAATGGTTTAAGTGGTTACCAGGAAGAGTGGTGAAGATATGTGGTCCTCGCACATATTTGGTAAAGATGTTTGATAATGGACAGGTTAAGTTTGTTCATATTGATCATATTTTATCTACAGACATGGAAGGAGTTGAAGGTGGGAATGATTCAATTATTTCTGACTCATCAGATAGTTTTGATACACCAGTAGCAAATCCTAAATATAATGTACTGGAAACAAATCCAGGAGAGAATCAGAATGAAAGTCTGAGTCCGAGTCAGAAAAACAAAGAGCCTGATGTTAGAGTGAGTTCAAGTGAAAATCAAGAAAATTCCGTGGAGGAAAACGTTCCTCAGGATGAGCCTCGAATGAGTGTGAAATTGACTCCAGGTTTGGATGGTTCTGTTCGAGAGCGAAGGTATCCTCTTTGAAACAGAAAACAAGTGGTAAAGTTAAATTTGTAAATATGGAAAAAAATAAGTTTATATCCTGTGTTATGTATCAACATGAAAATTATGTGTGATGTTTGTTAAAATAACTTCTTCATTGACGAGGGAGAAGTGCAATGTCTGTAAGCTTGTAATGTTTGTAACTCCACACTGTAGATGTGGACGTATTGTGCACTGCAACTGCAGAGTTAATAAATAAACAGAACCAGGCAGATTCCGGAGGCTTCCGAGAGAGAGCTGCCTGCCATGTAGGAAGCTGTGTGTGCTGTGCTCTGTGAATATATCACAGGCATAAAAGATTCTGTGGTACTATTTTGAAGAAGAGCGAGGGAGTTCTCTCTGATATCCTGGTCAATATTTATCCCTCAACCAACATGTCTAAAACAGATTATTTGGTCATTATCACATTACTGTTTGTGGGAGCTTGCTGTGCACAAATTTGCTGCTGCTTATTCTACATTACAACAGTGTCAGTAGTTGCTCAAGGGTTGCCATTTCTGAAAGATAAGGGAGTCAAGAGTTGTGGGGAGAGGGCAGGGAAGTGGAGTTGAGGCCAAGATCAGATCAGCCTTGATCTAATTGAATGGCGGAGCAGGCCCGAGGGGCCAGATGGCCAACTCTTGCTCCTATTTCTTATGTTTCTTATGTTCTTATCAGGAGGACATTGTGAGTGTCATAATGAGCAACACAACTCACCATAAGCTGCATGAGTCTCCTGATCACAGCATTGACACACACTATATCCCATTGAATGGTGGTCCCACCAGTTGGAGGTGCTGAGCTTCAGAAGCATCTGCCTCCCTCAGCAACCCAATCATGATAGACAATAGAGTCCTGGGCATAGGAGTGCATGCTCTCATATCCGGCCTCCAGGCAATGCCTTCTAGCAACTGTTACATTTTTGACAACCGTTTGGTCCTGGATCTGGCACATATTAAAGATGAAGTCTAGAAGTGTGTGCCTAGAATGGCTAACCTATGAAACAGAACTGTTTGGACACATGTCTGATTCATCAGAAGATTAACCTGCATTGGAATTTTAGAGGAAGATTGAGTCCTTGTGCCTCTTGTATTTCCCAATCCCTGAGCAAGGCCATAATATCACACTTGGGATACCCACTACCATACCCTACTTGTTCACCCTTTCTTCAAGATGGTTAACAGAGTACATTAATTCCCTAGGTGATTTACTAGCAACACAATATCAGCTGTGATTGGATATGTTAAGTACCAAGTCTATGAAAACCCCTCAATCTCTTTCAGTTTCATTCTGTTATTTTGACGCCATTTTTATGACATTTTTTTCTTGGCTTTTTTGCACATTCCTACATTACAGCTGTGACTATATTTCAATAGTGATTCATTGGTTGTAAACTGCTTTGGGACATCTTGAGGTTGTGAAAGATGCTATATAAGTGAAAATCTTTCTTATTACATTTGTTCTGCCTGCTTGTATAATTTATATAATTCATTTTCCAGGCTCTTTGCCACCTTCTCCGATTCAGTTGTCCTCTAATGTATTAACCTTTGCAAATTTGTACAGTTTGCATTGAGTTTCTGTAATATAACTTGGAAATAGTTAGAATCTCAATGCTGATCCTTGGGGAGCCCTACCCCAGCATGTTTTCCATCCTGGCATCCTTCCCTGAAGAAAATCTTATTCTGCAAAATTTCATCCATCTCCAGGTTTTACCTTGAATCGCCTTTAAGTAGTTCCCTTTCATATGGAACAGGGCTGGTACTAAAAGGATGAACACTTTGGTAAACCCAGCAAGAGAATAGTAACTTGGGACTTGCTGCTATATGGCCTGCCATTATCCGTTCTATGGAGAAAGCAGTATGAATGCGAGATGAGGGCACACAGTTGCAGGAATCTTAGCAGAAGGTCATTTAGAAAGGAAAGGGTCCACAAGATCAGAACATCAAACATAGAGCTACCAGAGGAGCAGCATTTAATATGGATGAGGCTCTCCATGGAAGCAGTTCCTGAACTGTGTCAAATGGTAGCAGATGACTTGAAAGTGTTCTCGATAACTATAATTGCTCTACCTGTGGCTATGAGGATCACAGCTGTTTAGATTTTCTTTTCATTACTGGCTCATCATGATCACTTGTGGGGCTGGGAGGATAGAATTTTTTCCAGCATTATCCAAAGAACTATGTCCATGTCAGACATCCCAAGGAAATTAATATTGTATCAGGGATGGGGAATCACCACAAATAACGTAAGCAAATTAACAGTAATGAAGAAAATAATGGCACCAAAGAGTGACAAATCCCCAGGGCCAGATAGTTTTCATCCCGGAGTTTTAAAGGTCGGTCAGTGAGAACATTGGAGATGCCCTAACCATGGGCGCAAATTTCCTCAGGAGTTGCCCCGTTTTTTTTGGAGCAAGTAATTTTTTTTGGAGTAATTTAAAAATCAGAAGTTTCCCCATTTAACTTGCTCCAGTGTAAGTCAGTTAGTTAGGTTTTGTTTAGTTTAGTTTTTTTTCTCCAAAAGGGGGCGTGACCAGCCTCTTACCCCTGTTTTGGCCATAGAAGCAAATTTGGGCAGCTGAAAGTTACTCCAAACTAACTTAGGCCAGTGTATGTGGCCACTTTTGTAGGCACAGAAAAACCTTACCTACATTTAAGAAATCAGCGCAGGTAGCCAGAGATAGGGGGATGGGGGAAGGTGAGTTAGAGGATTCTAAAGCAATAAACACCTTCACAGCATCAGCACATCACAACATCTTCAACACAACATCTTCACAACATCATTAGAGATAAAGGAAAGATAAATCAGCGACTGAAAATGGAGCAGTCCTGCCTTGCCGACTGCAGAACGCACCAGCTAGTCCTTCGGCCAGGGCTAGGGGCGGCAGGCACGCATGACTATACAGGTGAGGGATGTTTTTTTTTTACAGTTGTTCCTAAATGTTATGTGGTGATAATGGAACATGATTCAGTCTTACTGCAAAATAGCTTTTATTGGAAAGTTTACAATGCACTTCAACAACAACAACAACAACAACAGCAAAAACAGCAAAGAAAGACTGCACTCATCCCTCACCCACATCTCGGGGAAAGTGTATTTCCTCATAGGGTCGGTGATGGTGTGGGGAGGGTTGGGGACCCGGCTTGGGTCTCACCGGTAGCTGGTGCGTGGATTGAAGTGGGAGTGGCATTTGAGTATCCGGCCTTCCTGCCCTTATTGCAGCAGCTAGTTCCCTCATGGCATCTGCCATCATTTGCACACCCTCTGAAATGCCGGCCTCTGTTCCCGTCTCAGTGCTGATATTTCTCCCGACAGTGTCACTACCTCATCTACCCCACTGACGGTAGCCACGAGTGATCATGTAAGGGCATTGGTCTCCTCACCCAATGACATAACCTGATTAACATCTGATGAAGTCTGCATCTCAGGAGAGACTGGTCGGCTTCTCCTTCCCCTCGCCGTGGGTCTGCTTAGTGGCACCCCTCCAGTGCGAGTCGCAGACTGGGCCGGTGGGACACTGGGTGTTCCAACATGCATTTCAGCACCGCCACTGGGACCCGCAACCTCGGGAGGTGTGAAACCATGGAATGTCGCCGCAGAGCTCTTGGAGGTTTCTGGTAGTGTGATGCCCTGTGATATGTCCTGATCCATATCGCAGTCAGCATTCTTCCATCAACACATTTCCATGGACCCCTCCTCCCCCCACCCGCCTTGGTCTGGAGCGCACACGTCTGGATCTTCTGGTGGATCTTCAGGATGTTCAGGATTGTCTTCTTCTTCGACAAAATACAACAGAACAGTCAAATGGTTAGCAGCACAGGAGGGGGCAGGATGGGTGGCATGAGTAGTCTCACACATAGCAGGCCAGTCAGCAGGTTGATTTGAAGGGCGACGATGCATTTTAATGACTTACCCTCACCCTTGCGTGTGGGTCCAGCTTGTGCAGAGCTGATTCTTTTTCTGCCGGTGCGACTCAGCAAGGCAGCAACCCTCTGTTCCAGGGGTGATAGTTCGTGCAGATTTGGCGGCCCTCCTCCTGTTCTAAGTCTTTCCCTTTTGTTGTGGGCCAATTTCTTCTGCAAAGATGAAAATATAACTTTTCACACATGGTGCGCTTCTGATGGGTGGGACATATACAGATGGTCACATTTACAATTGCAATTCCATTTAAAGATGAAGATATTACTTACACTCACTACTTGACCAACGTCCTGCCATTTGTTTTTGCACTGGCTTCCAGATCTTGCTGTATTGACCCCTGCGCAATATTGTTCTGCAACTAGGTTCCATTGTCTTCATATTTCTTTGGGTGGAACTTTTGTGGGACCTCTCTTACTGATATCCAGCTCCAGCCATTTGTCCTCAATGACAGTAACTAGTTTCTCCACTTCCTCATGGAGGAAATTCTTTGTTCCTGTTGCACGCTCTTGCGTCAATGGTGTATTGCACTAATACTCAGGTTATCTTGAAAAATCACAGTTCTCACCTTTCTTCCACCTATGCAGCACGTCTTTCCACTCCCTCCGCCACCCAAAAATCACTATTCACACCTTACCTTTATATATGGTCCATTGCCAATGCTGCTGAGGCACTGAGGACGCTCTCCCTTTAATTGGCCGATTGCCAAGCTTCCTGCTCCATTGCGCATGCGCGCATGCTGAAACGGACATGCGTCCCCCAGCCAGCTCTCAAGGAGATGCTGAGCCCAAGCCCCGTCCCCTGCCGGCTGTGCTAAGCAAGCGCGGCCAAAGCTCCGCCCCCTGCAGTCTCTGCAGCGCCACGCCACGGGACCAGAAGGATGAAGGAGCAGCCAAATTAAAATGTAAATTTTCAACGCATTTTTTGCCCACGAATTCGGCGTGCCATGACTAACTATGCCGCTCTAGGCGGCTGGGGAAATTTGGGCCCATACAGCTAAGAAAGTTCTCTTGATTCAGGAGCTGTTCCTTTAGATTGAAAAATTGCACATGTCACTCAGCTATTTAAGAAAGGTGAGCGAGGGAAACCAAGGAGTTATAGACCAGTTAGCGCAACATCTGTTGTTAGGAAATTACTATAATTAAGGATAGAGTGACTGAACACTTTGAAAATGTTCAGCTGATCAGAGAGACCCAGCATGGATTTGTAAAGGGGAGGTCATGCCTGACAAACCTGATTGAATTGTTTGAAGAGGTGACTAAAGTCGTGGACAGGGGAATCTCTGTGGATGTTATTTATATGAACTTCCAGAAGGCATTCGATCAAGTCCCTCAAAAGAGACTGTTGGCTCAAGTTGAAGCTCATGGAATTGAGGTCAAATTATTGACTTGGTTAGGAGATTGGCTGAGTGGCAGGACTGAGAGAGGAGGGCGAATGGGCAGGTATTCTAATTTGCAGGATGTGACTAGTGTGTCCCACAGGGATCTGTGTTGGGGCTTCAGCTATTCATTGTATTTATTAATGGCATAGATGATGGTATAGAAACCCATATATCCAAATTTGCTGCTGTCACAAGGATAGGTGGCATTAGAAATAGTGGAGCTGACACTCTCAGTGTGGTGGTAATGGAGTTGTGGGAGATTCGAAGGCTGTGCTTCAGCAAGGATGTGGTCACAGAACACAGCTAGGCCACCTTGGGAGAAACATAGAAAACATAGAAACATAGAAAATAGGTGCAGGAGTAAGCCATTCAGCCCTTCGAGCCTGCACCACCATTCAATATGATCATGGCTGATCATGCAACTTCAGGACCTCATTCCTGCTTTGCCTCCATACCCCTTGATCCCTTTAGCCGTAAGGGCCCCATCTAACTCCCTTTTGAATATATCTAAAGAACTGGCCTCAACAACTTTCTGTGATAGAGAATTTCACAGGTTCACAATTCTCTGAGTGAAGAAGTTTCTCCTCATCTCGGTGCTAAATGGCTTACCTCTTATCCTTAGACTGTGACGCTTGGTTCTGGACTTCCCCAACATCGGGAACATTTTTCCTGCATCTAACCTGTCCAATCCCATCAGAATTTTCCATGTTTCTATGAGATCCCCTCTCATTCTTCTAAATTCCAGTGAATATAAGCCTAGTCGATCCAGTCTTTCTTCATATGTCAGTCCTGCCATCCCGGGAATCAGTCTGGTGAACCTTCGCTGCACTCCCTCAATAGCAAGAATGTCCTTCGTCAGATTAGGAGACCAAAACATTACACAATATTCAAGGTGTGGCCTCACCAAGGCCCTGTACAACTGCAGTAAGACCTCCCTGCTCCTATACTCAAATCCTCTCGCTATGAAGGCCAACATGCCATTTGCCTTCTTCACCGCCTGCTGTACCTGCAAGCCAACTTTCAATAACTGATGTACCATGACCCAGGTCTCGTTGCACCTCCCCTTTTCCTTATCTGTCACTATTCAGATAATATTCTGCCTTCGTGTTTTGCCACCAAAGTGGATAACCTCACATTTATCTACATTATACTACATATCTGCCATGCATTTGCCCACTCACCTAACCTGTCCAAGTCACCATGCAGCCTCTTAGCATCCTCCTCACAGCTCACACTGCCACCCAGTGTCATCTGCAAACTTGGAGATATTACATTTAATTCCTTCGTCTAAATCATTAATGTATATTGTAAAGAGCTGGGGTCCCAGCACTGAACCTTGCGGTACCCCACTAGTCACTGCCTGCCATTTTGAAAAGGACCCGTTTATTCCCACTCTTTGCTTCCTGTCTGCCAACCAGTTCTCTATCCATGTCAATTGATTACCCCCAATACCATGTGCTTTAATTTTGCACACTAATCTCTTGTGTGGGACCTTGTCAAAAGCCTTTTGAAAGTCCAAATACACCACACCCACTGGTTCTCCCTTGTCCACTCTACTAGTTACATCCTCAAAAAACTCCAGAAGGTTTGTCAAGCATGATTTCCCTTTCATAAATCCATGCTGACTTAGATCGATCCTGTCACTGCTTTCCAAATGCGCTGCAATTACATCTTTAATAATTGATTCCAACATTTTCCTCACTACCGATGTCTGGCTAACCGGTCTATAATTTCCCGTTTTCTCTCTCCCTCCTTTTTTTAAAAAGTGGGGTTACATTAGCTACCCTCCAGTTCATAGGAACTGATCCAGAGTCTATAGAATGTTGGAAAATGATCATCACTGCATCCACTATTTCCACTTCCTTATGTGCTCTGGGATGCAGAATATCAGCCCCTGGGGATTTCTCGGCCTTCAATCCCATCAATTTCCCGAACACAATTTCCTGACTAATAAGGATATCCTTTAGTTCCTCCTTCTCGCTAGACCCTTGGCCTAGCGAGAAACTTTTAAACAACTTGGGCAAACTTTTAAAACTTCGGGATAAACTTTTAAAACTTCTGGAGAAACTTTTTAACAATGTGGAGGAACTTTCAAGAATTATTTTCTTTTAAACATCTTTACTAAGGAATTGAATACTCCACCCCAATCTTACTAGAGAATAGATTGGTGTGCTTTATTAGCATCATTTTCAGTCGTTTGAAACCGGTTACTCACGACGATGCCCAGCGAGCAGGTGAGTCTCCGACCAGGCGACCAGGACATTACCCCAGCTCATGCGGCAGGCCTGCATCCCTCCGGCGGCGGGCTTTCGTCCTCCAGGGGCGCGCCTTCGATCCTCCAGCAGCGGGCTTTCATTCCCCCTCACGACCGGGCTTCATTTTTTCAGTGGAGGGCCTACGTCCCTCCAGAGGCGGGCTTTCCTACCTCCAGAGGCGGTATTCCTCCCTCCAGCGGTGGGCCTTTCTACCCCCCAGCGGCGGGACTGCGTCCCTCGAGTGGCTGGCCTTCATTCTCCTAGCGACGAGCCTTCCTCCCTCCAGTGGTGGGCCTTCGTCCCTCCAGCAGTGGGCCTTCTTCCTCCCAGCGGCGATCGGGCCTCTCCTTGTCGATGGCTGGACCTCTCCTTCCCCACTGGTGACCTGGCCTCTTCTAACTGGTGAGCATCATGGCTATGATTCTTCCACCCTCCCACTCCTTGCCGACCTCCCATCCAGAACTCCAGTGGACAACTGACCCTCCCAATGCCTGTCCCCAACCAAGCCTTGGAACATCTACCATCAATGGCGCTACTCGGTGCCGAGCTTGTGGCCAAAATTTCGCCATGGGCAACTAGGCTCATACAGCAGTGCCTAGTCCCCAGTCGTCTTGGACCCCCTTGCCACTGGACCAAGACCTTGCTCAGCTAAGCCCGTGTTGTGGCCGGTGTGCAATGACCACCCCACGTTAAAAGACTCACGCACAGGCATCTTCCACTCCATTAATATGAAGTTTGGGACCTGAAGTGACAGGCCAGAACGCCGCACTGCCATAGTTGCCCGGGAACTTAGACGCTTTGACATCGACATCGCCGCCCTCAGCAAGACCTGGCGGGCAGGGGAAGGCCAGCTCAAGGAACAAAGTGGAGGTTACACCTTTTTCTGCAAAGGGAAACCAGATGAAGAACGCCGCCTTCACGGAATCGGCTTCGCCATCAAAAATGAGCTGGTCGACTGCCTCAAAGATTCCCCTGCGGGGTTACCGAACGCCTCATGACTCTTTGACTCACCCTATCCCAGAACCAATGCACTTATGCCCCAATACTCGATGCAACAGATGAGACCAAAGAGGGTTTTTACTCCAACCTCGAAAAATCCCTGTCCCGCGTCCTCGCGGGCGACAAACTGATCCTCCTAGGTGACTTCAATGCCAGAGTCGGCAAAGATACAGCCCTCTGGGGAGGCGTGATTGGCAGAGAGGGGGCAGGGAAAGCCAACTCCAGCGGCACCCTACTCCTGACAAAATGTCTAGAACATGAACTTCTCATCACCAACACTTTGTTCCGCCAGAGGGGCAAATAGAAGGCATCATGGCAACACCCTCGTTCCAAACACAGACACCTGCTTGACTATTTCATCATCCAAGCAAGGGATCGCAAGGATGTGCACATCATCCACGCCATGACAGGATCTGACGACTGCTGGACGGACCATGCCTAACCCGATCAATCATCGACATCAACATAGCCCCAAAGTGGAGAGGACAGCCGAAGCAGTGCCGCAAAAAAGTAAATGCTGGGGCATTTAAAGACCTAGCTAAGCGAGCCATATACAGCCAGTGCTTCACTGCTAACCTGGCGTGCCTTGATGACCCTGAGATGCAGAATGCCTCCATAAGCAGTGCCTGCGAAGAGACACTTGGTCACTCAACCAGAAAACACCAGGACTGGCTTGGTGAAAATGATCAGGAGATCCAAGAACTAATAGATCGCAAGCGCAGAGCATTTCTGAGCCTTAAGCAACAAACAACCCAACTCAGGAGTAGCAAAGCAACATTACAAACGGCTCAAGTCTGCGGTCCAACCCAGGACCCAAAGAACAAGTGGTGGATAGAGAAAGCACAGGAGATACAACAACTGGCCGACAGCCACGATATGCAAGGATTCTCCATCGCAGTCAAGGCAACCTATGGTCCAAACTCCCAAGGCCCCACCCCACTGTTGGCCAAGAATGGGGAAACACTCATCAAGGACACCAGGCTGTCAGGGCCCGATGGAAGGAGCACATCGAAGATCTCCTCAATCGAGACTCTGCCTTTGACTCGAGTGTTCTCGACTCCATCCCACAACATGCGATCCGCCACCACCTCAGTGAAACCTCAACATTGCACGAGGTAGCTTAAGAACATCAAGGCTACGGGAGCGGATGGAATCCATGCTGAAGCACTAAAGTATGGTGGAGAGGCGCTGTTGGCGTGAATACATGACCTCATCTCTCGCATCTGGAGGGAGGAGAGCATGCTGGGGGATCTCAGAGATGCAGTGATCGTGACCATCTTTAAAAAAGGGGACAAGTCCGACTGCGGCAACTACAAAGGAATCTCCCTGCTATCAGCCACTGGGAAAGTTGTCGCGAGAGTCCTCCTCAACCGTCTTCTCCCTGTGGCCGAGAAGCTCCTCCCAGAATCACAGTATGGATTTTGTCCCCTATGGGGCACAACAGACATGATCTTTGCAGCACAACTGCTGCAGAAAAAATGCAGGGAGCAGCGACAGCCCTTATACATGGCCTTTTTCGATCTTACAAAGGCCTTTGACAATTTCAACCGCGAGGGACTATGGAGCATCCTCCTCCGTTTCGGATGCCCCCAAAAGTTTGTCAATATCCTCTGCCTGCTCCACGACGACATGCAGGCCGTGATCCTTAACAACAGATCCATTACAGACCCAATCCACGACCGGACCGGGGTCAAACAGGGCTGTGTCATCGCTCCAACCCTCTTTCCAATCTTCCTCGCTGCCATGCTCCATCTCACAGTCATCAAGCTCCCCGCTGGAGTGGAACTAAATTACAGAACCAGTGGGAAGCTGTTTAACCTTCACCGCCTCCAGGCCAGGTCCAAGACCACCCCGACCTCTGTCATCGAGCTACAGTAAGCGGACGACTCCTGCGTCTGCGCACATTAGGCTGAACTCCAGGATATAGTCAACGTATTTGCTGAGGCATACCAAAGCATGGGCCTTACGCTAAACATCCATCAGACAAAGGTCCTCCACTAGCTTGTCCTCACCGCACAGCACTGCCACCCAGTCATCAAGGATCCACGGCGCGGCCCTGGACAACGTGGACCATTTCCCACACCTCGGGAGCCTCTTATCAACAAAAGCATACATTGATGAGGAGATTCAACACTGCCTCCAGTGCGCCAGTGCAGCCTTTGGCCGCCTGAGGAAAAGAGTGTTCAAAGACCAGGCCCTCAAATCTACCACCAAGCTCATGGTTTGCAGGGTTGTAGTAATACCCGCCCTCCTGTATGGCTCAGAGGCATGGACCATGTACAGTAGACACCTCAAGTCACCGAAGAAATACCATCAATGATGCCTCCGCAAGATCCTACAAATCCCCTGGGAGGATAGATGCACCAACATTAGCGTCCTCGACCAGGCCAACATCCCCAGCATTGAAGCACTGACCACACTTGACCAGCTTCGCTGGGCAGGCCACATTGTCCACATGCCAGACACGAGATTCCAAAAGCAAGCGCTCTACTCGGAACTCCTTCATGGCAAACGAGCCGAGGGTGGATAGAGGGAACGTTACATGGACACCCTCAAAGCCTCCCTCAAAAACTGCAGCATCCCCGCCTACACCTGGGAATCCCTGGTCAAAGACCGCCTTGAGTGGAGGAAGTGCATCCGAGAGGGCGCTGAGCGCCTCAAGTCTCATTGTTGAGTGCATGCAGAAAACAAGCGCAGGCAGCGGAAGGAACACGCGGCAAACCTGTCCCACCCTCCCTTACCCTCAATGACTGCCTGTCCCACCTGTGGCAGCGACTGTGGCTCTCATATTGGATTGTTCAGCCACCTAAGGACTCATTCTAAGAGTGGAAGCAAGTCTTCCTCGATTCCAAGGGACTGCCTATGATGATGATGTGTAGATAGAAGCATAAAATTGCAAAGAGATATTAATAGATTAAGTGGATGGACAAAACGGTGGCAAATCGATTTCAATATAGGCAAGTGTGAGTTCATCCACTTTGGATCAAAAATGAATCTATTCGAGTATTTTCAAAATTATGAAAATCTAGAAACAATGGAGCTCCATGTACATAGATCATTAAAATGCCATGGACAGATACAAAAAATAATCAAAAAGGCGAATGGGAATGCTGGTCCTTATATCTAGAGGACTAGAATACAAGGGGTTGGAAGTCATGCTACAGCTATACAAAGCCCTGGTTAGACCACACCTGGAATACTGTATTCAGTTCTGGGCACCACACCTTCGGAAGGATATATCGGCCTTTACACAAATTAAGGTTGTGTTCCCTGGAAGTTGGAAGAGTAAGGGGTGAATTGATCGAAGTTTTTAAGATATTAAGAAAAACTGATAGGGTAGGGTTGACAGAGAGAAACTATTTCCACTGGTTGGGGAATCTAGGACTTGAGGACACAGCCTAAAAATCAGAGCCAGGCCTTTCAGGAGTGAAGTTAGGAAACACTTCAACATACAAAGGGTGGTAGCAGTTTGAAACTCTCTTCCGCAAACGGAAATTGATGCTGGGTCAATTGTTAATTTTAAATCCGAGATTGATAGATTTCTGTTAACCAAAGATATTAAGAGATATGGGGCAAAGGTGAGTATATGGAGCTGGGTCACAGGTCAGCCATGATCTCACTGAATGGTGGTATAGGCTCGAGGGGCTAAATGGCCTACTGCTGTTCCTATTTTATACAGGTGGGAACAAATGCATTGTTTCAAAGGATTAAGAGGCTCATTCATTTCCACAGCAGATGCACTACAGGTCTTGGAAAGATCTTCCTTTACTTATTTATCAGCATAGGTGGAGCTGCTGGTTTCTCTGTGCTAATAATGAAGCACTTGCTAAAATTACCAATGTAAAATACCCTGGGATGCATCACGTTCATAATACAAGGACATGGCTGAATGGTACCATTTGAAGAATGTGTCAGGACACTCTGGGACATGTAAGAAGCTGTGACCTGCAGCTCTTTATTTGCAGAAAGTTGGCTGAGGGATTGCAGTGCTTTAATGAAATATAAAGTTAAAAGTGCTATCATTCCTTTCAATTTATCTGATGATACAGCTTTCAAGAACAGATGTGCCACTTTAGAAATGTTGTACCTTTAAGGCCAGCACCAGGGTTACAGCAGCCAAAATGCGCACAGCAAGCTCCCACAAACAGCAATGCGATAATGACCAGATAATTTGTTTTGATGTTGGTTGAGAGACATATATTGGCCAGACACCAGGGATAACTCTCCTTCTCTTCAAAATAGTGCCATGATAGCTTTTACGTCCACCTGACAAGGCCTCAGTTTAACATCTCATCTGAAAGATAGCATCTCCAACAGTGCAACGCTCCCTCAGTACTGCACAGAATCTTCAGCCTAGAACCCACAACCTTCTGACTCAGGATTCTCGGGAAATTATCAAACTATCTTATACTTATTGGCATTGCATTACACTATCATAGCAAGCACTGTACTGCCAATGCTTAGAACCAGCATACTGATATCTCCACAGTTGTTAGTAGGCCCGGCCAAGCTTTAAATTTCTTCAGCATTGATCTTGTTGCTACATTTAAATGCTTAACACTGCTAAAATGCAAAGAAATTGGTCAATTCATGAATTTCTGTCTCCATACATTAATCACTGTGTACTTTAGGCTCTTCGCAGATGATTCTTTTATTCCTCCTAGCCATTTCACAGTCACAGAACTAAAATATCTTCACCTGCAGGTGAACAAAGAAAAATGGCAGATGGATAGCAGAGCAAATGTGCACAAAGGCGAAAATTTGCCATTGCACCACGAGAGGGAAAAGCAGGAAAGCAGGAAAGAACAGAATCAGCTTGATCTTGGCACACCATTGGAAAGTCTCAGTGGCGTGTCCCACATCACCATACATCCAATCTTGAGATTTTCATTAATAAATTCCTTAACCCCTCAAGGACTGCAACATAAAAAACAATTATAAATGGTTGAGAGTGAGGAAGTAAATCTTTCATCCCCAGGGTTTGAGTGGTGTCATAAGCCCTGAGAAAGCAGCTCAAGGGGTTTATGGATTTCATTTATACCCCAAGACTAAATTGTAGCCTTTTACTCATTGCCGCGCACAGTGCTACACAAAAGATAGCAATCTTAATAACTGAGAGAAAAGCAGGATTTCATTTATATGCTGCCTTATCACATCTTTCAGAAACCTCTCCAAAGAATTGCACAGACAATGAATTGCTTTGAAGTGCAGAGACAATTGCTTTGCAGGCAGACACAGCAGCTATTCTGCATACAGCAAGATCCCACAAACGGCAAATCAGATGGACAACCATTTCATCTGCTTTTGGTATAAGACTAGAAAATGCTGGAAATACTCAGCAGGTCAGGCAGAATATGTGGAGAGTGAAACAGAGTTAACGTTTCAGGTTGATGAACTTTCATCAGAACTGGAAGATGCTAAAATTGAGTAGCTTTTAGGCAAATAGAGAGCCAGAGAAAAGGGGGTGTCAGGGTGGGCAAGACAGGAACAAAAGGAAAAGGTCTGTGATAGGGTGGAGGACAGGAGTGATTAAATGGGGACATCTCCAAGTTCCCCTCCAAGTCACACATCATTCTGATTTGGATATAGATCACCATTCCATCAGCGTCGCTAGGTCAAGATCTTGGAACTCCCTCCCTAACAGCACTGTGGGAGCACGTTCACCATCGGGACTGCAGTTGTTCAAGAAGATGGCTCACCACTGCCTTCTCAAGGACAACTAGGGATGAGTAGTAAATGCTGGTCTTGCCAGCGAGACCCACATCCCGTGAATGAATTTTATAAAAGAATGACAAAAGTGATGCTGGTGCAAGGCAAAATTAGATAAAGAGACAAGTATAGAAACACACAATGGGTCCAGATGAGATATAAATGTTTACAATAAAATAGCAGAGGAGGAGGGAAGCATGGGAAACCTTTTCTTGTTTAAATACCGAATAGAACACTGTGAGAACTGCCTTCTCTCCTTTGAATTTTGCCACGAGATCTTTATGGTCCACATGAATCAGTCGAACAGCAGCTCAGGTTAAAATCTCATCTGAGGAGCAGAATCTCTGACAATGCAACATTTGCTCACAAGTGTATCAGCCTAGATTAAGTGCTATTGACTCAGCGGTAAGAGTGCTACCAACTGAGTTGGGTTGACAATTGCAGACAAGCAAGATACCTGAATTTAACTGTTGTCCTCATGGACTTTGTACTGAACAAATAATATTTAGCAGTAGAATGGGCTGGTGCTAGTTACTCACCTCCACAGTTTGGAGTTATTGATTGAAAGTTATTTAAAATAACATTCAAGAAGGAGAAAGCTAAATCCTGAATAAATCCATAAAAGTATAATAAATCATCTGATGTCACAAGACGTTCAAGTAAATAAAAAACAACATAGGCACCATTCACATTAAATTATCTAAACCTCTCTACCACTTTCTCCTCCTTTAAGATGCTCTTTAAAACCTACCTCTGTGACTGAACTTTTGCTCATCTAACTGAATAGTTGTTTATGTGGCTCGCTGTCAAATTTTGTTTGATAATCCTCCTGTGCAACTATGTTAAAGGCGCTATATAAATGCAAGTTGTTGTTTTAGATCGGGGAAGCAGGACTGAGCTGCAGAGTGCAGGGGCTAGAAATGTTTTTGGATACCGCCCGTCGCGAGGGTCGGAACAGGGTTGCTAAAAGGTTTGCAGCCGCGAGAGCCGGCATTAGCACCGCTCAGCAAATTGAGTGTGCCGGTACTGGCAGCGCTGAGGAGTATCATCCGGGAGCATAACGCCGGTGTGCAACGCCCCCGGTATCAATACGGATGGAAAATTTGGTTTGCATTGCACCCGCAGTGCCCTGTAATGACACGGCCAGAGAAAGCTGGTGTGCAGAGATGTCCCGGGGCGCCAAGGGAAGGAATGACTGTATGAGGTAAGTGTATATCATATTTTGGGGGGGCAATTTACCTTTATTTGGGGTGAGTCATGTATAATGAACGTTTATTGTGTTTTTTGTCCCGATTTATTTTTGCTGGGAGGCCTCTCTTAGGGCACTATGAGGCCAGCTCTTTAGCACAGGATATGCAGTTGCTCACCCAGTCTAGCGCCCTAAGAGAAGTATGGAATTCTCCACTCCACTGTCAGGGTGCAACAACTGAGTTTGTTGGCTGTCAACGCAACCATTTGTCGGTGCTAAATTTAGCGACCGCCTGACATTAACGCTTTAAAAAACCTTCAACCGAATTTCCAGCCCCGTGTATTGTCAGATTTGACAACGCCAATTGTATGTCAATAAATGCTCCTCCTGCTTTCCCATTGTCATTAAATCCAAGTTAATTGCAGCTTGGTTTTGTTTCCATCCACATCGCAGACTTATCTATTCCTCCTTTAATGTAATGGCTGCTGATCACATCATGGAACCTTCCTCATTTGTGTCTGTGTCCAGCTACCCCACCCAACATGACCCTCAGCAAATGCATGTTGACTCCTCCTGTGAGACATGTCTGATCATCATGTCAGAATTCATTATTTTTTTAAAGCTGTCATTGTTATTTAAGAACAGAAAAAGTTCTATCACTGCGCTGTGCACCATGATAAACCTGCAGTTGGCAGATAGCGTTAATTATTCAAGCATAAGATGGCATTGAGAGGCCCCATAGATACAGGAAGAATTTCTGAACTGTGAAGATTTTTGACAGGCATGAGACGACACCAACGCTGCACTCACTGATCAACAGAATTGTGGAGAATTCTCCAGTCACTAACTGAGTTTGCCAAAGCCACTGCTAGTCATGATGGTGGTTTTGAAATGTAGGCAGACAGTGTCCGAGGAGGGCAAGCCAATTACAATACTACTTAAAACAGGAGCAACATAGGCCAGTGATTTATCACTGATCAACAGAATGATGGAAGATTCTCCAGTCACGAAGCAGATTTGCTAAATCGCCCCTCGTCAGATATGTTGATGTGGTGAGATGAAATAAGGTGGGAGGAGGCATGTGTGGAGCATATAAAGACCTGCTGGGCCAAATGGTATGTTTCTGTGTTGTAAATACAATGTAATTTTGAGCTGCAAAATAACAGCTCCCCAAGTCGATACCTATTCATAACCTCATAAAAGAGAGGGAGCGGTATTGTGATGACTCTGGATTATTCTCCACACGAGACTCACCTGCACGTCCAGCACAGGGCAGGCATTGTCAGCTGCCGCCCAAACCACATATTAGGGCACGTCTCCGGAGGGCTGTATGCAAATGTCCGAATTGATCCAGCATCCAAAATCAGTCAGTCGCCTCTCTCGCACAACAAGGCCGGGATTTCACCAACAGAGCCAAGTTCGATGCGGGCGGCATTGGTGCAGCGTTGGAAACCCACTCCGAAGTGCAGGCTGCCCTCTTCCATCAATCTTCCGTGATTAGGGCTTGTTAATTAACTGGAAGCGGGTCTGATGACATCATCTGATGACATGGCATCAGCTGGTTTCCTGAAATGGACCATTCCCAACGTTTTTCTCACAGTTTCCTCTGTCAGTCTTTTGCAGCATTGAGCTACTGCAAACACTGCACAAAGGTGCACGGCTGCACCCAGGCTCTCCCATGATTCCCTCCAGATGCTATGGAGGGAGTCACAGTATGCAGGGAGGTTCTCTTCCATTTCAATGGACGGAAGAGACCTCCCCAGAAGACCAACACAACCTGGTTGCACATTGCACAAGCAGGGATGTCATCTGAAAGATCTGGCTGCAATGAATCTCAGTAGATCACGAAATGTTATTGAAAAGCCATACTCAACCTCATCCTGCTGTGCCACTCATCACATCCCCATCACTCTGCCTTCAGTACTCTACCCCTGCACATCCTTACTCACACCAACTGATTTGCACCTCCACCCATCTCTATCTACGTTATAATTTCCCCATCTCACTCGCCACCCCTCACACTCACACTCATCTTTGTCCAATCATACCAACTAACAACACACAATGGTAGGCACTTGGGTCCGTTAGCCAATGTTCATGCATAGATAATGTTAATGTGTTGTCAAACATTGAAATCTTTATTTTCAGGACTTTGTCTTCTTGGACAGATTTGTGGGCACCTTTATCAGTGGCTTAGTGAGTTGTAGTGAATGGTGAGACATAATGGTACCCCCCCCACAATGGTGATGAGTGTGAAAGGAATGGGTTGGACATTGTAGAGATGCTTTATGGAGCTGGTGTGGGGTGGTTCCAACCTGGTGCATCAGGTAACAGTCAGGGTGTACAGTGCAGATAGATTTTTAACCAATAGGGGAATTAAGGGTTATGGGGAGCAGGCTGGTAAGTGGAGCTGAGTCCACGGCCAGATCAGCCATGATCTTGTTGAATGGCGGAGCAGGCTCGAGGGGCTAGATGGCCTACTCCTGTTCCTAATTCTTATTATGTTCTTATGTAAAGTGAAGTAAATGTTGCCATGGTGAGGCCATCACTGGCCTCTCGGGCAGCAATGTGGTTAGGCGCTGATGCCCTGTGTCCTGTGCAGCATCAGGTGATTGTAGAGAAGGTTGGTGTCGTTGGTGATGATGCTGGTGTATTTAGTGATGTTGGTGTTGGGGCTGATTGTGGTGGGATTCTGAGAACCAAGGTGAGATTGCACCGATGCTGCTGGAATAGCTGGCAGGTGAGGTTGAGATGACAGAATGGTGAGAGAGGTTGGTCCAAGGAGGTGACAGTGAATAGTGAGTTCATTGCAAACACTTCCAAAGTGCATACAGCTCACAAATCTTTTCCAAATCCTGAAGGCTTCAGCTTAAAACATTGGAAAGTGAACAGTTGTGAAATGGTAGCTTTTATACCACTTCTGCAGCTGTCAACTAACCAAAGCAATCGAGAGTCACTGTGAACCCAACTCCACTTACCTGGCGTGAAACCCGAGGGACAGCAAACCCTTCAAAAGGTTAGTAAAATGGTAACTGCCTGCTTTTAAGCCTCTTAACTAGCATTTAAGTATCTTCTAATGATGGTAATTACCTGTCCCGCCGCTTGCTGTCGCGTTTGCTATCTGAACGCCAATCTGACAGTTGAGAAACTCACGCGGAGTCGGATTCAGGGCGGGATCCCGACCTGCTGTCAATCAAAACCATTTTGATAGCGGGCCCGCTTCCAAACTCGCACTCGCTGGGAAGGGACGACTCCGGCCCAGGGGTCCTAGCCTGTCTGTGGGCCGTGCTGGGCAGCCGACACCATGCCCAAGTCATCCATCAAGTGACAGATCGTCAAGCTTATTGCAGCAAAGCTCGCATTGGTGGGTGGGGAGGCAAGCACACATGGCACCCTGGAAATGACACTGGGAGAGCAGTTGCTCCCCATCACTCCTTAACTTAGTACTTGTGATTAAAAAGCAAAGGAGAAATTATTACCTGTGGTGTGAACTTGTAGGGGGTAATTTTAATTCGCCAGGTGGGAATCTGACGGGATCATCGAGAGTGCTTTTTTCTCACCCTGCCCGATATTAATTTCAATGGAGAGTAAGATCGAATGAGGTGTAAACGAGCACCGCACCTGATCTCATCAGTTTCCTGACAGGTGGGTTGAGTTAAAATTGCCGACTGCAATGTTTTTGATTTGTAGCTCCCAGGAATTTTTTTAAAAATTCATGTAATGCTATTGATGCAGCTAAAAGGGTTAGCTCTCGGACGCACAAGCCATCAAATACAATGATTAGGCTGACTTCTAGGTGGAATACGAGACAGGCCAGACAAGGCTGTATGGTTTTGCATATTATATTAACTTTGAAACAGTGTAGCTTATTAATGTTTTATCATAGGTATTTCATGCTAACAAATATGATGTGATTGGGATTACGGAGACGTGGCTCCAGGATGATCAGGGCTGGGAACTCAACATCCAGGGGTATTCAACATTCAGGAAGGATAGAATAAAAGGAAAAGGAGGTGGGGTAGCATTGCTGGTTAAAGAGGCGATTAATGCAATAGTTAGGAAAGACATTAGCTTGGATGATGTGGAATCTATATGGGTAGAGCTGCAGAACACCAAAGGGCAAAAAACGTTAGTGGGAGTTGTGTAGTGATGTTGGAGAGGGTATCAAACAGGAAATTAGGGGTGCAAGCAATAAAGGTGCAGCAATTATAATGGGTGACTTTAATATGCACATAGATTGGGTGAGCCAAACTGGAAGCAATACGGTGGAGAAGGATTTCCTGGAGTGCATAAGGGATGGTTTCCGAGACCAATATGTCGAGGAACCAACTAGGGGGGAGGCCATCTTAGACTGGGTGTTGTGTAATGAGAGAGGATTAATTAGCAATCTTGTTGTCCGAGGCCCCTTGGGGAAGAGTGACCATAATATGGTGGAATTCAACATTAGGATGGAGAATGAAACAGTTAATTCAGAGACCATGGTCCAGAACTTAAAGAAGGGTAACTTTGAAGGTATGAGGCGTGAATTGGCTAGGATAGATTGGCGAATGATACTTAAGGGGTTGACTGTGGATGGGCAATGGCAGACATTTAGAGACCGCATGGATGAACGACAACAATTGTACATTCCTGTCTGGCGTAAAAATAAAAAAGGGAAGCTGGCTCAACCGTGGCTATCAAGGGAAATCAGGGATAGTATTAAAGCCAAGGAAGTGGCATACAAATTGGCCAGAAATAGCAGCGAACCCGGGGACTGGGAGACATTTAGAACTCAGCAGAGGAGGACAAAGGGTTTGATTAGGGCAGGGAAAATGGAGTACGAGAAGATGCTTGCAGGGAACATTAAGGTGGATTGCAAAAGTTTCTATAGGTATGTAAAGAGAAAAAGGTTAGTAAAGACAAACGTAGGTCCACTGCAGTCAGAATCAGGGGAAGTCATAACGGGGAACAAAAAAATGGCAGACCAATTGAACAAGTACTTTGGTTCGGTATTCACTAAGAAGGACACCAACAACCTTCCGGATATAAAAGGGGTCAGAGGGTCTAGTAAGGAGGAGGAACTGAGGGAAATCTTTATTAGTCTGGAAATTGTGTTGGGGAAATTGATGGGATTGAAGGCCGATAAATCTCCAGGGCCTGATGGACTGCATCCCAGCGTACTTAAGGAGGTGGCCTTGGAAATAGCGGATGCATTGACAGTCATTTTCCAACATTCCATTGACTCTGGATCAGTTCCTATCGAGTGGAGGGTAGCCAATGTAACCCCACTTTTTAAAAAAGGAGGGAGAGAGAAAACAGGGAATTATAGACCGGTCAGCCTGACCTCAGTAGTGGGTAAAATGATGGAATCAATTATTAAGGATGTCATAGCAGTGCATTTGGAAAATGGTGACATGATAGGTCCAAGTCAACATGGATTTGTGAAAGGAAATCATGCTTGACAAACCTTCTGGAATTTTTTGCGGATGTTTCCAGTAAAGTGGACAAGGGAGAACCAGTTGATGTGGGATATTTGGACTTTCAGAAGGCTTTCGACAAGGTCCCACACAAGAGATTAATGTGCAAAGTTAAAGCACATGGGATTGGGGGTAGTGTGCTGATGTGGATTGAGAACTGGTTGTCAGACAGGAAGCAAAGAGTAGGAGTAAATGGGTACTTTTCAGAATGGCAGGCAGTGACTAGTGGGGTACCGCAAGGTTCTGTGCTGGGGCCCCAGCTGTTTACATTATACATTAATGATTTAGACGAGGGGATTAAATGTAGTATCTCCAAATTTGCGGATGACACTAAGTTGGGTGGTAGTGTGAGCTGCGAGGAGGATGCTATGAGGCTGCAGAGTGACTTGGATAGGTTAGGTGAGTGGGCAAATGCATGGCAGATGAAGTATAATGTGGATAAATGTGGGTTATCCACTTTGGTGGTAAAAACAGAGAGACAGACTATTATCTGAATGGTGACAGATTAGGAAAAGGGGAGGTGCAACAAGACCTGGGTGTCATGGTACATCAGTCATTGAAGGTTGTCATGCAGGTACAGCAGGCGGTTAAGAAAGGAAATGGCGTGTTGGCCTTCATAGCGAGGGGATTTGAGTACAGGGGCAGGGAGGTGTTACTACAGTTGTACAGGGCCTTGGTGAGGCCACACCTGGAGTATTGTGTACAGTTTTGGTCTCCTAACATGAGGAAGGACATTCTTGCGATTGAGGGAGTGCAGTGAAGATTCACCAGACTGATTCCCGGGATGGCGGGACTGACCTATCAAGAAAGACTGGATCAACTGGGCTTGTATTCACTGGAGTTCAGAAGAATGCGAGGGGACCTCATAGAAACGTTTAAAATTCTGATGGGTTTCGACAGGTTAGATGCAGGAAGAATGTTCCCGATGTTGGAGAAGTCCAGAACCAGGGGTCACAGTCTAAGGATAAGGGGTAAACCATTTAGGACCGAGATGAGGAGAAACTTCTTCACCCAGAGAGTGGTGAACCTTGGAATTCTCTACCACAGAAAGTAGTTGAGGCCAATTCACTAAATATATTCAAAAGGGAGTTAGATGAAGTCCTTACTACTAGGGAGATCAAGGGGTATGGCGAGAAAGCAGGAAGGGGGTACTGAAGTTGCATGTTCAGCCATGAACTCATTGAATGGCGGTGCAGGCTAAAAGGGCTGAATGGCCTACTCCTGCACCTATTTTCTATGTTTCTATGTTTCTATGCCATTTTAATAGAATGCGTTTTCATTTTGTTCCCCCGGCAGGAGGGCTGAGCTGAATAGACAATACATGTGTTGTAAGTTTCCACATTGAGAAGGTTGTCATTTTATTCAAGGTGTTAACTTTAATTGGAAGCCGAGCAAGCCATTCCGTGGCCTGCAAAAGTACAGGAGAGGTAAGAGGACTGACTTTGGATTTGTTCTTGCCCTCTGGAGAACTGGCTGAGGCAATCAAAGACACACCAGATCGTTCTCTCTTGAATCTTTCCAATTAAATATGGGGAAGACCAAAGCCATTATCTTTGGTTCCTGCCACAAACTCCGTTTCCTAGCCACCAACTCCATCCGTCTCCCTCGCATCTGTCTGAGGCTAAACCAGACTGTTCGCAACCTTGGTATCATATTTCACCCTGGAATGTGCTTCTGACCACATATCCACGGCATAACAAAAGCCGCCCATTTCCACCTCCAAAACATTGCCCGTCACCCCTGCCTCAGCTCCTCTGCTGCTGAAATCCTCATCCATGCCTTTGTTACCTCCAGACTTGTCTACTCCAAAGCACTCCTGGCTGATCTCCCACGTTCTACCCTATGCAAGCTAGAGGTCATCGAAAGCTCGGCAGCCCATGTCCAACTCACACCAAATCCTGCTCACCCATCACTCCTATGCTCACTGACCTACATTGGCTCCTGATATGTCCTTACTATACAGTATAAATGCACACGAGGCCCATACTTGAGAGAAGGTCACTCTGTGACCAGTTACCTTTATTACCAAGACCTCAAGTGATGAAGGTGGGTGGAGCTTCCCCTTTTGTACCTGAAAGTCCAGGTTAGGAGTGTTCTCCCACAAGCTCGCCCCTTGTGGTCAATGTTCTCAAGGTGTACAACTTAGCTCAGCTTATACATGGGTTACAATGACAGTTGAATACATGACATCACCTCGCCCCCCCAAAGTCTTATTGGGATCACAGGTTAAGTCTCTCTGGTGGTTTACGCTCCCTTGTAGAGCGCCTGAGTTGGAGCTCCGATTGTTGGGCGCTGGCCTGAGTGTCTGCTGTTTGGGGTGCCTCAGGCCTGTCCGGACTGCCCACAGTGACTGGGCTCTACTCCACTTGGTTCCTGTGTTCGGTCGCCTGTGGTGGAGTAAACTCTATGTCGTGTTCTTCTTTTGCTTTTTCTATGGGGTTGCTGAACCTCCCTTCAGTTTGATCCACGTGTTTGCGGCAGATTTGTCCATTGGTAAGTTTAACTACCAAGACCCTATTCTCTTCTTTGGCAATCAGAGTGCCTGCAATCCATTTGGGCTCTGCAGCGTAATTAAGGACAAAAACTGTAAAGTCCTTACTCTACAGCATGAAACCACATGAGGCACATTCCAGGGACAAGGCCACTCTGTGACCTTACTCTTTATTACAGGACTCCAGAAGTGATGACTCTGCGTGGGACCTCCCTTTATATACCTGTGTGATCAGGTAAGGAGTGTCTCCCATAAGTTCACCCCCTATGGTCAAGGTGTGCGTCTGAGTTGAGTGTGTACAGTAATACAGTGGTGTTATATTGTAGTCACAAACATGACATCACCTCCCCCACCCCCCTTCCCCCCCACCAAAGTCTTATTGGGATCATAGGTTTAGTCTTTCAGGTGGTCTACGCTCCCTCGTGGAGCACCGCAGTTGGGGCTCTGGTTGTTTGACACTGACGTGAGTGTCTGTCACCTGTGGGTATTCTGGCCTGTCTGACCTCAGGGACTGCATTCCTCTGATTGTTCTTGTTGCACGGTCGCGGGCGGTAGTGTGAGCTCCATCTCATGGTCTTCTTCAGGTTCCTCCTTGTCCATGCTGAACCTTTTTTTTTTACTTGGTCCAGATGCTTACGGCATATCTGGCCATTGTTGAGCTTTACCATGATGACCCTAGTCCCCTCTTTGCCAATTACAGTACCCTCAAGCCATTTGGGCCCCATGGCGTGATTGAGGACGAATACAGGATAATTTATTTCTATACATCTCCCCCTTGAATTTCGGTCATGGGACTTGTTTTGTGACTTGCGCTTGCTCTCAACTATGTCGGTCAGGACTGGGTGGATGAGGGACAACCGAGTTTTGAGTATCCGTTTCATGAGAAGCTCTGCGGGCGGGACCCCCGTGAGTGAGTGCGGGCGGGATCTATAGGCCAGCAGGAGGCGCGATAGGTGGCATTGTAGGGAGGGTCCTTGAATCCTGAGCATACCTTGCTTAATGATTTGGACTGCCCGTTCCGCCTGGCCAATGGAAGCCGGCTTGAACGTGGTTGATGCCATTGCCCGACATAAACTCCTGGAATTCATAGCTCATGAAACACGGACCATTATCACTAACCAGGATATCCAGCAAGCCATGGGTTGCAAAGATCGCACGTAGGCTTTCCACAGTGGTGGAAGACGTGCATGAATTCAGGATGATGCACTCGATCCATTTCGAGTACGCATCTATTACAATGAGGAACATCATCCCCATGAACAGGCCCGCATAGTCAACATGAATGCGTGACCATGGCTTGGTGTGCCAGGGCCATGGGCTGAGTGGGGCCTCCCTGGGGGCATTACCCAGCTGGGCACAGGTCATGCACCTGCGAACACAGTGTTCCAGGTCTGAATCAATTCCAGGCCACCAAACGTGTGACCGAGCAATGGCCTTCATCATCACAATGCCTGGGTGCTCGCTGTGGAGTTCCCTGATGAATGCCTCTCTGCCCTTCTGGGGCATGACTACACGGCTGCCCCATAGAAGGCAGTCGGCTTAGATGGAGAGCTCATCCATCCGCCTGTGGAATGGTCTGACCTCCTCAGGGCATTAGGGCATGCTCCGTGTATGGGCGCCCAATCCCCAGTCAGGACACATTTGTTAATCAAGGATAGGAGGGGATCTCTGTTTGTCCAGAGTTTGATCTGGTGGGCTGTGATGGGGGAGCCTGCACTGTCAAAGGCATCGACAGCCGTGACCATCTCAGCGCTTTGCTCAGCTGCCCCCTCGGTGGTGGCCAGTGAGAGCCTGCTGAGCGCGTTAGCGCAGTTTTCAGTGCCGGGCCGGTGCCGGATGGAGTAGTCATAAGCAGCTAGTGTGAGAGCCCACCGCTATATGCGAGCTGATGCGTTGGCATTGACAACCTTGCTGTCTGACAACAGGGATGTGAGTGGCTTGTGGTCCGTCTCTAATTCAAACTTCCTGCCGAAGAGGTACTGAGGCATTTTTTTCACACCATAGACACATGCAAGCGCTTCCTTCTCGACCATCCCATATCCCCGTTCTGCTTGAGAGAGCGACCTGGAGGCATAAGCCACAGGTAGTAGTTGACCCTCAGCATTGCCCTGCTGCAACACGCATCCAACTCCATAGGACGATGCATCACGTGTCAGAACTAAACGTTTACAGGGGTCGTACGGGGTCAACAACTTTTTTGAACAAAGTAGGTTTCAAGCCCGATTAAAAGCCCGTTCCTGACAGCCCCCGCAAAACCAATCGCAACCCTTACGCAGGAGCATGTGTAGCGGCTCCAACAACATGCTCAAGTTCGGCAGAAAGTTCCCGAAATAGTTCAACAGTCCCAGAAATGAACGCAACTCCGATGTGTTGCAGGGCCTGGGTGCTCATCGAATCGCCTCTGTTTTGGATTCGGTGGGCCGAATCCCATCTGCAGCAACCCTTCTGCCCAGAAACTCAACCTCGGGAGCTAAGAACATGCATTTAGACTTCTTGAGTCGCAGACCTACCCGGTCCAGTAGGCGTAGTACCTCCTCCAAGTTGTGGAGGTGTTCCTCGGTGTCTCGACCCGTGATGAGGATGTTGTCCTGGAATATGATCGTTCCCGGAATGGATTTAAGCAGGCTTTCCATGTTACGTTGACAAATCGCGGCCGCTGATCGAATGCTAAATGGGCACCTGTTATACTCAAACAGTCCCTTGTGCGTGGTGATGATGGTCAGTAGTTTGGATTCAACGGCCAGTTCCTGGGTCATATAGGCTGAAATGAGGTCCAACTTGGTGAACAGCTTGCCGTCTGCCAGCGTGGCGAAGAGGTCCTCCGCTCTTGGGAGCGGGTATTGTTCTTGTAGGGACACCCGATTGATGGTGACCTTGTAGTCGCCACAGATCCTGACAGAGCCATCCACTTTTAGAATGGGAATGATGGGGCTCGCCCAGTTGCTGAATTCAACAGGCGAGATGATGCCCTCTTGCAACAGCCGGTCC
The DNA here is from genome assembly GCF_044704955.1 of Pristiophorus japonicus. NCBI lineage: Eukaryota > Metazoa > Chordata > Chondrichthyes > Pristiophoridae > Pristiophorus > Pristiophorus japonicus. The sequence goes on along the minus strand of NC_091977.1, from coordinate 242,720,129 downwards.
AATTCGCTCTCTATTTTTTCACGCATTACATACGGCACCGCTCTGGCTTTGTGGTGCACTGGCCTGGTGTCTGGGGTGATGTGTATCACTACTTTAGTGCCTTTGAAAGTCCCGACGCCAGGTTGGAATAATGACTCGAAATGCTGTAGGACTTGTGAGCACGAACTTCGCTCTACCGAAGACATTGCGTGAACATCCCCCCATTTCCAGTTCATCTCAGCTAACCAGCTCCTCCCCAACAGTGCGGGACCATTGCGCGGTCCAAAGTGGCAGTCGGTTCACTAACCCATTGTGTGCGACAGCCATCACTACACTGCCTAGCACCGGAATGATTTATTTGGTGTAAGTCCGTAATTGTGTCTCAATGCGTTCTAATTTGGGTCATAGCTTCTCAAATTGCTGAACGACCATGAATGCCAGTGTCCAGCTCCATGCGTACTGGGATACCGTTCAGCAAAACCATCATCATCATTGGTGGCGTTTTGGTGTATGAACTGTGAATATTCGCCGCATGGACTCACAGAACCTCAGCGTCCATCGATTTGCCGCAAAAGTCATCCTGCCTCACAGAACCCCCTTCTGGTCCATCTGCCTCATTTAATAGTCTCGTTGCAGGTTTTTTGCACATTCGAGCTAAAATGGCCACTGAGCTTTCAGTTTCTGCAGACAAACTGTTGGAATCTGCAAGATTTGGCTGAATGTTTTCCCCCACACCTCCAGCATGAGTTTCCATTGTTGGGGACAAAGGGACTATGGCCAGGAATTCCGCGCTGACTGTCCCTTTGACTATTTTTAAGTACCCTATTAGTTAAATGGCCCCATCCTGGGCTGCATTGTCCACTGTGATGGTGTGAACGTCCGTTCAGCCTGCCACTGTCTCTGTTGAGGTCCTGGTCTGGGGTCTGTTGCTGCCTAGTAACTGTCGGACTGCCCCTGTCTGCCTGCGGGGCTCTGAGTAGCATTGATGGTGTTGACTCCCAGATCCATCACCGCGTTCGAGGCAGAACTGCGCGCGTAAATCATTTTCGTCTCTTCCTCCCCTGCCATGAAAGTTTGAGCTAACAATGCTGCCGCTTCCAAGGTCAAGTCCTTAGTCTCAGTTAACTTGCGAAAAATTCCCGCATGACCGATTACCCTCGATAAAGAAGTCCCTTGGCATCTCCCCCCGCAGGCGTCTGTGAACTTAGAGGTTGGCCAAACGCTGGAGGTCCGTTACAAAGTCCAGTACGCTCTGTCCTTCATGACGTCGGTGGCTGTAGAATCTGTGTCGAGCCATGTGTATGCTACTCGCCGGTTTGAGGTGCTCCTCGATTAATTTGCGAAGCTCTTCAAAGGTTTTGTCCGCCGGCTTTTCGGGTGCCAGTAAGTCCTTCATGAGCGCATAAGTCTTTGGCCCGCAGCTGGTCGGGAGATGAGCCCGTCGCTTGTCGGCCGCTGCATCCCCCAGCCAGTCTTTCGTAACGAAGCTTTGCTGAAGTCTCTCGACAAAATCGTCCCAGTCTTCCCCAACACAGTACCGTTCCTCTGTGCTACCGGTGGCCATTCTCGTGGGTCGTGAATTCCCGTTTCTCGTTAATGTAAAGTCCTTGTTGTACATCATGAAACCACACGAGGCACATTCCCGGGACAAGGCCACTCTGTGACCTTATTCTCTATTCCAGGACTCCAGAAGTGATGACCCTGCGTGGGACCTCTCTTTATATACCTGTGTGATCAGGTAAGGAGTGTCTCCCATAAGTTCACCCCTAGTGGTCAAGGTGTGCATCTGAGTTGAGTGTGTACAGTAAAACAGTGGTACATTGTAGTTACAAGCATGACAAAAACAGGGTCATTGACATCAATACATCGCGCCCTCGCATTCCTGTCATGGCAGTCACATTGTGACTGTCGCCTGCTCTCAACGATTTCTTTCATAGTAGGGTGTATAAGGGATAACCTGGTTTTGAGCGTCCTTTTCATAAGCAGCTCTGCGGGTGGAACCCCTGTGAGCGAGTGTGGTCGGGATCTATTGGCCAACAGGAAGCGTGATAAGCGGCTTTGTAGGGAACCCCCCTGGATTCTGAGCATCCCCTGTTTGATTACCTGCACTGCTCGTTCCGCCTGGCCATTTAAGGCCGGCTTGAACGGTGCCGTTCTGACATGGTTGATTCTATTGCCTGCCATGAAGTCCTGGAATTCAGTGCTTGTGAAGCACGGGCCATTGTCGCTGACCAAGACATCCGGTAGACCATGGGTGGTGAACATTGCCCGTAGACTTTCTACCATGGCAGAGAATGTGCTTGAATTTAAAATGGCACACTCAATCCATTTGGAGTAGGCGTCAACTACAACCAAAAACATTTTCCCATGAAAGGACCTGCATAGTCCACATGGATGCGTGACCATGGTTTGGCGGGCAAGGACCAGGGGGTAACGGGGGGCTTCCCTGGGTTCGTTGCCCAGCTGAGTACACGTGTTGCACCTGCGAACACAAAGTTCTGCATCTATCCCTGGCCACCAAACGTGTGACCTGGCAATTGCCTTCATCATGACAATGCCTGGGTGCTCATTGTGAAGTTCTCTGATAAACACCTCGCTGCCCATCTCGGGCATGACTAATCGGTTTCCCCACAGTAGGCAATCGGCCTGAATCGAGAGTTCATCCCTGTGTCTATGAAATGGTTTAAATTCCTCACGGCATGTCCCGTACATGGCTGCCCAGTCCCCATTCAGGACACATTTCTTAACTAAAGACAGTAGCGAGTCTTTATTTGTCCAGACTTTAATCTGAAAGGCTGTCACAGGTGAGCCTTCGCTTGCGAAAGCTTCAACAGCCATGACCAGCTCAGCATCATGCTCAGTTGTCCCCTCAGTGATGGCTAGTGGGAGCCTGCTGAGTGCATCGACGCAGTTTTCAGTGCCCGGTCTGTGCCGAATTGTGTAGTCATAGGCGGCTAACGTAAGTGCCCACCACCATATGCGGGTCGATGCCTTCGCATTTGTAACCTTGTTGTCGGCCAAAAGGGACGTTAGGGGTTTGTGATCTGTCTCCAGCTCAAATTTCCTGCCAAACAGGTACTGGTGCATTTTTTTTTACTGCATATACACATGCTAGTGCTTCCTTTTCTACAATCCCGCAGCCCCTTTCTGCCTGAGACAGACTTCTGGAGGCATAAGCTACCAGCTGTAACTGACCATTGACATTCACATGCTGCAACATACACCCAACCCCATAGGACGACGCATCGCACATTAACACAAGTTTCTTACACGTATCATATAACGTTAACAGTTTGTTAGAGCACGCAATTTGTTATGCTCCATCAAAAGCCCTTTCCTGGCTGTCCCCCCAGACCCAATCGCGATCTTTGTGTAGGAGACATGTAGCGGCTCGAACAGCGTGCTCAATTTGGGAAGAAATTTACCAAAATAGTTCAGGAGCCCCAGGAACAAATGCAGCTCAATCCTGTTGTGGGGTCTGGGTGCTCTCTGGATCGCTTCCATTTTGGATGCAGTAGGTCTGATCCCGTCTGCTGCTATCCTCCTCCCCAGGAATTCTACCTCTGGAGCTAAGAAGACGCACTTCGCCTTTTTCAGTCGCAGCCCTACCCGGTCCAGTCTATGTAGCACCTCCTCCAGGCTGTGGAGGTGTTCTTCAGTATCGCGACCTGTGATGAGGATGTCGTCTTGAAAAACCACCGTCTTTGGAATCGACTTGAGGAAGCTTTCCATATTTCGCTGAAAGATCGCGGCGGCCGAACAAATCCCGAATGGACATCTGTTATACTCAAACAATCCCTTGTGTGTCGTGATGGTGGTCAGCTTCTTCCACTCATTCGCCAGCTCCTGGGTCATGTAAGCTGAGGTCAGGTCTAATTTTGAAAAAAGTTTGCCACCGGACAGCATCGCAAAGAGCTCCTCCGCTCTCAGTAGTGGGTACTGGTCTTGAAGTGACAGCCGATTGATGGTGGCCTTGTAATCGCCACATATCCTGACCGACCCATCCGCCTTGAGCACTGGCACGATCGGGCTCGCCCAGTCACTGATTTAGACTGGCGAGATGATGCCTTCCCTCAGCAGGTGGTCCAATTCGCATTCTGTCTTTTCCCGCATCACGTATGGCACCAGTTTGGCCTTGTGGTGTACTGGCCTGGCATCCGGGTTTATGTGAATCACTACCTTGGCCCCCATGAAAGTGCCGATGCCAGGTTGAAATAATGAGTCAAATTTGTCCAGGACCTGTGAGCATCATACTCGCTCCACAGAAGAAATTGCATTGATATCGCCCCATTTCCAGTTCATGACAACAAGCCAACTCCTCCCCAGTAGTGCGGGACTGTCCCCCAGGTGGCAACCTATTCTCCGAATCTTTGTGAGTCATGACTACCGTGGCGCTGCCTAGCACCGGAATGATCTCCTTTGTATATGTCCGTAGCTGTGCGTCAATTGGCAATAATTTTGGCCTCCTGGCCTTGGATACTCACAATCTTTCAAACTTTTTGATACTCATCAGGGACTGGCTGGCCCCCGTGTCTAGCTCCATTAATACTGGGATGCCATTGAGGAGCACTTTCATCATTATCGGTGGCGTCCTGGTATCTGAACTGTATATGTGCTCCACATAAACTTGCTGAACTTCAGCTTCCAGCGATTTCCCCCAGTATTCATCTGGCCTCATAGGGCTTACCTCGCTGCAGGCTTCCTGCACATGCGCGCCAAGTGATCGCTGACGTTGCAGTTTCTGCAGGTATATAGCTGATACCTGTAAGCTCTGGTTGGGTGTTTGCCTCCACACCTCCAGCATGAGCTGGAGGCCCCATTGTTGGAAACAAATGGTCCATTACCAGTCGAGCATCTCTGCCTGTCTCTGTGACTGTCCTTAAGTGCACCATTAACAGGTGTTGATGGCCCCATTACTGGCCACATTGTCTATTGCGATGGCATGAATCGCCGTTCAGCTAGCCATTGTCTCTGTTGAATTCCCCCATTGGGTTCGACTACATGTTGGGGCATGTCCGATTGCCCTTGTCTGCCTCGAGAACTGTGTGCCGCGTTAACAATGTTGACTCCCTGGTCGTTTGCCGCATTTGAGCCATGATTTTTGTCATACATCATTCTGGTCTCTTCCTCCCCTGAGATAAATGTCTGGGCTATCAGAGCCGCCGCTTCCAAGGTCAAGTCTTTGGTCTCAATCAGTTTCCTGAAAACCCCAGCGTGCCCGATGCCCTCAATAAAAAAGTCTCACAGCATCTCCACTCTGCATGCATCTGGGAACTTACATAGGCTCGCCAGTCGCCGGAGATCTGCCATGAAGTCTGGGACGTTTTGCCCTTCTCGCCGCCAGTGCGTGTAAAACCAGTGTCTCGCCATGTGCATGCTGCTCGCCGGTTTAAGGTGTTCCATGATCAACTTACTGAGCTCTTCGAATGTCTTTTCCGCTGGCTTCTCTGGCGCTAGAAGGTCCTTCATCAGGGAATACGTTCTGGATCCACAAACCGTCAGGAGATGAGCCCTGCGTTTGTCGGCCGAATCCTGTCCCAACCATTCCTTAGTGACAAAACTTTGCTGTATTCTCTCAATAAAGACGTCCCAATCATCGCCAACACAGTACCTCTCTTCTGTGCTGCTAGTGGCCATGCTCGCGTGGTTTAAATCCCAGTTTCTCGTCGCCAATGATATGTCCTTACTATACAGTATAAATGCACACGAGGCCCATACTTGAGGGAAGGTCACTCTGTGATCAGTTACCTTTATTACCAAGACCTCAAGTGATGAAGGTGGGTGGAGCTTCCCCTTTTATACCTGAAAGTCCAGATTCGGAGTGTCTCCCACAAGTTCGCTCCTTGTGGTCAATGTTCTCAAGGTGTACAACTTAGGTCAGCATATACATGGGTTACAATGATAGTTGAATACATGACAGCTCCCGTTTAAGTAACGCCTCATTTTCAAGATTCTCACCCTTGTTTACAAATCCCTCCATGGCCTCGCCCCTCCTTTAATCTCACAACCCCCAACATATCTGCGCTCCTCAAATTCTGCCCTCTTGTGAATCCCTGATTATAACTACTCAACCATCGGTGGCCGTGTCTTCAGTTGCCCGGGTCCTAAGCTCTGGAACTCCCTCCCGAAACCTCTTCGCCTCTCTACCTCTCTTTCCTCCTTCAGGATGTTCCTTAAAACCTATCTCATCAAGCTTTTGGACATCTGCCATGATTTCTTCTTATCTGGCTCGCTGTCAAATTTTTGTCTTATAACATTCCTGTGAAGCGCCTTGGGACGTTTTACTACGTTAAAAGTGCTATATAAATACGAGTTGTTGTTGTTGTCTGTGTGAGAGAGAGCGAAAGAGCAGTTAGTCTAGGGACAGCTAGTATGTGTAAGTGAGTTCGAGCTAGAAAGTGGCAAATGTTGCGTGATTATTATTATATGGCACAAGGCGTTGTAGAAAACAGATGTATCTCACTGGAAAACTTAACATAGTGTTCATTCATATATTCATGTAAAATAAACCAGCTTATTGCTTAACAATTGGCTTCATCTCACTCGAGTGCTTTTCAATGTAGCTTGTGAAAAGACCATAGGACACACAAGGCGACATAATAACCTCATCACATGAGGGGACTATTGTTACAGTCCCTTGTTCACACTATCATTTTAACTAGATATTGAGTTGTAAAGGTGAATTTTAGATCTTGTGCACATGCGATCCACTTAATGGGGACGTTGGAGGGTGATTGTGCAGGGCGCGAGAGTGGGGGATGATTACTCGTGATGCTGTATAGGAGGAAATGTCCAATGTATACCCATGATGTTTGTAACAAAACAACTGAGGAACCTATATGAGATATTTTATCCATATTTGAACATAGGCAATAACCCATTCATTTTAAATGGGCTAATGCCGCGATTACAACAGTGGAGAATGTAATATCATTAAGCACTTTATATGCTGTAATTTCACACAGCAATTTATAGGTATTCTCTACTATTATCAGTGCATGTGGTTAGTCAGCGATTTTTATTGGACAACTCTGATCTAATGGAGAATGATACAGCACAGAAGCAGGCTATTCGGCCCATCGTGCCTGCGCCAGCTCTTTGAAAGAGCTATCCAATTAGTCCCACTTGCCTGTTCTTTCCCCATAGCCCTATAACATTTACCTTTTTAAGTATATATCCACTTTGCTTTTTAAAGTTACTATTGAATCTGCTTCCATCACCCTTTCAGGCAGCGCATTCCAGATCATAACAACTGACTGCGTAAAAAAAAATTCTCCTCATCTCCTCCCTGGTTGTTTTGCCAATGATCTTAAATGTGTGTCCTCTGGTTACCGACCCTCCTGCCAGTGGAAAAAGCTTCTCCCTATCTACTCTATCAAAACCTCTCATGATTTTGAACACTTCTATCAAATCTCCCTTAACCTTGCATGCAAAAAACACTCCAACAACATTAACCTAATTCACAAAGTATGTATCTTTAAACTAATGTTGATTTAGGTCCAAGGAAAAGGAATGTTGCTGTGTAAATCTCGATAAATATTTTAGCAAGTTCAGCTTACTCCACAGTGAGCATCTTGCGTAACAGGCCAATAAATCCAGACTGACTAATTGATTGATCAGATACACCCGTCTCCCAGGAGCTGTGACTCATTCGAAAATGTATCAGAATCCTTCTTCAATTATAGTAATGAACAATAGTCGGAGGATCATTTATTTCTTTGCCACAGAAGTTAGTATGGTTCTTACAGTGAGCTTTCCTTCCTAATTATATGGAAAGTGCACAACACTATGGGCTCAAGTTTAGCCTGAGTTGCTCTATATTTTTGGAGCAACTAGTTTAGAATGGAGCATCTTAGAAATTACAATTCTCGGCATTTAGTTTGCTCCAGTTCTAGTGAGTTAGAATAGTTTCATTTTAGAACAGATTTTTTTTTTCAAAAGGCGGCATGTCCAGCCACTTACGCCTGTTTTGCAAGTTTAGGCAGCGAAAACTTACTCCAAACTAATTTAGAATGGAGTAAATAAAATTTTTTGTACACTCAGAAAAATGTTGCCTGCACTTATAAATCAGGCGTAGGGAACGAAAGATGGGGGGAGGTTTACAAGCATTAAACACTTCACTTTTACAAATAAACAGCCATCATCAATAATAAATGATAAATAAATCAATAAATCAACCAATAAATCAATCAAAAAAATATATTAAAAAAATAATTAAAAAATCAATCAATAAATAAAAAATTATTTCTACTCGCCTACTGCAGCCCTCCAACAGCGTGCTGGGATGCGGCCCCCACCCCCACCCCCACCCCCGCCCCAGTCTCTCTCTCTCTCTCTGCCTCTGTCATTGTCTCTGTGTTTCTGACAGCGAGGGGTGGGGGGAGAGACGGGGAAGGGCGGGAGGGGGGGAGAGGAGAGGAGAGGAGGGGGAGAGGGAGAGGAGGGAGGGAGAGGAGGGAGGGAGGGAGGGAGAGGCGGGAGGGAGGGAGAGGAGGCGGGAGGGAGGGAGAGGAGGAGGGAGGGAGAGGAGGCGGGAGGGAGGGAGAAGGAGAGAGGAGGGGGGGGAGGCTGAATGGACCGGGCTGCCGAGGCTGAACGGGCTGGGCTGGGCCGGGCCGTCGCCGATGATGACACTTCGGGCAGGGCCCGCCCCCAGCGAGATGCTGGGTGGGCGGGCTACGCCGACGACGGTGGGGGGAGGGGGGAGAGAGAAGGGGGGGAAGAAGTGGGTGGCGGAGAGAAGAGGTGTGGGGAGAAGAGGAGGGGTGAAAAGGGGGAGGGGAAGGCTGAACAGGAGGGAGGGAGGGAGGGGAGGGAGCTGAAAGGGAGGGAGGTCCAGTCCGATCTTCGCCCGGTGAGCCCATTCGGCCAGGGCTAGAGTCGAGCCCCTCCCATGCAGCCTCAGGGGCCTGGAGCTACTGCACATGCGTGCACACTCTAGCGCGCATGTGCAGAGGCCCCGGCACTGTTTTCAGCGCCGGGACTTGGCTCCGCCCTCGACCCCTTGTGCTGCGCCACGCCGAGCACGAAGACGTCCTGAGGAGACAAGTTAAGTTTTCGCCGCCCTTTTTCTTCCAGAAAGTCGGCGCTCCTTATGGAAATGCGCCATTTTTCCAAAGGGTGTAAACTTGGGCCCTAAGATCTACAAGCTTAAGCATCACCACAGGAAGGAAGATGTAAAAGCTATATTGATTTGCATAACAGTAGAAATATTTTGGGTTCAGTAAGGTTCAATCAGTCAATAAGTAACGAATGAAACAAATGTGTATTACGTTACTTTATGGGGCATGATGTGTTCCTTACTCATGTTGGGCTCAATTTTCCCCAGTCATTTGCGCCATTTTTTTGGAGCAGGCTGCTTTTTTTGGTGTATTGAGTCAAGTTTTTGGCGTATTTATTTTTTTCAAACTTTGCCCCTGCGATCTGCGCCGGAGTAACAGACTTAGTTACGATTTTTTTAGGCTAGTATTTTTTTACGTCATAGGGGATATTCCCTCAGGTCTGTGCCATTTTTTTTCAATTGTTCGCAGTTTGGCCAACATTTTTTTCTATTACTTTGGAGTATCTGGCTGTTCACGAAAAACGTTCTGCTGAGTTAAGAAAACCAGCGCACATTCACAAATCTGCGCTGAAAGACGCCATTGTTTTCAAATCGAAGATTTTGGAGGGAGTCAAGAACACTGTCAAAATCAATAATAAAGTTCAACTTTTTTTTTAACCTGTCAACGTAGAAGTGTAAATTTGTTGGATTTCACAAATTTTCACATTTTTTACTCACTCACACGCCACCAGCGAACGTCTTGAAGAAGGCCTGGAGAGTTGTAGGTTTGGCCAGCAGAATTGGCCTCACGTCCGGACACAGTGGCTCGGGGATTAGCTACAAAACAAGCCGTGGGGTGGGGGGGAAGAGAGGAGAGGAGGGTGAGATAGCCAATCTTACGGCTTGTAGTCCAGGGAGGGGGAGGGAGAGAGAGAGAGCCAATCTTACGGCTTGTCGCCCGGGGAGGGAGAGAGATAATTGATCTTATGGCTTGTAGCCTTGGGAGGGAGAGAGAGAGCCGATCTTATGGCTAGTAGCCCTGGGAGGGGGAGGGAGAGAGAGGTCACAAGGCTCAAGGTGGTGGGGGGGGCGGGAGAGAGGAGAATCTGAGAGCTCAGCAACAACTATTCCACATGGACAAGTTTACTGTTTGGAGCTGTTCCGTAATGTTGTGTTGTGTTAATGGAACATAGTTAGGTTTAATGTAAAATAGATTTTATTCAATAACTTAATTTTAATAAAATTAATTTTGTATCAAACTTCACTTTAAGATCACTCTTTAAGATCACTTAAAAACTTTAAGATCATTTATAAACTTGTAAATTTACAAAACTTACAAAAAACTTTTAATTTGAGAACAGTTACAACAGTAACAATAACAACAACAACAACAGCAGCAAAGCAAGGCTGCACCCATCCTTCATCCACCTTAGTCTAAAACTGCCCGCTGCGCTTCGACTTGGACTCTCCACCACCCCTGCCTGCAGGCAGTGGCGCAGTGTTTCTGGGCTTGGTACCAAGCTTATTCCTTCTAACAGCTCGGGTACTGTGCACCTCTTGAGAGTGGGGGGCATCAGCATCAGGCGGCAAATTGGAGGGCCCGGCTTTGGGCTCTTCAGAGGCTGGTGTGGGGATTGCAGTGGGAGTGGCAGTTGATACTGTCAATGGGCGTGGGGTCTGGGCGTGTTCCCTTATTGCAGCAGCTAACTCCAACATGCTGTCCCTCATGCATCCTGACAGTGTCTCAGCGGACTGCAGCAATCCCTCCTTAATGGCCAATACTACCTCTGACATTTCCTCCCTCATGGCCAGTGACGTGGTTTGCACTACATCTGACATTCCCTCCCTCATGGCCACTATTCCCTCACTGATGGTCCCAGATATCATTCTCATTTGTCCTGAGAGTGTTGTTATTTCTCCCGACAGTCCCGCTACCTCATCACTCACCCCACTCAGGTAAGGTCAATGCTCTCCGCACTCAATGACATCATCTGAATCATATCTGTTACGGTCGAGCTCTCCTTCCCCTCCCCACGGGTGTGGCTCAACACCACACCCCTGGAACCTGCAGCGTGGGACGGTGGGGGCCTGGGTGTGCCTCTCTGCACCACACCACTGGGACCAGCAACCTCAGAAGGTGTGAAACCATGGAATGTCCCACCAACACTCAAACCACGAGTCACAGAAGGCACTGTCACCTCCATGAGCAGCACCTCCTCCATATTCAGTACAACAGTGAGAGCTTCATCCAGCTCCATCCCCTCCCCCTCCCCCCCCATGTTCTTGGTCTGGAGGGTGGGATTGGAAGATGTTCTCCTCTTCAGGCTCATCCTCATCTGAATATTCTTCTGCATTGTCAGGGTTGGCCTCAAGTTCTGTCAAATATAACAGAAAAGTCAATTGGTTAGCTGCAGAGAAGGGGACAGGTTGGGTGGCATGAGTAGGCTCACACATCGCAGGCCAGGCAGCAGGTTGTTTTGAAGGACCATGATGAATTTGCAGGTCTTGCCCTCTCCCTTGATTGTGGGCCCAGCTTGTGCAGTCTGATTGCTTTTTTCTAGGCAGGACCCATCAAAGCAGTGACCCTCTCTTCCAAGGGTGTCAGTGGGTGCAGATTTGCTGGGTCTCCTCCTGTTCGAGTTCTTTCCCTTTTGTTGTGTGCCACTTTCCTCTGCAAAGATGAAAATGCAACTTTTTAGAGAGGGTGTCTTTCTGCTGGGTGGGACATATACAGCTGGTCACATTTACAATTGCATTGAATAAATGAAAATATTACTTACACTAATTACTTGACCAAAGTCCTGCCATTTCTTTTTACACTGGCTTCCAGATCTCGTGGTGGTCACTATTGCGCAATAATCTTCTGCAACTTGGTTCCAGCATTTCTTCATTTCTTTTGGTGGAACTTTTATGTGACCTCTGCTGGTATTCAGCTCCTGCCATCTGTTCTCAATCACAGTAACTAGTGCCTCGTCTTCTTCCTGTAAGAAATTCTTGGTCCTTGCACCGCGTTGCATCTTGTATTGCTCCAGCTACGATTTTTCCAATGCTCTCTCACAGCACTCCTTCTCACACACAATTGGCTCTTGAAAAATAGCCGATTGCCAAATCCGAGCTGTACTGAGCATGCACATCCATTGGAACGATGTCAAAAAGGTAACTTTTTTTCCTGCGCATGTGCAGAAGGTACGGCATTGTTTTTTGGCGCAGACAGCAGGCTCCACCCCCCAAGGCGACTGAACACGCTGTGTGGAGCCAAATTCGAATTATACATCGGGGAAACATTGGCAAAGTATTACTACCGCATTTCTGGCCTCGAAAGCCTGGCGTAACTCTGGCAATATGCCAGAAAATGGGCTTAGGGGAAATTGAGCCCGTTATATTGGCAGGGAGTAGCCAATTTGAAGTCATTCCTTTTAACTCTCATGTTTTTTGGGGGCTGCAATCAGGTACTGGATATGGAAGGAGCAGATAAAAGATGGGGCAAGTTTAATGTTTCCTGCTCCCAGTGCAGAGCTTCAAGTGGCAAGAGCAAATATGAGGAATTCAAGAAGAAAGTGAGAATTAATTTTATATAGCACCTTTCATGACCTCCCAAAGCACTTCACGGCCAATGAAGTACTTTTGAAGTGTAGTCACTGTTATAATGGAGGAAACACAATTTGTGCACAGCAAGGTCCCACAAACAACAATGTGATAATGACCTCCTCTCCCTCCATTTCATACCCCATCATTTCCCTGCTAAAAGCCTCAGTCTCGGTTGAGGCCTTCAGTAGGAAACTTGCTCCAGTTCCCGGGGGCTCTTCTGTCCTTTTAATATGGTTGCCGTCACTTTGTTGCTGGAATTTGCCTGGACGCCAGTGGCAGACTCTTGTTTTCTGACAGGAATATCACTGGGTGTCTGCCATGAATGCTTAAGGACTCCCAAACCCAGGAAACTATGCTCGGTACAGTGGAATCTGTGCTGCGGGCAGAAGCCCCCATAGAGAGGAAAGCAGGAATTCTATGGAATGGAAGTGTGAGGTGCATAAGGTGGGTGTATGAATTTTAAGATTTCTGAGATTGCATGAAGAAGATTGAGAGCGCAATGGAAAGGCAGTGGGGTGGATTGATAACATGAGAAAGGGTTCAGAACAGGAATGATTGTGACCTACATCCCCATTAGCTGCCCTGTCCCAGTTGAGCTGTGGTGTTGTCGGGACTGAAAGTTCAATAATGTATGTCAAAACTTGGATGAACCACAGGAGCAGGTAGATGCAGGAGCTTTTGCTGTTTGTAATTTCCTATAGCTGTAAGGTCACTATGATGGTAGATTAAGGTAATTGGTTAAAAAAATCAGAGAGAAGATGAGGGAATTTTTTTTTCCAGAATGAGTTGTTATTATCTGAAATGCACTGCCTAACAGGGTGGTAGAAACAGATTAAATCGTAACTTTCAAAAGAGAATTGGATTAATATTTGAAAAGGAAAAATTGCAGGTCTATGGGGGAAGTGCAAGGAAATGGGACCAATGGGATAGCTCTTTCAAAGAGTCAGCACAGGCACGATGGGTTGAATGGCCTCCTTCTGTGCTGCATGCTTCTTTGATTCTCTGATTAAAATCTGCCATATTTACAGAGTGCTAGATGATTGTATAGTTTAACTACAACGACAGTCAATTAAAAAGCACACACTATGAACTCAGCAACTCGAAAAATAAATGAGCAAAACTTGCTCTTGGAAATTTGAAAGATAACACGAAATATGAGAGGAAACTTATGTCTATGGGTGGGACTAAATTTCTAGACAAAGTAGATGAAGGTCAGAATCTAATGCAAGCGGGACTGAGATCCTTAGTTTGTTTCTCTCCTCAGTCTCTTGACATGCTAGAGTTTGGTTCCACAGGAGCTACCTTGTCATAGGTAGCATGGGAACAGGAGTAGGCCATTCAGCCCTTCTAATCTGTTCCACCATTCAATTGGACCATGGCTGATATGTATCTTAACTCGATCTACCCACCTTGGTTTCGTAACCCTTAATACACTGGCCTAGCAAAAATCTATCAATCTCAGTTTTGAAATGTTCAATTGACCCTCCCACCCTCAATAGCTTTTGGGGGAAAAGAGTTCCAGATTTCCACTACCCTTTGTGTGCAGAACTGCTTTCGGTCATCAGTCCTGAACGACCAAACTCTAATTTTAAGGTAATGTTCCCTCGTTCTGGACTCCCCCACCAGAGGAAATAGTTTCTCTCTATCTACCCAAGGGACCAAGAGCTGAAAAGTAGGATTAGGATGGATAGCTCTTTGTCGACCGTCGCGGATGCGATGGTCTGAAATGGCCTTCAAAATTCTATGGTTCTATACCCTATCAAATCCGTTAATCAGCAATATCGCAATTAGATTCCCCCTTAATCTTCTATATTTAGGGAAATACAAGTCGAATCAATGCAACTTGTCTTCATAATTTAACCCTTTTAGCCTTGGTATCATTCTGGTGAACCTGCGCAATACCCCGTCCAAGCCCAACATAGCTTGAGGTGCCCAGAATTGGGGTCTAACTAGAGCTTTATATAACTGCAGCATAACTTCCACCCATCTGTACTCCAGCCCCCTCGAGATAAAGGCTAACATTCCATTAGCCTTTTTAATTATTTTTTGTACCTGTCCACTAGGTTTTGACTTGGTTATTAGCTTGTCCAAGTGAATTTTCTTCATATGTATGCCTAGCAGGCTCATTGTGCATGGGCAGGGGTAAATTACAGCTAAGCCTGATCCCATTTTCACCCAACATCCACATACATGCATGTTCTAGTGGGTTAGGTGAGGGAGCGGGTGGGAGGAGGTCACTAAATAGCGATCATGTGCAACAGCATGACTAATGTTTCAGGTACACTAAGAGGTCGATATTAACCCCCCCTCCCCCGCCACCCCCTATGACAGACGGGATAGGGTCGGGGGGAGGTTCAAAAATGTAAATCGTGTAGTGTGATGTAAATCGTGTAGTGTGATCCCCCCCAATCCGCCACGCAGGCACCTGCTGCCATTTTTACGGTGGCGGGTTGCGTGATGTGTCTGTGTCCTGCTCTGGAGAGGTGAGGCACCTCATTAAATCAGGCTCCCACCGTGCAGTTGGGAGCCTGATTTAATAAATCCTGTTCCCAGGAGTTCTGGGAATCCCACCCCCTCCCCTCCGCAACCACGCTCCCCCATTCCCTCCGCACCTCCCAGAAAATATCGGGGCCCACGACCCTGCACCCTTGGTTGAGAACCACAAACTCAGTGCAAATCAACTGTGGAACAGTCTTCATTTATATAGCTCAATGCTGTACCACGTGTTGCACTTGGTTGTCAAGGGAGCACTGAAATACTTGTTAGAGATTTAAAAATATATACAATATATTTGGTGTGTGCATCTCAAATGCTATTATTCTAGATTTCTAAAGAGAGTTGCATTGAAGCTTGAAGATCATGACTATTCCTAAAACAGTAAATAACTAGCAGATCAGCCTTAGTTTACAAACTCGCTGAGCCTTACTTGCTGGAGCGGGGCATCTTGTGCTGTGTGCCGTTAGACATTTTCCTGCATCCTTTTGCTCGAAATGTTTTTGCACTGTAACTTGCTGGAAGTGCGAGCTAATAACGGGGCATCTGCGATCTTAGTGAACAACGGGACCAACAGTCTATCTCCTGAAACAATGAGATTTAAGGAGTCAGAAAGAAAGAGGAATGATGGAGAAACATAGAAACATAGAAAATAGGTGCAGGAGCAGGCCATTCAGCCCTTCTAGCCTGCACCGCCATTCAATGAGTTCATGGCTGAACATGAAACTTCAGTACCCCCTTCCTGCTTTCTCACCATATCCCTTGATCCCCCGAGTAGTAAGGACTTCATCGAACTCCCTTTTGAATATATTTAGTGAATTGGCCTCAACTACTTTCTGTGGTAGAGAATTCCACAGGTTCACCACTCTCTGGGTGAAGAAGTTTCTCCTCATCTCGGTCCTAAATGGCTTACCCCTTATCCTTAGACTGTGACCCCTGGTTCTGGACTTCCCCAACATTGGGAACATTCTTCCTGCATCTAACCTGTCTAAACCCGTCAGAATTTTAAACGTTTCTATGAGGTCCCCTCTCATTCTTCTGAACTCCAGTGAATACAAGCCCAGTTGATCCAGTCTTTCTTGATAGGTCAGTCCCACCATCCCGGGAATCAGTCTGGTGAATCTTCGCTGCACTCCCTCAATAGCAAGAATGTCCTTCCTCAAGTTAGGAGACCAAAACTGTACACAATACTCCAGGTGTGGCCTCACCTAGGCCCTGTAGCAACACCTCCCTGCCCCTGTACTCAAATCCCCTCGCTATGAAGGCCAACATGCCATTTGCTTTCTTAACCGCCTGCTGTACCTGCATGCCAACCTTCAATGACTGATGTACCATGACACCCAGGTCTCGTTGCACCTTCCCTTTTCCTAATCTGTCACCATTCAGATAATAGTCTGTCTCTCTGTTTTTACCACCAAAGTGGATAACCTCACATTTATCCACATTATACTTCACCTGCCATTCATTTGCCCACTCACCTAACCTATCCAAGTCACTCTGCAGCCTCATAGCATCCTCCTCAAAGGAGGATAAATTTGAGTCAAATCAGAAATAGAAATAAAGGAAGGGAAAGAAAGATTGGGTTAAGAGTGAGAGAAAAAGAGACTGATAGGAAAAGTAAAAAATATATATTTTTTAGATCTCTAAAAATTTAGTACATACAGGAATGAGACTGAACAGTTTAAATTGTTCCCTTTTTGGGCTGAGGAGTTGGTTGGCATTGAAGTAACAATTATCACATCATTAAAAAGGGTAATTACGCTCTTAATTACCAGACCTAACTTTTTGTGGTGAGTTTAATGGGCAATTAATGTGCAAATCCAGAAAGTTCTTCAAAATAACAGGATGATTCAGGGTGAGATGTCATTTGTGCGAAGCAATCGACGGAGCAGCATAAATCAACAAGGAAGTTCTGGAGATTCACAACTCACATCGTACCACTGAACGCTGGCCAATTTGTGTATTAACAACAGCATGCATTGTTAACAACCCATTATTTTGTCCCCCGATTCTAGAAAAAAATAACTTACTTCTTTGTAGCAGCTGACCATCAGGTCATCTCAAAGCACTTCACATCCAGCGTAGTCACTGTTCATATGTAGGCAAACACATTAGCATTTCACAACACAGTAAAGGAGATAAATGTATTGGGTGAAGAGGAATGCCAGAGACTATTTGTCCTTTTATGAATAGCATCTTGTAGTCTTTTACATCCACCTGAAGCAGCAAACTGGGCTTCCATTTAATGTCATTCCTGAAAGGCAGCACCTCCAACAATGCAGCCTCTGTACTACACCGAAGTATCAGCCTAGATTACATGCTCCACTCCAGAGAAATGGGACTTTAAACCCAAGAGCTTCTGGTCCTGCAGCAAACATGCTACCAACTGTTCTCTCACAAAGTTTGAAGGGCGGTGGGGGGAGGGGGGGAACATGTAAAAGACACATCCGTTTGATTGAAAGGTTGTAGCAATGTATCAGGTAAAGTGTATACTAGGTACAGTAGTGCTGTAACACGATGCCCCCATTGACTAAATTTAAGATACTACATTACCCATACCAGTGACACTTACCCTCTAATCTACATTCAGCAGCTCTCCGCATTTTGATCTACCACACCAACCCTAACGCCAGAAAGCTGGCACACCTCTGATTTTTTACCTGTTTTTACCACTGGATGCAATGAGACGGCCTTCCAATTGATTTTCTACACTTTGAACTTTTTTTCACAGCGGACTGGAAGTCGATCATAATGGGGGCGGAAGTGCATCGGTAAGTCCGGGTGAGGGGCGGAAGTTGGGGCGGGACCGAGTCTCCGCTGCTGTCACTCAGCGGCGGAGCAGTGGTGACGTCATTGCGTGTGTGTGTCACAACGTATCTCCCCTCATTTAAATGGGGGAGAATCACCGATCACCGATTCTGTCGGTTTGGCCACCAGGCCACCAGGGAGGGTTTCGGCTGGCCAAGAGGGGGTACCAGGCTGCCTGTTGGCAGCCCTGCCGAACCCGGGGCAATAATTGGCGGCCGATCGGGGAGTCTGCCGGTAGAAAAAAACATGCCGGCCACTGTAGTGCACCCTCCCCTTGAAGGGCCGGCACGCTGCCATGGCTCACAGACAAGAAACCAGGTGCACTCCGGCCCAAATTTACCGAAAAAATCATTGATCTGCCGCGCGGTGCCCCGCAACAGATCAACGATTTTTCCAGGTAAATTTGGGCTGGCGTGTGCTAGAGATCGACGCTGCACACTTTGCTGACGTGCTTGCAGCGGTCGGCAGCAGCGGGGCAGAAGTGGGGACAGGCCGAAAAATCCCTGAGCTGAATTTGAGTCATGGCGGCCAATCAACTGCAATGTGGCGGCCACTCGATTCCGCCGCAAAACAGCGGTAATGGGCCTTATCCGGACCCTGACTTTTGACCCCGTTGTCTTCTCTGATACCAATATGTTTATGTTACCACAAGGCATGTGCATTCCAAGAAACATAAAATATACTAAAGCTGAACAAACCTGAAAGAGATTGAAACAGGGCATAGGTTTAACTAAAAGAACTATGCTAGTTTCTCGCAAAAAACTGACGTTATTTATCTAAAATAATTTACTGTGTTTGGTAGAATTTATGCCTGTATCAGCCTATTAGAGCCTCGAAATAAGATAAGTTAATGTTAACCCTGACTGCATCTTTCCTGCATGTGAAAAAAATAAGATTTATGCCCAAATCAGGGTCGAACAAATAATTCTTAACTAAAAATTGAGTGGGTGAAAAGATTTTTTTGACAAACTTGATTCTCAACTCCAGCAAAGGCCTAATATGCAGTATGTAAGTAATGCAGCCTGTCAGGAACTGCCATTACTTGAAAACACTCATCATTTGTTCCATGCAAGCAAAGCTATTCTACAGTGCTGCTAAATGGTTTAAACCTCATTTAGCACATGACCGATCTTTGCTGGTGCCCGTTTTACTTGAGCTGCCCATATAACTTTTGACACTCTTCGAGTAACGCAATTATTCACAACCTTCGTATTAGGAGCAGTCAAATCTTTTCAATGATACTGAGAATGAGAAGAGACTCACGTTAACTCACGTTCCCATAGTTCAAAAAGCATTAGCTATGCACACACTTCCATGAACAAACTTATGAGTCTGCAGCCAGTATTGGATAGGAACTCCATCCAACCATCATAATAAGGAGATGCACTCCTTATTATGAAGTTTGGGAGGAGTTCCTGTCCACCCAACGTATACGCAAGGATTTTGGTACATTGCATGTGGTCCCACAAAGGTTCTGCCACCACACTGAAGGTCTATGAAATAGTTGATAAGGACTTTCTGAGACTTGAAATTACAGATGTTTGGGATGTTATCTGATGGCTTGATATGAAAACATGTGCTTACATATCCATGAATCAGCAGCTAGCTATCTTGATTGTATTGCACAGAGCCAACTAGTGGATATGGTGTGTGTCCATGCTGTGGTTGATTAGGTGGCGGCAGTGTACTCAGACATTTCTTAGTGAGTTGCACTCCTTATAATGATGGTTGGAGGGAGTTCCTGTCCATCCAGTGTGTACTCCAACTCAGGATGTGAGCTGAGGGATAGATTCAGCCCAGGGGTTGGGATCCTTCCTGTTCAGTTCCAGATAATTTTGTAAGCCAGTGCCCAAATGGGTGTTCTAATCCGAGCTGGATAAATATTGAGATGCTCACTGGTGATCTGTGCAAATCAGCTGTTTTAGCTGGCGAAACTCCACCCGTACCCCACACATCCAATTAGGAAACCAGAAATTTGGCTCCCATGAAACAGCACTTAAATTCTCTGGGATCACATAAGTGGCGTGCGTCCATGTCTGACAAGAAAAACATTATAAGCAAGATAACAAAATTAGGTACACCAATCTGGTTGATGAAAAACAGTAATGAATGACCATTTGCATCATTACCTTATCAGCTAAAATAATCTACTTCTGTGATTACCCACCCTAAGTCCCACCAATCCCTCATCATGTGCTTGCTGACCGACAGTGGCTTCTGGTCCCTTAATTCGGAAGGTTTAAATACTGAAGCACTTTAGCAAATGAATCCCATGCATTTTGTACAAGAGAACAATAAGGACATTAGGGGACAATTTTTAAAAATTATGAGTAAATAGGGAATTCAGCCATGACTATTTCACATGATGATGGAGAAAAATGCTCCCCCTTAAAATAGAACCCTTTTTGTGTTACAAGTGTGTTTAGTGTTACCTGTTGCTCTATGAGTTACCCAACTTTATCCATATTAAAATCCATCTGCTAATTCTCAACCCAACTGTATAATTGGACCAATATTTCTCCAGATTGTTCCATCTCCTTTCTACAACAACAACTTTCATTGGTATGGCATTTAAATATTGGGTCAAGCATGTTGCTCTTCACGTGTTGGGGGAATTTGTGGGGAGAATCTTCTCTTGTGCCAGAAACCTTTTTGACTGCAGTGTCAGCTGTGACTCAGTGGGTAGTACACTCGCCTCTGAGTCAGAAGGTTGTGGGTTTAAGTCCCACTTCAGAGACTTGAGCACAAAATCTCGGCTGAGGGAGTGCTGTACTGTCGGAGGTGCTATTTTTTGGATGAGACATTGACCGAGGCCCCATCTGCCCCCTCAGGTGGACGTGAAAGATCCCATTTCACTATTTCGAAGACGAGCAGGGGAGTTATCCCCGGTGTCCTGGCCAATATTTATCCCTCAATCAACATAACTAAAACAGATTATCTGGTCATTATCACATTGCAGTTTGTGGGAGCTTACTGTGCACAAATTGGCTGCAGTGTTTCCCACATTATAACAGTGACTACACTTCAAAAGTACTGCATTGGCTGTAAAGCGATTGAACCATCTAGTGGTCGTGAAAAGCGCTATATAAATGCAAGTCTTTCTTTTGCACCTTTTTTTTAGGACGAGGGAAGAAATGGGGAAGGTTGGCAAAGGCAGTAGCAGCACATTAACCCTTTGGGAACTTAGTCTAGAAAAGGATGCAATGATCTGCAAGGTAAGGGCCATTAAGAAAACACTGTTTCCTTTGTGCAAGTTCTCCCCATACAGTGCCCACATTTGCCAGTGATAAGTACAAATGAGCACAGAGTGGGTGCACTCCTCACCCAATAGTTCAGTGCGCTGGTGCTCAAAGTGTTATAGTGCCTTGGGCACGGGGAGTCATATTATAAGCTGCAAGATGTGCTCTGTTTGCCTTGCTTCTTTTCCAGCCACCTGTACATCTGATCCCAATCAATTTTTCACAGGCTCATACATTGGAGCATTGATTTACCAGTTCACAACTGCAATAAGGATTCGGCTAAGGAGGAGCAAAATGCATTCATGTCTCTCTCTATAATAATGGGGATAGTTTTGAAAGAAAGAAAAATTTGCATTTATAGAGCGCCTTTCATGACCACTGGACGTCTCAAAGCGCTTTACAGCCAGTGAAGTACTTTTGGAGTGTAGTCACTGTTGTAATGTAGGAAACATGGCAGCCAATTTGCACACAGTAAGCTCCCACAAACAGCAATGTGATAATGACCAGATAATCTGTGCTTGTTATGTTGATTGAGGGATAAATATTGGACAGGAGACCAGGGATAACTCCCTTGTTCTCTTCAAAATAGTACCATGGGCTCTTTTATGTCCACCTGAGAGAGCAGACTGAGCCTCGGTTTAATGTCTCATCCAAAAGATAGCACCTACGACAGTGCAGCACTCCCTCAACACGGCGCTGGAGTGTCAGCCTAGATTTATGAAAGAGAAGGCAGCAACGTTATGTGCTGGATTTTTGGTTTCGCCGTTTTCGGGGTGAAAATGGAGGTAGGATGAGAAAATTACCTCCTGGGGAACGTTTGCGCTGTGTGGAGAAATTTTTGTCATCTGGGCCCTTAGGGCGCAGCGCAAACGGAGGCGTTGTACAAATTTCGCGGCGCAAAAATGGGAACCATGTCAACTAAAGTGCGGGACCGGAACGCTCCAAGAGAGGCCTTGGGAGGGGAAAAAAACACAAAAAAAACCTCACAGAAACATTCCAACAACATTGCCCACACCACCACAACATAAATCGCAACAAAAAAATAAAAGAATAAACACTGGAACTTACCTTTTTTGCAGTTTATCTACCTCGCTGCCGCTGGCAGGGCCGGACCGCTGTGTTTTCCCTGACAGTCATCGCGGGGCGCATTTTGGGGCGTACGGGTCAGGTGTGTGCCGGTCTTGCAAGGAGAGCTGTTGCACAGCCAGTGCAGCTCTTCCCAGTGCTTCTAAGCACTGCCGCAAAACTCGACCGGAGGATCGCGACCGGATGCAAAAGACCTCATCACCCCATTTTTTGCCGGGGAGAGTCAAAACCCGGCGAAACCCGGAACGCAAAGGACCCGAAAATCGAGCCCTATATTTCCAACCCCGTTTTATCTGTCAAACGGCTGACTGAGAGACTGGGCTGCATCCTCGTTAGTTGAGCCCATTGCTATGCTAAAGAAAATGTGAATGATTGGCTGTGTTTCAGGTTGTCTATCTCATTTATAGACTAGAGAATCGAAATCACTAGGAGATTTCCTAATTCTCTGGATCTATCTGTTACAAACACTAAGATAACTATAACTATTATTTGAGTCTTATTATTAGACCAAGGCCTAGGCAATTTATGTTTCCAGCAGCTAGCAGACATATCTGCTAATACAAACTTCAGCTTTACCAACTTGTGAAATCAGCGTTTCCAACTTGGTCCCAGGTAATTCCAAATGTAAGAAGCCAAACACCATATATACGGGTTATGAGTTTTACAAATGATAGAGAGACAGACTATTATCTGAATGGTGACAGATTAGGAAAAGGGAAGGTGCAACGAGACCTGGGTGTCATGGTACATCAGTCATTGAAGGTTAGCATGCAGGTACAGCAGGCGGTTAAGAAAGCAAATGGCATGTCGGCCTTCATAGCGAGGGGATTTGAATACAGGGGCAGGGAGGTGTTGCTACAGTTGTACAGGGCCTTGGTGAGGCCACACCTGGAGTATTGTGTACAGTTTTGGTCTCCTAACTTGAGGAAGGACATTCTTGCTATTGAGGGAGTGCAGCGAAGGTTCACCAGACTGATTCCCGGGATGGCGGGACTGACCTATCAAGAAAGATTGGATCAACTGGGCTTGTATTCACTGGAGTTCAGAAGAATGAGAGGGGACTTCATAGAAACGTTTAAAATTCTGACGGGTTTAGACAGGTTAGATGCAGAAAGAATGTTCCCAATGTTGGGGAAGTCCAGAACCAGGGGTCACAGTCTGAGGATAAGGGGTAAGCCATTTAGGACCGAGATAAGGAGAAACTTCTTCACCCAGAGAGTGGTGAACCTGTGGAATTCTCTACCACAGAAAGTAGTTGAGGCCAATTCACTAAATATATTCAAAAGGGAGTTAGATGAAGTCCTTACTACTCGGGGGATCAAGGGTTATGGCGAGAAAGCAGGAAGGGGGTACTGAAGTTTCATGTTCAGCCATGAACTCATTGAATGGCGGTGCAGGCTAGAAGGGCTGAATGGCCTGCTCCTGCACCTATTTTCTATGTTTCTATATTACTATATCAAACTTTCTCTGCCAGAGGGGAGTCCTTTGGAATTACAAAGAAAGTTATGTTTGGCTGCATCATTACATACACCAATAAAAAGTGTACATCCCTCAAAAATGTGCTTTTATCTCGATCCATATTTACCTAGAAATAAAATATGTATTCTAATGCTGTGTTGTGTGATCAAGGACAAAGAATGTCATCAGACAGATGCAGGAAAGATTACTGGGAGTCTTTCTATAATCTATTTGCAGGTCAGCAGAGTTATGATACAGTATAGTATAGTTCTTCAACACTACAATATTCCCATACCAATATTTATCCCTCACTATATAAAACCCCTCAGATTATCTGGTCATTATGACAATGCTGTTTGTGGGAGCTTGCTGTGCGCAATTTGGTTGCTGCCTTTCCGATATTACATCAGTGACTACACTTCATAAGGTGCTTCATTGGCTGTAAAGCACTTTGGGATGTCCCGAAGTCATAAAAGGTGCTGTATAAATGCAATCTTTCTTTCGTTTCAAGGAGGTTTGTTTTTGGTAATTCTATCAATCTCACAAAGGGATGATGATGAACAATTGCAAAAGGGGTGTTAAGCTGTTAGGATCACTGAAGAAAGTTTCAATGGGCATACGACACACTTTGCAAACAATTTCCCAGTGTAAGATTATTAATAGTTGATGAAGGAATCAATGTAGTGTGACTCGCTATCTGTAAGCCTAGCAGGAAGATCAGCTTTGAAGAGAAACCTATAACTTTGCTTTTTTTAAAGTAACAAAACCCCTTCAGAATTTCTCAAGCAAATTCCTCCGTCATATTTTCAGAATGTCACCGTGGAATAGGAAAATCTACTGTTGGTTGATTCATTGGATCATATGATGACTGGGAGTTGCTTTGGCAAGAGTAGAGAGGTACTTAGTGAGAAACTGGCTGTTCGGATCTGTCAGCAGAAAATAATTTTCTTTTGTTAACCTTTCATGGAAACTAATGGGTAATCAATATATTTTCTGGCTTCTTTCAATACGCAGAATTAGTAGGCTTGACAAGGAATTGACGAATGTTCTTGATCACAGAATAGTTGATAAACTATTAACTACAATGTAATTCGACTTATTTAAGATTTGTCAAGAAGCAAATTATCTTATTGACTTGTGTGCTGTTCTCAGCCTTTACACATTCCAAACTTAAACTGAACTGCTCACAATTAAACTGTATAATGCTTCTTTGGAGACTAAAGTGCCAGTCAACTGCACCATCTCCTAGGCCAGTATGAGTGCACTTTAGTATATAGTGCAAGATAAACACAATTCAAACATGGGATTTAGAAAACTTGTACAAGGCACAGTGAATACAGATTTTCAATGGGTATGACACAAATTCCATTGAATAACATGACAGAAAGAAGAAATAAATAATTGCATTTAAACAGGAGTTCTCTAAAGAAAGAAAGACTTGCATTTATATAGGGTCTTTTATGACCCCCAGACGTCCTAAATTGCTTTACAGCCAATGATACTTTTTGAAGTGTAGCCACTGTCGTAATGTAGGAAATGCAGACAGCAAGCTCCCACAAACAGCAATGTAATAATGACCAGATAATCTGTTTTAGTGATGTTGATTGAGAGATAGATATTGGCGAGGATCCTGTAACAAAATGAATGACTGTTATATGGGCAATCAAAAGTTTTGGATTTCCTTGATCCGCTTTCAATATTAACTGCACACAGTTTAACACAACAACTTACAATTATATAGCGTCTTTAAGCTTGTGACATTTCCTAAGGTGCTTCACGGGAGCTGAAGTTTACAGAGGCTGTAAGGTGGTAGGCGGGCCAAGAGATTACAATAGAACTTAGTTCAGAATAAAAGCATTGTAATTTAACTGGATTCAGTTCAATATAGCTTATCAATATTATTCAACATTGTGCATTATAGTACAAGCTTGGCAAAGTTGATCCGTTAACATATGACCTGGTAGCAGTTCAGCTGCAATAGGAAACCGTTTTTATCTTCCTCTGTCATGCGTTGTTTCAACACATTGCAGTCTTCTTCCTTCCTGGTTCAATGTCCTTATCTAACTTCATATTTTATGCACTCGTACTGTTGTAATTTACTTTTCCAAATCATAATCAACACTGTTGGGCCTCCACTAAATGAACGTCAACAGTATAACACTCCACCAGACCTCAAAATTTGAAACCTTTGTAAAACTAATACTAAAATTTTAGTATTTTAGCAACATTTTAGGCAAGAATCTCCCCTTTCCAATGCATTGAGATTAAAAACAAAACTTCAGACAATTCGACTCATTAAAGATTTTACGAAAAATTGACCAATCTTGCTTAAGTACTCTAACATTTAGCATTGAAAGTGAGCAATTAGCCAGATTACTGTCGATAAATGGATCCAGAACTTCTGCTGTCAAAAAGCACTCTTACCTGATAAATTCTTGCTCTTCAGTTGACAAGATGTCTGAAAAATACACGTCAAAATATTTGTCGAGAAATTAAAACCAATAATGGTAATTTGGGAATTTATTCTGTTGTAATTAACTCCCTTAAATAGAATCTGGATAAACGTGCAGTCAGAGACGTTTGAAGTTTACGAATATAAGAAATAGGAGCAGGAGTAGGCCATATGACCCCCCGAGCCATTCAATAAGATTCATGGCTGATCTTCTACCACAAAGCCAGTTTCCCACCTAGATAACTGTAAGCATAGATAATTACGTGCTCCATGGAACACCACAGTCATGTTTGGAACATGGAATTGTTACATCTAAAATGCGACATATACACATATATATATATATATATATATATATATTATAATACATACAATATTAATATCCATGAAAATCTGACTGGAATTTCAGTGAATAAAACTATACTCAATTTACACATCAACATCTTTTGCACTTAAAACTTAAATCTAACTTTTATTGGTCCAATTTTGATTATTTCCAAATGTGTTATCAACAGAACATATGGTCAATAGTTTTGGATACAATTTACATCTTAACTGTGGGCACTGCACAAGTGCCTGAGTTGATAATAAGTTACTAGCTTTGCCTACTTGACTGTCAGTTGTTGCTTCATGATAAATAGTCTCAGTTCTGTGGACTGGAAGTGCTAGGAACTGAGTTGAGACTGGGTATGGTCCATACAACTGCCAGGGAGAAGAAACTTTCAACTTAACAGCCCAGGCCGGTTTCAAACCCAGATTCCAGAGGTGAAAGGTTAGCACTGCAGCAGAGTTTCAGCTTCAGTCGCAATCGGCGATCCGGGCACAAATTCTGCCCAAACTTGCGCTGGCTTTGATAAGTGTTTTTTTCTGTTCAAACTCATTTGCATATCGCCAAATGCAAAATTTGCCCTGAATTAGCGTAATCAGTCGGCATTTTAAAATGATTCTTAATTTTACAAATTTGCTTTAAAAAATATTCCTTGATATATTGAAGAGTGGTAACTTGGTGACGTTTGATTAATACAGTTTAATACAGATTCATAAGCATTTTTAAACACAGTGTCAATCCATCACCTGTATGTAATCCGATTTTAAATTACTGAAAAGGACTTTAAAAAAATCTATACAGAACCATTTGATAGTTATATTGGCGTATAGTAACCAGACCTTTAATAAATTAAACAAAAAATATTCAAAAGCTTTTAAAATTTAAATATTAGTGTCCTTGCGCCCAAGAGAAGCCTCCTCGAAGGCCCACAAATGAGTACAATTAGCAGACACTCACCATGGTGATTAAGTTGATCTGGGGGCGTGGCCAGTTTTGTGGACGTTTTAAACCATCGCAAAAGATCACGGAAACTCGATTTGCATTGGACGTAATTTGCCCTTAAAATTTTGTGATCTTTTGTGCTGGTTTCATTGATTTTGGTTGAATTGCGCCGAAAAAAACCTAGTGGAACTCAACAAGGCTGATATCTTCTATTTGTAATCTAAACCTGGCATCCGAGAGATCAAGAAGAATTTTTTTAACGTTTTTTACTTTGGAGGTTATATCTGCATTTATTTGCTTCCTCCAGGAGATTAAATTAACGGAGGAATGTTTTTACATGATCTATTAGAATGATTCAGGTCAATCACAAAATGGCCTTTTTCTTATTTGTAAGATCAGTCGACACAAGAAAGATAGAAAGACTTGCATTTATTTAGCACCTTTCATGACCACCAGTCGTCTCAAAGCATTTTACAGCCAATTAAGTACTTTTGGAGTGTAGTAACTGTTGTAATATGGGAAACACGGCAGTCAATTTGCGCACAAGCAAGCTCCCACAAACAGCAATGTGATAATGACAAGATAATCAGTTTTTTTGTTATTTTGATTGAGGGATAAATATTCTTCGTGATTAGTTACATTAGTTTTTTGTGTGTTCTTCTGTGCATATGTGCATTGGACTCTGCCCTCTTTTTGCGCATGGGCATTCGATTCGGTCGTGCAAGTGCTGTGCAACATACAAGGAAGCCGGAAGTGCAACCGAGTTCACTACCGCTGGAGCTGCTTCTGGCTTCTGGATTATCTTCAGGACTTTTGCCTAGAATATCGCTGTGATTATACGCATGAACATTTTTGTGGCCTTCTGTCGGAGAGTAAACATCGGCGATTGTGAGAGACTGGGGAGAGAGAGAGAGAGAGAAAGACTGGGGGAGAGATAGAGAGAGAGAGAGAGAGAGAGATACTGGGGAGAGAGAGAGACTGGGGAAAGAGAGAGAGAGACGGGGGAGAGGGGATAGAGAGAGACTGGGGAGAGTGAGAGAGAGAGACCGGGGTGAAGGGAGGGAGAGAGCAACTGGGGGGAGAGAGAGTGAGAGAGAGAGAGAGAGAGAGAGTGACTGGGAGGACAGAGAGAGAGAAATTGGGGGAGAGGGAGAGAGAGACTGGGTGGAGGGAGAGAGAGACTGGGTGGAGGGAGAGAGAGACTGGGGGAAGGAGAGAGAGACTGGGGGAGGGAGAGAGAGACTGGGGTAGGGAGAGAGAGACTGGGGATAGGGAGAGAGAGAGATTAGGGGAAGGGAGAAGGAGGGATTGGGAGAGGGAGAGAGATAGACAGTGGAGAGGGAGGGAGAAAGACTGGTGGAGGGAGAGACTGGGGGAAAGAGAGAGAGAGTGACTGGGGGGGGAGATAGAGACTGAGAGAGAGCGACGGGGGGGGGGAGAGAGAGAGAGAGAGAGAGACTGGGAGGACAGAGAGAGATAAATTGGGAGAGAGGGAGAGAGAGACTGGTGGAGGGAGAGAGAGACTGGGTGGAGGGTGAGAGAGACTGGGGGAAGGAGAGAGAGACTGGGGGAGGGAGAGGGAGAGACTGGGGTAGGGAGAGAGAGACTGGGAGTAGGGAGAGAGAGAGATTAGGGGAAGGGAGAAGGAGGGATTGGGGAAGGGAGAAACTGGAGAGAGGGAGAGAGATAGACAGTGGGGAGGGAGGGAGAAAGACTGGTGGAGGGAGAGACTGGGGGAAAGAGAGATAGAGTGACTGGAGGGAGCTAGAGACTGAGAGAGAGAGACTGGGGGGAGGGAGAGAGAGAGAGAGAGAGAGTCTGGGGAGAGAGAGAGAGAGAGAGACTGGGGAGGGAGCGAGATAAACTGGGGGGAGAGTGAGAGTCTGGGGAATGAGTGAGAGAGGGAGTGGGACAGAAAGAGACTTGGGGACGGAGAGATAGGGGGCATGGGAGAGGGGATCGGAGGGGGAGAGAGAAAACTCAGGGAAGATGGATCATATTCTTTCAATCACACCCCCTTTACACCCACACCCTATTTCTCGGAAAGCTCGGTGCGTGTGTGACAAGGGATATCATTGAAGTGGATGAAATCCAGAAGTCACGACACTGTCACGATTCACTTCATACCTAATAAACCTGTTAACAATCCGTGACCCACACACAATACCAAATCCATGGTGTGGTTGGGGGGGACGGGGTGGAAGGGGATGAGGCAGGAACTTGGGCTGGGGGGGTGTCAGGAACTTGGGCTGGGGGGATGTCAGGAACTTGGGCTGGAGGGGTTAGACTGGGGGTGTCAGGAACTTGGGCTGGAGGGGTCGCGAACTTAGTGTAGGATCGGGCATGAACTTGGGCTGGGAGGCGTCAGGAACTTGGGCTGGAGAGGTCATGAACTTAATGTGGGATGGGGCATGAACTTGAGCTGGGAGGGCGTCAGAAACTTGGGCTGGGGGATGGGCAGGAACTTGGACAGGGAGGGGGGAGCACTCTCCTATCTGGAGTCAGCAGTCAGAATGGCTCAACTTACACTTTGAAAAGTAATTGAGAACATGGGCTGGGCGATTCTAATTACACATTCCAGATAGACTGCTGGGTGTGTCTTATCCTTCAAGGGAACCAATCAGCAATCCGTTCATGTGATCAAGGGGACCCAATCAGAGTATTTTTCTGTTGCAATTAACCACATTCATAAATAATAGCCAAGATGCCGGAGGTAACCCCCTGCTCTTCAAAATAGTGCCATGGGATCTTTTACATGCACTTGAGATAGCAGACAAGGCCTCGATTTAAGGTCTCATCCATAAGACGGCACCTCTGACAGTGCAGCACTCCCTCAGCACTGCACTGGAATGTCAGCCTAGATTTTTTGTGTTCTCCCTGGAGTGGGACTTGAACCCACAACTTCCATGCGAGAGTATTACCCACTGAGCCACAGCTGACACTGTAGCAGCACTAATAGGTTGAAATGACTTTTAACATTGGAGAATGAGAGTTTTTTTCACCATCTTTAACGACCCAATAAAAAAAATCACAATCTCAGAAATTTATGATTTCCTTAGTCGATCATTCATTGGAGAAATTATCCTCTTTTGCTCAAAGGGAGAGCTTCAGGACTTTAGAGTTCGCCGTGGATACGGCATTATGTCACACTCGAGTCAGGGTCACAAGGTTATCAGTAACCTTTGATTTAGCAACCTCTCAGTGCCAAATCTCTCAAGCAAACAGTGAACAGATTGAACATTTATATTTACAGCCACGGTTGCCACTCTTATTGGCCAGCATGCGGTCAAGTTTGATTTATAGGCCTCTCTTGTAGCTGTGCCCAAGAGGGGTTTGACAGCATTATTGCAGGCTTTATTCCGAGGAATCACAACAGAACATTAATTATGCGGCCAAAGTAGCAATCATGCACAGCAGGTGCAAGACCAACAATGGCTTTCGAGATGTTGTTTGTACATCCTGGGGCGTAGAACAAATGAAGGTTCTATTTTTAATGGGAAAATAAATTTAGAGAGACATAAATATTTTTGAGTAATTATGTCTAATAAATAATGGTTTGTAAAAACCTGTATCATCTCGTTCGGGACTCTGGGGAACTGTTAACTCAATCTGTGATAAATCACAAAATAGTCCTGTAGGATATTTTTAGCTGTGTAAGGGGGTTCTGGAAATAGATTCAGATATGGCTGGAGGGAAAAAAAACCCACAAGAGATAATGGTATCAGTCACGCAAAAGAAATCACAATCTTGGCTGAGCACAAGAGAATTAAAACAAGCAATACCTAATGCTTGCATAGACCATTTTGAAGATGGCACGTATCATAATTAGGATAAAGTAATATGTTATTGCTCTGATCTAAGGAAGAGGCATTCCACCTCCAGGACTTGCTCTGCAATAGTGTAACACCAGGGCAGCAAATTCTGCTATGTGCGTCACATGTGAATATTTGCAGGATTTGTCTTGGGATGCTGCACCATGAGAAATCACCTGCCCTAATTGTACACACTTCCCAGCAGTTTCGCTCCTGCTTGCTTAATAGATAACCTCAAGTCAGCGCAAAGACATCATGCTTATACAAGGTTGTCGATGTTCTTACTGTTTTGAAAAAAAACGTTTATTTCTTCAATTGGGCTAAAAATTATTCCGTGCCATGCTTGAGCCTTACACATCTTGAAGGAAAAGGTAGATGTCATTGCAAAGGGTCATTGGCATTTAGTTGAGCATTTTGAAACATTACAAGTTGAGGCAAGGGCTTCCCTGTCAGCTCAACGAGTTGAGCTAATGAATAGCTGGGCTTTGTGGTTGAGGAAGATTCCATGTTTGATCCCTCATATGCGCCGAGTTCGCTCATTTAAGCCGCAACCCTAATAGTAATACTACATTTGGTACCAATACTCCCGTTTAAGGGTCCATCAAGGGTTCCCACTCCTGATTACTAGCTAATGACCCTGCTGAAAGTTCACCTGCATTCACAGGCTTTATAAATTACAGGCATAGGGTACAAAAGCAGGGAAGTTATGCTAAAATTTTCTACATCACTGGTTAGGCCCTAGCTGGAGTATCTGTCCAATTCTGGGCACCACACTTTAGGAAGCATGTCAAAGCTTTGGTGAGGGTACAAAGGAGATTTACCATCATCATCCATCATTGACAATCCCTCGAAATCAAGAAAGACTTACTTCCGCTCTAAAAGTGAATTCTCAGGTGACTGTACAGTCCAATACGGGAATTACAGTCTCTGTCACAGGTGGGACAGACAGTCGTTGAAGGAAAGGGTGGGTGGGGAGTCTGGTTTGCCGCACGCTCCTTCCATTGCCTGCGCTTGATTTCTGCACACTCAAGGTGCTCAGCGCCCTCCTGGATGCTCTTCCTCCACTTAGGGCGGTCTTTGGCCAGGGATTCCCAGGTGTCGGTGGGGATGTTGCACTTTATCAAGGAAGCTTTGAGGGTGTCCTTGAAATGTTTCTTCTGACCACATAGGGATCGCTTGCCGACTAGGAGTTCCGAGTAGAGTGCTTGCTTTGGGAGTCTTGTGTCAGGCATGCAGATGATGTGGCCTGCCCAACCGAGCTGGTCGAGTGTGGTCAGTGCTTCGATGCTGGGGATGTTGGCCTGATCGAGAATACTGATGTTGGTGCGTCTATCCTCCCAGTGGATTTGCAGGATCTTGCGGAGTAGCGTTGGTGGTACTTCTCCAGCGATTTGACGAGTCTACTGTATATGGTCCACGTCTCTCAGTCATGTAGGAGGGCGGATATCACTACAGCCCTGTAGACCATAAGCTTGGTACCAGATTTGAGCTCCTGGTCTTCGAACACTCTCTTCCTCAGGCGCCTGAAGGCTGTGCTGGCGCACTGGAGGCTGTGTTGAACCTCGTTGTTGATGTCTGCCCTTGCTGATAGTAGGCTCCCGAGGTATGGAAAGTGGTTCACATTGTCCAAGGCCGCGCCATGGATTTTGATGAATGGGGGGCAGTGCTGTGTGGCGGGGTCAGAGGACCTTAGTCTTACGGATGTTTAGTGTAAAGTCCATGCTTTCGTACACCTCGGTGAAGATGTTGACGGTGGCTTGGAGTTCAGCCCCTGAATGTGCGCAGACGCAAGCGTCGTCCGCGTACTGTAGTTCGATGACAGAGGATGGGATGGTCTTGGATCTAACCTGGAGGTGAAGAAGAGGAGCTTTACCAGAAGGTAACAGCAAAGACACTTCAAAGATAATCCATTGCTGTGAAGCACTTTGGCATATCCTGAAGAGAAGAAAGGTGCTGTATAAATGCAAATTATTTATTTTGTCTTTGTATCCATTCATGCAAGGGAGAAATTTGAGTAGTTTATGATTATCAGTCGGACAAACTACAGCCCCCCATTCCCTACCAACCAGTTGTCATTGCATAAAATAAGTAATTTTTAAAGTTTTGTTTCTTTTTATCTTCGTAAAGCAGACCCACTCTTCATGATTGTAAGTCAGAAGCTGCATGAAAGGCTGATAAAGTTGATGGTTGAGATTGACACGCAGGTATGCAGCAACACCCGATAGGTACTGTGTCGTATTAAGAGTTCTTCCAGCAGTGATTTATCGATTAATATACAAGGAAAAGCACTGCAGCTGATTACTGGGCTTGTCGGTTGATGGTGCACTGTGCAGTTGCAGAGTGTTTTATCTCAATATGAGCTACTCCTTCCACACTCCTAGTTAACTGAGAAATATTACTCACCTGAATCATGAAGCAGTCAGAACCCACTTTGACCCACTCTGCTAGAAAACGAAAGTACGTAAGAGACAATGGTGTGTGCTTAAATTTGGCAAGGGATGACCATATAAAACCCCAAAAAGATTTTGCACAATAGATTAATGATTAAAAAAGCATTCATTCTTTAGATATGGGCATTGCTAGCAAGGCCAGCATCTTTTGCCCATTTCTAATCACTCTTGGGAAGGTGATAGTGAATCGCCTTCTTGAACTGTTGCAGCCCGTGTGGTGAAGGTACTCCCACAGTGCTGTAGGGAGGGAGCTGCAGAATTTTGACCCAGCGATGAAAGAACAACGATAAATCTCCAAGTCAGGATGGTGTGTGACTTGGAGGGGAACTTGGTGTTCCCATGCACCTATCATTCTAGGTGGTGGAGATCGTGGATCCTAAAATGTACCTTCAGAAAAGGAAGAGAACTTCCTTGCAGTGTCGTTACCGTTGTTATGTAAGTACTCACATTAGAGACTTTGCATGTAACAAGGTCCTAAAACCAGAAAATGAGACAAATAACCAAAACTGGTGGAGTTGGTGCAGGGATGTGGATTGACTAGGACACCAGCAGAATTCCCTCCTCATCTTCGAATAGTGTCAGGGGACCTTTTACACCTACCTAAGAAGGTCGACAGGACCTCAATTTAATGTCTGATCTCGAAGACAGCACCACCAACAATGAATCACTCCCTCAGTACTGCACTGAAATGAATCTAGCTGAAATACGTTCAATGGTTTAATATGTGAACCTTTGATGGTATGACTTCTAAGTAAAGTGATGCTAGATGGAAACTAATTCAGACTTCAGTTGCCATGCAGCCCATTACTAAACCTTATAATTGCCATGGGAAGTGGTGCTGAAAATCAAGAGGAGTTCCAATTAAGATTGAGAGAATCACACTTCCAGCTCCTTGCTCACAACATAATCTGACAGTGCAGATGTGATTGACAGCTGCCTTCTCTATCACTGCCCTGAGTATGTGCAGATGGTATCCTAAGTACTGGAGCAGGTGAAGTGTACACATTTATGCTGAAATTTCCTTGACAAAATCATAGACTAAAGAAATGTAATGGAGAACCAATCATACTGGCGATGAGGGCTTGATCAGCTAATCTACTGATCCCATTGCTGAGTAATTTTGTGTGTCCATTAAAATCCCTCTTTCTGCTCTGCAACAGGTATCTGGCTCATATACTTGCTATGCTCTCTCCCTTCTGATTTTGCCCCAAAACAGTGTTATTTAAAAAGGTACAATTTCTGGCCAAAATCACATTCCTTTCAATTAGTTCGTAAAAAACACCATGTGATCTGTCATGAGTTGTCACGTCATAACAGATCAGTAGCCTTAGTTAGAAAGTAGCGTCAGACAAACTCATAACTTGTTATGACTAACCTCACTAATTACAGTAGAGCCGGCTAACCCACACAACCTGGTAACAGATTAAGAGCTAAAAATGTTCTTTGCAGGGCTTACTTAATGGTTCAGTAGATAATTGCACCACACAATGTGCTCAAGAGCCATACACATCAGAAAGGTCTGAGGTTTTTGTCCAGACGGAGCAAGCTGCCCCAGCACAGGCTGAGGTAGGTAACGTCCCTATTTAAAAAAGGAGGCAGACAAAAAGCAGGAAACTATAGACAGTTAGCCTAACATCTGTGGTTGGGAAAATGTTAGAGTCCGTTATTAAAGAAGCAGTAGCAGGACATTTGGAAAAGCATAATTCGGTCAGGCAGAGTCAGCATGAATTTATGAAGGAGAAGTCATATTTGACAAATTTGCTGGAATTCTTTGAGGATGTACTGAACAGGGTGGATTAAGGGGAACCAGTGGATGTGGTGTATTTGGACTTCCAGAAGGCATTTGACAAGGTGCCACATAAAAGGTTACTGCACAAGATAAAAGTTCACGGGGTTGGGGTTAATATATTAGCATGGATAGAGGATTGGCTACCAAACAGAAAACAGAGATTAGGGATAAATGGTTTATTCTCGGGTTGGCAATCAGTAACAAGTAGGGTGCCGCAGGGATCAGTGCTGGGACCCCAACTATTTACAATCTATATTAATGACCTGGAAGAAAGGACCGAGTGTAATGTAGCCAAGTTTGCTGACGATACAAAGATAGGAGGAAAAGCAATGTGTGAGAAGGACACAAAAAATCTGCAGAAGGACATAGACAGGCTAAGTGAGTGGGAAAACATTTGGCAGATGGAGTATAATGTTGGAAAGTGTGAGGTTTGCACTTTGGCAGAAAAAAATCAAAGAGCAAGTTATTATTTAAATGGAGAAAGATTGCAAAGTGCTGCAGTACAGCGGGACTGGGGGTACTTGTGCATGAAACACAAAAGGTTACAGCAAGTGATCAGGAAGGCCAATGGAATCTTGGCCTTTATTGCAAAGGGGATGGAGTATAAAAGCAGGGAAGTCTTGCTACAGTTATAGAGAGTATTGGTGAGGCCACACCTGGAATATTGCATGCAGTTTTGGTTTCCATATTTATGAAAGGATATACTTGCTTTGGAGGCAGTTCAGAGAAGGTTCACTTGGTTGATTCCGGAGAAGAGGTAGTTGATTATGAAGAAAGGTTGAGGAGATTGGGCCTCTACTCATTGGAATTCAGAAGAATGAGAGGTGATCTTATCGAAATGTATAAGATTATGAAGGGGTTTGACAAGGTGGATGCAGAGAGAATGTTTCCACTGATGGGGGAGACTAGAACTAGGGGGCATAATCTTAGAATAAGGTGCCGCCCATTTAAAACTGAGATGAGGAGGAATTTCTTCTCTCAGAGGGTTGTGAATCTGTGGAATTCACTGCCTCAGAGAGCTGTGGAAGCTGGGACATTGAATAAATTTAAGACAGAGATAGAGAGTTTCTAACCGATAAGGGATTAAGGGGTTATGGGGAGCGGGCAGGGAAGTGGACCTGAGTCCATGATTGGATCAGCCATGATCATATAAATGGCGGAGCAGGCTCGAGGGGCCATATGGCCTACTCCTGCTCCTATTTTTTATGTTCTTATGTTATTATGTAGGATGGCTACCATTGCCTTGTTTTCCCCCGCTTGAGCTGGAGAGGAGGAAAAGCAGCCAAAATACACAGGGTGAGGCGAGGAGAAGTGAGGTTTGGCAGTGATTCGCACCCCCTCCACCCCCCCCCCCCCCCCCGCCTCCACCGCCCCTCAACCCCAGGTTAATCCTCACATAGAGGAGCCATTGGGGATAAAATACAGGAAGGCCTCATTCAACATGAGTCACTACAATTAGAAGTGAAAACTGGAAATAAAAAATGTTATTTGCTCTATGTGTAATGTATGTTGAGTGGATAAAGTGGGTAAGTAATAATGACACAAAAATTATTTGAGAGGAGAAACATAAATATTGTACCAGAATCAGCCAATTAGTTTTTTTTGTACCTCACTGAGTAAGGTTAAAGCACAACATTTCCAGGCAGGCTGTTAATTTGTTTTCTTTCTTCACACTGCAGAAACTACAGCTAACCTCTGGTATTTTTCTGAACTTTCCAAGCTACACCACACATATACAAAGATCCATAGACACCCACAAGTGTAAACTCGTCTCTGCCTCAGGTTATTAAAATCCCCAAGTGATATTTGAAAACTCATTTGGTGCATTTGGTGAGCATGATGTCAGTGAGGTGAATTCGCACTTAAATTTCTTAGACAAATACATTAATTCATCTCTCCCATTCAGTTTTAAGATGTGTGATTGATTTTGTTCCATTGATTTAATGTCTGTCCATAACTTATTTGCTGTAAAATTTTACAGTGATTCATTGTGGATTATTTCTTCATAAGCCTGAGTGGGATATTGATGTTGTTAGTCGTACATCTTGAGCACGTAAACATGAGACCATTAGTGCATTCTTACAGGACTTGTACATCGAAAACTGCTGCCAGTGAAAAAGAAAACTTAGGAGAATAAAGCTCTCCACAAATTTAAAAACAGCTTATCTTGTATAAAAAGCAAGTAAAAAAAATTATTCTTGAGCTATGGACGTTGCTGGCAAGGTCATCATTTATTGCCCATACCTCAAGAAGGTGGCGGTGAGCTGTCTTCTGGAATCGCAGCAGTCTGTGCGGTGAAAGAACTTCCACATTGCTGTTACTGAGGGAGTACCAGGATTTTGATCCAGCAACGATGAAGGAACGGCAATATATTTCCAAATCTGGATCCAAAACTTGTAGGGGAACTTGGAGTTGTTCCCATGCGCCTGCTGCCCTTGTCCTTCTAGGTGGTGGAGGTCGCTAGTTTACGAATAAGCCTTGGCGAGTACTAGACGCTAAAGAATGATTACAAGGTTCCATCTAATTTGGAGGTTCAGTTGATGGTTA
This sequence comes from Pristiophorus japonicus, assembly GCF_044704955.1. Lineage (NCBI taxonomy): Eukaryota > Metazoa > Chordata > Chondrichthyes > Pristiophoridae > Pristiophorus > Pristiophorus japonicus. Next base: position 242,682,118 of record NC_091977.1, on the reverse strand, counting down.
TCAATTGGAAGAGCTTTGTTGTCCTGGTTCATGTTGAATCCTTAATAAAATCTGAGTTCCATAAACACTCCCAGGTGTCAGTTATTTTTTGCATGATGAGACAGTAGTGTAATCTCACTGAAACAGCTAAGAACATAAGAACATAAGAAATAGGAGCAGAATTAGGCCCTTCGAGCCTGTTCTGCAACTCAATAGATGGATGATCTTCTACGTCAGCTCCACTTTCCTGCAATATCCCCATAATCTTTTGATTCCCTTAGTATCCAAAAATCTATTGATCGCTGTCTTGAATATACTCAGCACCTGAGCATTCACAACTCTCTGGAGTAGAGAATTCCAAAAATTCACAACCCTTTGAATGAAGAGATTTCTCTTCATCTCAGTCATAAATGGGCAACCCCTTATTCTGAGACTGAGGTCCATCTATCAATCTCAGATTTAAAATTAACAATTGTTCTCGCATCAATTGCTGTTTGCAGAAGAAAGTTCCAAACTTCCACCACCTTTTGGCCAGAATCTTCCCAGCCCTGCGAGTGCGAGTTTGGAGGCAGGCCCGCTGTCAAAATTGCCCTGATTGACAGCGGGTCAAGATCCCGCTCTCAACCCACCTCCATGTGAGTTTCTGACCTGTCAGGTCTGCGTTTGGATAGAAGACCCGACAGCAAGCGGTGGGATAGGTAATTAACATCATTAAAAGATACTTAAATGCTAGCTAAGAGGCTTAAAAGCAGGCACTTACAATTTTACCAACCTTTGATGGGTTTGCCGTCCATCAGTTTTCACACCAGGTAATTGGAGTCGGGTTCTTAGTGTCTCTCTATTGCTTTGGTTAGTTGATAGCTGTAGAAGTCAGATGCTGAAGCCTTCAGGATTTGGAAAAGATTTTTGAGCTGTATGCAGTTTGGAAGTGTTTGCCGTGAACTCTCTGTTCACTGTCACCTCCTTGGAGCAACCTCTCTCACCATTGACAGATCGCTTCTGTCATCTCAACCTCACCTGCCATCTATTCCAATAGCCCGTGAAAAAATCTCACCTTGGTTCTCAGAATCCCACGACAAGCAGCTCCAACACCAACATCACTAAACACACCAGCATCACCAACAGCAACACCATCCTTCTCCACAATCACCTGATGCAGCACAGGACTCAAAGCATCAGTACCCGACCACATTGCTGCCCGAGAGGCCAGGGATGGTCTCACCATGGCCACATTTACTTCACATGACGCTGTACAACCTGGCTGCCACAAGATGCGCCAGGTTGATACCAGCCCACACCAGCTCCATAAAACATCCCTGCAATGCCCAAGCCATTCCTTTCACACTCATCACCATTGTGGCGGGAGGGGGGGCGGGGGGGGGTGGGTACCGTTATGTCTCACCATTCACTGCAACTCACTAAGCCACTTTCAAAGATGCCCACAAATCTGTGCAAGAACGCAAAGTGTTGAAAATAAAGATTTCAATGTTTGACAATACATCAGTATTAACTATACATGAACATTGGCTAAAGGACCCAAGTGCCTACTGTTATGTCTTGAATAAAGAGTCAGACTAGATACTGCAAGCTCAAAGTAAGGTGTAACCGTCGTCCTTTATTACAAATCTCAGAGTGCCTCTCCAGCCTGTGAGGCTTTATAGACAGGTGCACCCAAGGGATTGTGGGATCCCTTGGGACTCCAGGGGATAAGCCTTCTGGTGGTTAGACATGGTATTTACAGATTTACATACATAACAACACTACCCCCCCCCCCCCCCCCCAAAGACAATAGTGTAACTATTTACAATGTGAGTCGATCTGGGGCCTTCCTTTCCCTGGTTGATCGTCTCGGTGCAAATGCTGGTTTTGGTGAATCGTTTGTTGGGCCCTTGCTGGGCTGTTGCGCAGTTGGCCTTGCTGGGCTGCTGGGGGTGGTGAGTCCTGCTGGGGTGCTGCAGGTGATGGGTTCTGCTTCATGGCCAACCACTGGGTTGGTTGCCACATGTGTATGTGTGTTGAAAGGTGGAGTCTATTGTGGGTTGTTCTGGATAGTCTGTAACTCTGAGTTTGGTTTGGTCCAAGTGTTTCCTGCAGGTGAGTCCATTTGAGAGTTTGACCACAAACGCTCTACTCCCCTCTTTGACCAAAACAGTGCTAGGAAGCCACTTGGGACCTTGTCCATAGTTCAACACAAATACAGGATCACTTATTTCAATTTCATGTGACAATTTGCACGATCATGATATGTATTCTTTTGAAGCCGCCTGCTCTCTACCTGTTCGTGTAGATCAGGGTGTACTAACGAGAGCCTTGTCTTAAGTGCCCTTTTCATGAGCAGTTCAGCGGGAGGAACCCCAGTGAGCGAGTGGGTCTTGTACGGTAACTAAGCAGAACTCGGGATAAGCGAGTCTGCAGTGAGCCTTCAGTTACCCTTTTCAAGCTCTGCTTGATTGTTTGAACTGCTCGTTCTGCCTGACCGTTGGACGCTGGTTTAAAGGGGGCAGATGTGACATGTTTGATCCCATTGCGGATCATGAACTCCTTGAACTCGGCACTGGTAAAGCACGGCCCACTGTCACTTACAAGGACATCAGGCAGGCCGTGCATTGCAAACATGGCCCATAGGCTTTCAATGGTGGCAGCGGACGTGCTTGCCGACATTGTCACGCATTCAATCCATTTGGAGTATGCATCTATAACCACTAAGAAAATGTTCCCAAGAATGGGCTTGCATAGTCGACATGGACCCTGGACCATGGTTTGGAGGGCCAGGAGCATAAACTTAGTGGCGCCTCCCTGGGTGCATTGCTTAACTGTGAACATGTATTACATTTGTGCATGCAGGACTCTTAAGTCTGCATCGATACTGGGCCACCACATGTGGGATCTGGCTATCGCTTTCATCATTACGATGCCTGGGTAAACACATGCTAACGCTTCTTTTTCAATCATACTGTAGGCCCTTGTGGCCTTAGACAGACTTCTGGATGCATAAGCAACTGTTTGCAATTTCCCAAATTCATTAGCTTGTTGCAATACACACCTGACCCCGTACGACGAAGCATCACATGCTCGTACCAAACGTTTACATGGGATCGTACAACACAAGCAATTTGTTTGAACATAACAGCTTCCTAGCTTTCTCAAAGGCATTTTCTTGGCTTTTACCCCATAACCATTCATTTCCTTTATGCAGTAAAGGGTGCAGGGGTTCTAACAATGTGCTAAAACCTGGTAAGAAGTTACCAAAATAGTTCAGGAGTCCTAGAAACGACAACTGCTCCGTCACATTCTGTGGTCTCAATGCGTTCTTGATTGCCTCCATCTTCGAATCGGTGGACCTGATGCCGTCCGCCGCGATTCTTCAGGCACCAGAAAAACGCACTTCGAGCGTTTTAGCCTGAGCCCCACACGATTAAGCCGACTAAGCACATCCTCCAGGTTCTGCAGGTGCTCGACGGTGTCCCGACCTGTAACCAAGATGTCATCCTGGAAGACCATGGTGTGCAGGACCAACTTCAGCAAGCTTTCCATGTTCCTCTGGAATATTGCCACGGACGATCGAATCCCAAATGGGCATCTGTTGTAAATGAAGAAACCTTTGTGTGTGTTGATGCAGGTGAGGCCTTTTGATGATTCCTCCAGCTCCTGCGTCATGTAGGCCGAGGTCAAGTCCAGCTTCATGAAGGTTTTCCCTCCCGCCAGCGTCACAAATAGGTCATCTGCCTTCGGTAGTGGGCATTGATCCTGCAGCAAGAAACAATTGATAGTTACTTTGTAATCACCACAGATTCTGATGGTGCCATCTCCCTTGAGGACTTGAACAATCGGACTGGCCCACTCATTGAAATCGATCGGTGAAATGATGCCTTCTCGTTGCAGCCTGTCCAGTTTGATCTGCACCCTCTCTCTCATCATGTAAGGTATCGTTCTCGCCTTGTGATGGATGGGTCGCACCGCCAGAATCAAATGGATCTGCACTTTTGCTCCTTGGAACTTTCTGATGCCTGGTTCGAACAGCGAGGGGAACTTGTTTAGGACCTGGGTGTCGCCGACGGACGAAAGCCCTCAGACGTCGTCCTAATTCCAGTGTATCGTTCCCAGCCAGCTCCTGCCAAAGAGCGTGGGGCCATCACCTGGTAACACCCAAAATGGTAACTCGTGCACCGCTCCATCGTAGGAGACCTTTACGGTAGTACTGCCAATTACGGGAATCAGTTCCTTTGTGTACGTTCTTAGTTTAGTACGAATGGGAGTCAGGACTGGCCTTGAGGCCTTGCTGCACCACAATTTATCAAAAGTCTTTTTGCTCATTATGGAGTGGCTTGCGCCCGTGTCCAGCTCCATTGACACCGGGAGTCCATTTAATTCAACCTTCAGCATCATTGGGGGCACTTTGTGGTAAATGTGTGCACCCCATATACATCTACCTCCTCGGTCTGAGGCTCTGATTCATCGTGATCCACCGTGGATCTGTGCTCCTCTGGAACATGGTGGTTTGCAGGATTAGCAGGGTTTGCAGCTTGCCTGCACACTCGTTGGAGGTGTCCCATTGTTCCACAGCCCTTGCAAACGTATCCTTTGAAGCGGCATGAATGGAAACGATGATCACCCCCGCAGCGCCAACAAGATGTTAATGGCTTTGTATTCACCACCCTTGATGGTGGACTCTGAGTCATCTGCGGACTTGCAGCTGCAGGCGTGTAAGTCCTACCCTGTACATTTCGATTTGAAAACAACGTTACTTTGTTCACAGTACTTGTAGCAGCACTCGTGTGCTGAGAAATTTGTTTGGTATTGTCACTGGTGGTGATAAACGCATGGGCTATCGCTATGACTTTACTCAAGGTTGGGGTCTCTACAGTCAAAAGTTTGCGAAGTATTACTTCATGGCCAATGCCAAGTAAAAGAAGTCCCTGCGCATGTGCTCCAAGTGTCCTTCAAATTCGCAATGTCCTGCAAGGCACCATAACTCGGTGACGTAGCTCGCCACTTCCTGGCCTTCAGACCTCTTGTACATGGAGAACCGATAGCTTGCCATCAGAACGCTTTCCTTCGGGTTTAAATGCTCCCGGATCAGTGTGCACAGCTCATCATACGACTTGTCTGGGTTTTGCTGGAGCGAGCAGATTTTTCATGAGGCCATATGTTGGTGCCCCGCAGACGGTGAGGAGAATCGCTCTTCATTTGGCAGTGTTCGCTTCTCCTACCAACTCGTTCGCTACAAAGTATTGGTCGAGTCGCTCCACGAAGGTTTCCCAATCATCTTCCTCTCAAATTTCTCCAGGATGCCCACGGTTCTCTGCATTGTTGGTGTGGGGTTCATCATTTGTATCTCGTCGCCAGTTGTTATGTCTTGAATAAAGTCAGACGAGATACTGCAAGCTCAAAATAAGGTGTGACCGTAGTCCTATATTACAGATCTCAGAGTGCCTTTCCAGCCTGTGAGGCCTCCTTATATACAGGTGCTCCCAAGGGGTTGTGGGATCCCTTGAGACTCCAGGGGATAAGTCTTCTGGTGGTTAGACATGGTATTTACAGGTTTACATACATAACACCTACCATTATGTGTTGTTAGTTGGTATGATTGGACAAGAACGAGAGTGAGTGTGAGGGGTGGCTAGTGAGATGGGGAAGTGATAATGTAGATAGAGAGAAAGGGATGGGTGGAGGTGCAAAGTAAGTCGGTGTGAGTAAGGATGTGCAGGTGTAGGGTAGGGAAGGCAGAATGATCGGGATGTGATGAGTGGCACAGCAGAATGAGGTTGAGTGGCTCTGCAATAATGTTTCATGATCCACTGAGATTATTGAAAGGTTTGAATCACTGCAGCTGGTCCTCCTGACGACATCCCTGCTTGTGTCCTCCTGAGCAATTTGCAATTAGGCTGCGTTGGTGTCATAGGGAAGTCTTTCCCATCCATTAGAATGGAAGAGAACCTCCCTGTACTCTGTGACTCAATCCATAAGCATCTGGAGGGCGTCATGGGAGAGCCTGGGTGAATCACTTCTGTGTTGTGAATGTCAGTGTTTGCAGCACCTCAATGCTGCACAACACTGACAGCAGAACTGTCAAAAGCAGTGTGCGCATAATCCCTTTAAGGAAACTGGCTGATGATGCGTCATCAAATGATGTCATCAGACTGGCTTCCTCTTAATTGGCTGGGGAGCCTGTAGGGCAGGCTTAACAAGCCCCAGCCAATGAAAATTGGGTACAGAGGGCAGGCTGCAGAGGGGAGCGCATTTCCCACACTCGGCCGACCCCAGTCGCACTGAATTCACCACGCGTGGCGAAATCACGGCCTTTGTGCGTAGAAGTATTTCCTAATTTCATTCCTGAAAGGTCTGGCTCTAATTTTTATACTATGCCCTCTCATTGTAGACTCCCCAACCAATGGAAATAGTTTCTCTCTCGCTATCCTATCTGTTCCCCTTAATATCTTGAAAGCCAGATAGGGGAAACATCCTTCCAGCATTTACCATTTAAGAATTTTATGTGTTTCCACCTCCGTAAAATTGCCCGTCTCCACCCCTGCCTCAGTTTGTCTGCTGCTGAAGTCCTCATCCATGTCTTTGTTTAACCTAGACTTGACTACTCCAATGCACACCTGGCTGGCTTCCTACATTCTACCCTATGTAAACTTGAGGTCATCCAAAACTCAGCTGCCTCTGTCCTAACTTGCACCAAGTTCCGTTTACCTCCTCGATTTCAAAATCCTCATCCTTGTTTACAAATACCTCCATGGCCTCGCCCCTCCCTATCGCTGTAAACTGCTTCAGCCCCACAACCCTGCCCCCCCCGGCCCCCGCACCCCGAGATATCTGCTCTCCTCGAATTCTGTCTTCTTGAGTATCCCTAATTACAATCGCTCAACCATCGGTAGCCATGCCTTCAGCTGCCTAAGCCCTAAGCTCTGGAACTCACTCCCTAAACCCCTCTGCCTCTCCACATCTCTTTCCTCCTTTAAGATGCTCTTTAAAACCTACCTCTTTGTGCTAGCTTTTAGTCATCTGCTGTAATTTCTTCTTATGTGGCTTGGTGTCAAATCTTTGTCTTATAACACTTCTGTGAAGCACCTTGGGATGTTTTACTACGTTAATCATCATCATAGGCAGTCCCTCGAAATCGAGGAAGACTTGCTTCCACTCTAAGGGCCCAAGTTTCGGGCCGCGCCTAGAACGGCGCAGCCCCGACCTGGACGCCCGTTTTTTGCGCCACAAAGTGCGCCTAAAAAAAACTTCCACATTCTCCGGCTCCCTGCAGGTCCTCTGGCCCTCGGCGTGGCGCAGCACGAGCAGTGGGGGGCGGAGCTAGGTCCCTGCGCTGAAAACAGTGCCGGGACCTCTGCACATGCACGCTACAGTGGGCGCGCATGTGCAGTAGCTCCAGGCGCCCAAAACTGTGTGGGAGGGGCCTGAAGCACGCAGCCCCTAGCCCTGGCCCAATGGCTTCACTGGGGCTGCGTGCATAAGGCTCCTCCCAAGGCCAGCTCCTGCTTCCTCCTGACCGGACTCGACTCCCGCTTCCCCCGCCCCCGGACCGGACCGGACCCGACCCGTGCTCTCCCCCCCGCCCCCTGCACCCTACCTGACCTCCCTCTCCCTCCCCCCCGACCCGAACCAACCCGACCTCCATCCTCCCCCCCCCGACCCGACCCATGCTCCCGACCGCTCCCCCCGACCCGACCCCCGCTCCCCCCGACCCGACCCCCACTCCCGACCCCGGACCCCGGACACGACCCAACCCAATGCCACCTACCTGTAAATCTGGTGCTGGGGACGGGCCCTGCCTGAAGTCTTGGGCCCGGCCGGGCCCGGCCCGTTCAGAATCCCCCCCCCCCGCTTCTCCTTCCCCCCTTCTCCTTCCCCCCCTTCTCTTTCCCCCCCTTCTCCTTTCCCCCCCTTCTCCTTCCCCCCCTTCTCCTTTACCCCCCCTTCTCCCTTCCCGTTCTCCTTCCCCCTTCCCCTTCTCCTTTCCCGCCCCTTCCCCTTCTCCTCTCCCCCCCCTTTCCCCTTCTCTCTTCTCCCTTCCCCTTCTCCTTCCCCTTCTCCTCTCCCCCCTTCCCCTTCTCCTCCCCCCCTTTCCCCTTCTCATCTCCCCCCCTTTCCCCTTCTCCTCTCTTCTCCCTTCCCCTTCTCCTCTCCCCCCCTTTCCCCTTCTCCTCCTCTCCCCCCCTTCTCCTCCTCCCCCTTCCCCTTCTCCTCCTCCCCCCCTTCTCCCCCCCCTTCTCCTCCATCCCTCCCTCTCTGCCTCCCTCCCTCCCCTCCCTCTGCCCCCCCTCTCTCCCTTTACCCCCCTCCTCCCCCTCCCCTCGCTGTCAGAAACACAGACACTGACAGACAGAGAGTGAGAGACACACACAGACAGACAGAGAGATAGAGACACTGACAGAGATACACTGAGGGGGACATCCCAGCATGCTGTTGGATGGCTCCTGGTGCTGCATTCGGTAAGTAGAAAATGTTTTATTTATTGATTTAAAAAAAAATTATTACTTATTAATTTTTTTTGATTGATTTATTGGTTGATTTATTGATGTTTTATCATTTATTATTGATGATGGCTCTTTATTTGTAAAACTGAAGTGTTTAATGTTTGTAAACTTCCCTTTAAACCCCCCCCCATTCCCTATGCCTGATTTGTAACCTACGACTGATTTTCTAAAGTGTAGACAAGGTTTTTTCGAGCGTACAAAAATCTTCACTTACTCCGTTCTAAGTTAGTTTGAAGTAAGTTTTCACTGCCGAAACTTTGAAAACAGGCGTAAGTGGCCGGACACGCCCCCTTTTGAAAAAAAAATTCTGTTCCAAAGTGAAACAGTTCTAACTGACTAGAACTGGAGCAAACTAAATGCCGAGAATTTGAATTTCTAAGATATTCCGTTCTACACCATTTGCTGCAAAAAATCAGGAGCAACTGAGGCTGAAACTTGGGCCCTAAAAGTGAGTTCTCAGGTGGCTGTTCAGTCCAATGTTGGAATTACAGTCTCTGTAACAGGTGGGGCAGACAGTGGTTGGTAGAAAGAGTGGGTGGGGAGCCTGGTTTGCTGCACATTCCTTACGCTGATTGCGCTTGGTTTCTGCATGCTCTCGGCGACGAGACTTGAGATGTTCAGCGCCCTCCCAGTTGCTCTTCCTCCACTTTGTGCGGTCTTGAGCCAGGGACTCCCAGGTGCCGGTGTTAAAGATGCTCTATAAATAGAAGTTGTTGTTTCAATGAGTAATTTTCCTAAACTCTTGGGAATGGAGGCCTAGTCTATTCAATCTCTCCTCATAAGACATGGTTAGTTTATAAAGAGGCAAGATTAGGATGGACACAAACAAGACAAAACAACACAGTTGCAGTAAACTGTTATGAACAAGATGCCAATGAGGAAAGTGGTACACCACAGTAAACAGTATGAAAATGACTAATTATTAATATACTGATCATTATTGCAGCATCAATCCCACAGTGAGTGATCATATATGACCCATTTAAATACCAATGGCAATAATTTGGCACCTATGGACATTAAAGGGTTGAAATTAGTATCCATTGCGCCCGTTATGTGGGCGTAGAACTGGTGTGAAGCATACCAACTTAGCAGTGGCACAGAAGATGCCCAATCTGCACAGGCATTGGTCCCAATGAGGAATTCGTGGGTCATTTTTTGTCAAAAAAAAAATGTTCCCTAAAACATTTAATTTAATGCAATTTCTATTAATTTTTAAAAAGTGAAGTGTTTTTTTTATTTATGTTTCTGTTTAATTTGATTTTAGGGGTATTATCATTGATAGTAATGGGAGCTCGGAGCTCCCATCACTATCAATGAGAATACTACATTGTGATTGGTGGTTCAGGGCCATGTGATCCTAGGATGCATATACGCTCCTAGAATATGTGGGCCCCTGCGCTGGACTGCGCATCGAGGCCTCGGAGTAGAAGTTTTCTTTCGTCTGGGACCACCAGGTACATTTGGAAATATTTTTGTGGTTGGAGTCATCTGTCCGCGGGAAACCTCCAACTGTAATTTCAGGACCATTGTCTCCTTTGCACTTCGCGTGTCAGCCGTGGCTCAGTGGGTAGCACTCACACATTTAATGTCAGAAGGTTGTGAGTTTTAATCCCACTCCAGCGACTTAAGCACAAAAATCCAGGATATGTTAAATTGAAGTCCCGTCTGCCCCCTCAGGTGGATGTACGGGAAACTGCGTACAGTTTTGGTTTTGATATTTAAGAAAGGATATACTTGCTTTGTAGGCAGTTCAGAGAAGGTTCACTCGGTTGATTCCAGAGATGAGGGGGTTGACTTATGAGGAAAGATTGAGTCGGTTGGGCCTCTACTCATTGGAATTTAGAAGAATGAGAGGTGATCTTATCGAAACGTATTAGATTATGAGGGGGCTTGACAAGGTGGATGCAGAGAGGATGTTTCCACTGATAGGGGAGACTAGTACTAGAGGGCATAATCTTAGAATAAGGGACCGCCCATTTAAAACTGAGATGAGGAGGAATTTCTTCTCTCAGAGGGTTGTAAATCTGTGGAATTCGCTGCCTCAGAGAGCTGTGGAAACTGGGTCACTGAATAAATTTAAGACAGCAATAGACAGTTTCTTAACCAATAAGGGAATAAGGGGTTATGGGAAGCAGGCAGGGAAGTGGACCTGAATCCATGATCGGATCAGCCATGATCGTATTAAATGGCAGAGCAGGCCCGAGGAGCCATATGGACTACTCCAGCTCCTATTTCTTATGTTCTTACGTAAAAATTACTTAATTAGCTGTAAAGAGTTTTAGGACATCTTAAGGTCGTGAAGGGCACTATATTTAAGCAAGTCTTTTTTCTCCAACCTATTTCCAGCTTCTCACCAGCATCCTCTTTTCTTCTTCTGCTCACTTCCTAGGTAAGAACTAGTCAGAGTTACGTTATGGGGGCTAGGCCTTAACCATGCTCCTCCGAATTGGTGCATCGGTTGTATAATAAGGAAACGCATCGGTCAGCAGAGTGGACATCTTACCGCTTGAGTGCAAGAGTAACATGATGAAGGTGAGCTCTTTTCTTTTTGCTTGCACATGTTAGGTTGCAAAACAGACTGCAGCCATAGGCAACTGTAATAAGAACAGAGATCTTATGAAATTGACTCGCAATTACTGAATGCACATAAAGACTTGAAGATACAGTGGGGTTTCTCCTAACCTAATACAAGCGATAGTTAACTCTGCACTTGAAATTCTGCATGTATTGAACAATTTTCAATAATGCTCACTCGGACAGCGCTCCTCTCTGTATTTGTACCATTATCAGTTTCAAGATAAGGGCACCCTAGAGATAATGGCCCCGATATTTACGGGGAGGTGGAGAGAGAGCAGAGGCACGTGTCAGCTGCCAAAAAACACGGAAATACCAGGAAGGCGGAGGTCCTGCCGAATTTAATCTGACTGGCTCCCAGGCAGGAAAGACGGCAGAACAAGTCAGCCGCCGGGGACCAGAGTGGCTTTACTCCGATGCTCCCAAACCCTCCGCAGTTAAACTGGAATTAGTCAGGTCTGCAGAGGGTTGTGATCAGGTTTCAGATTTTTTACAATTTAACCTGCCCCCCCATGACCCTCTCCCGCCCGTCGAGGGTGGGGCGAGGGGGGGTGACGAGGCGCGGGTGGGGTGGGGATGGGTGTTAATATCAAAGCCACTGCATCCTGGCCAACATTCATCCCTCAACCAACATCACCAAAACAGATTAACTGATTATTCATCTTATTGCTGTTTGTGAGACCTTGTCTATGCAAATCAGCTGCAAAACAAGTGATTGCAGTTCAATTATACTCATTATTTATGAAACGTTCTGGGACACCTTAACACAAAATGCATGCAAGTTCTTTCGTTCCTTGTTCTTAGACAGTTTCAGGACTATTTGGTTTAAAACTGCCTGTTAGGAATCAGGCATTCTATTATTTGACTTCATTTCGAAGTTACATCAGATTGTGCCTTGACCTAGCTCTGTATGCTGAAGGCATTTCTATCTTTAGATCTGGAATAATGTTCTGGTCTTAATAGAGCAGGTATCATGACAAAATATGGCTCATGGCAACATCTCTTACTGAAAAAATAAGGCCCACTTCCCTTATTCCCTAATACCACGTAAATGCTCTCACGTCTACAAGTCTTTGCAACCCTTTAAACATTTATTATAATTGTGTTCTGGAATCAGAGGTTTAGGTGGATGAACCAGAAGCAAGAACTGATATGAGTGATCCTGCAGTAGTGAGCTCCCAGTGGTTGAATGGCTCTCGCAGGGAGCACATGCTGCTAAATCAGTGAGCTCAGCATTTTAACGAAAATCTGTCATTTCTTAAGATGTTCTCTCTGACAGTGCCATTTCCTACTGGACCATGGAGTCGCCCCATTATGTAAATATGTGTAGATACTACAGTAGAAATTCAACAAGGAATCAGGAGGCTAGATTGGGCATGGTTGCGGCTGTACTTTTGGGCACTACGAGTGCCCATAGGGTTCCAAAACGGCATCCATGGTGCATGCTCATATTCCTGTCCACCGGAGGTATGTAAAACAAGCAGATCATGATGACAATCGGTGTGCAATGCTGATTTGACACCAACACTGCTATTTTGAAGCTCCACACTCCAGCTGACACCCTCTCATAAAAGCTCACACAGTTGAACATGCGTTAAACAACATGAAGGAGCCCCCACCAGCGCAATTTAAAGGGATCATCAACTATTTACAGGTTAGTTGCTGGTTTATTTCTTCTGGCTGTTGCTACAGTTCTACATATTTATGGTGCTTCCTTAAGTTGTTCCTGTAAGTGTGCTGGGAGTGATGTGACGGCTGCAGAAGTACTTTCTGCTAACTTCCAGGCTTCTGCATAAACCAGTTGCTCCCAGATATGAGTGCACTAGTAGCCTTCCTCTTGGAATTGATATGAACGGAAGAATGAGGCCACGCAGAGCAGGACAAGCTGCAAGAAGAGGGTGGAGGAGGAGGGGCAGAAGGGCTCTCAGCAGGAGGCCATATCTGCAAATGGTGTTCAGGGAGCAATTCTCCAACCTGAACCTCAGCAAGGAACAATGTATGAGACATCTGTGCCTCACTAAGGAGGACACATCACTGAAATCTTCCCCCTGCTGCAGCCACAACTACAGCCCTGGGGCAGGGCAAGGCCCGCATTGCCAGAGGCTGTGAAAGTGAGTGTGGCTATGAAGGTTTATGCATCTGGCTCCTTCCAGGCTGGTGCTGGAGAAATTAGCAACATCTCGTAGTTTGCAGTGCACTGCTGCACTGAGGCTCTCTGTGCAAAGAGAGCTAACTTTATTTCATTCCCTCTTGATAGAAAGAAGCAGGCAGAGCAAGCACGAAGGTTTGCAAGGAATGTAGGCTTCCGCATGGGTGCCATTGACTGCATGCACATTGCTTTGTGGGTGCCTGATGGCAACTCTGCCATGTGCCTGAGCCAAAAGGAATTCCACTGCCTCAACGTGCAGCCAGTGTGTGACCACAGGCAAAGCATCATCCAGAACAATGCCAGGTATCCTGGCAGCAGTCATGATGCGTTCATTCTGCAGCAGTCTGCTTTGCCAGCTGTATTTCAGCAAACCAAAGGGTGGCCACTGGACAACAAGGGTTATCCATCTCCATAACATCGCCTGCCTCCACCCCTACCTCAGCTCATCTGCTGCTGAAGCCTTCATCCATGCCATTGTTACCTCTAGACTTGACTATTCCATCGCACACCTGGCTGGCCTCCTACATTCTACCCTACGTAAACTTGGGGTCATCTAAAACTCAGCTTGTACCAAGTTCCATTCACCTCCTTGATTTCAAAATCCTCATCCTTGCTTACAAATCTCTCCATGGCCTCGCCCCTCCCTATCTCGGTAAACTCCTTCAGCCCCACAACCCCCGAGATATCTGCGCTCCTCAAATTCTGCCTTCTTAAGAATTCCTGATTATAACTGCCCAATCATTGGCAGCCGTGCCTTCAACTGTCTAGACCCTAAGCTCTGGAACTCCCTCCTTAAAACTCTTCACCTCTCTACATCTCTTTCCTCCTTTAAGATGTTCCTTAAAACTTACCTCTTTGACCAAGCTTTTAGTCATCTGCTGTAATTTCTTCTTATGTGGCTTGGTGACAAAACTTTGGATTATAACACTCCTGTGAATTGCCTTGCGATGTTTTACTATGTTAAAGATGCTATATAAATAGAAGTTGTTGTTTCTGTTATGTTCAGAATAACTCCATAAGACTGTATACTGTAAGCTCAAACTGTTGTGACCTTGGTCTCTTTAATGTAACTCCAGAGTGAGGAAGCAGCATGGTAGACTGCCTTTTATACCTGCTTGCCCAGGGTGTGCAGGTGACCTTGTGTCTCTCACAGGTGCGCCCCTGGTGGCAAGTCTTACATGTTGGTAATGTTTACATACATAACATCACCCCCCTCCCCATCCCCCCAAAGTCTTAGATACAAGTTATTTACAAGTTGAGACGATCTGGGGCTCTATGTTCCTGGGTTGATCACCTGAGTTGAAGTCCTGGCATAGGTGAGTCGGTCGGATCACTGCTGCACTGCAGTGTGGCTGATCTGATCGGACTGTCGGGCATGGTGGGTTCATCCTCGTGATTGACCGCGAGGTCGATTGCTAGTTAGGTGTGTGTTGGTGGATCAATGGTGGTAATGTCCTCTTCAAACTTTTCTTGGTTGTCAGTGAATCGCAGTTTGGTCTGATCCAAATGCCTTCTGCATGTTTGTCCATTTGAAAGTTTGACAACAAACACTCTATTCCCCTCCAGTGCCAGCAACCCATTTGGGACCATGACCGTAATTGAGAACAAACACAGGGTCATTAACCTCAATGTCGCGTGATACAGCCGCATGATCGTGGTACATGTTATGCCGGTGATGCCGGGTTTCTACATGATCATTGAGATCTGAGTGGACTAAGGAGAGCCTGGTTTTGAGTGCTCTCTTCATTAGCAATTCGGCAGGTGGAACACCAGTAAGCGAGTGGGGTTGCGTCCGGTAGCTGAGCAGAATCCAAGATAACCGGGTCTGTAGGGAACCGTCCGTCACGTGTTTCAAGCTCTGCTTGAAAGTTTGGACTGCCCGTTCCACTTGACCATTGGATGCGGGCTTAAATGGAGCAGACCTGACATACTTGATGCCATTGCGGGTCATGAACTCGTTGAATTCCGAGCTGGTGAAACATGGTCCATTGTAACTAACAAGGATGTCGGGCAAACCATGGATGGCGAACATGGCCCGGAGGCTTTCAATGATGGCAGTGGACGTACACGATGACATTATTATACATTCAATCCATTAGAGTAAGCGTCCACTGCTAGTAGGAACATCTTTCCTAGAAAGGGGCCAGCGAAATTTACGTGGACCCTGGACCACGGTTTGGAGGGCCATGACCACAGACTCAGTGGGGACTTGGTGCATTGCTCAACTGTGAGCAAGTGTTACATTGGTGTACGCATGACTCCAATTCCGAGTCAATGCCAAACATGCGACCTGGCGATAGCCTTCACCATGACTACGCCTGGGTGGATACTGTGGTAGGTCGTGTATAAACGTTTCCCTGCCTTTTTTTGACAAAACTACGCGATTCCTCCATAGGAGACAATCCGAATGGATGGACATTTCATCCTTGCGTTGGTAAAATGGCTCAATTTCGTCTTGCATTTCCCCGGGAACAGCCAACTAGCTCCCATTAAGGACGCAGCTTTTTACTAGTGATAGCACAGGGTCCTGGCTAGTCCAGGTCCTGATCTGGCGAGCCACGATGGGTGACTCCCTCGCTCTCAAAAGCATCCATTACAAGAAGCAAGTCTGCGAGTTGCGCGATTTCCACCCCGGTGGGGGGCAATGGTAGCCAACTGAGGGCATCAGCACAGTTCTCAGTGCCTGGTCTGTGGCGGATGACATTGTCATACGCAGATAATGTTAGCACCCATCTTTGGATGTTATAAGGGGTTCTCGGGGAGTGTTGTTGTGCCTTGGGTGTCTCTCTCTGGGCTTCTGCCCTCACAGCTTATGCCTGGCCTGTGAGGTACCCTGAGTGCTGCAAGAGCACCCCTGGAGAGACTGTGTCCACAGCTTATGAAGGGGGTTTTTGAGACTCGTGCGTCCCCACAGCTTATGCCTAGCCTGTGAGGCACCTGTGAGTGTCAAACACTCCTAACCCCTTCTTCCCTAGCCTGTGACACACAGTTGAGCGTTTTCAAGGCGCTCCTAGCTTCCCTTACACTGTTCTGACATAAGACTCACGATCAGCAGATGTAATACAATAGAACTGAGACAAGGTGATTCCAAGAGGAAGTTAGGCTTCCAATTTATTCGACAAGGTGTATCTCAACAAACAGCAATACACCAACAAAACAATCCCCCTAAATCCCACTAAATGGACACAACGAAAATTTTTACACAAGTTTACCAGTACAATGCCCAACCTCCCACCTTTTCTGGCCTAACTGAGTAGGGAGTTCTGGGGACCAGAGGTTATACTCACTACTGTGCCTTCTGCAGCCTGGTGATTTGTTTCTTCTATCTTCGGTGTCTTCGGACACTGGTTTTCCTTCAGTGTCGAGAGGCTTGCTGGTTGTTGGATCACAAGAGCAGGGAACCACACACAATGCGTCAGAAACCCCTTTTTATAGCCAGATTATCCAGTCCACCTCTCCTGCTGAAATCGATCCTTCCCATTGGTGGGCTTTGTGATTTTGAAAAATGCAGCAGTTTTAGATTATTGCAGGTTTTTTCCACTGATGTTAACCTACTCAAGGTTTGAGTAGGTGTTGATTGCGTTGGCCTCCTGTAGCCATTGTGTAGGCCTTTGGGTTGTTTTGGGTTCCCTAGTTTCTGAAGGTCTGCATAATTTTCCTCCAATTCAGTTTTTCTAACCTACTCAAAGTTTGAATAGGTGTTGATTGGGTTGGCCTCCTGTAGCCATTGTGTCGGCCCTTGGTTTGTTTTGGGTTCCCTAGTTTTCTGAAGGTCTGAATAATTTCCTTCCATAGTGTAAACATGGGGAAGACAATACCCCGATAATGGCGATGAGTCAGTCCCACAGTTTTCGAGCAAGTGCTCTCCCATTGGCTTTAAAGCCCCATGCTTCGGGCTGACTCTGTCCTACCATTGACCCTCTGGTATCCTTCCCCGTCCAATCACTGCTCTGCCAAGGTCAAACCATCTCAGTTTCAATGTCACATTGCAGCACAGACAGATCCCACAGCCCTTTTCCTTCTGGGTAAAATGACGGGATTTTCGTCCTCCCCTACAGTGTTAATACCTTTGCTTTCTGAGAATAGCGAAATGAGCGGTTTGTGGTCGAATTTGACTCGAACCGGAGTCCAAAAAAGTATTGGTGCATTTTCTAACCCCGTATACGCATGCTAATGTTTCTTTCTCAACCAAACTGTCGGCTCTTTCAGCCTTGGATAAACTTCTGAACGCATATGTAACCAGTTGCAGTTTGCCTGACACATTGGCTTGCTGCAATTCACAACCGACCCCGTACGAAGATGCATCACAAGCTAGTACTAAACGTTTACACGGGTCATACAATACAAGTAACTTGTTAGAACATAGCAGGTTTCTGGCCTTATTAAAGGCTGTCTCTTGAGATTTACCCCAAACTCAGTCGTCACCCTTGCGTAGCAATAAATGCAAGGGTTCCAGCAAAGTGCTCAACCCCGGTAGAAAGTTACTAAAATAGTTGAGGAGGCCCAGGAACGAACGCAGCTGTTCTGTGGTCTCGGTGCATTCTTGATGGCCTCCATCTTGGAGTCCCTGAATCTGATGCCTTCCACCGCAATCTTTCTTCCCAGGAAAACACATTTGGAGCATTTCAGCCTGAGTCCCACTCTGTCCAGTCGCTTTAGAACCTCTTCCAGGTTGTACAAGTGTTCGGTGATGTTGCGACCAGTGATCAGGACGTCGTCTTGAAACACCACAGTGTGCGGGACCGATTTCAGCAGACTCTCCATGTTCCTCTGGAAGATGGTCACAGCCGAGCAAATCCCAAAAGGGCATCTGTGGAATATGAACAGTCCTTTGTGCGTGTTGATGCACGTCAATTTTTTTGAAGGTTCAGCCAGCTCCTGTGTCATGTTAGCAGAGGTTAGATCCAGCTTGGTGAACGACTTCCCCCTGCTAGGGTTGCGAACCGGTCATCCACTTTGGGTAGTGAGTACTGGTCCTGTAATGAGACTCGGTTGATCGTTACCTTGTAGACCCCGCAGATTCTGACCATCCCATCGCTTTTCAACACCGGAACAATTGGACTGGCCCGCTCGTTAAACTCGACTGGTGATATGATCCCCTCTCGTTGAAGTCTGTCCAGCTCGATCTCAACTTTCTCTCGTATCATATATGGAACCGCTCGGGCCTTGTTATGAACGGGTCGTGCATCAGGGACTAGATGGATTTGAACTTTGGCACCTGTGAAGTTGCCGATGCTTGGCTCAAATAACGACGAGAATTTGTTTAGCACTTGGGCACACAAGGTGTCAGCCGTCGAAGACAGTGCTTTGATGTCGTCCCAGTTCCATCGGATTTTTCCTAGCCAGCTTCTGCCGAACAGCGTTGGGCCATCGCCTGGCATAATCCATAGTGATAAATCATGCACAATTCCATCGTACGATACCTTCACTGCCACACTACCAATGACTGGTATGAGCTTTTTGGTGTAAGTGCGCAGCTTGGTGTGAATCGGGCTTAGTTTTGGCCTTTGTGCCTTGTTGCCCCACAGTTTCGCAAAAGCCTTCTGGCTCATAATTGACTGATTTGCCCCTGTGTCCAATTCCATGGAGACTGGAATGCCGTTTAATTTAACTTTCAACATTATCGGAGGTCTTTTGGTGGTGAAGGTGTATACCCAATACACTTCCTCTTCAGCCTCGGTTTGAGTTGCCTCTCTTACTCGTTCAGTGTGATCTGCGCCGGATCGGTCATCTTCTGCCGACTCTGCCATGTGGTGAGTCACAGTACATTTACACATTCACTGGAGGTGCCCCATTGTTCCACAGCCCTTGCACACATAGTGCTTCAATCGACATTGATGGGCCCGATGATTCCCCCACAGTGTCAACATGGTGTTAATGGGTTCGCATTCACGCCCCACAGCGGACTCTGAGTCCACCTAGGTCTGGCCTTTGCAGGCGTGTAGGCCCTGCCATATACAGTTCTGCCTGCGGAAGGCATTATTTTATGCATAGTACTTGCCAGTGAGCTTCAATGCTGCAAAGATATCTGTTTAGTGTTATTGTTCATGGACATGAAAGCCTGGGATCTAGGGATTCGGCAGACAGCAGTTTGCGAAGAATGACCTCGTGGCCGAATCCAAGCACGAAAAGGTCCCGCAACATTTCCCCAAAAAATCCAGCAAATACACACGGTCCCACAAGGCATCTTAGGTCGGCGACATAGCTCGCCACGTTCTGGCCTTCGGGGCGATGGTGCGTGTAAAAGCAATACCTGGCCATTATGATGCTCTCCTTCGGCTTCGGGTGTTCCCGAACCAGCATGCACAACTCTGCATATGTCTTCTCCATTGGTTTTGTCGGTGCTAGCAGATTTTTGATGAGGCCATATAGCGTGGACCCACAAACGGTGAGGACAATTGCCCTGCGCTTGACCGCAGTCTCTTCCGTATCCAACAGTACTTGACCAGCCACGAAGTACTGGTCAAGACGCTCAATGAAGGCTTCCCAATCATCACCTTCAACAAATCTCTCAAGAATACCAAAGGCAACCATAACCGTGTGAAAGTTCGTGATCTGTTAATTGTTGCCAATTGTTATCTTCAGAATAACTCCACAAGACTGTATACTGCAAGCTCAAACTGTTGTGATCTTGGTCTCTTTAATATAACTCCAGAATCAGGAAGCAGCATGGTAGACTGCCTTTTATACCTGCTTGCCCAGGGTGTGCAGATGACCTTTGAGTTTCCAATAGGTGCGCCCGTGGTGGCAAGTCTTATACACGAGTAAAGTTTACATACATAACAGTTTCAATGAGATCACCTCTCATTTTCCTAAACTCTTGTGAATAGAAGCCTAGTCTATTCAATCTCTCCTCATAGGACGTGGTTAGTTTATAAAGAAGCAAGATTAGGATGGACAGAAACATGACAAAACAACACAGTTGCAGTAAACTGTTATGAACAAGATGCCAATGAGGAAAGTGGTACACCACAGTAAAAAGCATGAAAATGACTAATTATTAATATACTGATCATTTTTGAAGCATCAACCCCACAGTGAGTGATCATATATGACCCATTTAAATACTAATGGCAATAATTTGGTACCTATGGACATTGAAGGGTTGAAATTGGTATCCATTGCACCCATTATGTGCGCGTAGAACTGGTGTGAAGCATACCAACTTAGCAGCGGCACAGAAGATGCCCAATCTGCACAGGCATTGGTCCCAATGAGGAATTCGTGGATTATTTTTTTGTTAAGGCATCCCTGGTGGAATAGACTGACACCCAAAAAAAGACACCCACATGGTTCATTCTAAACTGCATCTTGCCAGATTTTCAAATCAGTAGCTAACATCATGAGATGACATATTTTACAGGTTGATTTTGAAGATCCTTTTCCTGTGGTACCCTCAGTGCATACCTAAATTGTATATGCCTTAATCTGGCTCTTATATAGCCACGCTGATGGGCAATTTCAATCAATCTCACTCTGTAGAGCATTCTGTTTATCAGTAAATGATTAATATGTTATATTGGTTATGATTTGTGTGTGAAAATTTAGCATTTTTGTAAAGACATCATCCAATATTGCACTCCGTAAAACATTACTTTCGTAAAATGTTGTACATCTCATACAGTAATGTCCATCTCTCTGGTACTCCAACAAACTCATTTCAGAAGATTTGTGTACAAGCATGGCTGTCCTGGTATAGATCTCACACTCTCACCTTACTAATTCCATCATTTCTTAGCTAGTCGATGGCCCTGAAATTCCGGCCTCTCTGGGTGCATTCGATGTGCACACGTGCCCGAAGAGGCCCCGCAAGTTCCAGGTTTAGATGTGCCACTGGGTGACAAGGGCAATCTGCTGGTGACATGGCTCAAGACTTCGGTTCACAACCCATGCATACATGCGCAGCATGCGTACAATGAGAACCATGCTGCCACAATAAATGTGATAGAACAGACCATTGGCATGCTGATGCAACAATTCCACTGTTTGGACTGCTCTGGAGGAGTCCTGCAGTTCTCGGCTGAGCAGGTCTCAAGATTTGTGGTGGTCTGCTGTATGCTGCATAACCTTGCCCTCAGGAGGGAACATCCCTTGTCACCACCTATCAGGCACGAGGCTGATGAGCAGGAGCATGAGAAGGAGGAGGAGGCAGAAGAGGAGGAAGAGGAAGATAGGCTGCAACCTAGGCAACCCCTGTCTGCACCTGGGCTGTACATGAAGAAATAATTCAAGAGCGATGCCAGTAACCTCAACCCCAATTCTCCATTTAGCAACAGTCCCACACTCCTTACCATCCCTCTGTCACTGACCACCATTTCTTCTTCTTGGCCACAATTCAAAAATAAAAGCCAACACAAAATATACATTCCAAACCCAATTTCTAAATTACATCATGCCATATTGTATACAACCTTAAACTAATCATCCTTGTGCATTCATTTAGTGCCTATCTTCCGTGTGTCTTTGCTTGTCCCAGTGCTCCTACAAAGTGCTACCCCAGTGGCTGCAGCATGGCTGTTGCAAGGATGCTGAATTTCATTGGAGGAGACTGCAGTTGGCCTTGGAGGATGATCACAAGCAGCTCTGGATCTGGAAGGCCCAACTTCAGACTGCACCATTTCAGCATGGCTGAAGGAGTCAGGGCTGGCTGGCTGACAGGCAGCAGCAAGAGCACTGGCGGAGTGGCAGGGTGGGATCACGAATGGGACCACTCCTCCTGAGAGAGTTTGTGCTCCATTTAGCCACTGTCACATCTCCCGGGCTGGAGCCTCAACAACCCTAGTGATCTGTTGTAGGACAGATTGCTGGACTGCTGTGGCACCCTGCAAGCCCCTTTAAAGACTGGTATCCACAGCTGTGGTGGCAGCAGTCTGAGCTTGCATGACCTCAGTCTGAGCTCCCACTGCAGCACTGATGATGATCAAATAATCTGTTTCAGCAATGCTGGTTTGTAATAGTACCGTGGGATGCCTAAGTAGCTTCGGACTGTGCCATTTCAGCATGGGCAGCAGCAGTCTGGGCTGGCTGGCTGGCGGACAACAGCAAGGGCACTGGCCGATTAGTAGGGAGCCTCAGTTTAATGTCAGATGGGGCCTCAGTTTAATGTCTCATCTGAAAGACGGCACTTCCAATAGTGCAGTACTGCACTGGGAGTGTCAACCTAGAATTTGTGCTCAATGCTCTGGAGCAGGACTTAAACCTATGCCCTTCTGACTCAGAGGTGAGAGTGTTACCCACTGAGTCGCAGGTAACCAAGAGCATTCAACATGAATCAAATTTGAGTAGAAAACCAGTTAACCTTTTCGTAACGTAACAGTTTTTTCAGAAGGGAACAATGGAATGACTCTCTGCTTCCCTGTGCTGTTGCCAGCATGTCAGAGAACAAGACTAGCACAACCTGTATAAGCTCCACTTGGCTTGAGGTTTGTTCTGCACAGTATCTCTGTTGATTCTGGTATTCCCACCATCTGCTGCTGGCTCCAGCTGCATTCTGTCTGCTGGGTGTCAGACCGACAGGATTCGACAATTCCCAAAGCATCAGGTCATGAACCCATCGGTACAGAAACACTGAAGCAATATTTATTTTCATTACGGTATTAAAAAACAATCATAAAATGAATTATCAAAGAGAAGCACGTTTTTGTGTGAATAAAAGCATTTCCTGCACAGCCATTTTGTAGTCAGACCTTGTTTTTGAATTTATTAAACGTGATATAAAAACTAATGACTTAAATAGCACATTTTGAGTTGTTTCCAACAATGTTCCATAATTTTTTGTGAGCCTTCCTGTAGAGTACATTTTATGTTTTGTAATAATGCAGCTGGCAGATAAACATGACTAAAGGGACTAGTTAATTCATCAAGGGTTACTGCGATGGTTTATTATATAACTAAATTTTCGCTGTCTCATAAACTCATGTTTATCAGCAAATAACCTTATTCAACAAAAGAACTCAGGTTTAAAATGTGATTTGAGAGATTTTTTTAAGAAACATTTTAGCAATGCTGTTTCATCTCCTGTCAAGTGGCCACAAAATAAACAATTATGCTATTAACATTTCTCCGTAGAGGCAGTGCAATGGTTCAGGGGTTTGAACTAATATGCTGTTTTATGGCATTGTCAGATACATAATCAGTTGAGTTCCCCATCATGATTATTGTGTGAATTAACCAGGTTGAATCTGAGGATCTCTCCCCAGTGTATGGGGTGCAAGGGAGGGGTGTGAGCTGAGATAATCAGAGGGGTGCTTAACAGTCCACTTTTGCAAACCTGGAAAACTCAACAGCAACAACAACAACAACTTGCATTTATATAGCGCCTTCAACATCATAAAATGTCCCAAGGTGCTTCATGGGAGCATAATCAAACAAAATTTGACACCAAGCCACATAAGGAGATATTAGGACAGGTGACCAAAAGCCTGGTCAAAAAATTGCATCATAAAGGAGGAAAGAGAGGGAGAGAGGCAGAGAGGCTTAAGGAGGGAATTCCAGAGCTTCGGGTCTTGGCAGCTGAAGACATGACCACCAATGATGGAGAGATTAAAATCAGCTAGAATTGAAAGAGCACAGAGATCTCAGAGGGTTGTAGGGCTGGAGGAGGTTAGAAATATTGGGAGGGGCGTGGCCATGGAGAAATTAGAAAACCAGAATGAGAATTTTAAAATTGAGGCGTTGCCAGACTGCGAGCCACCGTAGGTCAGCGAGCACATGGGTGATGGGTGGGTGAATGGGACTTGGTGCGAGTTAGGATACGGGCAGCAGAGTTTGGATGCACTCAAGTCTCAATGTCACACTCGTTAAATAGTCCAAGGATACAGAGTAAGAATGGATTCATAACTGTGGGAAAAAAAAATGATATATTTTATATATATTGGGTCAAATCTTGTTGGCACATACCCCATTAGTTGGGTTTTTTCCTGTGCCCTTCAACGGGAATATTTTTGCTCCGTAACTCGCTGGAAGTGTGGGCTGATAACACAAGGGTAGGGATGCAACGGGGCATCTTGCACCTCAGTGAATGATGGGATCAACAGTTTCTCTGCTTAACCAATGAGATTTAAGGATTGAGAAAGAAACAGAGGAATGACGGAGAAGGAATTAGGGCGAATTAGACTTAAATTGGATACAGAAAGAGAAATAAAGAGAGGGAAAAAAAGATTGGATTAAGAGAGAGGGAACAAATAGACAGAAAATAAAGTAAAAAAAAAATGACATTTTAAATTTAACACTTTTTAAATCTCTAACAACAATTTATTACATGCAGGAATGAGACTGAACCATTTAAAGTATTCCCTATCTGGGCAGGAGAGATTGATTAGCAACAATTATCACATCTTTAAAAAGATACTTGCGCTATTAATTATGAGCCCTAATTTTTTGCAGTAAGATTAATGGACAATTAATCCACAAATCTTGCAAGCTCTTAAAAGTAAGGTGGAGACTAAAGACGAGATATTTGTGTGAAGCAAACAGCAGAGCGGCGTAAATCGACCAGCAACTTCTGATGATTCACAACTCGCAACGTATCTCTTCATCCCCTAAACCTGCTGGCCAATTTGCGCATCACTAGGCTGATTCCGGAGATGAGGGGGTTACCTTATGATGATAGATTGAGTAGACTGGGTCTTTACTCGTTGGAGTTCAGAAGGATGAGGGGTGATCTTATAGAAACATTTAAAATAATGAAAGGGATAGACAAGATAGAGGCAGAGAGGTTGTTTCCACTGGTCGAGGAGATTAGAACTAGGGGGCACAGCCTCAAAATACGGGGGAGCCAATTTAAAACCGTGTTGAGAAGGAATTTCTTCTCCCAGAGGGTTGTGAATCTGTGGAATTCTCTGCCCAAGGAAGCAGTTGAGGCTAGCTCATTGAATGTATTCAAATCACAGATGGATAGATTTTTAACCAATAAGGGAATTAAAGGTTACGGGGAGCGGGCGGGTAAGTGGAGCTGAGTCCACGGCCAGATCAGCCATGATCTTGTTGAATGGCGGAGCAGGCTCGAGGGGCTAGATGGCCTACTCCTGTTCCTAATTCTTATGTTCTTATGTTCTTATGTAACACAGTACGTTGTTAACACACTATTACTTTTCAAGGAAGATTTAGTCTGCTAAATTCAGCAGTTGGGGCACAATGAAAATTTATTATCAGTACCTGCAGTATCTGTTACCAATGTCCTCCCTAGTTTTTTCTTTTGGGCTGCGCAGCCCCTTCAAACTTTTTTGCATTGTAAAGCCGGCTCACTGGCTGCATGGGACCTCGAGACAGCTGTGTGGCCCCGCAGCTTAAAGGGAATGTTGCCTGTTACTCCCAACACTGCTGCTGTAATAGGTCTTTTCAATGAAAGCACCAGTGTGTGGAATCACAGTTACTATTTTACAGTGAGAGTATACGACCACTGTGCAATATGGCCACTGGCTTTCCATAAATTGCTGAAAATGCATTCTGAAATGTTTTTTTCATCCACCATTCTTTCTCTCAGTAAGTGAAATCTCAATTGTCCCAAATACAGAAAAAATTCTAACAATAACATACTTCGCAATAACACAATTACATTTATCCACTGAATTGCCTTTTGTATTTTCAATGCTTTCAGGAAACCTTTCACTTGAAGGTTTCAGCCTGCCCCAAAACTTAAAATTGTAGTTGATATTTGTTATGTATGTAATAACTCAATATACTGAATACTGTAAACTAACACAAGTACAAACCTGGCTCTGCTTTATTAGGGCCCAAAGTGATTACATTACATGATGGCTACTTGGGCCGCACACACGTGCGTACAGCCCATGACCTCCAACAGTGGCGCCACCTGGTGGATAGTAAATCCTAGCATACATACATGACAATATTCCCCTTTAAGATATTAGTAACAATCTTTTTACAAATTGAGACGGTCCGAGGCTTTCTGCAACCGAGTTGATCGTCTCAGTTCAACTCCAGCCTTGGGCAAGCATTCTGAGTCTGTTATGACTAGGGGCTGGGTAGCCGATCTGATGGGAGTGGCAATGACCACATCAGGGATTGAAAGTCCAGATTCATTGATGATGGCAGAGTCCTCTGATGACTGAGGGTAGGTTAGTTGGTCACTGATTGTGTCTTCCTCAGACTGTTCCGGTTCATCCGTGTGCCACAGCTTTATCTGACTCAACATGTTTCCTGCATGTTTGCCAATTCTTGAGCTTGTCGATAAACACTCTGTTACCCTCCTTGGCAGTAACTGTACCAGCGATCCACTTGGGACCTTGACCATAATTTAGTACATACACAGGATCGTTAACAGAAATGTCGTGTGACACAGCAGCGCGATCATGATACCACTGCTCACTTTGACGTCTGTATTCTGTATTCAATGTGATTGTTTAAGTCAGGGTGGACAAGAGAGAGCTTGGTCTTGAGGCCTCTCTTCATCAATAGTTCAGAAAGGGGAACCCTGGTAAGTGTATGGGGTCTTGTCCTGTAACTAAGCAATATGCATTGCAAGCGAGTCTGCAGTGAACCTTGAGTCACACGTTTCATACTCTGCTTGATGGTTTGGACAGCACGCTCTGCTTGACCATTAGATGCAGATTTGAATGGTGCTGAATTCATATATTTGATATCATTGAGTTTCATGAACTCTTGAAACTCCAGACTAGTGAAGCAAAGTCCGTTGTCGCTTACAACGATGTCAGGCAGACCATGAGTGGCAAACATGACATGAAGGCTCTCAATGGTAGCTGTGAATGTACTGGATGACATGATTATACACTCGATCCACTTGGAATATGCATCCACCACAACTAAAAACATCTTTCCCTGGAAGGGACCTGCAAACTCGATGTGGATTCTGGACCATGGTTTAGATGGCCATGACCACAGATTCAGCGGTGATCCAACTGGTGCTTTACTTAGCTGCATGCAAGTGTTGCACTGATGCACACATGATTCCAGATCAGAGTCAATTCCAGGCCACCATACATGAGACCTGGCAATGGCTTTCATCATCACAATACCGGAATGAGTATGAGTGCTATGTAGATCATGTACAAATTTCTCTCTGCCTTTCTTAGGCATAACAACACGATTACCCCACAGTAAACAATCTGACTGAATGGATAGTTCATCTTTGCGACGGTTGTAAGGTTTGGACTCATCACCCATGTGCTTAGGTATGGCAGACCAATCACCATTAAGGACACAAAGTTTCATAACCAATATTATCGGGTCCTGGCTGGTTCAGGTCTTAACTTGTTGAGCCATGACAGGGGTTCCTTCACTTTCAAAAGCATCCATAACTAACAGTAGGTCTGCAGGTTGTGGCGTCTCCACCTCCAGTGTGGGCAACGGCAGATGGCTCAGTGCATCAGCACAATTCTCGGTGCCAGGTCTATGATGAACTAAATAATCATAGGCAGATAATGTCAGCGCCCACCTCTGGATGCGGGACAATGCATTGCTGTTGGTACCTTTGTTTCCGAAAACAATGAAATGATTGGCTTGTGATCTATTTCCAGTTCAAACTGAAGACTAAACAGGTACTGATGCATCTTTTTAACCCCATATACACAGGCTAATGCTTCTTTTTCTACCATGCTGTTGGCTTTTTCCGCCTTTGACAAACTTTTAGAAGCATACGCAACAGGTTGTAGTTTACCGACTCATTAGCTTGTTGGAGCACGCAACCAACTCCATATGACGAAGCATCACAGGACAATACTAGATGCTTACACAGATGATAATGTACAGCAACTTGTTAGAGCAAAGCAGATTAGTAGCTTTCTCAAAAGTTCTATCTTGAGACGCACCCGAAACCCAGTTGTCGTCCTTTCTTCGCAGCATGTGCAGTGGTTCTAATTAAGTGCTCAATCTAGGTAGGAAATTAACAAAGTAGTTGAGAAGACCAAGGAACGAATGCAGCTCCGTCACATTCTGAGGCTTGGGTGCATTTTTGATGGCCTTGGTTTTCGAGTCCGTAGGCCTGATGCCGTCAGCAGCAATTTTCCTCCCCAGGAATTCGACTTCCGGTGCCATGAAGTCACACTTCGAACATTTCAGTCTGAGTCCCACTTTGTCCAGACGATGTAGAACCTCTTCCAGGTTGTTCAGATGTTTAGCAGTGTCACAACCTGTGACCAGGATGTCATCTTGGAACATGACGATTCTAGGGACGGACTTTGGTAGACACTCCATGTTCCTCTGAAATACGAGCGAATTCCGAAAGGACACCTGTTGTAGATAAACAGTCCTTTATGAGTGTTGTTGCACCTAAGTTTCTTCGATGTATTGA
This sequence comes from Pristiophorus japonicus, assembly GCF_044704955.1. Taxonomy (NCBI): domain Eukaryota; kingdom Metazoa; phylum Chordata; class Chondrichthyes; family Pristiophoridae; genus Pristiophorus; species Pristiophorus japonicus. Next base: position 242,653,650 of record NC_091977.1, on the reverse strand, counting down.
CCAGCTCCTGTGCCATGTAGGCCGACATCAGATCCAGTTTAGTGAACGAATTCCCCCCGTCTATCGTTGCAAACAGGTCATCAGCCTTCGGTCATGGGTATTGATCCTGTTTCGAAATTCGGTTGATCGTAATCTTATAGTCTCCACAAATCCTGACAGTGCCATTACTCTTCAACACAGGAACAATGGGGCTGGCCCATTCGTTAAATTTGACCAGTCATATGACCCCTTCACGCTGGCGTCTTTCCAGTTCGATTTTGACCTTCTCCCTCATCATGTACGGAGCCGCCCGAGCTTTACGAGGGACGGGTCTTGCATCCAAGTCCACGAGGACCTATACCTTGGCTCCCGTGAAATTGCCGATGCCTGGTTCAAACAGCGAGGGGAATTTGCTCAGAACTTGAGCATGTGGAGTATCATCCTCCGATGACACCGCTTTGATATTGTTCCAATGCCATTTGATTTTTTCTAGCCAATTCCTGCAGAACAACGTTGGACCATTGCCTGGAACAATCCATAACGGTAAATCATGAACCGCACCATCATACGACATCTTGACTACTGCACTGTCAATCACCGTTATGAGTTCTTTCATGTACATTCACAACTTGGCATTGACTGGACTCAGCTTAGGCCTCACAGCCTGAGTATCTCACAGCTTGTCGAATGTCCTCTGGCTCATTATTGATTGACTCGCACCCGTGTCCAATTCAATCGGTACCGGCACACTGTTAAGTTTCACATTAATCATTATCAGTTGGCTCTTTGTTAGGAATGAATACAGCCCATAAACTTCCTCCTCTGGTATCTCGGATTTCATTTCCGGATCCGCACTATGCTGGTCATCATCCTCCATGTGGTGTGTCACAGCACGCTTGCTCAGTTGCGGACACATGCGTTGGAGATGCCCCAGTCTTGAACAGCCTTTACAAATATACTGTTTAAACAGACACTGATGAGGCCGATGATTGCCCTCACAACGCCAACACGGTGAAATGGGATTCATTCCCGTTGGCAGACTTTGGGCAGCCACAGGTTTCGCATACGCAGTCAAATAGGCCCTGCCACATGCAGCTCTGCCGAACGACGATACTATCTTGTTTACAGTACTTGCCGAGTTCTGATTTTTCAATGATATCTGCTTTAAGTTTTTGTCCGTCGTCATGCATGCCTGGGCAATCGTGATGGCCTTGCTCAAATCCAGCATATCCGCCACCAGTAGCTTACGCAGGATCACCTCATGGTTGAAGCCGCTAACAAAGAAATACTGCAGCATGTCACCCAACGTGTTTTCGAACTTACACGGTCCAGCTAGACATCTTAGGTCGGCAATGAATTCTGACACATCCTGGCCCTCAAAACGAACGTGCGTGTAGAATCGATATCTTGAGATGATGATGCCTTCTTCTGGTTTGAGATGGTCACGCACCAGAGCACACAATTCGTCATAGTCCTTGTCCATTGGACTTGCAGGCGAGAGAAGATTTTTTATGAGCCCATAGATTTTCGGACTGCAAACTGTGAGGAAGAGTGGCCTGCACCTAACTGCATCAGTGGGTTCTTCCATTTTGTTGGCCACGAAGTACTGGTCCAGACAAGCTACAAAATCTACCCAGTCCTCTCCTTCCTCGCATCTCTCCAGAATTCCAATTGTGCTCATTTTGCATGCGAAGGTTCTTAAGTTACCTTGTCACAAATCTTATGTATGTAATAACTCGATAGATTGAATACTGTAAACTAACACAAGTACAAACCTGGCTCTGCTTTGTTTGGGCCCAAAGTGTTTACATTACATGATGGCTTGCCTGTTATATCTGGGCCGCGTACACGTGCGTACAGCCCAATGACCTCTGATAGTGGCGCCGCCTGGTGGCTAGTAACCCCAAACATACATATATGACAATATTTTGCCCAGAGCTATAACTCTGAGCTGAATTTAGATTGTGTGGTCTGAGCATGTGCAGCATGCCTAATCTTTCAGGATCCATCAATCAGCTGTTCTGATGGAATACTTTTCTCTAGCTTCCAGCACTTTCTGCTCATTAGCTTTTCTTCATTTTTTTTAAAGCTAAGAACAACTATCAAAAGCTATATTGAAGTTAAATTTATTTTGATTTATTTTTAAATTAAAACGGAGAGGTTGTGTGTAGATGTGTGTGTGCGAGAAAGAGTGAGAAACGGTTGGGAAAAGAGAGTAGGAGGCAGGAAGACAGGGAAGGAGGATGAAGAGGTCTTTGCCATATCAGCACCTGCCAATGGGACAAGCCTGTGGGAGTGGGGAAAGGGAGCAGATGGATGGTTAAGGGTGAACTGAGTGACAGCAAAGCAAGGGGGAATGGAAGGATACTGGGTTGTGTGTAGTTCAAAATGCAAGAGATAAGGGGGCCGAAACGAGGTGCACCTACTGTTTTCGCTGTGTTCTGGATGCTCCAATGTATGGGGCGGCCTATCCCTCGAAATTCAGCACTTGAGGGCTTTTTTTGGAGTGGGGCAGAAGTGACCTCATCAGTGGGGCAGAAGTGAGGGTGGGGCAAATTGCCGGGAGGCGATAGGAAGGGAATCACGAAGGGTCACGTATTCCCGCAACTCAAGAGGGTGCATGTTGGTGGCCCGGCCAAACCCACGGCCATAATTGTCAGCCCGCCTGGCAGTCCGCCGACGAAAAAAAATGTGGCAACCGCAGAAGTGCACCACCCCTTTAGGGGTGGCCATGCTGCCGCGATGCAGGGAGTGCACTGACAGCAAAAGCTGTCGGGGGCATCGACCTGCGGCAAGGCCGCTCCTGCTGGGCCATTCTGAGAAATGGGCAATTTCCCGAGGGGCAATTTCATGAGGGGGTCCCCACCAGTCGGCAAGGGGTCGGCGGGAAAACGGGCAGAGCGATCCTGATAAATCGCTCCAAGACTGAGGAAGGGCAATTTCCAAAATGGCAGCCCCTCCGCGGAGCCTCGGCAGCAGTTCCACACCGCCTCGTAGCTGCTGTTTCCAGGCGGCCAGAGGTCTTATCGGAAGGGGCAATTTTGGCACCAAGGTTTGTGAGAGGATGGACGGAACATAAAGGGGTAGTGGAAAGGCAAAGGGATGGGGATGCAGTGGGAGTGAGGGGTGGAGAGAAGCACAAATGATTGCGGGAGGCAATAGGAAGGGAATCACAAAGGGCCACATTTTCCCCCAACCCCACCCCAAATGCCGTCTACAACCATTAGTGGCTCCCTTTCTGCTCAAGCAAAACATGTCATGCACCGCCTCCACCCGAAAGGCAGAGAGAAGCAGAGCGGATTGATAGAGAAGCAAAGAGAAGAGTTAGGGAGACAGAAGCCGAAGAGATGAAAAGAGAGAGAGACAAAAGTAGAGGAGATAACACATAGAGAGAAACTGGAACACAAAGATGGCAGAGACAAGGAAGAGAGATCACTAAGAGATCAGTTAGAATTCTTTTAATTGTTTGATACAGATTACATTTCAAAACTATAATTATGGCTAAATAAACCATCCTTATCATGCTTTTGAAAGGTAGAAATTGAATTATTGAACCATGCTTACAACTTATTTTATAAATCCTATTCATTTTAATGGTTTGCAAATCGCTCTGAGTTGCTCCCTGCACTACCATCTGTCTGCTCTGGCATTGAGGAGGACTAATGCCTTGAAACACGGGAGAGGACAACACTAGTTCCAACAACATAGGAACATTAGGAATAGGAGAACGCCATTCAGCCCCTTGAGCCTCCTCCGCCTTTCAATCAGATTATGGCTGACCTGCACCCCAACTCCATTCTCCTGCTTTGTCCATAACAACTTGATATCTTACCTAACAAAAATCTATCTACCTCAGTCTTGAAAGCTCCAATAAGAAAAATAAAAACTCACAGCGCAGTGAATACAACTAAAATTAAGAAAACCTCCAGAATAGCACAATAATGGCACAATAATTGTTGAATACTGCAGGAAAGATCAACAATCTTTCCATGGTAGATCATGAGTGTCATGATATGGTGCAGGTTCATACATAAATATAATATACTTATATTTGAGAAACTAACAAAGGGGATCATTTTAAACTAACTTGCTGGGCAGATATCCCATGTGATTACTTGAAACACAGTTTTACACCTCGCTCGATATTGCTCTGCGTTGATTTCAATGTAGAATAAAAACAGGTGGGGTGTAAAACCAGCATTGCACCCAATTCTGTCAGTTTGTCGATGGATGCGTTAGGTTATAATTCCCCTCTAAATCTGTCTTAGATTACATAGGATATACGGCACAGAAACAGGCCATTCGGCCGAACCAGTCCATGTCGGTGTTTATGCTGCACTCGAGCCTCTTCTGTCTTTCCTCATCTAAATCTATCAGAGTAACCCTCTATTCCCTTCTCCCTCATTTGCTTGTCTAGCCTCTCCTTAAATGCATCTGTACTATTCGCTTCAACCACTCCCTGTGGTAGCGAGATCCACATTCTCACCACTCTTTGGGTAAAGAAGTTACTTCTGAATTCCCTGTGGATTTCTTGGTGACTATCTTATATTGATGGCCTCTAGTTTTTCTTGTCCCCACAAGTGGAAACTCTCCCTGTCATCATCATAGGCAGTCCCCCAAAATCGAGGAAGACTTGCTTCCACTCTAAAAATGAGTTCTTAGATGACTGAACAGTCCAATACAGGAATTACAGTCTCTGTCACAGGTGGGACTGTCGTTGAAGGAAAGGGGTGGGAGGGACTGGTTTGCCGCATGCTCTTTCCGCTGCCTGCGCTTGATTTCTGCATGCTCTTGGTGATGAGACTCGAGGAGCTCAGCGCCCTCCCGGATGCACTTCCTCCACAGGGCGATCTTTGGCCAGGGACTCCCAGGTGTCGGTGGGGATGTTGCATTTTATCAAGGAGGCTTTGAGGGTGTCCTTGAAACACCTCCTCTGCCCACCTTGAGCTCGCCTGCCGTATACGAGTTCCGACTAGAGCACTTGCATTGGGAGTCTTGTGTCGGGCATGCGAATAAGGTATCCCGCCCAGTGGAGCTGGTCAAGTGTGGTCAGTGCTTCGATGCTGAGGATGTTGGCCTGGTCGAGGACGCTAACATTGGTGTGTCTTCTCCCAGGGGATTTGCATGATCTTGCTGAGACATCGTTGGTGATATTTCTCCAGCGTTTTGAGGTGTCTACTGTATATGGTCCACGTCTCTGAGCCATACAGGAGGGCGGGTATCACTATAGCCCTGTAGACCATGAGCTTGGTGGCAGATTTGAGGGCCTGATCTTCGAACACTCTTTTCGAAGGCGGCCGAAGGCTGTGCTGGCGCACTGGAGGTGGTGTTGAATCTTGTCGTCGATATCTGCCGTTGCTGATAATAGGCTCCCGAGGTCTGGAAAGTGGTCCACGTTGTCCAGGGCTGCGCCATGGATCTTGATGACTGGGGACAGTGCTGTATGGTGGGGTCAGGCTGGTAGAGGACTTTTGTCTTACTGATGTTTAGTGTAAGGCCCATGCTTTCATATGCCTCACTGAAGATGTTGACTATGACTTGCAGTTCAGTCTCTGAATGTGCGCAGACACAAGCGTCATCCGCGTACTGTAGTTCGACGACAGAGGTTGGGACAGTCTTGGATCTGGCCTGGAAGTGACAAAGATTGAATAGATTCCCACTGGTTCTGTAGTTTAGTTCCACTCCAGCGGGGAGCTTGTTGAGTGTGAGGTGGAGCATTGCAGCGTCGAAGATTGAGAAGAGGGTTGGCACGATGACGCAGCCCTGCTTGACCCCGGTCCGGACATAGATTGGATCTGTGATGGATCCTTTGGTCAGGATCACGGCTTGCGTGTCATTGTGCAGCAGGTGGAGGATGGTGACAAATTTTTGAGGGCAGCCAAAATGGAGGAGGACGGTGCATAATCCCTCGTGGTTGACAGTATCAAAGGCCTTTTTTAAGGTCAAAGAATGCCATGTACAAGGGTTGGTGCTGTTCCCTGCATTTTTCTTGCAGCTGTCAGTTGTAAAAATCATGTCCATTGTGCTGAGCAGAGGACGAAATCCGCACTGTGACTCCGGGAGGAGTTCCTCGACCGCAAGGAGAAGACGATTGAGGAGGATTCTAGCGAAAACTTTCCTAGTGATGATAACAGGGAGATTCCTCTGTGGCTCCCACAGTCTGACTTGTCCCCATTTTTAAAGATGGTCAGGATTACCATCAGGATTAGCAATGCGGTGGAGGAGGATTTCCTGGAGTGTATTAAGGATGATTTTCGAGACGAATATGTCGAGGAGCCAACTAGAGAGCTGGCCATCCTAGATTGGGTGAAGTGTAATGAGAATGGACTAATTAGCAATCTTGTTGTGCGAGGCCCCTTGGGGAAGAGTGACCATAATATGGTAGAATTCTTTATTAAGATGGAGAGTGACACAGTAAATTCGGAAACTAGGGTCCTGAACTTAAGGAAAGGTAACTTCGACGGTATGAGGGGTGAATTGGCTAGAATAGACTGGCAAAGGATACTTAAAGGTTTGATGGTGGATAGGCAATGGCAAACATTTAAAGATCACATGGATGAACTTCAGCAATTGTATATCCCTGTCTGGAGTAAAAATAAAACGGGGAAGGTGGCTCAACCATGGCTAACAAGGGAAATTAAGGATAGTGTTAAATCCAAGGAAGAGGCATATAAATTGGCTAGAAAAAGCAACAAACCTGAGAACTCGGAGAAATTTAGAATTCAACAGAGGAGGACTAAGGGTTTAATTAGAAGGGGAAAATAGAGTACGAGAGGAAGCATTCAGTGAACATAAAAACTGACTGCAAAAGCTTCTATAAATATGTGAAGAGAAAAAGATTAGTGAAGACAAACGCAGGTCCCTTGCAGTCAGATTTAGGTGAATTTATAATGGGGAACAAAGAAATGGCAGACCAATTGAACAAATACTTTGGTTCTGTCTTCACGAAGGAAGACACAAATAACCTTCCGAATGCACTAGGGGACAGTGGGTCTAGTGAGAAGGAGGAACTGAAGGATATCCTTATTAGGCGGGAAATTGTGTTAGGGAAATTGATGGGATTGAAGGCCAATAAATCCCCGGGGCCTGATAGTCTGCATCCCAGAGTACTTAAGGAAGTGGTCCTAGAAATAGTGGATGCATTGGTGATCATTTTCCAACAGCCTATCGACTCTGGATCAGTTCCTATGGACTGGAGGGTAGCTAATGTAACACCACTTTTTAAAAAAGGAGGGAGAGAAAAGACGGGTAATTATAGACCAGTTAGCCTGACATCAGTAGTGGGGAAAATGTTGGAATCAATCATTAAGGATGAAATAGCAGCGCATTTGGAAAGCAGTGACAGGATTGGTCAAAGTCAGCATGGATTTATGAAAGGGAAATCATACTTGATGAATCTTCTGGAATTTTTTAAGGATGTAACTAATAGAGTGGACAAGGGAGAACCAGTGGATGTGGTGTATTTGGACTTTCAAAAGGCTTTTGACAAGGTCCCACACAAGAGATTGGTGTGCAAAATTAAAGCACATGGTATTGGGGGTAATGTATTGACGTGGATAGAGAACTGGTTGGCAGACAGGAAGCAGAGAGTCAGGATAAACGGATCCTTTTCAAAATGGCAGGCAGTGACTAGTGGAGTCCCGCAGGGCTCAGTGCTGGGACCACAACTCTTTACAATATACATTAACGATTTACATGAAGAAATTGAGTGTAATATCTCCAAATTTGCAGACGACACTAAACTGGGTGTTGGTGTGCGCTGTGAGGAGGACGCTAAGAGGTTGCAGGGTGACTTGGACAAGTTAGGTGAGTGGGCAAATGCATGGCAGATGCAGTATAATGTGGATAAATGTGAGGTTATTCATTTTGTGGGCAAAAACATGAAGGCAGAATATTACCTGAATGGTGGCAGATTAGGAAAAGGGGAGGTGTGACGAGACCTGGGTGTCATGGTCATCGGTCATTGAAAGTTGGCATGCAGGTACATCAAGCGGTGAAGAAGGCAAATGGTATGTTGCCCTTCATAGCTAGGGGATTTGAGTATAGGAGCAGGGAGGTCTTACTGCAGTTGCATAGGGCCTTAGTGAGGCCTCACCTGGAATATTGTGTTCAGTTTTGGTCTCCTAATCTGAGGAAGGATGTTCTTGCTATAGAGGGAGTGCAGCGAAGGTTCCTCAGACTGATTCCCGGGATGGCTGGACTGTCATATGAGGAGATACTGGATCAACTGGGCCTTTATTCACTGGAGTTTAGAAGGATGAGAGGGTATCTCATAGAAACATATAAGATTCTGACGGGACTGGACAGGTTAGATGCGGGAAGAATGTTCCCGATGTTGGGGAAGCCCAGAACCAGGGGACATAGTCTTAGGATAAGGGGTAGGCCATTTATGACTGAGATGAGGAAAAACTTCTTCACTCAGAGTTGTTAACCTGTGGAATTTCCTGCCGCAGAGAGTTGTTGCTGCCAGTTCATTGGATATATTCAAGAGGGAGTTAGATATGGCCATTACGCCCAAAGGGATCAAGGGGTATGGAGAGGAAGCAGGAAAGGGAATGATCAGCCTTGATCTTATTGAATGGCAGTGCAGGCTCAAAGGGCCAAATGGCCTACTCCTGCATCTATTTTCTATATTTCTATGTCTCTCTATGTGAGGTTATCCACTTTGGTGGTAAAAACAGAGAGACAGACTATTATCTGAATGGTGACAGATTAGGAAAAGGGGAGGTGCAAAGAGACCTGGGTGTCATGGTACATCAGTCATTGAAGGTTGGCATGCAGCTGCAGCAGGCGGTTAAGAAAGCAAATGGCATGTTGGCCTTCATAGCAAGGGGATTTGAGTACAGGGGCAGGGAGGTGTTGCTACAGTTGTACAGGGCATTGGTGAGGCCACACCTGGAGTATTGTGTACAGTTTTGGTCTCCTAACCTGAGGAAGGACATTCTTGCTATTGAGGGAGTGCAGCGAAGGTTCACCAGACTGATTCCCGGGATGGCGGGACTGACCTATCAAGAAAGACTGGATCAACTGGGCTTGTATTCACTGGAGTTCAGAAGAATGAGAGGAGATCTCATAGAAACATTTAAAATTCTGACGGGGTTAGACAGGTTAGATGCAGGAAGAATGTTCCCAATGTTGGGGAAGTCCAGAACCAGGGGTCACAGTCTGAGGATAAGGGGTAAGCCATTTAGGACCGAGATGCGGAGGAACTTCTTCACCCAGAGAGTGGTGAACCTGTGGAATTCTCTACCACAGAAAGTTGTTGAGGCCAATTCACTAAATATATTCAAAAAGGAGTTAGATGAGGTCCTTACTACTAGGGGGATCAAGGGGTATGGCGAGAAAGCAGGAATGGGGTACTGAAGTTGAATGTTCAGCCATGAACTCATTGAATGGCGGTGCAGGCTAGAAGGGCCGAATGGCCTACTCCTGCACCTATTTTCTATGTTTCTATGTTTCTATCTCCGAAATCTCCCGACATGCTCTCCTCCTTCCAGATGAAAAAGATGATGTCATTCATTCATGCCAGTAGTGCCTCTCCGCCATACTTTAGTGCCTCAGCAGGGATTCCTTCCACTTCTATTGCCTTGTTGTTCTTAAGCTGGCGGATTGCCTTTTCTACCTCGTGCAGTGTTGGGGTTTTGCTGAGATAGTGGCGGGTACGGGATGGAGTCGAGGACACTCGAGTCAAAGGCAGTGTTTCGGTTAACAAGATCTTCGAAGTGCTCATTCCAGCAGGCACTGACTGCCTCAGTGTCCTTGATGAGTGTCTCCCCATTCTTGGCCAGCAGTGGGGTGGGGCCTTGGGTGCTCGAGCCATTGGTGGACTTAACTGAGATGAAGAATCCTCGCACATCATAGCTGTGGGCCAATTGCTGTATCTCCTGTGCTTTCTCCACCCACCATCTATTCTTTAGGTCGGGGGTTTTTTGTTGGACCTCGGCTTTAAGCCGCCTGTAATGCTGTTTTGCTGCTCCTGAGTTAGGTTGTTTTATGTTCAGAAATGCCCTGTGCTTGCGATGTATTAGCTCCTGGTTTTCTTGGTTGAGTGACCGAGCTTCTCTTCACAGGCACTGGTTATGGAGGCTTGGAGGGCAGACCGAGTGCTGTGGGCATTCTGTGTCTCGGGGTCACCAAGGGTCCCCAGGTTAGCAGTGAATCACTGGATGTATAGGGCTCTCTTAGCTAGTTCTTTGAGTGCCCCGGCATTGACTTTTTTGTGGCACTGCTTCTGCTGCCATCGCTACTTTGGGGCTATATTAATATTGATGATGGAACGGATTCGGCGGTGGTCCGTCCAGCAGTCGTTGGTCCCTGTCATGGCACACATCATTGCGATCCCTGGCTTGGACAATGACATAGTCGAGCAGGTGCCAGTATTTGGAGTGAGGGTGTTGCCACGATCCCTTGTACTTGTCGCTCTGGCGGAACAAGGTGTTGGTGATGAGAAGTTCATGCTCTGGGCATTTTGTCAGGAGCAGGGTACCGCTGGAATTGGTTTTCCCTACCCCCCTGTCTGCTGATCACGCCTCCCCAGATAGCTGTGTCCTTGCTGACCCTGGCGTTGAAGTCGCCGAAGAGGATCAGCTCGAACTTGATAGCGAAACCGACTCCATGGAGGTGACGGCCTTCCTCTGGTTTGCCTTTCCAGGTATAACCTTCACCTTGCTCCTTGAGCTAGCCTTCCCCTGCCCGCCGGGTCTCGCTTAGGGTGGTGATGTCAACATCGAAGTATCTAAGTTCCCGGGCAACTATGGCGTTGCGGTGTCTTGGCCTATCGCTGTTAGAGTTTTCGATGAGGTTCCAGATGTTCCAGGTCCCGAACTTCATATTGAAGGGTGGGAGATGCCTGTGCGTGAGTTCTTTTAATGTGGGATGGCCATTGCACACCGGCTACCAGGCGGGCTTAGCTGAGCAAGGTCTTAGTCCAGTGGCAAGGGGGTCCAAGATGACTGGAGACCAGGCACTGCTGTATGAGCCTAGTTTCCTGTGGCGAGATGCGGGCCACAAGCTCGGTGCTCAGTAGCGCCCTTCGTTGAGATGATAGGTGATCTGAGGTTTGGCTGGTGGCAGGCATTGGGAAGGTTGGAGGTCCATTTTGTAGGGTGGTGGTCAGGGTTTTCAGAGTGGAAGGAGGAGAGGTCAGGATGTTCAGAGTGGAAGGAGGAAAGGTCAGAGTGTTCAGAGTGGAAGGAGAGGAGGTCAGAGTGGTCACAGCCGTTGTGCTCACAGTGTGCCGGTCGCCGCTGGTTGAAGGGTGGCCCGGTCGTCGCCGATGGGTGGAGGCTCGGAGGGAAGGCTCGCGCATGAGGTAGCCCAAACCTGTTTTGTAGCTGGTCGCGAGGAGGTTGGCCTGAAAGGTAGGCCGCAGTTGGGGGGTGGGGAATGGGCAGTGAGCCCTTGTAGCACAGGTAGAGTATTTTGGGAATCAGGGTTAGGACCAAGGGGGGCTTAGACAGTGGGGGAGGGGAAGATTAGAGGGAGAGGAAGATAGCTCTGTATCTACTCCATCAAAACCTTTCATAATTTTAAAGACCTCTATTCGGTCACCCCTCAGCCTTTTTTATTCAAGCGAAAAGAGACCCTGCCTTTTCATCCTTTCCTTATAGGTATTTCTGGTATCATCCTTGTAAATCTTCTCTAAACCCTCTCCAGTGCCTCTATTTCTTTTTTATAATATGATGATGAGAATTATACACAGTACTCCAAGAGTGGTCTAACCAAGGTAACTTCACTGCTTTTCAATTCTATCACTCTCGAAATAAATGCTAGTGCTTGATTTTTTTAATGGTCTTGTTAACCTGTGTTGTTACTTGCTGTTACATGATGATGATGATGTTACTTTTAGTGATTTGTGTCTTTGTACTCCGAGATCCCTTTGTTCCTCTACCCCACCCAGACTCACACCCTCCAGGTAATAATTGACCTCCCTATTCTATGGAGCCGATTCTTTCCATTATTGGCAGCACTCAGTGTCTGATTTCAGATGAGTTGCTACAAGGAGTCACCAAGAGGTCTTACTCTTCTTCATAGGGAGGAAGGGAAAACTGGAGAAAGAATCATCCAGCCTGTTTATGTGTATCTCCAACTGATCAGTTTCAGAGTCAGACTGTAGCGAGCTGGAGAAGGCATGTGTCACGGGCAGACTCGCAATAAAGGCAGAGATAAAATATGTTTACAGAAAAAGTTGTCTCCAAAAAAACTCAATTGGATTACCTGAATTTCAGACCCATTCAAAATCTGAATTGAAAGCCCACTTAAAAAAAACCTGCTGAACCGTATTCATCTAATGCATAAACATCCAACAAAACGAAATTCCCTTCGTTTTAACCACATTATTTTAGTCTGCCACCAAATCGGATAAAATGAAATTCGATCCATTTTAATTGAAACATCACACAGTTCCAGTTGAAGGATTAGGTACAAATCCTTTCATAAGTTAGCAAAGCTGGGAATTAAGTTGAATTCTACGCACATGCTCTCAGCACCTGCAACTGTGTCTTGGACTTTTTCAACATCATTACAAAAGACTACTGCTCCAATTGTGACCTACTGAAAAAAAGGTGTCCTTATGATTGAACCATGGTGACCATGGTACTGGTATTTGAGAAATTAAATCTGCCAGAGATGTGCCAGTTCAATCCACTGAAGATTGAGGATTCATCGTTGGGTTCCTCATGTCACCACTTCACTGTGGGAAGATGCTACAAAGCAGAAGCTTAGCTTTCCCTCAGGGATAAATCCAGAGTCCAGAAATAAAGAAATATCAAACCAATCTCCCAGACCTTCTAACTGCAAGTTCGTAGGTGAGTGAGGCTATTAGCTCATTTAAATAATTAACCCAATAGAAACTCATGGGTCTAGAAATTTATGAGCACCCATTTGTGCATGCTCTGGGGCCGCTGGACTCTTACTCTGTGCCAGAGTGGTGAGGCCCTAGGTGCTCTTGATATTGGACCTCAGACCTGATTGTCATAGAGCTGGTGTGGCGCTACGTCCCGCTGACAAAGAGAGGAGAAGCCTGAAGCAAAATCGGGGTTCTGCTAACCCCACAGCGGCCCTGAGGTAAGGTGGGGGAACGTGGTAATGTAGGGCTGGGGGTCGGGATTGGGTCGGGGGACCTGGAGTTGAAGGAAAGGGAGATCAGGAGTCACGGGCTAGCGGTGGGAGATCAGGGCTTAGGTACGGGTTGGGATGGGAGATGGGGGGGTCAGGGGTGGAAGACTGTGGATCGGGAGAGTGGGAAATTGGGAGTTGGACGAAGGGGTTAGTGGAGGGGGTGGAGGGGGTGGGTGTGGTAGTGATCAAGAAGGTCCTTTCATGTGGGGTCAAGAGGATCACACCTACTACCCCAGCTCCACATTCAGGTAAGTTAATTCCCTTCTTTGTTACAGTGATGTGAAGGGCTAGTTTCACTGAGTGCATCCCATGATGGTGGTGGCTACCTCTGGGCAAACCAATGTTAGAGAGAGGACATCAAACAGGTGTTAAGCCCCTTATTTGCATAGAAGAGCCTAACACCTGCTTCAGGTGTGGGTAAAGGACACCGTTTGTTTGTCCTTTTCCAATATGGCGGGCAGTGAATCTTCGGCTCGAATTTGTATCTATGTCCTTTATCCTGCAGTCATGGTTTAACTTGAACTATTATCCCAATTTAGTATCCTGTATTCATTTGTAAGATCCCTTGTCCTTTGCCTACTTTTGAGGCTGAACAGCACAAGCTTTTCTAACCTTTCCTCATTGTGAGGAACTTTGATAGAGTAGATAGAGATAATCTGTTTCCAGTGGCAAGAGGGTCAGTAACCAGAGGACACAGTTTTAAGTTAATTTGCACAAGAGTCAGGGGGGAGATGAGGAGAATTTTTTTTATATATTTTTTTTATCTGGAATGCACTACCTGAAATGAGGTTGGAAGCAGATTCAATAGTAACTTTCAAAAGGGAATTGGAAAAATAATTGAAGGGGAAAAAATTGCAAGGTTATGGGGAAAGAGCAGGGGTTAAGTGGCAGCTCCTTCAAAGAGCCGACACAGGCACGTTGGGCCAAATGTGCTGCATGATTGTATGATTTAGTCCTCTAGATAGTAATGTCAGCCTGTTGGCCCTTTTTTATATTGTTTCCAGGCTCAAAGTGGCACTGGAAGGTCTTCCACAAGTTGGCTCACTTGGAATTGGGGCATGATTCACGAGAGAAAAAAGAGGGATCTGTACCCTAAAAAGATTAAGAAATTAATAACAGCCTACTGTATTGGTATGTTCTGATAAACCATAACATTAATTGCTAAGAATGGTTACGTCCTATTCCTCATTTTATGAAACTAACTTGCCAATTTTATGTTTGCGAACTCATTCTAGTCCCTTGGACTAGTGGGGATGGATGTATTCAATTACTTCAGCATAAGTTGGGGAATTTGTACCTGATTTCTATGATGTTAGTTGGGGAGTGGAGGTGACGTGTATCTGACTTTCCTTGTGATCTACGGGATCTAAATAGTCATTATCTCAGGAAGTCTGCCACTTTTCACAACAAGCCTTTGCTTTTGTTCATGAAATGGACTTAAATGTGAACCATCCTAATTCTGGTGATCTGGCAATCTAGTGATCGAAAATGCAAATTATTTCAAATGCTCATCTTTTAATGTTTAGTGTTGCAATCCAACAGTAGAGTACAGACACTGTGACATACAAATGGCTAGAGAGAGGTATTGACTCAATAAAATATAGTTAGAAAAACAAATGAAGTAATTTTAACTCATAAGTGTATTACAGCAGTATTTCATTGAAATGAAACTGAGATTGGTTAGGGCTGGTGAGATTTATTAATTATTCACCATCAGGGATTTGCAAACTATTTCCTCTCCCGGGTTTGTACATTGGGCAGCCCAGCACAGCTAATTTAATATTTTTACTGGAAGTTTTGCTGTCTTTGTTTCCCTAAAGTGTAACCATATAATTCTGCCTTCAGATCTGGGCTTGATTGCAAACTGGTTAAAGAGCGATCATGTTAATCAGTGACAGCATATAACTCCGCTCCACTACCAAATGCTGCCATAAAAGGACAAATTGTTGATGCCATTACACTGCAACATTTCATTTTGCGTTTTGTTCCGGAGAATCTATTGGGGCCAAAATTGTCCCCTCTCCTTAAGGCTTCTTACCACTGCAGAATGTAATGGCCGCCATTTTTTAAATTCCGCTCCTGCGATATCCTGACGGTGACCCGCTTCCCCACTACCGCTCTGCTGCTGCCTATCCGTCCTAAGTGCGTGCCGAAAAAATCTTGCTGTTGCCGCGTGGTGCCAAAAGCTGCTTTTTTCTGCCGGTGCAGTGAGGCTGTAGTTCTTGCAAAATGGCGGTGCGGTTCCTATTAAAGAGGTTGCCGCCATGTTCTTTTTTTTGTCAGCTGACTGCCATGTCGGGCTGAAAATTCTGCCCCCGGATTCGGCCGCTGGCAGTCCACTGACCCGGGGGCCCAATGGACTGAACTTAAACAATAATCGCGCAGGTTCTCCCCTTTAAGTGAAGGGGAGAGCCATGGTGATGCGGCACCGTGATGACTACACTGATAACTGACAGCAGCGGCCACTCCGCCAGCCCCAAACTTCCGCCCCGCTAGTGTGCTCACTGCCGCACTTCCGCTCCCATTATAAACAACTTCCGGTCCGCCAAAAAAAAAGCCAAAGGGTGGAATTTGGCACAAGAGGTCACTGTATCCACCACGCCGGTAAAAGCACGAGAAACAGGATAGGTGCGCCCCGTTTCTAGTGGGGCCATTGTGTTTAAGGATGACAGTGTTGGGGTACTTCTGGTATTGAATATCACCATCAAGCACTTCAAAGCCAGACAGCATAGCCAAACTGTTAAAATGAACTTCCATCTGTCAAAGACAGTGGCTGAATCCAAACCTCAGAAACAATTCCCACCATGTCCAGTTCCACGTCAGCCTGTGCCAACTCACACTCCGGAGAGATGGTTTGTGGGATTCAACCCCAGCACTGTGATGCTGCTCACCACTGGCCCCAGGAGCCTCGGATTCCTCGAACCCCAAGAACGTCACGTCGTCCTCGGAGGAGCTGAGTGTCGGTGGTGGAACAGGGGCCGAATGATGCTGCGCCGGAGTCGGCTCATCGGTATCCTCCTCCTCTTCCTCCTCCAGACGATGGCCTGATGTGGAGGGGTCCCTTGAGGGATGTGTCTGGTCATCTGGAAGTAAAAAGCAACAGACGAGTGTAAGGGGTGGTCTCGGAGGTCAGGTTCACCTCTGACCTTCTGAGCGGTTCGAATCGCTCCCACTCCCTGGGTTCTAGACTCTGGATTTATTTGGGGAATGTGATAAAGTGCAAGAGACAACTGGTTTGGTGCAAAAGAACTTTGATTTTATTAAAGACAAGAAAATACAATGTTGAACTTATAATTACTCTAATAAAGAACAGCACATAAAGCGGGTATTTATAGACCGGTTAGCCTGACATCAGTGGTGGGAAAATGTTGGAATCAGTTATTAAAGATGAAATAGCAGCACATTTGGAAAGCAGTGACAGGATTGATCCAAGTCAGCATGGATTAGTGAAGAGGAAATCATGCTTGACAAATCTTCTGGAATTTTTTGAGGATGTAACTAGCAGAGTGGACAAGGGAGAACTAGTGGATGTGATGTCTTTGGACTTTCAAAAGGCTTTTGACAAGGTCCTACACAAGAGATTGGTGTGCAAAATTGAAGCACATGGTATTGGGGGTAATGTACAGACGTGGATAGAGAACTGGTTGGCAGACAGGAAGCAGAGAGTTGGGATAAACGAGTCCTTTTCAGAATGGCAAGCAGTGACTAGTGGAGTGCCGCAGGGCTCAATGCTGGGATCCCAGCTCTTTACAATATACATTAATGATTTGGATGAAGGAATTGAGTGCAATATCTCCAAGTTTGCAGATTACACTAAGCTGGGTGGCAGTGTGAGCTGTGAGGAGAATGCTAAGAGGCTGTAGCATGACTTGGACAGGTTAGGTGAGTGGGAAAATGCATGGCAGATGCAGTATAATGTGGATGAATGTGAGGTTATCCATTTTGGGGGCAAAATATCATCTGAATGGCAGCAGATTAGGAAAAGGGGAGGTGCAACGAGACCTGGGTGCCATGGTTCATCAGTCACTGAAAGTGGGCATGCAGTACAGCAGGCAGTGAAGAAGGCAAATGGTATGTTGGCCTTCATAGCTAGGGGATTTGAGTATAGGAGCAGGGAGGTCTTACTGCAGTTATACAGGGCCTTAGTGAGGCCTCACCTGGAATATTGTGTTCAGTTTTGGTCTCCTAATCTGAGGAAGGATGTTCTTGCTATTGAGGGAGTGCAGCGAAGGTTCACCAGACTGATTCCCATGATGACTAGACTGACATATGAGGAGATACTGGATCAAATGGGCCTTTATACATTGGAGTTTAGAAGGATGAGAGGAGATCTCATAGAAACATGCAAGATTCTGACGGGACGGGACAGGTTAGATGCAGGAAGAATGTTCCCGATGTTGGGTAAGTCCAGAACCAGGGGACACAGTCTTAGGATAAGGGGTAGGCCATTTAGGACTGAGATGAGGAGAAACTTCTTCACTCAGAGAGTTGTTAACCTGTGAAATTCCCTGCCGCAGAGAGTTGTTGATGCCAGTTCATTGGATATATTCAAGAGGGAGTTAGATATGGATCTTACGGTTAATGGGGACAAGGGGTATGGAGAGAAAGCAGGAAAGGGATACTGAGGGAATGATCAGCCATGATCTTATTGAATGGGGGTGCAGGCTCAAAGGGCCGACTGGTCTACTCCTGCATCTATTTTCTGTGTTTCTATGTTTCTATGTTTCACATCACACATTCAAAGGGGTTACAGTGAATAATATATCTCCCACCTCCCAATACCTAACACTGACTGGATTAGACTCCAGGGCAAACAGGGACTTTACTTACCAATCCTTTATGGTCAGTTGGCAGTCGTTCACGATTTCGGGGTTCGCTGGATTCTATAGGTTCTGCTTGACGTAACCCGAACGTCGGAGAAGACTTCTTACTGCGCAATCTTCAGTTGGGTGGTGTCCGCTGATGTGGTAGGGCGTGTTTTGGACTTATTGGGCAAGTACCTGTTTTCTTTCGTTAAAAATAGGTTTCAAAGTCCTTTTAGATAATGTTTTCACCTGTTGGTAGTCAGGCCTAGGTTGTAGAGTGGAAACTTTCAATTCTTCGGTTTCTTCTTTGTGGAGTTTTGTTTCGAAGTTGGTCGATCGCGGTGGTTTTGGTGTATCACGTTGGCTGTGGTCAGTTGCTGCCACGATGGTGATGCTCTTCCTTCCTTTTTGATTTCAGGATGTCGAGGCTGTAGAAGTTAGTTACAACTGCTGCGGTGGTCTCTCTCCCTTCTTGATGCTCTATGATGCTAGGCTGCTGTGTGCATACCTTCTGCTAAGCATCCCTAGCAGTGTCTCCTGAGGCAGTAGCATGCATAAGGCATACTCTTTGTTAAAGCAGGGCCCAGTTATACGTTTTGAGCTGTTCTAATCTTCGTGCCAAATCAGCTCAGATTCTTTGTTTAATTTTTGGCAGGCTTGATATTTCTTTGTCATATTTTGACCGGCTCATTAAATGTTAACCTGTCTCGGATGTGTCGACCTTCTAAATCTGTTTCTTGATGGAAATATTAGCTTGGTATTTGCAATGCCTGTCTGTGCTTGGGCTTTTCCATGCGGGCTGGATGGGCCTTTGTTGTTATGCATATGCTGAAATGGCTTTCCAGATTCAGGTTGATGGTTAGCTATCTCTGGGTTAATTGTTGCTGCATTAATATCACCTGTGGAGAAGGATTTTCGAGTATCCATAATTCTCCAGACAATTTACTTTCGTTTCAATACCCCAGACAGCTTCAATACTCAAATTGGTTTCTTTGTAGGATAGTCATCCTTTAGTTCTCTAGCCCTGCCCACACAGACTAAATTTGTCTCGTAAAATCCCAAATTGATTAAAGTTCGTAGTTTCTTTCATGTGTACTTTAGGATTTCAAACTTTCTGGTAGGTAGTTCCAAATTAAATTTCCTTTCCAATGAGTCCAAACACTGCGGGGGTGGGGGGGTTTTCCATTAATTTTGCACCTTTCAGTCCCCCCTGTGACACTCTACATACTTGAATGTCATGCTTGGCGAGCAAAATTTCTGATTCCAGAGAGCCAACCTTCCCTGTATTTACCTAGCTAAAACTTTAACGTGCATCCCCCTTTGAAATGCAATGCAGTTTACAGGTAAATACAGTCATTTCAATTCTGTTACAGCATAGAGAGGGTCCGACACCCCTCCATTACTCTGTTTTTATTGTAAAATAAAAGTACATAGTCAAACACATTTTTAAGTAAAATAAAGGTACATAGTCAAACACATTTTTAAGTAACTTTCTTACAACACTCGATTTCGGCATTTTTACATCAGGTAAACTTAAGACAAATCAAACATGGTAATATGGTGTCACCCCTCCCTGTGCGATTCCCAAGTTTGGCCAGGGAATGTGCAGCACCCTTTGGTGCCTGACCTGACGGCCTCTGCATTTCACTCGGCAAGTGAGACACCTTAAGTAAAGAATAATTGCGAGTTGACAGACAACAATAATGTGGGAAGCTATTCTGATCCCGGCTGGAACCTCTATATTTCTGAAAATATCCCATCAAGGCGGAATTGTGATCTCTAGAATCTTTCTCCCTATCTCAATTGTTTTCTGTTCTAGAGTATAGAAATGTTTTTGTGAGATTACTACAGCTGCTAGCAGAGCGGTAAGATGTTCGGGTAGGGGGAAATTTCATAGCCAAAATGTGTAACATAATCCTGCAGGTTTGTGATGTTTCTCTCACAGTGAGGTGAATAGTGGAGGGTTCAGGAATGGGGACAATCCGTTCCTGGGCCACTTGAACTGATGCTTCAGGTTTAAAGCAAAAACTGCTGTCACTCACCGGACACCAGAAGTGTCCATGTTGGTAGTGGGGCACACTGGTGGTGACACAATATGTCCCACCCCCTATGTATTCTACCTGTGGAGGGACATGGTCTTATGTCATTACCTCCATGGTACAGTTGATAGGCTGTGCACCAGCAGCTTTAAACCCGCACTGTGGTTTAGAATAGGCATTCAAGTGCTGGGGACACGGTACTATGTGTGCACCCCGGCTCCGGCACCCGGAGAGGTCAATACCCATCATAGTGTGCTCCCACTTTATGACATAGGGTGGGACCGCTGCGAAACGAATGTGTGCACCTCCTTGAATGACCCCAATGTTCTCCACCCTGTATACTGGTGTGGGTCAGGCTGTCCCACCCATGACCAGCATCCTTAGTACTATCCCCATGATGGTGTGGTTAGATTTCCCACAATCTACTGGGACAGGGTAGGCTCCAGAGGCTAGGCGGAGCTGGCACGGGCTTAGTGAATTACTGTATGGGTGGAGGGCTGCGAGGTGCTTGTTACTGATCCAGGAGGGGACTAAACCTTGTTTTAAATCCTCCAGGTTGTTGTGGCTCTCGCCCAACAACCATGCCCCATACAGCACACACATCTCGTTCAGTGCAGCCTGGTCCGAAGCATTCCTATCCTCCTGTATGAGTGCATTCACTGTCTGTGCTTGTTTTTCCAGCTCAGCCACAATCTCCTTTAAATGGACCATCATAGCCTGGTTATCGTGTAGCTCTGAGCCTCCTACTGTGTTTTCTTCTTTCAGGATCTTTCACAGTTGGTTCTTTAGACCATTTATCTGCATTTGCAGTTCGATATCATCTCGGCTATTTATCACATAGGATCCTGTATTATATGCAGTAAAAATGTCGTTCAAGGTTCCCCTTCTCGGTCTCCCCATGCCCATGGTGTCCCTAGCATCGAGGGTGTATAGATCTGCTTCGTCTACGTTCCCAAAGTCTAACTCGTAAAATTTCTTGAACGTTTCTCTGAGTAGGGCCTGGTCTAGCTACTCTGTTTCCTTCGGGCACCATGCAGGTAAGTGCACCTCGGTAAGGTTTAAGATAACTGAAGCTACTGCACAGTGTACCCCCTGATATAACACCTTTTTGGTCGGTACCAATACTAATCTATTCCCTAGTCCCTTGGTGGGGATAGGACACCTTTCTATTATTGTTCGTATTGGCGGGGTCGTGGGCAGGGGTTTCTTAATATATGCTCTAAGTTCGGTGGCGTAAATTGGGAGTGGACAGTGTGGGACTGCATACCCATGTAGGCTGGAAACCCACCCCATCCCTTCCCTGTCATCTTGCCATTGCCTGGCGAAAGCGATCGATATGCCTGTAGGGCAGATCTCCTCTGACCCCTACATGCAAACGTAAATTCCCTGTTCAGACTCCCACCACTTATTCCAACTCACCTTCACTCCTCCCCGTGTCCCCGTGATGGTATGGTACGTGTCATTACCGAGTCGTTCCCAGTCAGTTTCCTGGTCTCACGCATCCTTGCTCAGCTTCCTGAACCACCAACAATCTACCCAGGGGAATCTGCCCTTTACAAATCAATCATCCCCGTTTTCCCTCCGTAACACTGACCCGTGCAGCAACGACCCGTATCCTGGGGCATGGAACTGACGCCTTCCCATAGGTAAACCCTTCCTGGCTAGAGTAGCAGTTGGAGTTAGACCCCAGCCACCCTGGCCACCTCCCTTTGTGGGCGTAAACAGTGAGCTGTCCCACACCCGGTGTGCCACCGACTACAGTCACGATCGATGCTCTTTCTCCTGAGCACCCATTAATGAGGGGTTCTTCTACGTCTCCTCGGCCACTGCTGCTCATCCTTATCAGGGCGAGCAGGAACAGGACCTTTCTCCTTCCTGTAGGGGCACATAAAACAGATTGTCCAGCCCTGAGAAAAGCTCTCTGGCTTGACAAAGGTGACCGAGTTCCAATTTGGACTCATTTTTTCTCAGACACACAATACAGTCTTTAATCGACCGGCTGTCTTATTCAGTTCCTTATGGAACTGATGTCTGCTTTTAACTTTTGTCTCACAGCCATTTTACTCTTATCTTACCGGTGCTTCCTTTAATAGCTATACCGGTAGATTCTTCCTACTCCCGGGTGTTACCCGACCTGTGTCTCTTTTAATAGCTGCACAGGTGGATTCTTTCTCTTACCCCACAAACTAGTACATATGTCACTATCATTACACAGATAATCCTACACTACGCTAGATCCTTACTAAACATACTTAAATTCATATCGTGCTATTTCTGTACATTTACTACCCGTCTCCGGGTGGTCAGGTTAATTCCTGTCCTTCTCCTTTCTTCTCTGGCCTCTGGGTTTCTAGCGGGGCCGGTAGTAGGTCGGCCTGTACCGCAGGACCCGGAGTGTCCTGACCGGAGGTGGGTCTGAATGGGGGGAACGTTCCCTCCAGTGCTGCAGCACACCGCTCCTTTGGGGGTGGCTGCCCAGTTCATTTCTTCACCTGGGGTTTCTGCCTGGTCGAGGGCTGCAGGCGGGGACCCCCAATTGGTGGCTGGTCCACCGATATCTCTTCTGGGGTCCCTCGTCGCCCGAGACTACCGGCTGGGAGTCCCTGCTCGCAGGCTAATCCCTGATCTTAAGTACCCCTTTGCGGCTGGTCCCTCTCCCGGGGCTGACCCACTTAAATTGGGGCGCTGGTGACCACAGTGTCTTAGGCTGTGGTGTGCGGAGAGTCTTTGTAAGGGTTCTGACTACTGGGGGCATGTCCGAGCCCCAAATGATTGGGGCCGACAGCTCCTCCAGTGACACAGTTCACTGCCCCTCTAGGTGCAGTCTGTGGGTCTGCCATGTCCCCTGTGGGATTTCCACAGTCGGGGGCTGCTGGCTGAGGATCCCTGCCTTTAATACGGTTCACCTTTTCTGGCTGTCCCTTGCGCTTAGCTGCTCCCGGGGTTGAAACTGATTGATGTGGAACCACTTTGTACGGCGGGGCATTTTCATGGCATAGACCATGGGGCTTGCCTTATCGACAATGTGGTACGGTCCAATGTATAGTGCTTCAAAAACTCCTACTCGAGCGTAGGTCCTTACCATGACCTGGTCCCCTCCCTCCCATTCGTGGTGTTTGCGGGGTTCGAGCAGCATTCGGTTGCTCTGTGCTGTTTTCCCATGTTGTTAACAGTCTGCCAGTGAATCTGTTTAAGGTATTCAAACAGGTTCCTGACAAAGTCCCAGTTCGCTTCCCTAAGCTGACCTTCCATGAGTACCGGGGCTAATACATGGGTGGGGGTTCGCATGGCTCTGCCGGTCATGAGCTCGTACGGGGAGTACCCCG
Source organism: Pristiophorus japonicus (assembly GCF_044704955.1). Lineage (NCBI taxonomy): Eukaryota > Metazoa > Chordata > Chondrichthyes > Pristiophoridae > Pristiophorus > Pristiophorus japonicus. Next base: position 242,630,382 of record NC_091977.1, on the reverse strand, counting down.
TGCTCTTTGACTGGCTGGCCCGGATCCCCATGAGGACCAGTGGTAGGACCTCTACCCACCCTTTGGGTGAGTCCCCTGTCTCTTTACGTAACCTTTCTTTGATAGTGCGGTTTAAACGCTCCACAGGCCCGGATGACTGCAGGTTGTGGGCGACATACCATTTCCCTTTGATGCCGAGTACCTTAAGGGTCTCCTGCATCACCTGCCCGTTGCAGTGGCTCCCTTGGTCGGACTCCACGTATTGTGCTAGTCCCCATCGGGAGAACACTTCTCTGACCAGGATCCTAGCTGTTCCCAGTGCGGTAGCTGTCCGGTATGGGAAAGCTTCCACCCATTTGGTGAATACGTCCACCAATACTAGTCAGTACTTCTAACCTCCCTGGGCAGTGAGTAGGGGCCCGATGTAATCGATCTGGATCGAATGCCAGGGTCCCTCTACCCTCCTATGTCCCATAGAACCTTTCTTTTCTGGGGGTCAAGGATGTTGGCAGCGCAGACCAGACAGCTGGCGCAGAACTTACGGACATCTTCCCTGAGTCCTGGCCACCACCCTGCCTGTTCCACTCGTTGCCAAGTGGTCTCAGGTCCGGGGTGTCCTGCTCCTGGAACCTCGTGGGCCAGCTGGAGTAATTCTCTCCAGTGTTGTTGTGGTGCTACCCATTGCTCCCCCCCTGAACAGCATGCCTTCTTTAATGGCAATAGCTGCTGTGCCGTACGGGCCGTCTACCTTTTCCCCTTTAGCTAGTGTGTTCAGGACAGTTTTGAGGACGGGGTCCTGGGTCTGAACCGTTTTTAGGTCCGGGGGCAATGCTACCCCTGCCGTCCCTGTCGTTCCAATCCTGCCCCTGACTGCTGCCAATGGGCCTAGGTTGTACGGATCCCAGAGCTTGCCCGTGCGGGCACCTTGTTTGGCCAACATGTCAGCCTGCTAGTTTCCCTCACTATGGGGTTCAGTGGTGGAATGTGCCTTCACTTTATGTATATAGATATTCCCTTCCTCCCTCACAGCTGTCATGATCTTTTCCAGTAAGGGCTTAATTGCTAGGGGTCTCCCGACTGCAGATGTGTATCCGCGACGGGACCAGATAGCCAGGTATTCCGTACACGAATTGCATGTAAACATACTGTCCGAGCAAATCGTGTATGGGGTGGGGAATTATTCGGGGTATGTGACTACGTACACCACGGCAGACAATTCAGCGCGCTGGATGCTCATAGTACTGGGGAGTTTAATCGCCAGGGCAATGCCTGCCTTTAGGTCATACACTCCGCAGCCTGTGAGTTGTTCACCTGCAGATACCGTGCTTGAACCGTCCACATAGATTTCTCAGCATGTGAAAGCCTATGTTAATTTCCCATACCCCTTCTACGGAACACCATGGGCTGTCCCTGGATAGATCATGTTGGCTGCGAGCCTCGGCTCACAGAGACCCTTTACCCTTAGTTCCACTTGAGAGAGGAGTAGGGTCCAGCGAGCAATGCGGGCACTGCCCACTATCCCGTCCTTGATTCTCACGTCCAGGAGCATCTGGGTGGGCATGTGATGGGTATGGAGTTTGATAGGGGTCCCCCCTGTGAAGATCAGTGACCTTTTCACTGCCCAGTGAGTGGCTAGGAGGTGCCGCTCACAGTTGGAGTATCCGTTCTCCACGTCCGTGAGTATCCTGGAGGAGTAACCCACTGGTCTCAGCCGGCCGTGCCGCTCTTGGAGCAGTACTGCACTCAGACTGTCCCCACTGGCTGCTACCTCCAGGGAAAAATTCTTTACCCCCCATCGATAGGCCCTGGAGCTGGTGCGGTCTGCAGGGCTTCTTGAGTTGGATAAATGCTGCCTCGCAACCTTCGTCCCATTCCCACTCCACTCCCTTTTGTAGAATTCAGAGCAGAGGGGCTGCGGTGGCTGCATAATCCTCAATGAAGTCTCTGCAGTACCCGGTTAGCCCTAGAAAAGATCTTACTTCTGTTACTGTGTTGGGGGCAGGTAACTTCTGCACTGCTTCCCTTCTAGCTTTGTCAATGGTTCTTTCTCCAGCGCGCACAGCCAGTCCCAGGAATTTTACTTCCTTTAGGCCGATCTGTGCCTTCTTGCGATTCACTTTAAACCCTTCTTCTTTCAGCAGCTCCAGCAGTTCAGCCAGCAGTGGGCCATGCTCCTCCCCCTCATCGGTGAACAGGAGCAGGTCGTCTATATACTGTACCAACTGCTGGGGTCTACTGAAGTTCTTTAAACAGTTGGCCATACATTGATGGAAAATGCTAGGGCTATTGTGGAAGCCCTGAGGGAGACAGTTCCAAGTGTATTGTTGTCCTTTAAAGGTAAAAGCAAACTTGCACTGATCTTCTCTTCTTAAAGGTATGGACCAAAACCCGTTGGAAATATCCAGCACCGTGAAGGTGGTTGCGGAGGTTGGAATACTTCCAATGAGGTCGGCGACAGCAGCCACGGTGGGTGCACAGGTAGGGATGTTACAGTTGAGTACTCGATAGTCCACCGTGGCTCTCCAGGAGTTGTCCGGTTTCAATGGAGATTTCACATGGGTAGCTATTGGTCTCAATACCCTCTGTTCAACCAAAGAACCCAAGGCTGTTTCCATGTCTGCCTCCGCCTCACTGGGGAAGTTGTACTGTTTCTGCGGTCAGGTCATGGGGCCCTCATCTATGCTAACTTCGACCCCATTTATCCTCCAACAATCGTGTTTGTGAGTGGCAAAAGCTGCAAGGTTTGCCCTCACATACCCTTGGTACTCCATCAGAGTGTTACTGACTAGTGATTGAAAGTCGTAACGCTCCTTTGGCTTCATGGTGCACACCGTCCCTTTTCCCCGTTTTTCTGGGATAACCATCACCTCACTCTCCTGTCCCGTTCATACTGACCCCCAAAGACAGTGGTTTCTGAAATCCACTCGGGTCCTGTGGCCTAGAGTGAAGTCAGCCCCCAGGATACCTCTCCCTTCCTGTTCCCACTTCATCAGGACACGTCCATTTGGTGTGCAGTGTTCCGAAACAAAAGGAGAGCAGAACGGAGAATGAGCCAGCCTGATCAGCGCCTGTGAAACCCATCAAGCTGCAGGAGACCCCGCTAGACAAAGGTGAGGTGGCAGGGTTAGTTGCATAGACGAGGGTGCTTCATGCACCGGTATCCAGCAGATAAGTCCCTTTCACCTTTTCCACTTCCATCTCCATGGTCGGTCTCCCCCACGCATCATATTCGAGGGAACACAGGTGAACAGGCTGTGCCTGTCCTAATCACTGTTTTGGTTGGGATGGGGCAGATGGGATTTTGGTACCGATGGCGGCGGCTACCTTCCCAGGGCCATCTCGCATTGTTCGGAGCGCAGTCAGGAAGTTATCAAATGTGTGAGGAGCGACTGGCTTCTTGGTCTCGGTCGTTTGGGCAGGGGCTGGAGAACTCTTCCCTGAGCTACTCTTCCATGGATTTCTACAATCCTTTCTCCAGTGCCCACTCATTCCGCACCCGAAGCAGGTGCGTTTTGTATCGGAGGGGTTGCCCCCCTCCGGGCGCCATTCCCTCTTATCCTGACTGGGTCCGATTTCGTGGACCCTTCCCTTGGGCGGGTGCTCTTCCGTCCCCCTGCCGTTCCGGTAGGCTAGGGTCAATTGCCTGACCACTCCCTGTTCGGTGGCCTGGAGATCTCTCGGGTCAAACCAGGCCTCAGCCTTTATTCTTATTCGTGGTAAACTTTTTGAAACTAGGCTTTGGAGCCAGTGGGCTCTCTCATCCTGGCTTAAATGATTCCGGTTGAGGTTCCCTCACAGGCGCTCTGGTACATAGGCCACATTCTGTCTGCGAAAGCCTGTGGGGTTTCCCCTGTGAACTGCACTGTTTTCTCTACTCTGGAGAAGGGACTCCCATCATTACAGCCCATGGCTTCTAGAATGTCTTCCTGGATGGCGGCACATTTTGCTCTCGGCAGAGAGGGACTGGTACAGCTTGCTGTCCAGTGAGAGGAGGAGCATCTTTGCTATCTCGGCATCATCGCACCCGTTAATATCCTCTGCCTGTTCCACTTTCATAAAGTGAACCGAGGGGTCTCCCTTTGGAGTGAGCTTTCCCAGGTGACTTATCATAGCTCTAAGCTGTTGGGTAGTGTGGGGAACCACAAACTGATTTTCCAGAGGCCCCAGACCCCCAGCACCGGTGGGCATGCCAAACTTCTGTTGCCGGACCGGGCACATTGGCTCTGGGTCTGGCTCTTCCTGCTCTGGCTCGCCTACCCCTCCTCCCTGCTGCCAAACCGAGCTGAATCCCAGCGCCACAGGTGGTGGTCCGCTATCCCTGTCCACCCCACAACTCGTTCGTCCCTCCTGCTGCTGAACCGGTGTAGTCACCTACACCACAGGTGGTGGTTGAACAGTTTCCTTCTTCTCTTCCAGGTTTACTTGGGCCGTACCCGGGTTTTTTTTAAGGATAACATGCCTTTTGCCTTGGACAAAGCAAGGGTTAAAGTTTTGCTTTGTTGCTGGCAGGGACCGTGGTCTCCTGACTCAAACCCGTTAGTGCTAGCTACTTTATATGCTGCCTGTACGTCTCTTAATTTCTCCTCCAGCTCCTTTACTTGAAGAGTGAGGTGAGTATTTTCCTCCCGCAGTATCTTTTCATTATTTTTAGCCTCGGTAACCTGACACTGAAAATAGTCCTGACTGTTCATAAACCTTTCCATTAGCTGGGCTTTTCCATGTTTTAGCTTACAGAGTTCTCCCCATAACCTTTCTTCTGCCATGGCCCTTCCCTGTGATGTCTCTGCGCACTCCCATATTTTTGCCTGTAGTGATTCAACGATTTTATCTAGGAGTTGGACATGTCACTGTAGACAGACCAACCAAATTGCCTTTTCTACTGATTCTTTATGATCCTTGCTTGCTGACCACTGGGCTGCAGCGTCTCCCGGATGCTCAGCGCGCAATAGACCAAGCACCAACTCTTTAGTGACATTTACTTTCTTATACACATAGGAGGAAATCCTCTCTTCCATCTTGGCTCTTTCTCCCAAACCATCACACCCCTTATACCAGAGTCCTGCCGCGGTCGCCATTTTGTAAGAGATGGTCTCGGGGTCAGGTTCACCTCTGACCTTCTGAGCGGTTCGAATCGCTCCCACTCCCTTGGGTTCTAGACTCTGGATTTATTTGGGAGACGTGATAAAGTAAGAGACAGCTGGTTTGGTGCAAAAGAACTTTGATTTTATTAAAGAAATGAAAATACAATGCCGAACTTATGATTACTCTAAGAACAGCACATCACACATTCAAAGGGGTTACAGTGAATAATACACCTCCCACCTACCAGTATCTATTAGATTAGACTCCAGGGCAAACAGGGACTATGCTTACCAATCCTTTATGGTCAGTTGGCGGTAATTCATGATCTCAGGGTTTGCTGGATACAGTACGTTCTGCTTGCCGTACCCCGAACATCGGAGAAGACTTCTTACTGCGTAATCTTCAGTTGGGTGGTGTCCGCTGATGCGGTAGTGTGCGTTTTGGACTTATTGGGTAAGTACCCGTTTTCTTTCATTAGAAATAGGTTTCAAAGTCCTTTTAGATAATGTTTTCACCTGTTGGTAGTCAGGCCTAGGTTGTAGAATGGAAACTTTCGATTCTTCGGTTTCTTCCTTGTGGAGTTTTGTTTCGAAGTTGGTCGATCGCGGTGGTTTTGATCGTACCACGTTGGCTGTGGTTGGTTGCTGCCGCGATGGTGATGCTCTTCCTTCCTTTTTGATTTCAGGACATCGAGGCTGGAGAAGTTAGTTACAACTGCTGCGGTGGTCTCTCTCTCCTTTCTTGATGCTCTATGATGCTAGGCTGCTGTGTGCATACCTTCTGCTAAGCATCCCTAGCAGTGTCGCCTGAGGTAGTAGCATGCATAAGGCATACTCTTTGTTAAAGCAGGGTCCAGTTATACGTTTTGAGCTGTTCGAATTTGTTTAATTTTTGGCGGGCTTGATATTTCTTTGTCATATTTTGGCCGGCTCATTAAATGTTAACCTGTCTCGGATATGTCAACCTTCTAAATCTGTTTCTTGATGGAAATATTAGCTTGGTATTTGCAATGCCTGTCTGTGCTTGGGCTTTTCCATGCGGGCTGGATGGGCCTTTGTTGTTATGCATATGCTGAAATGGCTTTCCAGATTCAGGTTGCTGGTTAGCTATCTCTGGGTTAATTGTTGCTATGTTAATGTCTCCTGTGGAGAAGGATTTTCGAGTATCCATAATTCTCCAGACAATTTACTTTACTTTATTTTAATTTCAATACCCCAGACAGCTTCAAAACTCAAACAGTTTTTTTTTTAGGATAGTCATCCTTTATTGTTCTAGCCCTGCCCACACAGACTAAATTTGTCTCGTAAAATCCCAAATTCGATCAATGTTCATAGTTTCTTCCATGTGTACTTTTTGAGTTCAAATTTTCTGGTCGGTAGTTCCAAATTAAATTTCCTTTCCCATGAGTCCAAACACTGGGGGGGTTTCCCACTCTTCACGAGTGGTTAGCAGCAGTGGAGGGGGCAAGGTGACAAGAGGAAGGTTGCATAGCACAGGCTTTTTTTAAGGACTGCCGCTGCTCCATTATATCTAGTCCAGAGGCCCCAGCCCAGCCCAGAGAGTGTACAGAACATTGCCCCAGCCCTAGTCCAGGGAGTGTGCAGAACATTGCCCCAGCCCTAGTCCAGGGAGTGTGCAGAACATTGCCCCAGCCCTAGTCCAGGAGTGTGCAGAACATTGCCCCAGCCCTAGTCCAGGAGTGTGCAGAACATTGCCCCAGCCCTAGTCCAGGGAGTGTGCAGAACATTGCCCCAGCCCTAGTCCAGAGAGTGTGCAGAACATTGCCCCAGCCCTAGTCCAGGGAGTGTGCAGAACATTGCCCCAGCCCTAGTCCAGGAGTGTGCAGAACATTGCCCCAGCCCTAGTCCAGGGAGTGTGCAGAACATTGCCCCAGCCCTAGTCCAGGAGTGTGCAGAACATTGCCCCAGCCCTAGTCCAGGGATTGTGCAGAACATTGCCCAAGCCCTAGTCCAGGGAGTGTGCAGAACATTGCCCCAGCCCTAGTCCAGGGAGTGTGCAGAACATTGCCCCAGCCCTAGTCCAGGAGTGTGCAGAACATTGCCCCAGCCCTAGTCCAGGGATTGTGCAGAACATTGCCCCAGCCCTAGTCCAGGGAGTGTGCAGAACTTGCCCTCAGTATCCGAGCGGGTGTCAGCACCCGCAATGGCAGCTCCCCGACCAGTGACGCCGATGAGGCCTGCCACTCGTTCTTCAATGTCCGTGAGTGGTAGAGTCTGAGGCGGACCACCACCTGTCCGCACCTGCTCATGGCGATTATGAGACTTCTTTGCCAGTGAAGATGAAAATGGGAGTGCTTACAAGAGGGTCCATCTGCTCTTGTGGCACAGGTAGCCACCAAAACACTTATATCATACTGTCTGAATGTAATGGAGTCATCTGTTTAATAGCCGTGGAAGTTGCACGTTGTTCATCAGGAGGACATCGAAGTAGGGAGCCATTTTATGAGATCTCAGAAAGCAATCTTAATAATATATAGAAACATTGAAACATAGAAATTTACAGCACAGAAGAAGGCTATTTCGGCCCATCGTGTCCGCGCCGGCCGACAAAGAGCTGCACGGCCCTTGGTCAGCAGCCCTAAAGGTTACGTATAAACCTATGAACAATGACAGAAAGGCAAAGAGCACTCAGCCCAACTAATCCGCCTCACACAACTGCGACACCCCTTATACTGAAACATTCTGCACTCCACCCCAACTGGAGCCATGTCATCTCCTGGGAGAGGCAAAAAACAGAATAAAACCGAGGCCAATTGAGGGAGAAAAAATCTGGGAAAATTCCTCTCCGACCATCCAGGCGATCGAAACTAGTCCAGGAGATCACCCTGGCTGAATTCTATTCCTTGCAGTACTTATCATTATATCTGTGCCGTCCAACAAAAGATCATCCAGTCTAATCCCAATTACCAGCTCTAGGTCCGTAACCCTGCAGGTTACTGCACTTTAAGTGCCCATCCAACCATCTCTTAAAAGTGGTGAGGGTTTCTATATCCACCACTCTTCCAGGCAACACATTCCAGATCCCCACAACCCTCAGTATAAGAAACACCCCCTCAAATCCACTCTTAACCTTCCACCAACCACTTTAAAACTATGCCCCCTTGATATAAACCCCTCCACCAATGGAAATAGGCCCTTACTATCCATTATGTCCAGGCCCCTCAGTATTTTGTACACCTCAATGAGGTCTCCTCTCAACCTCCTCTGTTCCAATGAGAACAAAGCCAGCCTATCCAATCTGTCCTCATAATTAGGATTCTCCATTCCAGGCAACATTCTAGTAAATCTCCTCTGCACCCTCTCTAGTGCAATCACATCCTTCCGATAATATGGCGACCAAAACTGCACGCAGTACTCCAGCTGTGGCATAACCAAAGTATTATACAATTGAAGCATAACCTCCCTACTCTTATATTCTATGCCTCAGTCAAAAAAGGCAACCATTCCATATGCCTTCTTAACCACCTTATCCACCTGGCCTGCTACTTTCAGGGATTTGTGGACAAGCACTCTAAGATCCCTTTGTTCAACTATTAAGTGGCCTACCGCCTAATATGTATACCCTTTCCTTATTAGCCCTCCCAAAGTGCATCACCTCATACTTCTCTGAATTAAATTCCATTTGCCACTGCTCTGCCCACCTGACCAGTGATATCCTCCTGCAGCCCATGACTTGCCTCTTCATTATCAACCACACAGCCAATTTTAGTTTCGTCTGCAAACTTCTTAATCATACTCCCTATATTCAAATCTAAATCATTGAGCCCTGTGGAATGCCACTGAAAACATCCTTCCAGTCACAAAAACATTCATCAATCATTACCCTTTGCTTCCTACCTCCAAGCCAATTTTGGATCCAACTTGACACTTTACCCTGGATCCCATGGGCTTTAACCTTCGTGGGCTTTAACCAGTCTACCATGTGGGACCTTATCAAAAGCCTTGCTAAAGTCCATATATACTACATCGTACGCACTACCCTCATCGACCCTCTTGGTTACTTCCTCAAAAAATTCAATCAGGTTAGTCAGACATGATCTTCCCTGAACAAGTCCATGCTGACTGTCCCTAATTAAAACTTGCCTTTCCAAATGTAGATTTATCCTGTCCCTGAGGATTTTTTCCAATAATTTTCCCACCACTGAGGTTAGGCTGACAGGCCTGTAATTACTCAACCTATCCCTTTTTCCCTTCTTAAACAAGGTACTACATTAGCAGTCCTCCAATCCTCCGGCACCATGCCCATATCCAAAGAGGACTGGAACATGATGGTCAAGGCATCTGCTATTTCCTCTTTTACTTCGCTCAACAGCCTGGGATGCATTTCATCTAGGCCTGATGACTTATTTACTTTAAAGGCTGCTAAACCCCTTAATACTTCCCCTCTCACTATATTTATTTCATCCAGAATCTCCTCCTTGATATCAGTATCTGCATTGCCCCTTTCCTTTGTGAAAACAGATGCAAAGTATTCATTAACAACCCGAGCAACATCTTCCACCTCCACACAAAGATTACCCTCATGGTCTCTAATAGGCCCTACCCTTTCTTTAGTTACCCGCTTACTCTTAATATATTTATAGAACATCTTAGGGTTTTCTTTAATTTTACTGGCCAAGAATTTTTCGTGCTCTCTCTTAGCATTCCTAATATCCTTTTTAATTTTGGCTCTTAACTTTCTATATTCCTCTAAAGATTCTATAGTATTTAGCCGTTGGTACATGACATAAGCGTCCCTTTTTTTTCTTAATCCTCCCCTGTCAGTCCCTAGACGTCCAGGGGGGCGCTAGAATTATTTTTCCCAACCTTTTTCTTTAAGGGCACATGTTTGGCCTGAGCCTTCCGGATCTCCTCTTTGAATGTCTCCCACTGTTCCGACACTGATTTACCCGAAGTAGCTGGTTCCAGTCCACTATGGCCAAATCACTCTTTAACTTAGTAAAATTAGCTTTTCCCCAATTCTGAACTTTTATTCCAGGCCTATTCTTGTCCTTATCCATAACCAACTTGAATCTGACTGAATTATGGTCACTGGCACCCAAGTGCTCTCCCACTAAAAACCCTTTCAACCTGCCCAGCTTCATTCCCCAAAACTAAAACCAAGACCGCCCCCTCTTGTGTTGGGCTTGCTACATACTGACTATATAAAGATCATTCATAGCAAATAGGTTGCCGAGCTAAGCCTATCTATGTGTCATGCATTTTATGAGGCAACCCACAGAGTGTTGAGAGGCACCAACAGCATAAGAACAAATATCCTTGAAGTATTGAAGGAGTGCATGAATGAAAATAGTACTCACTCTGACAACCCTGGTGAGATCGTTAATATTTCTTTCGCCACAGTATCTGAGGCAGAGACCTCCTCAGTTATTTCTCTCCAAATCCTCTTAAATATGGATAACAGTGGTCTCGAACTACTCTGAAGATGCAACTCCTGCCATCTTTTTTCCACAGTCCCCACTAGAGCTTCATTAGCTTTGTGGCTGAATTGCCTGGCACGCTGTCTACAATCACCATCCTCCATGATCAAATTCAAAATGTGAAATGGCTGATTCAGCCCCGGCTGTACTGCGCATGTGCACGCAGGAAGTGGCCGCATCCTGCATTAGCATCTGCGACAGGGAACCAGAAGGTGGAAACGCGAGAAAGAGAAAATGTGCATGCCTGAAATGGCAGATTGCGCCAACGCTGGAACTTTCGGCTCCGGCGCACAGAGTCTGTGGTGTAACGCCAGAGTTAACGCCTACGCTCCTCGTGAATTTTCATTCAGTGAAAGTTGCTCGCTCTGGCGCTAACATTAACCCGCGCCAAATTTTCCGCTCCACCGCGAATTGCGCTCAGACATGGTCGAAAATGCAAAACATTGAAAATCCAGCCCTTAGTGTCTTAAGTGCTCCATTTATTTCATGCAGAAACAGCTGTGCTTACTGTGATATTGTATGAGTGAAATACACAGGAAAAAAGTATATATATCAATAGTCCCTTTTATCCTTATCTATGTATATTTAAAAGGAAAGACTTGCATTTATATGGCGCCTTTCACGACCACCGGACATCTCAAGGGAACTACACAGATGGTAAACACTATGCCCCCTTTGCAGCACTTGTCTGTAATATGCTGGAAAATTACATGGTGCAACAAAAACCTAGAAAATATCTATTGAAGCTCTGGTTTCTATTCTGATGCAATGCCCGCCGATGTAATTCAGTTCCTTCACCCTAGCGGTGGACCTGCCTGTCGCTATCCAAATTATGAAGCATCTCTCTTCGGAATTCCTCACTGATTATCATTGAGCTATGCTTCTCAACAAAATGATAGAGAAAAGGGAGCCTCGGTTCACTTTAAATCAGGGCATTACAGAGTTGGGCTCTGGAGAGTGACAACTCCAGAGGAGAAAGGGAGAGAGCAGAGAAGAACCAAAATAAGTAAATTCTTGGTCAGCTCTGCAGTCCGGCAAGAAGGAAGTTCATTCAGGAAGCGGTTCAGGAAGTTGCGGATGCTGATGAGCGATGATAACATATTACAAGCACGTCATACCAACCATTGTTAATCGTGGGCAAAATCAGGTTCGTGCCAACACGTCCAATATTAGCGGTGGAGACTTTCATCACATCAGGGACACAAGTTTTCCAATCGAATGTAAGGAGAAATGGCACCAACTTGATTTTCTATGTGGCACCAGCAGCAAACACGGGCTGCCCGCGGATTTTCAATCGGCCGGTAGATCCGCAGCAGGCAGGGAGTTACAGTCAGGCTTGGGAAGGTGGGGTCATTATCGCATTGCTGACTCGCCCAATCATTTCTCGGAAAGAAGTTGGTATATTTTTCCAAATAACAAGCATGATCCCCGTGCCTTTCCCTAGTTAGTTTTATTTTATTTCACTGAGGGTGAACTGACCCCCAGGTCATTTAAGAGTGTGCATCATTCATCACCTACTAAACAACAACTTGCATTTATATAGCACCTTTAACATAGTAAAATGTCAAAAGGCACTTCACAGGAGCATTAGCATTAAAAATATGTCACCGAGCCACATGAGATATTAGGACAGGTGAAAAAGAACATGGTCAAAGTTTTATAGAGCGTCTTAAAGAAGAGAGAGGCGGAGAGGTTTAGGGAGGAAATTCCAGAGCTTAGGGCCTTCGCAGCTGAAGGCATGGCCGCCGATGGTGGAAAGATTAAAATCAGAAATGTGTAAAAGGCCAATATTAAATGTCGCAATCCTTCAGCTTCCACTCTTTCTCTCTCTCTCTCTCTCTGCATTAGCAGATACCCATACCACAACAATCATGTTCAGCTACAAAGCAAAGCTATCCCCTCTTTTAAATTCACACTGTTGGTCCTTATAAGACCACCATTTCCTTCAGCATGAGAGACTGCTACACTATGGGCCAAATACTTTTTCATGGTCACAAAGTGGTATGTTCAATTTTTGCTACAAGAGGCCAGAAATTTTCCTTGATCCTCCAATAGGCCACTATGTTGTCAAAGAACATAGATCTTGATGTTGTACGACAGTGCAAAACAGGTGACAACGATTGAGCAATCCATTTTACATCTCTCCCCATTTTTATTTCCAATGAAATTAGTTGATTTGTTTAGTTCAGTCATTTTTGATCTTAAGTATTACAGCAACAGTCAGTTACTGAGCCTAATATAAAAGCAAAATATTGCGGATGCTGGAATCTGAAATAAAAACAGAAACTGCTGGAAAACTCAGCGGGTCAGGCAGTAGCTGTGGGGAGAAAAACAGAGTTAATGTTTCAGGTCGAAAACCCTTAGTCAGAACTGGCAAGTGTTCAAAAATAACATATTCTTAAGAAGCATTGAAAGGGGGAGGGCAAGAAAGAACAAAAGGGAAGGCTGGAGAGATTAGAGAGACAAAAGGGATTGAAATGGTAATGTTAGGAGTTAGAAAAGGATTAATCAAGATCGGGTGTGAATGGCGGAATAATGACCAGCTGCCATTGGAGAAAAAGAGAAAAGAAAAGTAGGCTCTGGGAGGTTGTGGGGAGGGCGGGGCGGGGGTGGGGGGGGACGGAAAGGGAGCCAAAGATGTACAGCGGTTATGCTCTGAAATTGTGGAGTCCAGAAAGCTGTAAAGTGCCTTAACAAAAAATGAGGTGCTGTTCCTCAAGCTTGCATTGAGCTTCATTGGAGCAGTGCAGGAGTCCAAGGATGGAGAGGTCAGAGTGGGAGTGGAGTGGAGAATTAAAGTGACAGGCAACCACAAGCTCAGGGTTGCACTTGCGGACTGAACGAAGGTGCTCCAAAAAGCGGTCATCCAATCTACGCTTGATCTCCCCAATATAGAGGAGACCACATCGTGAGCAGTGAATACAGTATACTAAATTGAAAGAAGTACAAGTAAATCGCTGTTTCACCTGGAAGGGAGGAGGTAAAAGGGATGGTGTTGCATCTCCTGCGCTTGCACGGGAAGGTTCCGTGGGAAGGGCAGGGGTTGCTCGGGGTGATTGAGGAGTGAATCAGGGTGTTGCGGAGGGAGCGATCCCTTCGGAATGCTGAGAGGGGAGGGGAGGGGAAGAGGTGATTGGTGGTGGGATCATGCTGGAGGTGGCAGAAATGGTAGAGGTTGATCCATTGAATGTCGAGGTTGGTGGGGTGAAAGGTGAGGACAAGGGGAACCTTGTCGTGGTTTTGAGAGGGAGGGGAAGGGGTGAGAGCAGAGATGCGGGAAATAGAACGGACACGGTCGAGGGCCATTTTAAACATGGTGGAGGGGAATTCTCTGTTGAGGAAAAAGGAAGACATGTCAGAGGCACTAGTGTAGAAGGTGGTGTTAGCAGAGCAGATGTGACGGAGACGGAGAAACTGGGAGAATGGAACGGAATCCTTACAGGATGCGGGGTGGGAGGAAGTGTACTCCAGGGAGCTGTGGAATCACTGGCCTGCCTTATAGTGGATATTGGTTGAAAGGCTATCCCCAGAGCTGGAGACGGAGAAGTCAAGGAAGGGAAGGGAAGAGTCGGAGATAGACCTAGATTGGGTCTTGTGTAACGAGAGAGGATTAATTAGCAATCTGGTCATGTGGGCCCCTTTGGGGAAGAGTGACTATAATATGGGAGAATTCTTCATTAAGATAGAGAGTGACACAATTAATTCAGAGACTAGGGTCCTGAACATAAAGAAAGGAAACTTTGACGGTATGAGACGTGCATTGGCTAGGATAGACTGGAGAATGATACTTAAAGGGGTGATGGTGGATAGACAATAGCAGACATTTAAATATCACATGGATGAACTACAACAATTGTACATCCCTGTGTGGCGTAAGAATAAAAAAGGGAAGGTGCCCCAACTGTGGCTAATTAGGGAAAGTGTTAAATCCAAGGAAGAGGCATATAAATTGGCCAGAAAAAACAGCAAACCTGAGGACTGGGAGAAATGTAGAATTCAGCAGAGGAGGACTAAGGGTTTCATTAGGAGGGAGAAAATAGAGTATGAGTATAAGCTTGCAAGGAACATAAAAACTAACTGCAAAAGCTTCTATAGATATGTGAAGAGAAAAAGATTAGTGAAGACAAAAAAAGGTCCCTTGCAGTCAGAATCAGGTGAATTCATAATAGGGAACAAGGAAATTGTAGACCAATTGAACAAATACTTTGGTTCTGTCTTCATTAAGGAAGACACGAATAACCTCCCAAAAATACTAGGGGACCGAGGGTCTAGCGAGAAGGAGGAACTGAGGGAAATCCTTACTAGTCAGGAAATGGTGTTAGGGAAACTGAAGGGACTGAAGGCCAATAAATCCCCAGGGCCTGATAGTCTGCATCCCAGAGTACTTAAGGAAGTGGCCCTCGAAATAGTAGATGAATTGGTGGTCATTTTCCAAAATTTCATGGACTCTGGTTCAGTTCCTATGGATTGGAGGGTAGCTAATGTAACCCCACTTTTTAAAAAAGGAGGGAGAGAGAAAACGAGGAATTATAGACTGGTTAGCCTAACATCAATGGTGGGGAAAATGCTGGAATCAATTATTAAAGATGTAATAGCAGCGCATTTGGAAAGCAGTGACAGGGATCGGTCCAAGTCAGCATGGATTTATGAAAGGGAAATCATGCTTGACAAATCTTCTAATTTTTTGAGGATGTAACTAGTAGAGTGGACAAGGGAGAACCAGTGGATGTGGTGTATTTGCACTTTCAAAAGGCTTTTGACAAGGTTCCACACAAGAGATTAGTGTGCAAAATTAAGGCACATGGTATTGGGGGTAATGTATTGAAGTGGATAGAGAACTGGTTGGCAGACAGGAAGCAAAGAGTAGGAATAAACAGGTCCTTTTCAGAATGGCAGGCAGTGACTAGTGGGGTGCCGCAGGGTTGTTGAGGCCAGTTCGTTAGATATATTCAAAAGGTAGTTAGATGTGGCCCTTACGGCTAAAGGGATCAAGGGGTATGGTGAGAAAGCAGGAATGGGGTACTGAGGGAATGATCAGCCATGATCATATTGAATGGTAGTGCAGGCTTGAAGGACCGAATGGCCTACTCCTGCACCTATTTTCCATGTTTTCTATGTTTCTACGTGAAGGTGAGGGAAGGGTGGAAATTGGATGCAAAGTGAATTAAATTTTCTAGTTCAGGGCGAGATCAGGAAACTGCACCTATACAGTCATAAAGTACCAGAAAAAGAGATGAGGGAGGGGACTCGAGTCGGACTGGAACAAAGAATGTTCCACATATCCCACAAAAGGCAGGCATAACTAGGACCCATGCGGGTTCCCATAGCAACACCTTTAATTTGGAGAAAGTGAGTGGAGTTAAAGGAGAAGTTGTTCAATGTGAGAACAAGTTCAGCTAGGCGGAGGAGGGTAGTGATGGATAGGGACTGGTTGGGCTTCTGCTCGAGGAAGAAGCGGAGTGCCCTCAGGCCATCCTGGTGGGGGATGGAAGTGTAGAGGGATTGGACGTCCATGGTAAAAAGGAGACGGTTAGGGCTGGGAAACTGGAAACTGTTAAAGTGACGGAGGGTGTGGGAGGAGTTGCGGATATAGGTGGGAAGAGAGTGGACAAGGGGAGTAAAAATAGAGTTGAGATAGGAAGAAATTATTTCTGTGGGACAAGAACATGCTGAAGCAATGGGTCTACTGAGGCAGTCCTGTTTGTGGATCTTGGTAAGGAGGTAGAAGCGGGCTCTGCGGGGTTGGGGAACAAGAAGGTTGGTGGCTGTGGAGGGTAGATCTCCAGAGGAGATGATGAGGCCAGTGATGGTCTGGGAAATTATGGTTTGCTGTTCAGTAGTGGGATCATGGTCTAGGGGGAAGTAGGAGGAGGTGTCAGAGAGTTGGCGATCAGCCTCTGCAAGGTCAACAACAACAGCGCCACCCTTGTCAGCAAGTTTAATGACAAGGTTAGGGTTGGAAGGCTGCGGAAAAAGAGCTCAGCATCGTGCTGAGCTCGAAATTAATTGAGGTGAGGGCATAAGGGGATGAAGCTCAGGCCTTTGCTGAGGATTGTTCGTTCGGGGTCAGAGAGGGGAAGGTCAGAGGGGATAGTGAAAATACGGCAGGGGTTGAGATTGGAAGAAGGGATGGGATCAGAGGGAAGTGTAGGCGAAGAAGGTTCTGGTGGGGCGTTGGGTGTCCAAGAGTTATTGAAGTTTACGATCCAGGGCATCTGAAAGGAAAGAAAAAAGTTTTTGGTTAAAGCGCCGGATGAGGCGAAGGATGAAATGGAACTGCGGACCAGGACAGCTTAGAGATAAAATGAGTCGGTGCTGCTGAAGAGAGAGGTCGAGAGCGTGCATTGACAATGCATAGCATTGATTGTGGATCCCTAGATGCGGCGAGAGCAGTGGTTTGAGAAACATTGAATATCTCGGAGATATCTGTAATCCTGGGTGGATCCACAACATGAAGGATGGAATTTCAGTTGGAATCCACGAGGATTAACTCTGAGGCAGAGACAGTTACTGAGGAAAGAGGTGTGGCTGTGAAAGTGAGTCTTGGCAGATACTTGATCAAACACGAGAAGGGAAACAAAAAGCAAAGAAGATGAACAAGGTAAAAGAGACAAATGAAAATCCCATCTGAGAGAAGAGCAGAACTTCTTCAAGGTGGGCATTCCTAGAAGAGAAGCGGCAATGAATTAAACACTAATACAAAAGCTGAATACTGCAGATGCTGGAATCTGAAATAAAAACAGAAAATGCTGGAAATCTCAGTGGGTCAGGCAGCATCTGTGGAGAGAAAAACAGAGTTAACGTTTCAGGTCAATGATACTTTGTCAGCACTGGAGAGTGTTCGAAAAGGGGGAGGGGAAGAAAAAACAAAAGGCAGTAACTGAGCCTGCCTGATTGTCTATACATTTCAATCGACAGACAGAAAATTAGATGGGCTCCCTGTGTCCGACTAATTTTTTCTATGCTCTGTGCACAGGTGATCCAAGCACAGCAATAGGAAGATGTGTCCCAAAATAAATCCATAGGATGTATTTAAGATGACATTATAACTGAGCTTCAAAGAGATCAAGTAATATCGAACAATATTACTTTTGTATCAACACAAGACAGAAAGTTAGTTTGTTTTTAAAATTAAATGCTTGTGTAATTGGCATGAACTATGACACTGAAAGGGCTTTGCATGGGATGCTTAATTGTGGATTGTCAATTAATCTTTGTAAAACAAATAAGTGTTGACAAAAGTGCAATGATGGAGCTAAGTGACTGATAATGAAGGCGGTGATTACAGTGAAGATAAAATGTTTGGCAGGGAAAGTATTTGACTAAGAAAATAGTTATGCTGGGATGATTGGGTGATGAAAGTGTGTATGCAATGATTTCCCTGCAGCCAATAACGATTCACTCACCACCAGTACTTTGAGCAGACAGTATAGACTGGATTTTCAATTTTGACCTTTTTCGGGGCGAAAACGGAGGTAGGGCGGGAAAGTTACCGCTCAGGTAACATTTGCGCTGTGAGGAGACATTTTTGCCATCTGGGCCTTGCGGCAAGCACAAAGGGAGGCATTGTACGAATTTCGCGGCGCAAAAATGCCAATTAAAGTGCGTGGCCAGGAGTGCTCCGAGAGAGGCCTTGGGAGGGGGAAAAAAAATTCACAAAAACATTCCAAAAACATTGCTCACATCACCACAACACAATTCACTACAAAAAAAAAGTATAAACACCGGAACGTACCTTTTTTACAGTTTACCTACCTCACCGTCACCAGCATGGCTGGACCGCTGTGTTTTCCCTGGCGGTCATTAGGGGGCGTGCTTCGGGCATACGGATAGGGTGCGAGTCCAAACTACTGCCGGTGTCACAACAAGAGGCGTTGCACACCCGCCGCAGCTCTACCCAGCGGTGCCTCTCAACGCCGCCGCAAAACACGACCGGAGGCAAAAGACTTCACTGCCCCATTTCTCGCCGTGGAGTGTCAAATTCCAGCAAAACCCGGAGCACAAACGACCCGAAAATCCAGCCCATAATATAACTTAGTGCTGTCCGTACAGACAGCACAACAACAAACAGACCTAATTGAGTGATCATTCCCGTAACAACGCGGGTGAAATTGGGCTCGGGAGGTGAAACAGGCCATATCGAATCAGTAGCCTCCTCACACTCTGCCCCATTTTTGAAAATCTGATGACATGTAAAACGCGCTGAGATTGACTATCGGCCAAGACCATAAGAACATATCAACAGGAAGAGGCCATTCAGCCCCTTGAGCCTGTTCCGCCATTCAGCAAGATCATGACTGATCTGCAACCTAACGCCATATACCCGCCTTTGCACTATATCACTTCACAAAAATCTATTTATATCAGATTAAAATTAACAATCAGCCAAGTATCAACTGCTGCTTGCAGAAGTGAGTTCCATACTTCTACCACCCTTTGTATGTAAAAGTGTTTCCTAAGGACTCATTTTTAGACTGGAAGCAAGTCTTTCTCAATTCCAAGGGACTGCCTATGATGATGATAATGTAAAAGTGTTTCCTAACTTCACTCCTGAAAAGCCTGGCTCTAATTTATAGGTTATGGCCCCTAGTTCTAGACTCCCCAACTAGCAGAAATAGTTTCAGGGCCCAAGTTTCCCCAGGTGTTGCTCTGTTTTTTTTGGAGCAACTAGATATTTTTGGAGTAACATAAAAATCGCAATTCTCCCCATTTAAGTTGCTTCAGTGTAAGTGAATTAGTTAGGTTTTTTTTTCAAAAGGGGCGTTACCAGCCACTTACACCTGTTTTGTCCATTGAAACAAGTTTAGCCAGCTAAAACTTATTCCAAACTAACTTAGGCCAGCGTAAGTGGGCACTTTTGTACGTTCAGAAAAACCCTGCGGTGACATAAGAAATCAACGCAGGCAGCCAGAGATAGTGGGGAAGGGAAGTTAGAGGGTTTTCCAAAGTATTAAACACTTCATTTTTAGCGATAAAGATGCATAGAAACCATCATAATTTTTAAATAACAATAAATGAACATTAAATCAAGTAATAAAAATTAGAATTCCTAGCTTGCCGATTGGAACACACACCGGCAAAGCCCTTTGGCCAGGGCTAAGGGCGGGAGGCTGGGCGAGACCTGTGCATATAAGGCAATCAGTCGCTGGCTTCCTCGCCCCATGGACATTCAAGATAGAATTGGCATATTTTGTACTTAGACGCTGGTGTTTATTAATTTGGTGCTTCCAGATTGCAAGATTTCACTTTTAGAATTCCAACCAGTCCAGAATAAAAGCAGGGCGTTTCTCCCCAAGTCTAGGCGCGCTCCCCGCAGATGCGCAGGTCGGTCTTGAAGTATCATCTCCTTACTTTGATGAAATCTGTGGTTGTCAGAGAATGTTCAAAGACGTGGATCCCAAGTCCAGCTCAGAGTCGTCAATATCGGGCAGGTCCCACATCTGAGATTTTCAGTCACGAGTCCGTATCAGCCACTTACCTGGAGTGTTGCAAGCTACGTCTGTCAACAGGAGTAGTGTGCGAGTTTTTTGCCCTGTTACTGCTCTTTGGTCACTATTAAAGCATCCGTGGCCGGAGCGCCCATCTTCTGAACGGAGCACAGACAGACTCTGAACATGGGCTTGTGAGTGGGCTCTCCCTCCAACTTATTTCCCATCAGGTGATTTGTCAGTCGGTCTGTCAATGAAACCAGTGATTTCTCTCCCAGACATCTCAGGCAGACGTTGCTTTCTGGGTTCCCAGTTAATCGGATCCCAACAATAATCGGTGTGGGTGTTTCTAGGAAGCCTGAGTCATGATAACTATTTAAGCACATCTTCAATTCCAGGGGAGCCCATTTGGCCAGAGCTAGGGGCGGCATGCTTCGGGCCCCTCCCACACAGCACTGTTTTCAACGTCGGGACCTGGCTCTGCCTCCCCACCCCTTATGCTGCGCTACGCTGAGGCCAAAGATATCCTGAGGAGCGGGAGAATTAGAAGGTAACTTTTCAGCGCACTTTTTATTCTAGAAAGGTGAGCCGTTTTTACAGGGGGGGAAACTTGGGCCCTCTCAGTTCCCCTTAATATCCTGAAAACTTTGATCAAATCACCCCTACATCCTCTAAATTCCTAGGAATACAATCCTGGTTTGTTTAGTCTCTTCTCGTAACTCTGAGTCCAGGTATCAATCTGGTAAATCTATGTTACACTCCCTCCAAGGCCAATATATCCTTCCTAAGGTGTGATGCCCAGAACTGAACACAGTATTCCAGGTATGGTCTAACTCGGGCTTTGTATAGCTGTAGCATAACTTCTAGCCCTCTGTATTCTAGTTCTCCAGATATGTATTTTCTGTACCTGACCATGATATTTTAACAATCTATGTTCATGGACACCTAAGTCTCTTTGCACTTCTGCTGTTTCTAATTTTCACCATTTAGAAAGTACTCCAGCAATACCTTTTTTCAGCAAACTATCAACTGTATCTCTTGGAGCACTCTTCATACAAATATATCTTGCATGAACAGTAGTGCCTTATTGGAGGGAAAGGAATCCTCCAAAAAGCACTATCGATGTACATCTCTGAAATCAAACTTTGAAGGTTGGGATCCTGTTTTGAGACACAGAACTGGACTGTGGTCCAACAAATCTCGCCAATGGGTCAGAATAAGTGTTAATCTTCTTTCTGGAAGCTAAAAGCTTCTAGTAGTGGGTTAAATAATTTTTCAGTGAGACAAGAATCTGAAGCTTTAAGCTGAGGTAAAAATATCCAACGGCAGTATTTGAAGAGGAGCAGGGAGCTCTCCTAGTGTCTTGGAGAACATTCCTTCCTCAACCAACACCACCAAAAAGGGATTATCTGAACATTGATTCATTTGCTGTTGGTGGGACCTTGCTGTGAGCAGATTGGCTGCTGCACTGCCTAAATAAAAGTAAGTAATTAATTCATGGAAGTCACTTTGGGATGTCCTGCAAGTGCCTCTTTATAAACAATGCAGTCTGTGTGAAAGCTCATCTGCTACATTGTGCAAAGTGTACAGCACTGGTAAAAATATAAAACTGTCGAAGATCAATAATAGATGAGAGAAATGCACTACGGAACACATGATAAGGCAGTTGCTCATTGAAGAGATGAGATGTTGTCATAAAGCACAAGAAAGAAACTGAGTGATTTATCAACATCATCCCAGCCCAGAGATGTATTGTGCCCTTGAAATGCACTGCGGATTGCTTATCATTTATAATACAGGAGAGCTTGCAGTTTTCTCACTGTTCTCCTTTCATTTGTGATTGCTGCTGTTTTGACTAATTATGGCGGTTTGACCAATGCCAGGTCTGAGCAATTATAGTCCAGAATTTGACATCCAGTAAAATCAGGAGTTGTGGACTGTCACTGTATAAATGGTAACACGGCCAGCCTTTATCTGTAAGCCAGCAAAGCTCCAGGTTATAACAAGAGCAATAAATGTAACCTCAGTGGGTTAACGGAGTAGAAATAACCACTAGATCACTGAGGATATTTAGTGACCAGTCAGGTCATTTACCCCATTAAAGCCGCCGAGAAACGGTTAATTTTCAGGTTGCAACAGTTGCAATTGATTTGGCAAATTCTCCCTTCTGAATTTAACATTTGCTCAAGATAATAGATAGTGGATGTAAAAGAAACAGCAACTTCTTACAAACAACTGTGGTATAATGGCAATCTGGGCCTTTAGAAGGTGATTAATCTCTGGAGTTTTCCTTGTGAGCATTCTGGTTTCATCAGCACGTTGAGCAGTAAATAGAGAATATAATAAACAGAAAATGTTGGAAATGAAGTGTTTTAGCTCTCTGCTTCCTTTCTTCATTACAAAGCCAAAGGCCGTATTTCCAACTAAGAAACTTTATTTAGCACAGCTTGTACTGTTTATTGTTTCGGACATTACAACCAGCTCTCACATTACTTTGTATTATGTACATATAAAGTACAGCAACAGTAACAACTTGCATTTATATAGCGCCATTAACATAGTGAAAAAGATCCCAGGGCACTTCACAGGAGCGTAATCACAACAAATTTGACATCGAGCCACATAAGGCGATATTAGCACAGGTGACCAAAAGTTCGGTCAAAGAGATAAGTTTTAAGGAGGTAGAGAGGTTTAGGGAGGGAATTCCAGAGCTTAGGGCCTAGACAGCTTAAGGCATAGCCGCCAATTGAGTATCCAAGAAACTCAAAGATGCGCAAAAGGTCAGAGTTGGAGGAACACAGAGTTTCTGTAGGATTGTAGGGCTTGAGAAGGTTAATGAAATCCTCATCCATGACTTTCTTACCTCTAGACATGACTATTTCAGTGCACTCCTAGCTGACTTCCCATGTTCGATCCTCCGTAAACTTGAGGTCATCCAAAATTCTACTGCCTGTGTCCTAACTCACACCAAGTTCCGTTCACCCATCACCCCTGTGCTCACTGACCTACATAGGCTCCTGGTTAATCAATGCCTTATTTTTAAAAGTCTCATCCTTGTTTTCAAATCCCTCCATGGCCTCGCCCCTCCCGATCTCTGTAATCTACTCCAGACCTACAATAGCTGCACTCCTCCAATTCTGGCCTCTTGAGCATCCCTGATTTTAATCTCGCCACCATTGGCAGCCGTGCCTTCAGCTGCCAATACACTGAGCTCTGGAATTCCCTCCCTAAACCACTCCATCTTTCTACTTCTCTTTTCTCCTTTGCTTTGACCAAGCGTCTGCTCTAATATCTCCTTATGTGGCTCGGTGTAAAAGTTTGTTTGATAACGCTCCAGTGAAGCATCGTTGGTCATTTTACTGCAGAGAAATGGCTAGGCTTACAGAGATATAGATATTTAGTCAACGTGTACGTATAAAGGAATATATCGGTAAACCAGCTATTAGCTGCTTCAGCCTATTCACTTAATTGACACTAGTCTGTTAGCATCTGACAGAGAATGATAGACCAAAATTTTAACCTTAATCAAGAACCCAAATGTGAACCTATGCTTTTCGGTCAGATGCTGAGCAAATTACTATGCATTTCTAGCATATTCTGTTTTGTTTTGCTTCAGATATCCAAAACTTGTAGTCTTTATCTTTGTTGCTTTACGTGTCAGCCGTGGTTCAGTAGGAGGAAACTCGCGCCTCTGAGTCAGAAGGTTGTGGGTTCATAGTTCCACTCCAGGGACATGAGTACAAAATCTCGACTGACAATCCAGTGCAGCACCAAGGGAAAGCTGCACTGTCAGAGGTACTAGGGTCAAAATTGCCCTCCACCCCAAACAGGGCACACTTACCGTTTCTTTAAGTTTTTCTCGACCCCAATTCATGGGGCAATTCAGCAATTGTTTTTTTTGTGTGTCGGGGCAGATCTTGTGGCGGCTGCGGGGCGGAAATGCCCTTGCAGCGGGTCGGCTGCCCCGACCAGTCATCAGCGCTGCGCTGCTTCAGTTAAAGGGGAGGGCCTCTGCGAGGCTGTCTGCTGGGGTTGCCAGGCTGTCTGTTGGCGGCCTGGCTGAACTATGGCCATAATTGTCGGCCCGACCTGGCAGTCGGCAGAAAATAAAATATCAAATGGAGTCGCCGGCAGCGTGACCTACTTAAAGGGCAGATGCGCCACCCAGCTACAGACTGCTCCTCGTTGAGGAAAGCTGTCAGTGGCACCGGCCAGCAGTGGCACCGCACCCACATGGCAATTTCCCATGGGGGTCGGAAAGTGGGTCGCCGCCAGTCATAAGGTGTCAGTGCGTGACCGACGTGGCAGGAAAACGGGCAGTGCGGGAACCTGCTCCCGCCACTTCCAGCCCTGGGGCAATTTCGGACGGGTCAGTCCATACGTCTGCCCCCAGTCAGTAAGGCCTCCCCGCTCCATTCCCATCTCTTAGAGGTGGTAATAGAGCTTATAGAGGGGGGCAATTTTGGCCCCACTTTTATATGATGTATTAGATCAAGGCCCTGTCTGCTCTCTCAGGTTAATGCAAGAGATCCCATGACACTATTTTTAAGAAGAGTAGGTGAGATTTCCCTGGAGTTGTGGCCAATATTTATCCCTTAACCAACATCACTAAAAGACTTTGGGCCAAAATTGGCCTGTTGTGCGCCTCTTGTTAGTGCCTCTGGGGGGCGCCAATGGGGCGGAAATCTGTTTTCACCTGGGCAATCACCCCCAACTAAATTGGCCTTGGTTTTTTGCGGAGGCACTACCAGGTAGCCCAGCGATGATGAGCAGCACCCCACTGATGCCATTAGCACCTCAGATACCAACCCACCCTTCCTTCCTGAGGCAAAAACCACCCAATTTTCCAGAATTTAGCTGGGCACTAACTGTCCAAAAGTTAAATGGGGCGCTACCAAATTTCGCCCCCTTTGGTCATTATCACATTACCATTTTCCTAAAATAAAACAGCGGCCACACTTCAAAACTCCTTCATTGGCTATAAAATGCATTGGGATGTCATGAAAAGTGCTTTATAAATTCAAGTCTTTTGTAATAAAAAAGGATACCGTTGGAAATGACTTACTAGGACAGTAATCCAATTGCATTCTGGCAACATTGCAAATGGGAAACTGAGGCTTGAGCTGTTTGCTTGTCATCTGCACCCCTTGACTGAATTACTGGTCATAATCCATATATTTATATATATAAATGTTTGAAATGGCCACTGCTGCAGCCAGCGTTTCATTCCTGCCATTGCTGAATGATGACACAAAATGATATGGGACCTGGAGACCTCCAGCCTGATGAGAGCTATGAAAAAAAAATCAAACAGTCATAGAATAGTGATGCTAATAATCTGGAATAATAAAAAAGGAGCAATAGCTTCATAACAATATAAGATCTAAGCTGGTAGGGTATGTTAAGCATTGATGAAGTCGAGTACCTTGAACTGAAGAAATGAAAATAAAGGAAGAAACCATGAGGTCTGTTCATCTTGACAGATACACATGGTGCAAAGTTTATAGGGAGAAAATATCAATGGAAACACCAGTTGCAACGCAACACAGGAGCTCAGTGAAAATAGAGTTCTTTCCTATGGTCAATTAAAAAGCATCATACTGCATTTAACATGTTGGAACTCAAAGACTGTGAGGGTACTTGCAAATGATTACATCTATTAAGGAGGCAAGTATCTGTTACAGCTTGGAACAGAGTTAGGGCTGGATTTTACCAACCTCGGTGGGTCCAGGCCGACCGTGTCCACATTCATTTTGACAGTTGTGCTGTCAGTGTTCTACAGCATTGAGCTCCTGCAAACACTGACAAGCACTGCACAAAGGTGCATGGCTGCACCCACACTCCCATGACTCCCTCCAGATGCCTATGGAGGGAATTACAGCAAGCAGGGAGGTTCTCTTCCCTTCCAATGGGTGGAAGAGACCTCCCCAGGAAATCAATGCAGCCTATTTGCGCACAGGAGGGCACAAGCAGGGATGTCGTCAAGAGGACCTGGCTGCGGTGGCACAAACCTTTTAATGATCTCAGTAGATCATGAAACACTACTGCAAAGCCACGCTCAACCTCATCCTGCTGTGTCAATCATATCACTCTGCCTACCCTACCCTACTCCTACACATTCTTACTCACACCAACTTACCTTGCACCTCCACCCATCCCTCTCTCTATCTACATTATCACATCCCCATCTTAGTAGTCACCCCTCACACTCACCCTCATGCTATCATACCAACTAGCAACACATAAGGGTAGGCACTTGAGTGTTATTGCCAATGTTCATGTAAAGTTTCTGTTAATGTGGCGTCAAACATTGAAATCTTTATTTTCAACATTTTGTCTTCTTGGACATCATGTGGCAGCCAGGGTGTACAGTGTCAAGTGAAGTCAATCTGACCATAGTGAGGACATCCCTGGCATCCTGGACAGCAATGTGGTCAGGTGCTGTTGCCCTGTGTCCTGTGCAGTATCAGTTGATTGCGGAGAAGGTTGATGTTTTTGGTGCTGCTGGTGTGCCTGGTGATGCTGGTGTTCTTGATGATAGTGTTGAGGCTGATCATGGTGCGATTCTGAGGACCAAGGTGAGATTTTTTTTCAGGGCATCGATGCTGATGTAATGGCAGCTGAAGTTGAAATGACACAAGTCAGTGGTGAGAGAGGTTGCTATAAGGAGGTAACACTGGATAGAGAGTTCACTTCAAACACTTCAAACTTCCAAAAAGCTGAAAAATGTATTCCAAATCCTGAAGGCTGCAGCTTCCAAGATTTGAAATAAAGCCGCTGTGAAATGGTAGTTTTTATACCACTTTTGCAGCTGTTAACTATTCACTGTAATGGAGAGTCATTGAGAACCCAACACATTTATCTGATGTGATCCCTGAAGGACGTGAATCTCATGTAAAAGTTGGAAAAATCATTAGGACCTGGTAAAATGCTGCTTAAATACCATTAAACTGCTTCTTAAGTATTTCAATTGCCTAACCCGCCGCTTAGTGTCTGCAAACCACAGCAAAGTCGGCACTTGGGAAACTTACAAGGAGTCGGGTGCAGAGCGGGATATCACCCCACTGTCAATATTTTAGATTTTGACAACAGACCGCTTCCAAACCCGCCCTCTGAGCGCCGGCAAGTTTTCGGCCTTAGTCTCTAATGGGGCAGTTACAAAATCCATCTTTATGTAGCATTTATCATCCAGTCATGTCACACTACCAAATTAGATTTTGCACTACTCTAAATTGGGTTGACTTCCTTTGGTTATAACGAGCCCTGGTATTTTAATCCAAGCTGATTGTACAAACCTGCAGATGCTTATTAAGTAAACTGCTGTGTTGATGCTCCTGATTGTGCTGGGCAGTGGCAGAGGAGGGATTATAATTTCTGAGCAAGTGCTCTGCCCTCCGTATAGGCTCCGATCAGATGGGGCAGGAGGTGGTTTGAATTTAAATGGGGCAGAACAAGGGTGGATGAGAAAATAAAAGGCAGTAGAAATACATTTAAGCAGCGCTGTTTCCAAACTGGGTTTATGTAGCACACCTCCAAAGTGAATGATGCTGGCTCTGATCCAGGGCACGTAATCGACAAACACCCTCGCCTCTTAACGCTGAAAGTTGTGGATTCAAGTACGCGTTCCAAAAACTTGATCATAAGAATCTCGCCTGATATTCTAGCAGCAGTACTGAGGGAGTGCTGCATTGTTGGAGGCGCCGTCTTTTGGATGTGATATTAATCCATTGTCCCATCTGTCCTTTCAAGTGGGCATAAAATATTCCATGGGATTATTTCAAAGAAGAGCAGTCAAGTTCTCCCTGGTGTTCTGGACAAAATGTATCCATTAACCAACATATCGAAAAACTGATTATCTGGTCATTATTGCATTGCTGTTTGTGGGAGTTTGCTGTGTGCAAATTGACTGCCACGTTTCCTACATTACTGCAGTGACTACACTTTTTAAAATAAGTACTTAATTGGCTGTAAACTGCTTTAGGATGTCTTTGGATCATGAATGACGCTGTAGAAATGCAAGCCTTTCTTTTTCTACAGAGTTAACGGTA
The DNA here is from genome assembly GCF_044704955.1 of Pristiophorus japonicus. Lineage (NCBI taxonomy): Eukaryota > Metazoa > Chordata > Chondrichthyes > Pristiophoridae > Pristiophorus > Pristiophorus japonicus. Next base: position 242,602,405 of record NC_091977.1, on the reverse strand, counting down.
TTTTAAGGAAGTTGGAGACTGGTCTGAATGCCAGTTGCCTGGGCTTTTTGTTGCATGAAAACATGACCAGGCAAGCTGGATGGTGTGAAACCCCATCAGACTACAATTAGTGAGGTGATCATTAAAAGCTGCTTAGGTTGTTTTGCATGTTTCGCTTGGAATCAGAAAGAATAGTGATTGACTGGGAATACAGGAAATTCACTTTTCAGCAAAGCTTTACATGAATATCAAGCGATAGCGCTCCAACGTGGGCCAAGCGAGTAAACACAGAATATGAAGATGGACGGGAGCTTCATTTTGTATGCTCACAATGTATGAACGAGTGTTGAATCTGGATTTTCAGTATGACTATGAGACACCATCTTAGAAGCCAAGCCATTTTAGATTGTGAGAGAGATTTTAGTTCCATCACGATATTGCCAGTATGACTGGACTGCACTGAGCTCATCAAATCTCTAGACGAACAAGACAGGGCCAAAAGAACCAAAAACAAATCATCAAAAAAGGCTCAGCCGGTTGTTCAGCATCCATGGCTGGATAGTTATGTATCCAGTGATCTGAATAAGAATTCATTTCCAGGTTAATTGTTAGCTGTGGCTCAGTGGGTAACACTCTCACCTCTGAGTCAGAGGGTTGTGAGTTCATAATCCCACTTCAGGAACTTAAGCACAAAATAATCTAGGCTAACACTCCAGCACAGTGCTGAGGGAGGTGGCATCTTTCAGATGAGACATTAAACCGAGGCCCTGTCTGCTCTCTCAAGTGGACTTAAAAGATCCTCTGGCACTATTTTGAAGATGAGCAGGGTAATTATCCCAAGTGTCCTGGCCAATATTTATCCCTCAATCAATATAACAAAAGATAACAGATTATCACATTGCTGTTTGTGGGAGTTTGCTTTTGCGCAAATTGGCTGCCACGTTTCCTACATTACAACAGTGACTACACTCCAAAAGTACTTTTTGGTTATAAAGTGCTTTGCGACGTCTGGTGATCATGAAAGGTGCTATATAAATCCAAGTCTTTCTTTTACATCAGATATGAAGCACTCATTGATAAAGATTGGGTGGGAAAGGGTTCATTAAGCTTTTTAGCGTTATTTTGAACCTGTGTGGAAATGCACTACTGTAAAGCTACAATGCTTTAAATCCTGCTAAGCAAAGCACTACAAGCAACATATCGAGAGCAGATTTAAGGTCTGCCCTTTTCCTTTATCATTTTCAACCAAGACTCACTAATATGGCCCTATAGCATTTTGTTACCAGAGTGCGAGGTGAAAAGGTCTAACTGTGCTAACAGTTTAAATATTTTTAGAGCAGAACACAATGGGATTGATTTGTTGAATCACAATGCTTGTCTGCAGCATTCAGCCTTTTTAATGTGGCCATGGAAACAGAATTAAACTAAATTCAGTCTTTCCCATAAAAAGACACATTTGACAGCTTGAGTTATTATGATTCAGTTCTTAAATGCAGCCAACTTTTCACATGAAAGGAAAGACAATCAACATCCAGGTGATGACTGCAGTGGACATGCAATAGAAAAATCAACAGCATTCATTGGAAAGACAAAGCACTAGTATTAATTATATCCACCTTTCTCGATAACCGATTCTCTTCATGCTCTTCGGAGATAAATGGAAAGTAGTAGCCAATTACTAGTTCGCAAAAAAAATGAAGTTTTAACATAATTTGGACTGCTGAATAAATGGAATACGTAATGAAAAAATATAATATAACCTTAAATAGTTTATGTGCTTTAACCTTGGGACCAGCTCTGCTTGGTAAAGTGTTAAAATTGGTTGCTGTTCGTGATTTGTAGCATTACAGAGATGTTTAGGGAGTTAACAATCATTCTTGTTTCAATATGGAGCACATCGGATGAAATGCTCAACAAAGCGTGATATTAGCCATGAAATAATGCTGAGCAGATCTGATCTGTGATGCAGTCAAACACAAATACAAGGGTACACTGTAACTGATTAAGACAAACATGTTCCACTAATATTTGCTTTGGTTGCCGATTCGCTCTCTTTTTGCACCTTCTGAAAGAGCAGGCAGACAGCCAGAATCTAAATCAATGTCACTCTGAAACCGGGCGGGAGGACTTTCTGAGATAACCCTCCCTCTGAATTTTCTTCCATTGGCAGCATGACTGAAATTGGAGCTCTCCATGTGAGGGATTGTGGCTGTAAGAGTCAATGGAAGTCTGGAACTCTCTCCCCCCAAAAAGCTGTTGCGGCTGAGGACCAATTGAAAATGTCAAAAGTGAGATTGATAGATTTTTATTAGGCAAGGGTATTAAGCATCATGAAACCAAGCCGGGTATATGGAGTTAAGTTACAGATCAGCCAATGGCGGAACAGGCTCGAGGTGTTGAATCGCCTCCCCCTGTTCTGATGTTACTATCCCACCATTTTGTGATGCAAGTTGTTTGTATTCTGCTGTGCCATATCACCTTGACGTATGTTTTATGTGCTCATCAAGGTGCAGTGTCTACTGCTAAGGAATGCACTTTCATCAACAGGATTATGCTGTCCTTAAAACAGACCTTAGAACTAATCTCAATTGAGTAGCATTTACTGCAATAGTGCAATTTTCTCTCACATGAGATCACAAAAGTAACTTTAATCAAATACCCACTAGGAATTGGGTAAAGACCGCCCCATCATCATATCACTACAAAAGAAAAGGAAGAGGAATATTTCCACTTATTCGTCTGGGCTAAATTTAAACTCATGTCAGTATGGGTTAAATTTGAAGCCAGGTCCCATTAGTGAAAGGACCGCAAGCTAACTCATTGCACCATCATTAAATGTTTGGTGGCTCACTAAGGTTGGATGGAGGCTTCAGGTGCCTCAAGCTTCTGTTATACTTGTGGTCAGTTCCTCGCAGCAGATTTGCAGGAACTCTGCATGAGCATTTTTTTGGTAGGATTGTAAATTGTACGATTTTGCACTTTGGCATAGAGCTTTGCCCAATGGAACATATGAGGGGAATTCAGGTGCAGAGGTCAGTTCACCTGATTCATAGCCTATAAGTTTTTCCACATTCATCCTATGACATTCAAGCAGACAGCCAGAATATCATCTCATGTTCTGCAGTGAGTTCTGAAACTAATCCTTGGAGAGGATTTTCCAGGGACTTTCTCTCCTGATAGTATCAGTTAACTTTGTCGGGTCAGCAGTCGAGGTCTACATTTTTCTTCGAGCTTTCTTGCTGCAAAGATCATATCAGTTGTATTATTTAAAGTATTTAAAGGCGCTATATAAATGCAAGTTATTGTTGTTGTGCCTCTTCTTAACAAAAGAAGCTCTGCTATGTGAGGACTAATTTATTATTCTATTGAGCATGCCTCTCCAGTTCCATTTTTTCTCTGTCCGCTACAATTTTCTCTCTCTCTTACTTCTCTCCCTGAATACAATCACTCATGCCAGGGTGCAGGTCCAGGGACATCTGAACACCTTTGGTGCTTGACCTACCTGGCTGTTCTTCAGGTGTGAGCTGCAGGAACAAAGCAGACCATCTAATCATGTGCACTTCACAGGGTGAGTTTGAACCTGTTCTCGACACACTTCCATGTACATTTTTTCAGCAGGGACTGATATTTGTACTTATTTGAAGCTTGATAATTTCTGACTTCTATAGTTCATTATGAAACAGAGGGCCTCTCAGACCTGTAAAACTCAGTACCACATCACTCCGCTCTTTTTAAAGTAACAGCTTTAATAAATAAATATTTTGTGCTGGTCTGCAGCCACACTACAACAGACACAATCGGAAACTTTGACAAACAACAATAACTAGCGCATTTAATGAAGAAAAACATCCCATGGTACTTTGGTGAAGTTACCATCTTATTTCAACTGCGTCTGTTGTTCAAGACAGAATTGGAGGTGTTGTGAACTTCACTTTTACTATGGATTTCTGAAGATAGGAAAAGTTGCTGTTTAACAAGCATATAATGTAAATTTTGGTTTTGCAAACATCATTTTCTCACTTCTCTAAGTTAATTGGATGTCAAGGCTTTGGAGAGGATACAGAAGATATTTACTAGAATGGTACCAGGGATGAGAGACTTCAGTTATGTGCAGAGGGTTGGTCTCCTTGCAGCAGAGAAGGTTAAGAAGGGATTTGCTGGAGGTGTTCAAAATCGTGAATTGTTTTAATCGAGTAAATAACGAGAAACTATTTCCAGTGACAGAAGAGTCGGTAATCAGAGGTGACAGATTTAAGGTGATTGGCAAAATCAGAGGCGATGTGAGGAAACATTGTTTTACACAGTGACTTGATGTGATCTGGAGCACACTGCCTGAAAGGATGGTGGAAGCAGATTCAATAGTAACTTTCAAAAGAGTATTTGATAAATACTTGAAGCAAAAAGAAATACAGGGCTATGGGATAGAGGAGGAGAATGGGATGCATTGGAAACTCTACTAAAGAGACAGCAAAAGGCACCGAATGGCCTCCTTCGGTGCTGTATCATTCTATGATTCTATGACTGCATCATATAAGATACCCAGGGATGGTGATGGAGGAGTACATCCTGTCCCATGACAGGACAGACCCACCCGAGGTGGTGGCACAGTGGTATACAGTTGGGAGGGAGTGGCCCTTGGAATCTTCAACAGTGACACCGGACACCATGAAGTCTCATGGCTTCAGGTCAAGCATGGGCAAGGAAACCTCCTGCTGAGTACCACCTATCACCCTCCCTTAGCTGATGAATCAGTACTCCTCCATGTTGAACACCACTTGGAGGAAGCACTGAGGGTAGGGTAGCAAAGGCACAGAATATACTCTGGGTCGGAGACTTCAATGTCCATCACCAAGAGTGGCTCGGTAGCACCACTATTGACCGAGCTGGCCGAGACCTGATGTACATAGCTGCCAGACTGGGCCTGCAGCAGGTAGTGAGAGAACCTACACGAGGGAAAAACCTAATTGACCTTGTTCTCACCAATTTACCTGTCGCAGATGCATCTGTCCATGACAGCATTGGTAGCAGTGATCACCGCACAGTTCTTGTTGAAACGAAATCCCGTCTTTACACTGAAAAGGCCCTCCATCGTGTTGTGTGGCACTACCATCGTGCTAAATGGAATAGATTCAGAACAGATCTAGCAGCTCAAAACTGTGTATCCATGAGGCGCTGTGGGCCATCAGCAGCAGAATTGTATACCACTACAATCTGTAACCTCATGGCTCAGCATATCCCTCAATCTACCGTCAAGCCAATGGACCAACCCTGGTTCAATGAGGAGTGTAGAAGAGCATGCCAGGAACAACATCAGGCATACCTAAAAATGAGGTACCAACCCGGGGCAGTTGCAACACAGGATTACATGCATGGTAAGCAGTGGAAGCAGTATGCTATAAACAGAGCTAAATGATCCCACAATCAGCGGATCAGATCAAAGCTCTGCAGTCCTGCCACATCCAGTCCTGAATGGTGATGGACAATTAAACAACTAAAGGGAAGAGGAGGCTCCATGAATATCCCCATCCTTAATAATGGCGGAGCCCAGCACAAAAGACAAGGCTGACGCATTTGCAACCATCTTCAGCTAGAAGTGAAGAGTGAATGATCCATATTAGCTCACCAGCACAAACCCCAATCTTCAGCTAATTCGATTCACTCCACATGATATCAAGAAGCAGCTGAGTGCACTGTCTACAGCAAAGGCTATGGTCCCTGACAACATCCCAGTTGTCGTGCTGAAGACTTGTGCTCCAGAATTAGCTGCTTCTCTAATCAAGCTATTCCAGTACAGTTACAACACTGGCATCTACCTAACAATGTGGAAAACTGCCTAGGTATGTCCTGTCCACAAAAAGCAGGACAAATCCAATCCAGCCAATTTCCACCCCATCAGTCTACTCTCAATCAGCACCAAAGTGATGGAAAGTGTCGTCAGCAGTGCTATCAAGTGGCACTTACTCACCAATAACCTGCTCACTGATGGTCAGTTTGGGTTCCACCAGGACCAATCAGCTCCAGACCTCATTACAGCCTTGTTCAAAAAGACAAAAGATCTGAATTCCAGAGGTGAGGTGAGAGTTCCTGCCCTTGATAATAAGGCAGAATTTGACCAAGTGTAGCATCAAGCAGCCCTAGTAAAATTGAAGTCAATGGGAAACAGGTGGAAAACTCTCCACTTGCTGGAGTCATGCCTAGCACAAATGAAAATGATTGTGGTTGTTGGAGGTCAATCATCACAGCCCCAGGACATCACTGCAGAAGTTCCTCAAGGCTATGTCATGGGCCTAACCATCTTCAGCTGCTTCATCAATGATCTTCCCTTCATTATAAGATCAGATCAGAGGACCAGAATAGCCGAGTGGTTGAGGCGTTGGCCTTAAAACTCAATGGGTTTGTCCCGCGTGGGTTCGTCCCCCACTCCTGGTGTCTCTTTAATTTAACACGGATTTCCTCCCATTCTGATCAGTGAGACCGGATTTTCATCGGTTGAATCAGCAATTTTGGAGTCCGTGTTCCATGTTTTTATTGAGTGCACGAGGTTGCAGCCCCTGTTCCATTATTTGAAGGGGCTGCTCCTGAAATTCTGGCTGCACTTCAGTCCCACTCTCCTGATCTTTGGGCACCCTGTGCGGAGGGGAGCGGGTAGGTCCGAAGGCCTCCTCGTAGGACTGCTCCTGGGCACGGCCAAGGGTGCCATCAGCCGGTCCAGGCAGCGGGCGGTCGAGGGGGTCGTTCAACCTGACTGCCTGCCTCTCTTCCGCTCTTACATCCGGTCCAGGGTGTCCTTGGAGATGGAGCACGCGGTGTCCACCGGTACACTCGCGGCCTTCCGCGAGAGGTGGGCACCGGAGGGACTGGAGTGCATCATCACGCCCGGCAACCAAATGTTAATTTGATTTTACGTTTTTTAAGTTTAATTTGTTTTCATTGCCGGTGCTTTTAGTGTCCCCCTTCCCTTTTATAGGGGGCACTGGGGAAAATTGTGATTTTAGTGCCCAAAAAAAAACCAAAAAAAGAAAAACACAAAAAAAAACAAAAAAAAGGGGGGGAAAAAAAAAGGGCCTTGTAAATGGCTGGAGTGTCACCCAGGTCGGGTGGCACCGTTTAATGTTTTATGTTTTGCAGGTGAACTCCAAAAAGAGTTTCATTATAAGATCAGAAGTTAGGATGTTCGCTGATGATTACATGGTGTTCAGTTCCATTTGCAACTCCTCCGAAAATGAAACAGTCCTTGCCCGCATGTAGCAAGACCTGGACGACACTCAAGGAGTTTGGCACCATCCAGGACTAAGCAGCCCAATTGATTGGCACCCCATCCACCACCTTCAACATTCACTCCCTCCACCGTAGCTCCAGTGTGTACCATCTATAAGATGCACTGCAGCAACTTGCCACGTCTTTTTCGGCAGCACTTCCCAAACTTGCGACTTCTACCACCTAGAAGGACAAGGGCAGCAGGCGCATGGGAGTACCATCACCTGAAAGTCCACCTCCAAGTTACACGCCATCCTGACTTGGAAATATATCGTCATTCCTGCATCGTCACTGGGTCATAATCCTGGTAATCCCTCCCTAACAGCACAGTGCGAGTACCACAAGGACCGCAGTGGTTCAAGGCGGTGTCTCACCACCACCTTCTCAAGGACAATTAGGAATGGGCAATAAATGCTGGCCTTGTCAGCGATGCCCACATCCCGGAACAAATATTCAAAGCAACAATGTTATTCTGATAGATGACAATAGAATGGATTCCTTTAATGTATTTTTCTAAAATTAGACCACAATATATGAAGATGACCTATGGAATACTAATGACAAAACAAACACATGCTGCAAACTATAATTTGCTTAACATTTCAGTGTCCACAACCAATAATTTGTGACATCAATTTGCAAAGGAATGTCCCATTGACACATGCACAACACAGGACCTGCTGTTAAGAATCAGCTCATTTAACCCAACAAACTAATCCAATTCATAAGCAGAGGCAGCTACTCCCTATTTATAGTAGGAAAAAAGTCATATTTTTAACCACTTAAGTGCAATAAATTCTACTAAAAATTACTATGAATTAAAACAGCACAAATATCGTAAGTTGCAACATGACAATGTACCCAAGGTCAAAAATCATCCAGGTGTCTTTAAATCACAATATCAGTTGTTGTCTTTCAATTTTTATTTGCATGTTTCATGTTCAGCCATGAACTCATTGAATGGCGGTGCAGGCTAGAAGGGCTGAATGGCCTGCTCCTGCACCTATTTTCTATGTTTCTATGTTTCTATGTTGGTATGCACATTTTTATTTTTGGGCTAAATCTATTTTTGCTCAAGTCATATTGTTTTCCTTTCCTCCCTTGAGATTGGTCTTACCTTACATGGAAATATTTCATGGAATACTGGGTTAATGTAAACCAAATTTAAAAACATACGGATCAGTGCGATTGAATTTTTGAAATGATACCTCCTCTCGTCTCCACTCCCGAGGACACTGACCTATGATGGGCAATGGTCCTTCAAGTGCTGAGAGTGCTCCAATACTTTGTCCAAAGGGCTATTCTTCATATAAGAGCCTGGAGCTTATAAAAATGGGGAGAGATGCAAAACAGGCTGCCGACTTGCTAGCATCCATTTTGCCCCATCACACAAATTTGAGATCTACCCAATTGCAGTGCCCTTATTTCCACCCCAGCTGAGATCAACTAAGCAAGGATCATACTTGGTCTGCCATCAGCCGGTCCAGGCAGCGGGCGGTCGAGGGGGTCGTTCAACCTGACTGCCTGCCTCTCTTCCGCTCTTACATCCTGTCCAGGGTGTCCTTGGAGATGGAGCACGCGGTGTCCACCGGTACGCTCGCGGCCTTCCGCGAGAGGTGGGCACCGGAGGGACTGGAGTGCATCATCACGCCCGGCAACCAAATTTTAATTTGATTTTACGTTTTTAAGTTTAATTTGTTTTAATTGCCGGTGCTTTTAGTGTCCCCCTTCCCTTTTATAGGGGGCACTGGGGAAAATTGTGATTTAAGTGCCCCAAAAAAAAAAAGAAAGAAAAACACAAAAAAAAAAGGGGGAAAAAAAAGGGCCTTGTAAATGTCTGGAGTGTCACCCAGGTCGGGTGGCACCGTTTAATGTTTTATGTTTTTGCAGGTGAACTCCAAAAAGAGTTTCATACTTGGTCTGCATGGGTCAGTGCCACAGGGTGTGGTGTATTTACCCACAAAAGGAGAACACATTGATATTGTTTCAATGGGATAACATTGATTAAGTATGTCTCAGCAGCAGATTAAATAGCCCAATTAATTACTTTACTGAATGTTTAGAAATGTATTGTCAATATTATCTCTGCCATTCCCCGACAGAAAAATAACAAGCAATTTTAATTGAAGTTCAGTCGAATGATCTAAACAAAATTAATAATGCATCATGGTTTTGGCCTTCGCTGTATGCCTTGATGCCTCCTGACTTGCATTAATTTTCACTTAATGCACATTTCTGTGTTCATTATTTGTTTAAATCAACAGCTCCTAGCCCTGTGTAGGTTATAGTAATTGTTCAGTCATTCATTAAAGTGTCCCATCAGGACCTGAAATTGTTCACTGCTGTTGTTTTATTTGCAAAATGTAATATTGATGATTTGGCTCTGTTGACAATCATATCCATGCAGACCCCATTAGATGGCGGAATCGGAGCATCCTGAGATCAGCTCTCAGGGGGTTAATTAAAGAATGAGGCAGCACCCAGATCGGTGTGTCAGACAGAACGCTTTAATTTTTCACCAATCCTACAGCACTCTATTGTTCTGTCGCACGATCAAAGGCTCAGTGTTTGTGGTGTGTTTTACCATTGCTTTCGTTTATTATGTTACTAAGTTCTGCATCGGGCATTGTATTAATTAAACAATGTCATGCACAGCTCTGCTAGACCTGCCGGTGTTGGCAAGGAGTTAAGTCTGCTCCAGCAGCCCTGGACAAGGCAGGAGAAATGTGTGCTTTTGTGGGTTCAAAGTTACAGCAGATTTCTGCCAGAAGGAAAAGTGGAGAGAGATGACTGACCTGTGAAAAGTATACCATTTTTTGCTTTTTGAAAATGAGGAATATAACGATGCAAAGGGAGCTGATGTGCTGAGCAGCTGATGAACAAACAGACTGTAAGGGTAAAAAGAGATGAAGTTTTAAAAGGTACTCCTTCCTGTTTAATGCAGTTCATTTTTTTTAATGCAACTAAGAGAGAAGTGGTGATACAGAGTAAAATCAGAGGTACGAAGCTTTGAGAGGTCCAGAAATATCAAATATTATTGCATTGCAAAGATTGTTTTGAAGGAAAAGTGAGGCCAAATTGAAGTTACGTTTTCAGAAAATATAGGTAATGTGGCAGAAAGAACACTGAGAATCCGTGATGCTATTGCTTTGTACCTGAATTAAATAAGACCTTATTTTTTATGCTCTTATTTTCTATGTCCTTTAATTTAGCTGAACATGTCTAGTGTATGATACATGATCAAGTACATTATTACTGCATGTACAGATATAACTCAGAATTAATAGCTTTTAATTTAACTGTTGCGGTTACTGAAGTACAATTAGGTTCTGACAGTCTTCAAGTCTGAGCAGTAAAGTAGAAATAATATACAGCCTTAATGTAGCCTTTGTGTTGCATTGTAAAGATTCAGAACAAAAAACAGACATGTTAAAATAAAAATACAGCTATCAGCTTACGAGAGAGAACCTGGCTACGCAACCATTCAACTGCATGAAAGGAATCTTTCTTTTTTAGTCAATTGAATTTTTCAAAGCCAATTTTCTCCTGAATGAACTGTCCCTTTAACCATGGACTGTGTTACAGCTGAATTCCATCCTGTCCTCACATGATGTTTGCATAAGCATGTTTCCCAGCAGGAGTCACTAGACAGCAGTGAAAATCAGGAATCACAGCGGATTCTATTCCCTTCTCTCGGTCAGCACATTACAAAACCAATCATTGTGCCCAAGTTGCTGTCCCAGTTCAGATCAACTACCTTAGTACAGCTTCAGACCTGGGCACCATCAGAGTGCCTTGATTCAGTATTTACAGGTCATCAGCATGCTGCGTCTTGGTGACACCATTTGAAAACACCACCTCAGATTCCACACATACACTGACAACACCCCAGCTCTACCTCACCACCAATGTTCCCGTCTAGCTGAGCATTCTGGAAGATTCCATGCTGGTCCCTCGCCGGCTTTTCCATTGGAATAACCGTGCGCGTACAAACATTTGAATGAGCCGCGCAGCCACTTAAAGGGACCACGCACCCAAAACAAATTACAGGGAATATTGCTCACCACCCAGCTCTCTGGTCCCCTCCATTAACTTTGTGTTGTCAGGCTGCTTGTCTGACATCCAGTACTGGATGAGCAGAGTGTCATGTATCCTACATGGTTACTGCTTGTACTATTACAAGATGTGCCACCAGGGCGCACCTCAGTGGGAGACTTGCAGGTTACTTGTACAGGTGTGCCAAGCCGAGTATAAAAGGCAGGCCACCAGGTGTGATCCTCACTCTGGAGTTATCAATAAAGGATTCAGGTCACTACAGTTCAAGTACAACACATTGCCTCATGGAGTCATTATCAGAGCATCTAAAGACATAACAATTGGCGACGACATTACGGACTTTTACGCAAAAATGGCTACCCTTGGTAGTTGCAGCAGTTCGCCGATGGTGATGATTGGGACGCCTTTGTGGAGAGGCTCGACCATTTCTTCACAGCAAATGACCTGGCAGGCGACAATCCGGCCTCACTGGCTGATAAGCGCAGAACTATCCTGCTAACCAGTTGTGGGCCCATTGTCAATGGCGTCGTCAGGGACTTGCTGGCACCAGCGAAGACAATGACCAAGACACATGAGGAGCTTGTAACGCTGATCCAAGAACAACTCAAGCCCAAAGAGAGCATCCTCACAGCCAGACACCAGTTTTACACACATCGACGGCCCGAAGGCCAGGAAATTGCAAAATATGCTGCAGACCTCAGGAGGCTGGCGTCACCGTGTTATTTCGGCAACCACCTCACCGAAGCACTGCAGGATATCTTTGTCATTGGAATCGGCCACGAGTGCCTTCTTCATAAGCTACTGTCTGCGGATACCACAGTCACACTGCAGAAAGCTATCACCGTGAGCCAGGCATTCATGACCTCGACCTGCGGCTCTAGGCAAATGACTCATCCTCAGGACTCAAACCCGGCAAGTACTGTGCACAGAGTGGCGCAGTCAATGCAGTGGGCAGACAACCATTGGGAGCACACAGGTCCAGCAAGCTACCCAATGTAGTAGCCTGCGTCCCTGGGACCAGAGTTATATACCATGGAGTGTGGCCACAAGCAGCCAATACATACAAGCTGCAGAGCAAGCGATCTCAGGAGGGCAACGGCACTGGTGTCGATACCCTGCCCCTGATTGGCTCCACCTCTCAGGCACCCGATGGCACCAACCGCCACAAGCCTGAAAGAGCAAACCACGCTAAGGCGCAGCCCCCAGACCCTATCACCACCAAGGCTACACCCGGGAACGAAGGGTCACCCTCAACAGTTCTCCCAAATGGGACCGGGACCTGCCAGGATCCCAAACCAAATAACGCTCAGGCAAGTGAGTCAGCAGTTTCCTGTGCACTGTCAGACGACTGCTCCTCAGGGAGCAACAGCACAAGGAAAGGACAGGGAGGTCACAGGCATCTGTGAATCTGCCCGATGCTAGGAGCAACGGCAAAGGCCCCGAGAGCAGGCAACTTGAGCCAACCAGGTTCGCACTGCCAGCACTAGGCACCGCGCCGCCACCAGACTACCTGGACACCATCCAGCAGTCCTGGTACTAGGTTATCCTCACATACCAGTACTGATTCCAAGTACATATCAAGTATGTACCTCACCAATCAAATGTACTTGCCTCACAACTGTACCACAAATGTAATGATGTAAATGCTAATTTTTTTTTCTGGACTTGAATGTATATGAATGTCATGAGCCACCGGCATAATCTATATGTGTGTGGGAGGGGGGAGGGGGGGGGGCGATGGGGAGAGAATGGAGTGGTCATGCACGCACAAACAAAACCACCAGCACCTCCGCTGCCAACTAAACAGCACCAAGGTGGAACCGACCCTCCAAGGGTCAACCAAATAAAGCTAAGCCCAGAGCACAATCAATGCATGAAGGCGATTTGCACTAAAGGCTTGGGGGAGAATGATGTCATGTATCCTACATGGTTACTGCTTGTACTATTATTATAAGGTGTGCCACCAAGGGGCATCTCAGTGGGAGACTTGTAGGTCACCTGTACAGGTGTGCCAGGCCTAGAATAAAAGGCAGGCCACCAGGTGTGATCCTCACTCTGGAGTTATCAATAAAGAACTAAGGTCACTACAGTACAAGTACAACACATTGTGGAGTCATTATCAGAGCATCTAAAGACATAACACAAAGACTTTCACCAATTGGGGAAAACCGCAGCCTTTGTCTTTGGTCACGCCCCCCCTGCCCCCCCTCCCATAAACTCTCTTCCTTCCATTCCCCCTCCCTGGCCACTATCTCAGGCTGAACCAAACTGTTTGCAATCTCAGCGTCCTATTTGAATCTAAGCAATGATTCTCACCCCATACCTTCTCTATTACTAGGACCGCCTATTTCCACCTCAATTTTCACAAATGCTCAGACTGATTTTAAAGTTCTCCCTTTTTTCAAATCCCTCCATGGCCTCACCCCTCCACCACCTCACCACCTCTCTATAACCTCCTCCAACCCTACAACCCTCTGTGAACTCTGCGTTTCTCCAATTCTGGTCTTTTGCACATCCCCAATTTCTTTCGCCCCCCCCCCCCCTATTGGTGGCTGTGCTTTCAGCTGTCTCGGGCTTCATCTCTGGAATTCCCTCCCTAAACTTCTCCATCTTTCCCACTTCCTTTAAGAGTCACTTTAAAGTCTGCTTCTTTGACCAAGCTTTCCTAATGTCTCCTTCTTTGGCTTGGTATCAATGTTTTTGTCTAATTACTCTCCTTGTGAAGCACCTTAGGATGCTTTACTATGTTAAAGACACTAGATCAATGCAAGTTGTTGTTGTAGACCAATGAGGGCACTTAGTGAAACATACTTTTCTTAATTATAAGTTGGTGGAGCAGCTACCATAGCGTTGGGAGCATGCCATTAAAGATCTTACGTTATCAGAAAAATGTGGGCTGCCAACCATAAATTCACCCTGAAAATAAACCTAATGCTTATCAGTATTCATAAAAGTAACAGGCTACCACAACAATGTTTTTTCAATATTGGGTCAAATCTTGCTGGAAAAACAATCGCGTGTTTAACGACGCACACGGTTATTAATGGGCAAATCGGCCAGCAAGCTCGGGGATTAAGGAAATAATCTTTGAGGTGCGAATCGCCAGAATTTTTGGGTCGATTTACTCCGCTCGCACTTCCAGCAATTTTTTTTGATTTGAAGGGGAAGAGAAAAAGGCTTAGCTAATGGTACAAAATCTAGGCCAGTGTTTCTGAGAAAAAGACAGCACAAGCTCCAATGCAACCAACACCTAGTCGGTTAACATTGTGGCTGCTGGTACGTGAACACTATTTTAATCATTCACGGGATGTGAGAATCACTGGCAAAGTCAGCATTTATTGCCCATCCCTAATTGCCCCTGAGAAGGTGAGCTGCCTTCTTGAACCGCTGCAGTCCATAACGTGAAGGTACTCTCATAGTGCTGTTAGGTGGGAGTTCCAGGATTTTTATCCAGTGACGATGAAGGACCAGCAATATATTTCCATGTCAGGATGGTGTGTGACTTTAAGGGGAACTTGCAGGTGATGGTGTTCCCATGCGCCTGCTGCCCTTGTCCTTCTAGCTGGTAGAGGTCGTGGGTTTGGGAGATGCTGAAGAAACCTTGGCGACTTGCTGCATTGCATCTTGTAGATGGTACACAACGTGACGCTAACCGGCAGAAAGACCCTCATACTAACCTGACTATGGAGCCGAGAGGCACAGCAATGCTCCTCCTGCCCCTGTATTAAAAGACACAGAACACTCCTCCCTCCAAGCCACCGATCATCCACTTCCACCCCACCCCAGCCACCAATTTCTCCCACCCACCACCCTCCCCCCCCCGCCCCCCCCGGCCACTGCTACTTCTCAGCCCAAATGGCCAGTGCCCCCTCCCCCGCACTTCGAGGCTCAATTACCCTGTGGACCAATCGTCCCCACCCCCCCCCGATTTGGGACTCGATTAATGCTCTTCCCAACTTACCTAAGGGCCGTTGTGACCTGATTTTCAATGACTTCGTCGACAGCTCTCTGCAGCTCACTGGCACCATGGAAATGAGTCCCGAAGCCCAGTATTGGGGTACATCCGGCCTCCTCATTCACGAATAGTATCCAAAGATGGACCCGTCTGCATTTCTAGTCTTGTGTTTTTCCTCATTAGGAGTTCTGTTGTCTTTTTATCCCATGTTAATAAATGAGTAAATTTAGAAAGCTAAGACAAACATGAAGGCACTGATAAGCATCATCTGTGTTTTGTTGAAAGTTGGAAAATAGAATGACTTTAATTAGTGATTGTTGAGAGACAGAGAAACCCATGTCCAGGAACCAATTACAAAATCGTGGAGAAACTCCAAGGACGACGCTCCAGTGTTTTCTGGCCTCCTCCCAACTTCCGACGCAAGGCTCGATTTATTTCTGCAGCCTCCCCCCCGCCCTCCACTCTGGCTTCAGACCCATTCGCTCCACCCTGGCCTGAGGAACTATCTCTCCCCCCCAGGCAATGATTGCCCACCCCTGGTCACCCACCCTGCCCCCGGCTAACATTTCCCCTACCCAGCTAGCCTTCTCCCTTCCTCCCCAGCTAGCTACCCGCTTGGGCTAGTGGTCCCTGTCAGCTGGCTAATGACCTTCCTCCTCCCCAACCCTCCACCACCCGCAAAACAAACCCCTACAGATGGCGATCTTCCCCCGCTCGTCTCCTCGTCCTTCAATTACTCGATTGCCCTGGCGACGGCAGTAACGGCCCAGTGCTCAAACACGCTTCAGTGGGCGAGGCACCACTTGCTCTCCACAGCTTGCCAGTTTCAGGGCAATGAGGCTCAAGGCCCAAATTCGGGAGCACCTCAGGCCTCCCCATTCAGGCGCAGGGATCGTACCGTGCGGACAAAAAAGTGTGCACTCGAATATTTAGGCCATTGTACCCTCTGACTTTGTTTGAGCGATAGTTTGGGAGAGCTGCTGACTTTCGGTGCATTATGAAAGGAAAGACAAAATGTTGGAAGTAATTGCAAAGTATATATAGTGACGAAGAAATTTTCTGTTACCAAACTTCAGATCATGTCTCAATAAGCCTGAAGTAATGATATTTTAGCATTAATATGACAGAAACAGAAGCGACCCTTAGTAGTTTGAGTGGCATGTGACCTAGAACTGATGTTTGTTCTAACATTATCGAGCTTGAGCTGAAAGTAATAATATTGTTCAGCACATGGGGGCAGTCATCCCTGGACTGACCAACAGTCTGGAAGTGAATCCTCTTGTATGAACATTCTCAGGTTTTGAGGACAAGGACAGGAGATGACCACAGTCCATCGCAGTGATGCTGACCCAAAAGCTGACCAAGCATAAAGCAGACCCCTCATACAAAACTAAAGCAGCATATCTATATATATATATATATATATCTGTAAAAAAGCAGTAATTTCCTGGGTAATCTAACTTTGTGATTCAGCTTTGCTCTCATAGTGTATGACATAACCTAAACACTTTTGTTTGGACAGCTGTATTATAATCACTCCCAAGTTTCTATTATCTAGTGAATCATGGTTGGGTGGGAGTGATTCCAAGAAATTATTTCAATAGGGATTTAGATTACATCAGAAATGAGGAGAGCAATGTCCTGAGCCCGGAGGTGAAAAAAATACTGTGATTGTATCCAGTCCTGCATTTCCAAGGTTTCATTTTACAATACAACAATTACAAGGGGTGGGGGAGGAGACGGGGTCTTAAATATCAAATCTGAGAGGTTATTGTTGCTGCTTGGAAGGATGATGTTACACTTAGCACTCTGCTCAGCTGATCCTCACTGAAAGATTAATACCACTGCAAAATTAATCTGGGACTAACGATGTTTCACATATAATTTTGCATTTTCTTTTTGGGGGTGGGGGCAAGAAATAATACAGGTCGTCCAATTTTATTCCTTCATTCACTCATTCTTATATCATTGCTTCATTTGATAAGTGTAATATAGCTCTACCTAGTGGACTACTGTGATAATGTAACTGCTGCTGTAAATACAATAAAAGCATCGTGTGACAAGGTCACATGACAAGTTCCTGTAGAGCCATCTTTTATGTGTGTGTTTATGATGTCATTAAGAAGTTATCACAAAAAGAAAGGTTGTTGTTTATACTGAATCTGAGAAAAGAGTGAACAAGATAGCACAAGGATGTTGCCAGGACTGGAGAACTTTAGCTATGAGGAAAGATTGGATAGGCTGCGGTTGTTTACTTTGGAACAGAGAAGGCTGAGGGGAGATTTAATTGAGATGTATAAAATTATAAAAGGCCGAGATAGAGTGGATAGGAAGGACCTATTTTCCTTAGCAGAGAGATCAATAACCAGGGAGCATAGATTTAAAGCAATTAGTAGAGGGATTAGAGGGGAGCTGAGGAGAACTTTTTTCACCCAGAGGTTGGTGGGGGTCTGGAACTCTGCCTGAAAGGGTGGTAGAGGCAGAAACCCTCGTCACATTTAAAAAGTACTTGGATATGCACTTAAAGTGCCGTAACCTACAGAGCTATGGACCATGAGCTGGAAAGTGGGATGAGGCTGGATAGCTCTTTTTTGGTAGGCACGGACATAATGGGCCAAATGGCCTCCTTATGTGCCATAAATTTCTATAAATTTCACCTTGATCTGCCATAAGTATTTTATTTTAACCAAGACAGTCAAAGGTTATTACAATCATTACTCACAGCAAAGGCAATTATTACATATTGGGTACTCATGATGATGAATGTGCCCATAATGTGAGTAGGTGTAACATTAACACTGAAGTAAATCAAAAAGTATTTCTATTCAGGACTTCAGAAAATGTGTTCTCATGTCACTTGGGTGAGGAGAACCTTGAACTTTGTATTGTTGGGAGCATTCTTAGGTGTCGGCTGTGACTCAGTGGCAGCACTCTCGCCTCTGAGTCAAAGGTTGTGGGTGCACAGTCCCACTCCAGGGATTTGAGCATGAGATCTAGGCTGACCCTGCAGTATAGTACTGAAGGAGTCCTGCACTGTCAGAGGTGCCATCTTAAACTGAGGCACCATCTGCCCTCTCAGGTAAAAGATGCCATGGCATTGTTTTAAAGAAGAGCAGGGGAGTACTCCCTAGTGTCCTGGCCAATATTTATCCCTCAACCGACATCACTAACAGGTTAACTGGTCATTATCACATTGCTGTTTATAGGGGCTTGCTGTGCAAAAATTGGCTACCATGTTTCCTACATTACAACAGTGTCTACATTGGCTGTAAAGCGCTTTGGGACATCCTGAGGCCATGAAAGGCACTATATAAATGAAAGTTCTTTCTTTTTATTGCAAGCGCAGCTTTGCAACAGCCAACATAAAGACAATTGTTTGAAGTGACGCAGACAGTGTGACAATGTAAAAACTAGCAGAATATGTATTGCAAAAAGACAACTTCTAGCAATGGCCCAAAAATCCTAAAAAATTCAAGGGTCATTTTATTATTTAATCTCGATATTGAGGAATGAACTCAGTCAAGAAAGAAAGAAAGAAGTACATTTTGAAGTATAGTCACTGTTGTAATATAGGAAACAGAGCAGCCAATTAGTGCACAGCAAGCTCCTACAAACAGCAATGTGATAATGACCAGTTAATCTGTTTTTTAGTGATTTTGATTGAGGGATAAATATTGGCCATGTCACAGGAGAGAACTCCCCTGCTCTTAGAAATAGTGCCATAGGATCTTTTACGTCCATCTGAGGGCAGACGGGGCTTCAATTTTACATCCTTTCCAAAAGACAGTGCAGCACTCCCTCAACACTGCACTAGAGTATCAGCCTAGATTTATGTGCTCAATTTCCTGGAGTGGGACTTGAACCCACAACCATCTGACTCAGAAGTGTGTGCACTATCCACTGAGCCACAGCTGACAGAGCCTGAGACCATCCTAAAAGAAGGGAAAAGTGCCACGAAAGCAACCAGCAGAGATGGGGAAAGCATGGAAAATAAGCCACTGGAGAGGGAAAAAGCCAGAGAGTAGCTGGCAGTTGCAGAGACAGAAACCCACAACAAGATTGAAGGAGATAGCTTGAAGAAGCCTATCGCACTCAACAGAGATGCTGACGACAAAGCTCAGTCACCAATTCCTTGCACAGTAGTGCCCATATATGTACATGTGAGCTGCAGGTATCAAGTAAGTTAGTCAGGGTCTGAAACTCAGGGCTAGAAGAGAGGGGCGATGCAGGCACTGCGATCGAGGAGGAGGAGTGTGAAATATTAGATGAAATAAACATACTGAGAGAGGAGGTATTAAGGGGTTTAGCAGCTTTAAAAGTGGATAAGTCCCCAGGCCCAGGTGAAATGTATCCCAGGCTGTTAAGCGAAGCAAAAGAAGAAATAGCAGAAGCTTTGACCATCATTTTCCAATCCTCTCTGGTTTCAGGTGTGCTGCCAGAGGACTGGAGGACTGCTAATGTAGTGCCCTTGTTTAAGAAGGGAGAAAGAGATAGACCGAATAATTACAGGCCAGTCAGCCTAACCTCAGTGGTGGGAAAATTATTGGAAAAAATCCTGAAGGACAGAATAAATCTACATTTAGAAAGGCAAGGATTAATCAGGGACAATCAGCATGGATTTGTTAAGGGAAGATCGTGTTTGACTAACCTGATTGAATTTTTTGAGGAGGTAACCAGGAGGGTCGATGAGGGTAGTGTGTACAATGTAGTGTATATGGACTTTAGCAGAGCTTTCGATAAGGTCCCACATAGTAGACTGATCACAAAAGTAAAAGCCCGTGGGATCCAGGGCAAAGCGGCAAGTTAGATCCAAAATTGGCTTAGAGGCAGGAAGCAAAGGGTAATGGTTGATGGATGTTTTTGTTACAGGAAGGATGTCTCCAGTGGGGTTCCGCAGGGCTCAGTGCTGGGTCCCTTGCTTTTTGTGGTATATATCAATGATCTAGACTTGAATATAGGGGGTATGATTAAGAAGTTTGCAGATGATACAAAAATAGGCTTTGTGGTTGATAATGAAGAAGAAAGATGCGGACTGCAGGAAGATATCAATCAACTGGTCAGGTGGGCAGAACACTGGCAAATAGAATTTAATCCAGAGAAGTGTGACGTAATGCATTTGGGGAGGGCTAACAAGGAAAGGGAATAAACATTAAATGGTAGGACATTGAGAAGTGTAAAGGAACAAAGGGACTTGGGAGTGCATGTCCACAGATCCCTGAAAGTAGCAGGCCAGGTGGATAAGGTCGTTAAGAAGGCATACAGAATGCTTTCCTTTATTAGCCGAGGTATAGAATATAAGAACAGGTGGATTATGCTTCAACTGTTTAAAACACTGGTTAAGCCACAGCTGGAGTATTGCGTGCAGTTCTGGTCACTGCATTACAGGAAGAATGTGATTGGACTGGAGAGGATACAGAGGAGATTTATGAGGATGTTGCCTGGAGTGGAGAATCTAAGCTATGAGGACAGATTAGATAGGCTGGGTTTGTTTTCCTTGGAACAGAGGAGGCTGAGGGAAGACCTCATTAGGGTGTATAAAATTATGAGGGCCTAGAGATATAGTGGATAGAAACGGCCTATTTCCCTTAGCCGAGGGGTCAACAACCAGGGGGCATAAATTTAAAGTAATCGGTAGCAGGTTTACAGGGGATTCGAGGGGAAATTTCTTCACGCAGAGGGTTGTGGGGGTCTGGAACTCACTGCCTGAATGGGTGGTGGAGGCAGAAACCCTCACCACATTTAAAAAGTACTTGGATGGGAACTTGAAGCGCCATAACCTGCAAGGTTACGGACCTAGAGCTGGAAAGTAGGATTAGGCTAGATAGCCTCTGTTATGTCTGTAATGCACTTATGAATGACTCCACGAGGCAATGTGATGTACTCAAACAGTAGTGACCTTGGTCCTTTAGTCGTAACTCCAGAGTGAGACACAAGCATGATGGGCAGCCTTTTATACTGCGCCCTGCATATCTATGCAGGTGAACCCTCAGGTCTCCCACCACAGTGCCTTCTGCTGGACAGCCTCTGCCACAGGAGTAGGAAACCTAGATCTTCACCAGTTGCACTCTCTAGTAGTGCCAGCATAGTATAGATACAGTGTAAACCTTATTGATCGTACATCAGGTAACAAGTCTCCATCTTATGCAACTATACAGTGACTACACAGAGAGTATATCTTTAGAGTGCATATATAGCATCACTTTCCCCCAAGTCCTTTGTTCCAATTACCTTTGCACTATGTGCTCTTGCTTAACTCTCCCCACACTTAAATGCCAATAGCCTTTGCACCTTGGCTGTGCTTTGGCATGGCTCTCTCCCTGTTAATCCCCAAGTCCATTTGCCACAACTTTCTGTAGTGGTTACCAGTTTGGATGGTTCGATGATGCAGTGGAGGTTCCAGTGGGTTCTGGGTGTGATCCATTTGTATGTCCATGGCTACATACATCCATTTCCCTGCCCCCCCTCAGCGAGATCCTGCAGCAGGCCCGTTACATTAACATAAATGATCAGACACAGTGCAATTACAAAGAAAGGAAGTTAAAAATTGTATCGTGACACCTTGGATCAGTGACTTACATTCGTTGTTTGCAGTCGTGCGCCAGGATTGGGTAGATTGCATTCATGGTTCAGTCATGGTAAGTACTGAGGTAGCAGTACAGGTCTGCGAGGATGCAGGTTCCAGAGCAACCAGACGGGATCCTAGTCGTCTGATGGCGGCACTGCGCCCCCTGCTAGCGGGGTGGGATTGGTTCGCTCACCTAACCAGGACTCAGGGCCTTTGCCGTTGCCTAGTGGTGGGCAGAGCCACAGATGTGTGTGGCCTCCCTGTCCTCCTTTGAGGGCTGCAGAGTCTTCTGCCTGCTCTCTAACGGTGTTGGGAACCTGGCTGTTCCAAGTCCCGTTTGGGGGACTCGTTGTTTCTGACCTTTTGCTCCTGGACATGGCTGAGGTAGCAACTGGGTCTAGGGGCTGCGCCGTCTTCACCCAGGTGGTGGGCAATGGCGGCTGACTGCGCTTATTGGCGCTGTTTTCGTTTCCAGGTCCGTGGCGACTAGTGCCATTGGGTGCCTGCAGCGTGGGATAGAACTGGAGCAGGATATCAGGATCAGTGCCTTCACCCTCCTAAGGTCACTGGCCTATAACTTGTGGGGACAGCTGGGGCAGGGCATCAGGATCAGCATCTTTACCCTCCCATATTTGCTCACTTACTACTTTTGGGGACACTCTATTTCTGAAATCTCGCAACAGCGTTTTGTTCACAATCTTAATCAGTTTGTTACATTGATTGCCATGCATACAATGTCTCTTTAAGTTCAGTTGTTGCAGGTCTCCTTTAAGAGAACCCTGCTGGCTTTACCGCAATCAAATCCTTTGTTAGATACCAGGTGTTGGTCCCTCAGCGTTGCACCTCGTGGTATGGCCGCGGCCATCTTTTTTTTCAGTCACGCTGCACCTTGCTACAGCAGTGACGCCATCTTGCCTCTGTCGTCAAGGTCAACTGCCTTGATCCTTCTCTTCCACGAAAGCTGGAAGATTGCATGTGAATTCGATCTTCCTCCCCAGAAGATCTGCCATTGGAGCTGGGAGGGTACTTTTAGGTCGTTCCGGTAGAATCATTGCCACGCAGTCGTAATGGACGGTCTGTATCTCAGGTGCTGCACTGGTCTGTTCTCTGGTACCTTGCCCAAGCGAAGGTGAGATTTTGCTCTGCCTCTGAGCATGGGGAACATCGATTGCTGGAGTGAAGAGGTCTTCCCATTTCCACTGGATCTTCTCCATCCACCTTCTTCCAAATAGCGTTGGACCATCACCTGCAACAATCCATAGAGTTAACTT
Organism: Pristiophorus japonicus; assembly: GCF_044704955.1. Classification (NCBI taxonomy): domain Eukaryota; kingdom Metazoa; phylum Chordata; class Chondrichthyes; family Pristiophoridae; genus Pristiophorus; species Pristiophorus japonicus. The sequence goes on along the minus strand of NC_091977.1, from coordinate 242,579,322 downwards.
GTCCACTACGCTATTATGGATTACATTTACATCCGCACTACCAGGGTCTGGGATCAGCTCCTTGGTGTAGGTGCGCAACTTTTTTGTACTGGAACCAGCTCGGGTCATTTTTTGTTCCATAGCCTTTCAAAGGCATCCTGGCTCATCACTGACGGGCTCGCTCACGTGTCCACTTCCATGAAGACTGAAACGCTGTTTATCTCGAATTCCATCTTCACTGGAGGACAATCGGTGGTGCAGGTATACACTGCATACACTTCTTCTTGAGGCTGAGCTGCCTCTCTGGCCAAATCATCATACTCCTCACTGGATTCAAAGTCATCTAACAACTCCTCTGCTCGACGGTGAGTCGTATTTCTTTTACACATACGCTGGAGGTGGTCTTCATGTTACAGGCTTTGCATACGTACTCAGCAAACCGACACTGGTGAGCTCTGTGGTTTCCTCTGCAACGCCAGCATGGTGCTGCTCAATTAGCACCCCTCGGCGGACTCTGAGTTCTGGAACCCTGAGGTCTGTGCCACGTTTTACAGTCTTGCCTGTGAAAGGCACCATTCTGTGTACAGTACTTGCCGGGTTTGAGTCCACAGGATGAATAATTTGCTTGGTGCTGCAGGTCGAGGCTATGAACATCTGACTGATGCTGATGGCCTTCTGCAGGTTGACTGTGGTGCCGGCAGATAATAGCTTGTGAAGGAGGCCCTTGTGGCCAATTCCCATAACGAAGATGTCTCGCAATGCTTCATTGAGGTGTGTGCCGAAATCACACGGTGCCGCATGTCTCCTCAGGTCGGCAGCATATTTTGCAATCTCCTGGCCCTCAGGTCTGCAGTGCGTGTAGAATCTGTGCCTGGCCATGAGGATGCTCTGTTTTGGTTTTAGTTGGTCGTGAATTAGTTCAGTCAGCTCATCGTATGTCTTATGCTTGGCCTTCATGGGTGCCAGCAAGTCCCTGACGAGTCGGTAGACCTCGGGCCCACAATCGGTTAGCAGTATAACCTTGTGCTTCTCCGCCAATGTGTGCGTCTCCCCTGCCAGGTCATTTGCCATGAAATATTGCTCGAGCCTTTCCTTGAAGGCATTCCAATCATCACCCTCTGAAAGTCTTAGTGTGCCAAAGGTAGCCATAATTGCGTGAAAGTCCATATTCTCGTCGCCAGTTGTTATGTCTGTAATGCACTTATTAATGACTCCACGAGGCATTGTGTTGTACTCAAACTGTCGTGACCTTGGTCCTTTATTCGTAACTTCAGAGTGAGGCACAAGCATGGTGGGCAGCCTTTTATACTGGGCCCTGCACACCTATGCAGGTGACCCTCAGGTCTCCCACCGCAGTGCCCTCTGGTGGACAGCCTCTGCCACAGGGGCAGGAAACCCCGGTCTCCACCAATTGCACCCTCTAGTGGTACCAGCATAGTATATACACAGTGTAAACCTTATTGACAGTACATCAGGTAACAAGTCTCCATCTTCTGCAACTATACAGTGACTACACAGAGTATATCTATTGTCTGCATATATAACAGCCTCTTGTTGGCCGGTGCGGATACAATGGGCCGAAATAGCCTCCTTCCGTGCTGTAAACTTCTATGATTCTATGATTCTATAGATTTTGCATTTTCCAACATTTCAAGTTGTGGCTAAATTGTGAGCCAGATCCTATCAGTATTGAATTTCCTACTTAACAGTCATTGCACTTCAAACCATAACGCATTGAGTAAAGCAATGTGAAATGTGAACAGCTATATAAATGTAAGCATTAGGAGTAGCACAAATTGCATTTTTTTCCCCTCATGCTCTCTGAATATAAATTGAAATAAATTTGGATTTAGGCAGCTGTCACAGAACTAGGTCAGTCTCGACTGATTCACATATCACCCATAGATATATCTTCATGTGGCATCATGAATTTCTTGTATCTGTGTTCTCCTAACAGATGAGGATGACAGATTCCTGTGGAGATGGAGCATCTGGTCATAATTAGAACTGCAACCCCACACCACAGTGATACAAAAAGTTTCTCATTATTTGTGTGTGTGTATATTATACACACACATATACATATATAATATGTACATATAGACACATTTATATATACATATGCATACATATACCTATGTATACATATACATATTTATCTCATTGAAACATATTACATTCTTACAGGGCTTGGCAGGGTAGATGTAGAGAGGATGTTTCCTCTGGCTGGTGAGTCTAGAACTAGGAGTCTCAATCTCAGAATAAGAGGTCGGCCATTTGGGACTGAGATGAGGAGGAATTTCTTCACTCAAAGGGTTGTGATTCTTTGGAATTCTCTACCCCAGAGGGCTGTGGATGCTCAATCGTTGAGTATATTCAAGACAGAGATCGCTAGATTTTTGGATATTAAGGGAAACAAGGGATATGGGGATAGTGCGAGAAAGTGGAGTTGAAATAGAAGATCAGTCCTGATCTCATTGAATGGTGGAGCAGGCTCGAAGGGCCAAATGGCCTCCTACTCCTATTTCTTATGTTCTTATATACATTTGCGTATATATAGATATAGATATACATACACACAGACACATATATATGTAACACACACACACTTTGAAAAAGCAATAAGGTTAACATTTTTCAGTCTCTAGGTGTTATTTAAATACAGCTTAAGGAAGAATATTCTGCAGTTCTATGTCTGTCATAAACATGACTTTGATATTAGATATTAGCAATATATCATTTTTACAGCTTTTATATCAAAAGAAATTGCATCTTGAAAATAAATTCTACACTCAAAAATGCTTATACTTCAAAGGCATATATGAATTTACTAGATTGTATTACTTTGGGCCCTTACTATTTGCTGCAGTCCATGCCAATAGTATCAGTGTTTTCTGCAAACTGTATTTTTATATCTTCCATGCAATTGTTGCTTTATGCAATTCAGGAAAAAGGCCCATCACCATCAATCCTCTGCATAGAGCAATTTGTCACCATTACTAATTCAGTACAACCTACTGCAATGGAGTGCTGTCAGAGATCTCACCAGCACTCTTCAGAGTGGTGCAGTTCTGTCGTCTCACTGGCTTTGGCTTGCTGAGCTCATGTTACGGTCTCAGGATGCCAGGGGTTACATTTCAAGTTTTGTTCTGGATTCTCCCACCAGAGGAATTTCTTTTCTCTCTATTTACTCTATTTAATTATCTTAAACACCTCAATTAGATTACCCCTTAATCTTCTATACTCAAGGGAATACAAACCTAGAATTTCAGTGTGGCAGTTTGTAAAAGGACCACCGTCCACCCTTAAAGATCTGGTAATTTTTAGACTGGAAAAAAATGGATCTGTGGCAGAGGTGCTGGCGGTGGTGCTAAAAAAGCTGAAAACAACTGCACAAAGAAATGAGGAGGAAGAAGAAGTGAAGGTAGCAGCCAAGGAACAAGAAGCAGTTGGCCAGTTTTCTAACCCCAGATGTTACTCCGCTCCATGGATCAGGGACTGATGCCTACTGGACCTACCTTCAGAAGAGAGTTGATCAATACCTAATAGGCACCTTTTGAAACTGCACTATAGTCTTGTGAGAGAAAGTGCAGCAGTTCACCTTTGATCTCTCAGCAGGAACGTGACCAATTTTCACAACTGAAGTGCAACCATGAGCATGCCACACCTGCCATGGATTCCCCCAACACAGAATGACCAAGCTCAGATATTGTTTCTCTTGAAACACCGTGACTTGTGTTAAAGATACTTTGGTCTCAAACTTACTCCAAGGGGTGGATTTTTATTTAGGTTGGTGGTTGGCTAGACAAACCCTTGATGCTCACTTCATACTCATCAGTGATGCCCTATGATCTGTACCAATACACCTGTTATCCTGCTGGAGGGCCTGGGCATGGCTGCTTCCTGTGAGGGTAAGAGATCTCTGTCCAACCCAGCCCAAACCTTTCAAGTCCATTTTAAATTTTTCATCCTTGTTTTCAAAATCTTCCATGGTCTCCCCCCTCCCTATTCCTCCTCACCAGCCTTACAACCCTTCAAGATTTCTGCACTCCTCCAATTCTGGCCTGTTACACATCCCTGATTTTAAGCGTTCCACCATTGGCAGCTGTGCCTTCAGCTGCCAAGGCCCTAAGCTCTGGAATTCCCTCCCTAAACCTCCCTGCTTCCCTACCACTCTCTCTACCTTTAAGACGCACCTTAATACTTCCTCTTTGACCAGGCCTTGTGGCCACCTGTACTGATATCTCCTCATGTGGCTTTGTGTCAAATTCTGTTTGATAACGCTCCTGTGAAGTGCCATGGGATGTTTTACTGCTTTAAAGTTGCTTAGATAAATGCAAGTTGTTGTTGATTGAAGAAATGCCATTTAATGAACAGCCGCCAACAGCCACTGCCTTCTCAGGCATTAGTCCAGCTGTAGCCACCTTTTAGCCCTACACCTAGAGGGACAGGGTCCATACAGCAACAGGCTATCACTGCACTTGTTCCTCCCACGCAGAGAGCACTTAGATGTAGGACTGGGTTAGGAATTAGAAGAAGCATGCTTAAAAGGTCATCAAGGAGAAGCACGTGGAGGCAGTAAATGTAAATGATGTTCAGTACATTTGGGCATTTTATTTCCCCTTAGCCCTTAAAGATCATTTCCAATTATCAATGGATGGCAGGATGGGGTAACATGATAGTTAAGGTACAGTAGGCTGGAATGTTTATGGGAACACTTTTGTGGTGGTTAATTTGTTCAGCAACTGGACCATGGAATCACTGGAAGTCTGTTACACTAACCTCATTGGGTGCAATTCTGCTTCTTAGTGTTGGATAGTACGGGAAGGTGGAGTTGAGGTTGAAGATTAGCCTGATCTTATTGAATAGGAGCAGGCTCGAGGGGCCGAATGACCTACTTCTGCTCCCATTTCTTATGTTCTTATGGTCCTGCCTCCTCTTCTGCTAATAGTGAGCTAGGGAGCTACTTTGTATCCTGCAGCATGCATGCTCTCTTTGTATTGGGAAGTTAAGCAGCAAACCTGATATGTGTTCATCAGGAGGCCTTTGATACAACACCTTTCCCTAGCAGTCCCATGGTCTGCTTTATAGTAATTCTAGCGCAGATATGAGCCCGGTCATAAATATGTTCTGCTGTTGTTCAGGGACATCATCAGCCTGGGCTGCAGATGATATCACAAACTTTCAAGCAACCATCTGTCTAGTTGCTTTGAGCCTACAAATAAACCAGGCACTCTTTGCAAAATTGAAATTGCATGCCTAAAAAGAAAAATGTGAAGAGACCTAGTTAAATCAGATAATTGACTGGGATGTTGAGATACCAAACAGTGGATACAGAGCCAATAAAAGGAACAGTACAGTAACAAATCATGTGGTAGAGTAGATACTGCCTGGACCTGAGACAAACTGAGGTCAAGGAGTGAAGTCACTGAGGTGAAAAAGATACATATTCTTGTTATAGGTCTCCGGGACAGGGAAGGAGAGGCAGGGAAATATTTTTTTTTGCAGACCCATAAAAATGCCAGACTGTTAAACATGGATGATGCCAATTACTCGGAGATCGACCAGGAAAACAGCAGACAAAAATCTAAAGAAGTGTCTGTTTCCAGAGATTATTTCTTCACTAATGGTTACTTTTTCCTCTTATGCCATGACTCCCTACTTCAGTTGTCAATTGCCTGGGTGTAACCTTGTTGTATGTTTTGAAAATGATACAATATCAACTGTCTAAAATGTCAGTACGTGGCATCAATATTTTTTACAATTTGTGAGAAAAGGAGCATGAGTGAGTTTAAGAGAGAGTATGAGCTGGTACAGAGAGTACGGACGCACAAAAGATGATGAGCGTGAAAAAGACTACACAAAAGAAAGCGAGAGCATCGGAGCGCTCAAGAGTGAGAGCGCGAGAGAGCACATACATGAGACAAGAGACTGAGGGAGAGAGAGAGAGAGAGAGAGAGAGAGAGAAAGTGAAAAAGAGTGGGCACTAAAGAGAGGAGGCAAGATAGAGAATGCATGAGAGCGCAAGAGTGAAAGCGAGAGTTCAAGAATGAGAGCAAGAGCGATAGAACAAGAGAGCATATGAAAGAGCAAGTGTGAAAGTGCAAGAGAGCAAGGGAGCAAGAGAGAGAGTATAAGTAAACGTTATAATGAGGATTGTAGCAGAATGCAGGTGAAGCTCAGTCACTTCCTGGGCCCATCCGATAGGTTTAGTAAGCAAGTAGGTGAGTTCTGCAGGGGACTCCCCTCCACAACTCAAAACACGGAACCTCTTCCCAAGGGGATGAAGTCTCCAAATTTACTGTGGTAGCGAAAAGATGCTAAAAGATGCTCAAAATGTGCAGATGACACAAAACTTGAAAGTATAATGAACAGTGAGGAGGTTAGTGGCAGACTTCAAGAAGACATAGACAGGATGGTGGAATGGGTGGACATGTGGCAGATGAAATTTAACGCAGAAAAGTGCGAAGTGATATATTTTGGTCGGAAGGAGGCAATAAAAACTAAATGGTACAATCCTTAAGGGGGTGCATGAACAGAGAGACCTGGGGGTATATGTGCACAAATCATTGAAGATGGCAGGGCAGGTTAAGAAGGCATCTAAAAAGTTTACCGGTTTCGTAAATAGATGCATGGGGGAAATTGCATTGCGCCCCGTTTGGGGCAGTAACAGCCACGAGGCGGGATTTCCTGCGCCAGCCGCGCAAGTCCTGCCCCACTCACGATATTGGGGTTACCATCTCCAGGAGCAAGAGGAGCATAAAATAACGCACTCCACTTGCTCTATGGGGCACGAGTGGAGCGAAAGGATCCCAAGAGGGGCCTGGCGTTGCGCAGTGGGATGCGTAGCGCTGCCGCGTAGAAAGGGCCTTCCCCTTCATTAAAGGGGAGGGCTAAGCTGCCAACTCTGTGGGTCCCTACCTGGACCACCAGGAGCGGAGTGCCATGGCATTAGCCCATGATCCAGCATTCAACGGGCGGTGACTGGTAAGTCAGACGATTTATTTTTAAAGCGCCACCTCCCCGTTAAATTTAGCCCCATGTGCGGCCTATAGCCCTGTACGCACCCCCTGAAGCTATTGCTGGCATCGCCTGCTGCAGCTTCAGGGGGTGCACCCGAACTTTCGCTCTGGGGCAAAAACATATCAGTGATGACATTGTCATCGCCGGCGCAGTGGCGCGGGGCGCTATCGATTACCGCCACCGCTAAACTCCCGCGGAATTTAGTGGAAGTCGTTAGCGCCGCCGCAACTGGGCAAAAAGTTGTTTGTACCCCAAAGGGCGGTGCAAATGACCCCAATTTCTCCCCCATAGATTACAATAGCAAGGATGTTATGATGAACATGTATAAAACACTGGTTCGGCCTTGTGTCCTATTTTGAGCATCGCACTTTAGGAAGGATGTGAAGGCTGCAGGAAAGATTTACAAGAATGGTTCCAGGGATGAGGGACTTCAGTTACGTGGATAGACTGGAGAAGCTGGGGTTCGTCTCCTTAGAGCAGATAGAGAGGGTATTTGACAGAGTTTTTCAAAATCATGAGGGGTCTAGACAGAGAAGATAGAGAGAAGCTGTTCACATTGGCAGAAGGGTTGAGAATCAGAGGACACAGATTTAAGATGATTGGCAGAAGAACCAAAGGCGACATGAGGAAAATCCTTTTTACACAGCGAGAGGTTATGATCTGGAATTCACTGCCTGAAAGGGTGGTGGAGGCAGATTCAATTGTGGTTTTCAAAAGGGAATTGTAAAAGAAAAAAAAAATTGCATGGCTATGGGGAAAGGGAGGGGGAGTGGGATTAGCTGAAGCATTCATGCATTCCTGTGCTGTAACCATTCTGTGATTCTAACTCCCAAGGTAAAAATACTTATTTTCTCAGAGTAAACAGCAGAGATCATCCCTGCTGAAGAGATGGAGAAAGAGAAGGAAATAATAACTGGAAATTACAGGAAAACCAGCTTTGTGCATCTCCACCAGAAAATCAGCTCTTTTGGCACCAGCAGTGAAAGACTCTAAATGGCCGTGAGGTCACTCCAGAGCATGTAGGTTAGATGTGAAGACCTGAAAAATGTTGGCAGGGAAGGCCCAGGTAAAGAGCACAAGCCTTGGGAACAGAACTGAACTCAAGTCCTAGGCTCCAAAGAAAGGGTTAGTTGATGCAGTAATAGGGCATGAAGCAGACCCCCACTGCCGGCCCCCCCAGCCCCGCTCCCACCCCCCGCCCCATATGCAGTATTATTGCATTTGAAGTTATAAATGTGAACAACAATCATGTTTACAAGTATCAGGAAGTTAAGTCATGTTGAAAAGCTGAGGAAGTTGAACTTTTTCTCTTTCGGAACACAGTGAGTTGCTGATCTTGTTGAAGTTATGAATAAATGGAATTGGCAACATTGACAAAATTGATCCAGGTAAGTTGTGCACTATGCTGAAAGATTCAAAATGTCAGCAGAAGTTTAAAAGTAAGGAAGAGTAATAATAAGAAGATGCATTTATATCACACTTTTCATGTAACAAATATCCAAAGCACTTCACACATGGAAACAGACAGGGAAACAGATGCCATGCCATTGAGGAAGAGATTAGTGGGGTCGTGCAAAGGCTCAGTCTTAAAAAATAGGATCTGAGAAGGTTTTGAAAGGTGGTCAAGTGGGGAACAGAGGGAAGATGTTCCAAAGAGAGGAAGCTCCAGATCGTAAATATGAGTTGGCTGAGGGTCCTTCCAATAATGGGCAAAGTGGGTGCAAATAATCAGAGTAAGTGAAGATGTTACTCATGACTTTGGTCAGGGCTGTCTTAGTGCTGAGAAACTACCCGCCTGTAGGGAATCCAGCAGTCTCAGGGTTGAGAGGTGACAATGTCACCGCAGACTTAAGAGAGGTTAAGTAGGTCGGAGATGGGCTGTGGCTATAGAACACAGATGCTGAAGGGTGTTTTGTTTGAGGGAGAAGGGATGGTGGTGGTGGCAGTATTGAAAGGGGAAGGGATGGTGACCCACAAAAGAGAGCCTTTAACAATGCCAGTGAGGACGGGGGCAACGGCGTAAGTTTATTGATTGAGGTGAATGAAGCGGCATGGGGAGTGTCAAGGGAGCAGGAGATGTGTCTCCTAAAAGAGGTCAGCATGGCGAGAGTATTGGGAAAGAGAAAGGAAATTAGGAGAAACCTATTAATTGAAACGCTAATATAGATTTAGAGTAAGTTAGCATGGAATGCCAGTAAATCAACAAGTAACAATGGGTTGAGCAGTCACTTGAACATATTTCTGTGGAGCGAAGTGATCAAGAGGTATGTTGAGAATGTCAGTGGGTGGGACTCCTCTGTGAAGCAAAGAATGACTAACTTGGGCATGTATCTAAAAATCCTTATGTTCTTTTGAAGACTATAAATTAGAATAGTAAAGTGAATTGCCCATGAAGAATTTTCCCAGATCATTATGTGATCATTGAAGATCTATTTTAAAGTGGTTGAGAATCTACCCTATTTATTTATGCTCTAAACATAGCATTGGCTTTTCAATTATACATCATAAGACGTCACAAAAAAACCCAAAATACTGCACAGCTGCCGTCTGACATCGCCCGTCTCCGCCCTTGCCTCAGCTCATCCACTGCTGAAACCCTCATCCATGCCTTTGTTACCTCTAAACTCGACTATGCCAATGCACTCCTGGCTGGCCTCCCACATTCTACCCTACATAAACTAGAGGTGATCCAAAACTTGGCTGCCCATGCTCTCACTCGCACCAAGTCCCGCTCGTTCATCACCCCTGTGCTCGGTGACCCACATTGGCTTCCGGTTAAGCAACACTTCGATTTCAAAATTCTCATAATTATTTTCAATCCCTCCATGGCCTCGCCCCTCCCTATCTCTGTAATCTCCTCCAACCCCACAATCCCTCGAGATGTCTGCACTCCTCTAATTCTGCCCTCTTGAGCATCCCTGATTATAATCGCTCAACCATTGGTGGCCATGCCTTCTGTTGCCTAGGCCCCAAGCTCTGGAATTCCCTGCCTAAAGCTCTCCGCCTCTCAACCTCTCCTTTTTCCTTCAAGATGCTCCTTAAAACATAGCTCTTTGACCAAGCTTTTGGTCGTCTGTGCTAATTTCTACTTACGCGGCTCGGTGTCAAATTTTTATCTCATTACACTTCTGTGAAGCGCCTTGGGAAGTTTCACTACATTAAAGGCGCTATATAAATACAAATTGTTGTTGTAATGGCAGGAATAGTAGGTAAGGTCCAGCGTAAAAGCGCTAAATTCAAATTCTCTTAGAGACGATTCTTTTCAACTGCATTATCTTCCTTCACACCTGTTGCACCCATCTCTTCCTCTCAGCATTTCATTTTGTCCCACTCTCCTCCCCTCTCCCCCTCTCTCCCTCTCTCACCCAATAGATTGTACTGGCACTGTGATGCTCACAGATGGAAATAAAATTGCAAATGGAATGACTGGTAGTTGAGGGAAACAGAGAGGGGAGGGATTGCAAAGGGAGCAGGTGGTGGAAATCAGCAGGGCTTTGGACAAACCGGCAGTGAATTAATATTTAACAAACACTATGTTAATGGGTTTAAATTAAAAATCTTGTGAGATACAATTATTATAGAAGGCATAATGAATCTAAAAGTAAGCATTTAATTAAAATCTATGCTAAAATCTATGCATAATAAGGAGAGATATTACTAAACATCTTTTGATAGCTTCCATTTCCGTAGACATGTTCAGTACTAACTTAATATAATTTTAATTTTATATTTTGTCTGCCAATTTTTGCACAAACCAAAATCTTTTTAATGCAAAGATTTCTTAAATATTTTTTATTTTGTTATTTAGATGGTAGAGTAATTTTAACAACCACATTTCTGAAGCATGCAGACCAGATCAGGTAGGCCCCAGGTTCAACCTCTGGTCTATGGTGAATTTGCTTCAGCTAAAGCTGCAGCAACAACAACATCACCAACAATAACTTGTATTTATATAGCGCCTTTAACATTGTACAATTGGACCTCTCTGATCCGGCACCCTTGGGACCTGACAGGTGCCAGACCAGAGAATTTTCCGAATCACGAGAGGTAAACTGGTGACAACGACCTAGACGCGTTCTGTGCATGCGCTGCGCAGAAGCCTACTGTGCAGCATTTAATCATCCAGGATCACTCTGTTTTTTAAAATCCTCAGACTCAGCTTCAGTGCCTCAGTCTGCCACCTGCCCTTCCCTTTCCTTTCCTTGCCCGGCACACTTACCTCAATGATCATCAACACCAACACCTCAAAAAACCACATACATACACAGAAAACATAGAAACATAGAAAATAGGTGCAGGAGTATGCCATTCGGTCCTTCACGCCTGCACCACCATTCAATAAGATCATGGCTGATCATTCACCTCAGTACCCCTTTCCTGCTTTCTCTCCATACCCCTTGATCCCTTTAGCCGTAAGGGCCATATCTAACTCCCTCTTGAATATATCCAATGAACTGGCATCAACAACTATCTGCGGTAGGGAATTCCACAGGTTTACAACTCTCTGAGTGAAGAAGTTTCTCCTCATATCAGTCCTAAATGGCTTACCTTATCCTTGGCCTATGTCCCCTGGTTCTGGACTTCCCCAACATCGGGAACATTCTTCCGAGATCTAACTTGTCCAGTCCCATCAGAATTTTATATGTTTCTATGAGATCCCCTCTCATCCTTCTAAACTCCAGTGAATACAGGCCCAGTCGATCCAGTCTCTCCTCATACGTCAGTCCTGCCATCCCGGGAATCAGTCTAGAGATCGGAGATAAAGTGGAAGATAAGGTCAAGGAGAGACGCCGACCCTTACTTACGATCTTACTCCTGGCGCCAGTCCGTGTGTAATCCGTGAGCACAGCCTGACTGGTGGAAGCGGCAGCCTCCTCGCACCGAGACACACACACACACAACCCCTAAGACTGGGGGGAGGGGAAAATGTCAGCTCAGCCCGGAGCTGCAGCTGCAACCTTTAGAGCATGCGCGTCCACCGCCAATCAGCAAGGAGAAGCGGCCTCAGCCGTGAGGAGCGCATGTCAAACCACAGCACCAGCCAGTGTGTAAAACCTCCAGCTGGCCAGGGCAAGGCTGTCAAGATTTGTCATCCAAAATGCATCACAGGTACGTTTAACACGTGGAGCCATAATTTTGCTTTTCAATGGATGCCAGCCACTCTGGGAATGATGCCGGACCAGGGATATTTCCGGACTAAAGAGTCCCAGACTGCAGAGGTACAACCTGTAAAACATTCCAAGATGCTTCACAGGAGCGTTATCAAACAACATTTGACACCGAGCCACATAAAGAGATATTAGGATAGGTTGGGTAGATTTTAAGGACCATCTTAAAGGAGGAGAGAGAGGTTTAGGGAGGGAATTCGAGAGTTCAAGGTCTCAGCAGCTGAAGGTACGGCCACCAATGGTGGAGAGAATAAAATCGAGGGGTGCACAAGAGGCCAGAATTGTAGGGGCGCAGAGATCTCTGAGGGTTGTAGGGCTGGAGGAGGTTACAGAGATAGAGTGAGGCAAGGCCATGGAAGGATTTGAATAAAAAGATAATTTTAAAATCGAGGTGTTGCTGGACCAGGAGCCAATGTCGGTCAGTGAGCAAAACACTAGGCCTCAGATGCCTGGGAGGGGGAAATTAAGCCCAGGTTCCTACTCCTGAGTGCTATGCAGTGACTACGGAATGAAGCCTGAATTAGGCCTGGTTAGAGTCAGACTTGGTTGTCATGACTCTGAGATGAAATAGCCTGCATTCCGTCAACACCAGGAAGGAGCATTCACCTGGATATCTTAGCCATGAAAAAACAAGTATTTGGAAAATAAAAATATAAAAAGAGATGGACTTGCCACCTGTCCATTAATCAGGACTTTGCAATGGCATCACATTAGAAGTGTTTAGGAGCAACGGAAAACTGAAAACCTGTGGTTAGTTTAAGTTTACCCCGACCAGTAAGTTGAAGATACAGTTATTTCCAGTGGCAGTTATATTCCCCAGATTGCCACTGATGGAAATATTAGTTTCAGCTCGAATTGCCTCCAACTCATACAATGTCCAGCACAGAAGGAGGTCATTTGACCTATGAAGCCAGTGCAGGTACTAATACCTCATATGCAGCTATCCACTCTGATCCCATCATCTTGTCTTTTCCCAGAATTCTTTCATCAAATCAACTGATGTGGAAGAAGTAATATGTTCAATAAATATTTGGGGGGGGGCGCCTTAATATTTTCTCTTGTTTTACTCTTTTTTCATCACAACAGTCCTCTTGAGAAGATCTGCTCCTGGGCTTCTGCTGATGCTGATCAGTCATTGGCTGGTGAAAGATGCACAAGGAGACCAATATAATTGGCTCCCCAAACATCAATTATGTGGGAAATTCCTTGAGTATAAACCCCTTGTCCTATCTCTCCATGGCATAATGGCTGGAAGTTTCAACGTGATGTGTAACTTTACACATCTGATGCAATTTCTTTATGCCTCAATTTAAAATTTTCCACTTCGTATTCAAATCCCTCCATTGCCTCGCCCCTCCCTATCTCTGTAACCTCTTCCAACCCTCCGAGAACTCTGTGTTTCAGGAATTCTGACCTCTTGACCATCCTCCCATTCCATCACCCCACATTTGGTGGCCGAGCCTTCAGTCGTCTAGGCCTCAAGCTCTAGAATTCACTCCCTAAACCTCTCCACCTCTTCAGCGTTTTCTCCTCCTTTAAAACACTCCTTAAAACTTAGCTCTTTGACCAACCTTATGGTCACCTTTCCTACGTCCCCTCCTTTGGCTTGGTGCCAATTTTTGTCTGATTATGCACCTGTGAAGCACCTTGGCATGTTTTACTACATTAAGGTGCTACATAAATGTACTTTTTTAATGGTCCAATAAAAACCTTTCAATGGGTTATATATTCATGGAGTTAAGCATTTGTCTACCTTCCATTTCATACACAATGTCTGCTGCGGGTTCGAAACAAAGAGCTTGAAAAGAGTTGCAAGAAATCTTGGCAATTTCCCCAACTTTGGTTATAAAAGTCTGGACACGTCAGGCAATTTAAACTTGAAAATATATTCTATTAGAAACCAAAATATTCTTTTATTCCACATCTATTACAAACATTAATTCAGGAGGGGAAGGATAGCAGAGGCGCAGCAGAAGCTTTTGATTAAAAGGTGTGAAGTAAATACATTGCCTGCGTACATAACATTTCTCTCAATAGAATTGATCATGACTCAAAATGTCCAATAAAATATCTCATTAGCACACTTTTAACCTACATTACACTGAAATGATTGTTCCATCCATGCTGTAACACCCAGCCATGTATGGGTAATTCAGCTTTGAATTGCAACATGTCGTTCTAACTAATACGAAAAGCAAAAGACTGCGGATGCTGGAAATATGAAATAAAAGCAGAAAGTGTTGGATACACTCAGCAGGTCAGGCAGCATCTGTGGAGAGAGAAGGACATAAATATAAGATAGTCACTAATAAGTCCAATAGGGAATTCAAGAGAAACTTCTTTACATAGAGTGGTTAGAATGTAGAACTTGCTGCTGTACCACAAGGAGTTATTGAGGCGAACAGCACAGGTTCATTAGATTTACAAGGATGATACCAGAAATGCGAGGGTATTCCCAGCAGGAAAGGATGAACAAGCTGAGTCTCTTTTCTGGTGAAACAAGAAGGCTGAGGGGTGACCTAATTGAGGTCTTTAAAATTCTGAAAGGTTTTGATAGAGTAGATACAGAGTGAGAGTTTCCACTTGAGTGGAAGAGCAAAACTAGAGGCCATCAATATAAATTAGTCACCAAGAAATCAACTAGGGAATTCAGCATAAAATTCTTTACCTAGAGAGTGGTGCGAATGTGGAACTCGCTACTACAGGGATTGGATGAAGCAAATGCATTTAAGAAACAGTTCGATAAGCACATGAGGGAGAAGGGAATGGAGGGTTATGCTGATAGACTTAGATGAGGAAAGACGGGAGGAGGCTCGAGTGGAGCATAAACAGCGGCGTGGACTGGTTGGGCCGAATGGCCTGTTTCTGTGCTGTATATCCTACGTAATCGTTTGTAATTCAAGGGGAAGCTAGATAAGCACATGAGGGAGAAAGGAATAGAAGAATATGTTGATAGGGTTAGATGAAGAAGGGTTGGAGGTGGCTCATGTAGAACATAAACACCAGCCTGTTTCTGTTCTATAAATATTTTGTATTATTGTAACTTTGTAGAAACAGAGTTAACATTTCAGGTCAATGACCTTTTGTCAGAATTGGAAGAAATTAGAGATGAGTTGCTTTAAGCAAATACAGAGCCAGGGAAAATGGGGCAAGAAAAGATAGAGTGGTACTTGTCTCATTGTCACCTCTTTTTGCCTTTCACCATCATAGTTATTTCATTTATCACTCCTGCCCGCCATCCAATCTCAGATCCTTTGTTCTTTTCCTGTCCCTTTTATCTAACTCTGTACTTGCTTAAAAGATATCGGAGGTACTTGGAATGAAAAGGAAGAGTTATTCTTTTGTTTAAATCAAACTTTCTAAAAAAAAATCTAATTCTTCCTCCAGAAGCCTTGTTTATTCCCAATGTCCTTCTTTCAACAAGTGATTGAACCTCCAGCCTGCATGCAAAGACAAAAATGTACACACTTTCATTTATATCGTAGTTTTTATATCCTCAAGACATCCCAAAGTACTTCACAACCAATGAAATACTTTGGAAATGTAGTCACTGTTGTAATGTAGGAAATACGGCAGCCAATTTGTACATAACAATGTCGCGCAGACAGTAATGAAATAAATGACAGGACCTGTCTTCAGTGGTGTTAGTTGATGGATAAGTGTTGGCAAGGACACTAGATTTTCAGGAATACAAACCTTTCAAAAATTAAGTAGCTGCCTTTTGTGACACCACTGTTTCCGGCCAGAATGGAGATGATTGGGTCATTCCTCCACCAATCACGCCTGCAGACCACACTGTTGTATTCTTTGTTTGCTGCAAGATACACTTGTTTGCAGTGAGTCCTGCTGTAAACCATGCCCTGCCTCCAACTCATTGGCTAACACAGTGATATCAATAGACACTCATAATTTGTATCCGAAATTGGCTCAGATTAGTTAACTCGGCCAACACCAGGGATTGAATCTGGGAACTTCCTGAACTGTATGGCTCAGTACCACATTTATCTACTGTCAGGTGTGGCTCAGTGGGTAGCACACTCGCCTCTTGAATCTAGAAGGTTGTGGGTTCAGGTCCCACTCCAGGGACTTGAGCACATAAATCTAAGCTGCCACTCCAGTGCAGTGCTGAGGGAGTGCTGTACTGTCAGAGGTGCTGTCTTTCAGATGTGATGTTAAACTGAGGCTTCATCTGCCCTCTCAGGTGGATGTAAAAAATCCCATGGCACTATCTTGAAGAAAAGCAGGTAAGTTATCCCCAGTGTCCTGGCCAATATTTATCCCTCAATCAAAATAACAAAAACAGATGACCTGGTCATTATCACATTACTGTTTGTGGGACCTTGCTGTGTGCACATTGGCTGATGTGTTTACCACATTACTATAGTCGAAAAGTAGTTCATTGGCTGTAAAGCACTTTGAGACTTCCAGTGGTTGTGAAAGGCGTATATAAAAGCAAGTTTTTTTTTACCAGGGTACGGCTAACATGATGGCTCTTTATGATTCAGCAAGTGTTTAATTGAGGAGTGTCTATTAACACCACAATGTCAGCCAATGAATTGGAGGCGGGCTGAATTTAGGCAGGACTTACAATTGTACCTTGAAACAAACAAAACTGTTATATATGCAGACTATAGATATACTCTCTGTGTAGTCACTGTAATTGCAGAAGATGGAGACTTGTTACTTGATGTACTATCAATAAGGTTTACACGGTGTATATACTATGCTGGCACCACTAGAGGGTGCAACTGGTTGGGACCGGGGTTTCCTGCCCTGTGGCAGGGGCTGTACTCACTCTGGAGTTACGAATAAAGGACCAAGGTCACTACAGTTTAAGTTCAACACATTGCCTCGTGGAGTCATTCATAAGCACATTACTGATAAAACAACTTGGGACGAGTATACAGACTTTCACGCGTCTATGGTTTCCTTTGGCACACTAAAAGACTTCACAGAGGGTGATGATTGAGATGCCTTCACGGAAAGGCTCGAGCAATATTTTGCAGCAAACGACCTGGCGGAGAGACAGGCGCACTGGCGGAGAAGCGCAAGGCTATACTGCTGACCAGTTGTGGGCCCGAGGTCTACCTCCTCATCAGGGGCTTGCTGGCACCCACGAAGGCCAAGGATAAGACATACGATGAGCTGACTGAACTAATTTGTGACCAACTAAAACCAAAACAGAGCATCCTCACGGCCAGGTAGATTCTACACTCACCGCAGACCTGAGGGCCAGGAGATTGCAAAATATGCTGCCGACCTCTGGAAACTTGCAGCACCGTGTGATTTCGGCACGCACCTCAACGAAGCATTGTGAGACATCTTCTTTATGGGAATTGGGCATGAGGGCCTCCTTCACAAGCCGACACCACAGTCAACCTGCAGAAGGCCATCAGCATCAGTTAGGCGTTCATGACCTCGACCTGCAGCACCAAGCAAATCATTCAGCCTGTGGACTCAAACCCGGAAAGTACTGTACACAGAATGGTGCCTTTCACAGGCAAGACTGTAGAATGTGGCTCTGCCCAGGGCAGAGAGCACAGACCTCAGGGTTCCAGAACTCAGAGTCTGCCGAGGGGTGCTAATCAAGTAGCACCATGCTGGCATTGCGGAGGAAACCATAGGGCTCACCAATGTCAGTTTGCTGAGTACGTATGCAAAGCCTGTAACACGAAGGGCCAACTCCAGCGTATGTGTAAAATAAATACAACTCATCAGCTAGCAGAGGAGTCGATAGATGACTTTGAATCCAGCGGGGAGTATGATGATTTGGCCATAGAGGCAGCTCAGCCCCAAGAAGAAATGTATGGAGTGTATACCTGCACCACCGATTGTCCTCCAGTGAAGATGAAAGTCAAGATAAACGGCATTCCAGTCTTCATGGAAGTGGACACGGGAGTGAGCCAGTCAGTGATGAGCCAGGATGCCTTTGAAAAATGACCCGAGCTAGTTCCAGTACAGGAAAAGTTGCGCACCTACACCAAGGAGCTGATCCCAGTCCTTGGTCGTGCAGAAGTAAGTGTCACTGTATAATTGCATAAGATGGAGACTTGTTACCTGATGTACTATCAATAAGGTTTACACGGTGCGGGGGGGGGGGGAATGGATGTATGTAGCCATGGATACACACATGGATCACCCCCACAACCCTCTGGAACCTCCACTACATCATCGAACCATCCAAACTGGTAATCCCTACCCAACGTTGTGGCAAAAGGATTTGGGGGTTAACAGGGACAGAGCCAAGCCAAAACACAGCCAAGATGCAAGAGCTATTGGCACTTAAGTCTGGGGAATGCTAAGCCAGAACACATAGTGCAAAGGTAATTGGCACAAAGGACTTGGGGGAGAGTGATGTTATATATGCAGACTATAGATATACTCCCTGTGTAGTCACTGTATAGTTGCATAAGATGGAAACTTGTTTACCTGATGTACTATCAATAAGGTTTATACTGTGTATATACTATGCTGGCACCACTAGAGGGTGCAACTGGTGGAGACCGGGGTTTCCTGCCCTGGTGGCAGAGGCTGTATAAAAGGCTGCCCACCATGCATTTGCCTCACTGTGGAGTTACGAATGAAGGACCAAGGTCATTACAGTTTGAGTACAACACATTGCCTCATGGAGTCATTCATAAGTACATCACAGACATAACAAAAACAAACATCAAAGCAAACAAAGTTTATCTCCTCAGCAAATAGCAAAAGAAACAAAGGCTATTTAAAGAACCTCTACGAATTGCAACAAACAGAACTCACGCATGACCGCAACTGCAGCAACTTCTCCTGATGAAAGCATCGCAATTTCTCCAGCAAAATGCAGTGAGTGGGGAATAGTTACATCATACAAATTATGTGCGTTAAAATCAATCCCAGCTACTTACAGCAGTGTGGTCTCCAGGCGTGATTGACGGGGGAATTACCCAAACATCTCCAATCTTTCCGAGACCTGTGATGTCACTATAGGCACCCCTACAGCGGGCCTCATTGCCCTTAGATGATGGAATGAAAATAATTCAGCCATAAGATCCTGCTTCTGATTGATAGTCAGATCCCCAGCTAGAAAGTGCGCATGAATGGACATCAAATGAGGGCAAAGTTCGGGCTCAGCTGTAATTCCCCAAGGTTGAATTGCTTGCTGACTCAGTGTCAAGGCTTGCACATTAAGTGTGCTCACTTAGGTAAAGTAATGGATGGATGCTAGGCCCCATGACACCATACCCCAGCAGGAGCTAGAGCCTTCTGAAGAGATTGAATGAAAATTGAAAGATCAGACTTCAAAATGAATAGTGAGAGCCATTCATTGGTTGTTCTTTTTTGTGTTATAAATGCAAAATTATAGATCAGTCGGCAAGTCTGTAACATACTACATTGTAAAGGAGGGAAATTGTGCATCCAGTCCTTTCCCAATATAAAAAGTTGCTGAATGCATTCATTTTGATTGAGCATAATTCAAGATATATATGCCCAAACTATTTCTACAGGCAGGAGTGTTGGTAGATTTAAGATAATTGGCAAAAAAAGCCAGGGGGGAGGAGTGGATAACATGTTTAATCAGTGAGTTGCTTTGATCTGGAATGCACTGCCTGAGAGGTTGGTGGAAACAGATTCATCAATAACTTTCATAGAAACATAGGCCGCGATTTTACTAACCTCGTCAGTTCCGTGGCATATGACTTGGTGGCAGGTCCCAACCTCGTTGTTGGCTCCATCCTGCTGTTTGAAATGAATTTCCCTTGATGGGGCTTATTAAGTTCACCCAGGGCATTGACCAGCCAATTAGAGGAGTGATGTAATTTGATGACGCGTCATCAGCCAGTTTCCTTAAAGGGACTGTGGCCAACTTTATTTTGACATTTGTGCTGTCGGTGTTCTATAGCATTGAGCTGCTGCAAACATTAACAAGCACTGCTCATGGAGTGAGTAACAGCACGCAGGGAGGTCCTCTTCCCTTCCCATGGGCAGAAGAGACTTCCACAGGAGATCAACTTAGCCTGGTTGCACATTGCAGAGGAGGACACAAGCAGGGATGTGGTCAGGATGACGTGGGTGCAGTGCCGCAAAATTTCAATTATCTCAGTAGATCATGAAACGTTATGTAGTTTTCAACTGGAGGAGGGGGGTTGCTTACCGCCTCCTGGGAAATTGCCCCAGGCTGGCACGCAACTGGTGATGATGTCATCGCCGTGCGCGCTGAGCCCTCACCACCTCGCGCCTACCCCTTAATGCTCGCGGGTTAAATTGCCCCATGGGTGGATGGACGGACATCCGCTGCCTGGTTGTTATTTAAAGGGAAGGCCTTTAGTGCCCCGGGCCGCCCTCTTTATTTGTCTGCTGACCTTGGGTTGGCACAACAATGACAGCCCTAACGAGGACCAAGCCACTATTGTCCAACCCTTCACTCTGTCTTGGGTGCCGGGCTGCTTGCCCGGTCTCACGTGTCCCTGGTGGCCCAGTGGCGGCCACCAAAGGGACATCAGAGTTTGCAGTGGCCTCACCTTTAATGGAAGGGGAGTGGTGATGTAGTGCATCGGCACTACATGGAGATTCTGAGTAGGGCTGGCCTGTCCGTTGTAGCACTGGACGATGCGCCATGCTACTGCCCCGGGAGTGCCCCTCAAAGGAAGCAGAGTACCAGGGACAGCGTTCCGTTTCCTTTGAGAGGCGTACCTCCAATTCTGCCTCGGGGCAGAACTTCCATGCCGAGCATTAAAAGTCCCTGATCCGGAAAGTTACTGCCCCGAATTGGGGCGAGGTGCAATTTCGCCCCCTGGGTGTTTTATGCAATGTTAATGTCAGGTTTATGTTAATGTGGTGTCAAACATTGAAACCTTTATTTTCAACATTTTGTGTTCTTGGGACAGATTTGTGTGCTCCTTTTCAAGTGGCTTAGTGAGTTATAGTGAATGGTGAGATGTAATAGTAACCCCCGCAATGGTGATGAGTGTGAAAGGAATGGCTTGGGCATTGTCGGGATGTTTTATGGCGTTGGTGTGGTGCCAACCTGCTGCATCATGTAACAATCAGGGTGTACAGCATCAAGTGAAATAATTCTGGCCACATGAGGCCATCACTGACCTTACTGCCTGCAATGTGGTTAGGTGCTGATGACCTGTGTCCTGTGCAACATCAGGTGATTGTGGAGAATGTTGGTGTTATTGTTTCAGCTGCTGGTGTGCCTGGTGCTTCTTGTGCTGGGGAAGATCGTGATGAGATTCTGAGGACCAGAGTATAAAGGTCACTCATGCTAATGGAATAGATGGCAGGTGAAGTACATGACAGAAGCGATCTGTCAATGGTAATGAGGTCAGACTGGATGGAGACTTGTGTAAAGACTTGCAGCATAATGAATCTATTGTGGAAATGCAGTGAGGAAGATTTTGTGGCTAAGGGAAGATATCTCTAAGGTGGGAGCTTTCACTATGCATTTGAAGCTGTCAACTCACTAGCTCATTCAATGGCAACTCAACTCCCGCCTCAGCTTCACAAATGTGGTCCACTCCCAGCATGGACCCTGTGGGGGAGAATGTCAACTGCAGAAGATGAGCTGAAATTCATTCTTAAATGGCTCTAAACAAATCACCACTAATTACCTGAATTGGGTCCCCCACGGTGAACCCGCAGCTGCGTGTCGGGTCTGCTCAGCGCTGACAGATCCAACATCGGGGAAAGGCAAGTGGCAGTGGGTTCACAGAGGGGTCCCGGTCCGCCACCGATCGCACCCACTGACATCCCAAAAAATCCTGCCCATAGGAACAGTGACTAAGCCATTTAGACCCACGAGCCTGTTCCTCCAATCAATTAGATCATGGCTGATCTGTGTCTTAACTCCCTCTGCCCACATTGGTTCCATACGTCATCATACCCTTGCCTAACAAAACAACTATCAATCTCAGTTTTGACATTTTCAATTGCCCCCAGCCTCAACAGCTTTTGCGGGAGAGAGTTCCAGCTTTCACCCTTTGTGTGAAGAATTGCTTCCTGACATCATCTCTGAACGGCCTGGCTCTAATTTTAAGATTATGCCCCCTTGTTCTGGACTCCCCCACCAGAGAAAATAGTTTATCTCTCTCTACCCCATCAAATCCTTTAATCATCTTAAACACCTCAATTAGATCATCCCTTAATCTTCTATATGCAAGGAAATACAAGCCTAATCTATACAACCTGTCCTCATAATTTAACACTGTTGTCCCTGTCATCAGCTTCATACGCAGTCCCTCGAACGAGGATGAATTGCTTCCACATGAGTTCACAGATGTTTCAATGAAGGACCCGATATTCCAGTCCTAAACTCCAATTGAGGTGGTGGAAGATGCCTGTACGTGAATTTTTTTAACGTGTGGTGACCGTTGCACATCAGCCACCATACGGGCTTGACAGAGCTAGGCCTTTATCCAGTGGCAAGGGTTGACCAGAATGACTGGAGATCTGCTCTGCTGCACGGACCTAGTGTGCACACATATCGCAGTGTGGGCAGGTTCCCCTATCCCCCATTTACTGGTGCCCCTCCCAATCCCCCATTTACTGGTGCCTCTCCCTTATCCCCCATTTACTGGTGCCTCTCCCCTATCTCCCATTTACAGGTGCCCCTCCCCTATCCCCCCATTTACCGGTGCCCCTCCCAATCCTCCATTTACTGGTGCCCCTCCCCTATCCCCCCATTTATTGATGCCCCTCCCCTATTCCCCCATTTACTAGTGCCCCTCCCCTATTCCTCCCCATTTACTGGTGCCCCTCCCAATCCCCCATTTACTGGTGCCCCTCCCAATCCCCCATTTAGTGGTGTCCCTCCCCTATCCCCCCCATTTACTGGTGCCACTCCCCTATCCCCCATTTACTGGTGCTCCTCCCCTATCCCCCCATTTACTGGTGCCCTTCCACTATCCCCCCATTTAATGCTTGTACTTGATATGGCAGTGTCAACATAACAAAAGCAGATTACTTGCTGTATCTGCATACTAACTTTTTGTGTTATACAAAAATCCCATCATAGGCAGTCCCTTGGAAATGAGGAGTATGGCGAGGCAGGTAATGCAGGAGTCCCCTGAGGCTATCCCGCTCTCCAACCGGTACTCTATTATAATTACTGGAAAGCAGAGAGTCGGGATAAATGGGTTCTTTTCAGGTTGGCAATAGGTGTTTAGTGGTGTGCCACAGGGATCGGTGCTGGGATCACAACTGTTTTACAATATACATAGATGACTAGGAAGAGGGGACAGAGTGTAGTGTAACAAAATTTGCAGATGACACAAAGATTAGTGGGAAAGCGGGTTGTGTAGAGGACACAGAGAGGCTGCAAAGAGATTTAGATAGGTTAAGTGAATGGGCTAAGGTTTGGCAGATGGAATACAATGTCGGAAAATGTGAGGTCATTCACCTTGGAAAAAAAAACAGTAAAAGGGAATATTATTTGAATGGGGCGAAATTACAATATGCTGCGGTGCAGAGGGACCTGGGGGTCCTTGTGCATGAAACTCTTTTGGAGTTTACCTGAAAAAACATAAACATTAAACCGTGCCACCCGCCCTGGATGACACACCAGACATTTACAAGGCCCTTTTTTTTTTTGGTTTTTTATTTTGGGCACTAAAATCACATTTTTTCCAGTGCCCCCTATAAAAGGGGAGGGGGAACTAAAAGCACCGGCAATTAAAACATTAAACTTTAAAACATAAAATCAAATTAAAATTTGGTTGCCGGGCGTGACGATGCACTCCAGTCCCTCCGGTGCCCACCTCTCGCGGAAGGCCGCGAGCGTACCGGTGGACACCGCATGCTCCATCTCCAAGGACACCCTGGACCGGATGTACGCGCGGAAGAGAGGCAGGCAGTCAGGTTGAACGACCCCCTCGACCGCCCGCTGCCTGGACCGGCTGATGGCACCCTTGGCCGTGCCCAGGAGCAGTCCTACGAGGAGGCCCTCGGACCTACCCGCTCCCCTCCGCACAGGGTGCCCAAAGATCAGGAGAGTGGGACTGAAGTGCAGCCAGAATTTCAGGAGCAGCCCCTTTAAATAATAAAACATGGGCTGCAACCTCGTGCATTCCATAAAAACATGGAACACGGACTCTTCCAGACCACAGAAATTGCAGGCGGCCTGGGAGTCCGTGAACCGGCTTAAAAATTTGTTGCACGGCACTGCTCCGTGCACCACCCTCCAGGCCAAGTCCCCGATGAATAGTGGGAGGACTCCCGCATAGAGTGCCCTCCATCGGGGACCCCCGCCTCCTCCGGACGGCAAGATGGTACGCCATGGCGTGTCCGGACGGCCGGCGAGGATGGCAAAGTTGAGAGTGTGCAGGAGCAGCCCGTACAGGAAACCCCTCCGCGCGGAACTGAAAGGCACGGAGGGGATTTCCTCGAGGCGGCTCAAGTTGTGAGGCGCCGGTTCCCGAGGGAGGTTCCAGGGTTTGGCGCCGATGAGGAATTCCGTCCAGACGGGGGTCAGTTCGGACGGGATTTCCCCACGTGCTTGAGCCTCCTCGATGCACCTAACAGAGTCAGGGCCCAGAGCTGTTTTTAGCGACTCGATGGCTTCGACCGCGCGGCAGACGTTGGCTGAATTTAGGTGCCGCGCCAGCGTGCCTGGCGCCATCCAGCCCGCTCCTCCGCCATCGAGCAGGTCCCTGACCCTGGTCACCTCACCAGCCACAGCCCTCTCTTCCGACCGCCACATAAAACCTCGGTCGTGGAGGTACGGATTCCCGAGCAGCGGCTCCTGCAGGACAGCCGCCACTCCAGCCGGCGGAGAGCTGCGCTTGGTGGAGACTTTGTTCCAGACCCTGATGAGTTCCTTGTAAAAGACAGGCAGCTCCTGGAGGGCGGTCCTGACACCCCCCAAGTTCACAAACAGGAGCTGCGTGTCGTAATTGAGGTCGCGCTGCTGGCGGAAGAAATACGTCGCCAGAGCACACCACCTAGGAGGGGGCTCGACGTAAAGGTATCTCTGCAGGGTCTGAAGACGGAAAGTCGCGAGCTGGGCGCTGACGCACACCAACGACTGACCGCCTTCCTCAAGCGGGAGACTCAAGACCGCGGCAGAGACCCAGTGCTTCCTATTGTTCCAGAAGAAGTCCACCAGCTTCTTCTGTATCTTGGCGACAAACGCAGGGGGAGGGGTCAAAGTGACCAGCCGGTACCACAACATTGCGGCCATCAGTTGGTTTATGACTAGCGCTCGACCCCTGTAGGACAGCACTCGGAGCAGTCCTGTCCAGCGCCCTAGGCGAGCGGCGACCTTGGCCTCCAGCTCCTGCCAGTTCGCCGGCCAGGCTTCCTCGTCGGGGCTAAGGTAGACTCCCAGATAGAGGAGATGGGTCGTGCTCCAGGCAAAAGGCCTGAGCTCCTCCGGCAGGGAGTCCACCCGCCACTGACCCACCAGGAGTCCGGAACATTTTTCCCAGTTGATTCTGGCGGAGGATGCGGCCGAGTAAATCTCCTGGCACTCACGCATCCTCCGCAGGTCAGCGGGATCCTCTACTGCGAGGAGCACGTCATCGGCGTAAGCCGAGAGGACGACCTCCACGCCCGGCCCTTGCAGAGCCAGTCCCGTCAACCTCGTCCGCAGGAGGCGCAGGAAAGGCTCCACGCAGATGGCATATAACTGGCCGGACATGGGGCATCCCTGGCGCACCCCTCTCCTAAAGCAAAGGGGCGCCGTCAAGGACCCGTTAACCTTAATCAGACACTCCACGGCAGCGTACAAAAGTCGGATCCGGGCGACGAAATGCGTCCCGAACCCGAAAGCGCGCAGAGTTCTGAGCAGATCGTCGTGATCCACCCTGTCGAACGCCTTCTCTTGGTCGAGAGATAGGAAGGCGACCGACAGACCAGCCTCCTGGGAATGATGGATGAGGTCCCGGACCAGATGGATGTTATCGTGGATTGTCCGGCCCGGGACCGTGTATGACTGGTCGGGGTGGATCATGTGGTCCAGCACGGTGCCAAGGCGAGCAGACATCGCCCTGGCGAAGGTTTTGTAGTCCGTGCTGAGGAGGGAGACCGGGCGCCAGTTCTTAAGGAGACGGAGATCGCCCTTCTTAGGCAGCAGGACGATGACTGCCCTGCGCCAAGAGAGGAGCATCTCCCCGGTCGCCAGACTTTCCCCCAGGACCCGCGCGTAGTCGCTCCCCAGGATGTACCAGAACGCCCTGTGGAACTCCACGGTCAGCCCGTCCAGCCCCGGGGATTTTCCCCTCGAGAGCCGGTCGAGGGCACCGGTTAGCTCCGCCAGGCTTAGCGGAGCTTCCAAATTTTCACCGCCCTCCAGGCTGACTTTCGGCAGGTCCTCCCACAAAACTCTACGTGCTTCCTCGCTGGACGGATCCGGAGAGAACAGAGCCCCGTAATATTCACGGGCCCTGTTGTTGACGCCCTCTGGATCTGAGACGAGAGAGCCGTCGTCGGCCAACAGCGTCAAGAACTGCTTACAGACACTCTGCCTTTTTTCCAGCGAGTAGAAGAAGTGGGAGCCGCGGTCCAGATCCCGCAGGAACTGGATCCGTGACCTCACGAACGCGCCTCGGGACCCGACGAGCTGCAGGTCCTTCAGCGCGGCCTTCTTAGCTTCGTACACCGTCCGCAGGGCCGGGTCCTCGACGATTTGACCGAGACGGGATTCCAGGTCGAGCGCCTCTTTTTCTAGGCGCCCGACTCCGGCCGCCCGCCTCTTGGTCGACCCCCTCGCGTACTCTTGACAGAAGACGCGGATGTGAGCCTTGCCCACGTCCCACCATAGCCTCAAGGAGGGGAAGTCCCCCTGCTTCCTTCTCCAGTCGGACCAGAATCGACGGAACGAGTCCTGGAACCGCTCGTCCTCCAGCAGCCGGTTGTTAAAGTGCCAGTACCCGGACCCCGTCCTCGCGCGGAGCGAAGCGAGCTCCGCCCACACCAGGTGGTGGTCCGAACACGGCACCGGCCGCATGGAGGCCGCCGGGACGCAGGAAACGTACGCCCGAGACACGTAAAGGCGGTCGACTCTGGACATCCTACTCCAGGCCTCACCCAAGTAAAGTCGCTGGAGTCGGGGTGGAGATTTCGCCAGACATCCATCAAGTCGAAGGACCCGACCAGGTCCCTCAACTTCTCCATCGCCGTCATGCTCTGCGGGGCACCGGAGCGATCCCTCGCCTCGAGGGTGCTGTTAAAATCCCCCCCGAGGACAATGCAGTCGCCGACATCGACGGAGCCAAAAAGAGCGGACACCTCTTCAAAGAAGCGCGTTTGCTGCAGGCCGGGCTGAGGGGCGTACACGTTCACGAGATGGAGCGGCACGTCCCCCAGGTGAACCGTTACGTGTAGCAAGCGGCCTGGCACGGGCTCCTCGACCCCCAAGATCTCCGGCTGAAAATGCGGGCCCAGCAAGATGGCCACCCCACTAGACGTGGCGGTGAGGTGGCTCATGCGGACCTCTCCTTGCCATTCCAGGAGCCACGTGGCTTCGTCTCCCGGAACGGTGTGGGTTTCTTGCAGGAAGCACACCGCATATTTCCCCTCCCGCAGGAGTGAAAAATTGTCAAATCTATGACGTGCCCCTTGCCACCGTTGATGTTGAGGCTGGCTATGGTTATCTTCATGGCAAAAGCATAGTGCAACCTCTACCTTAACCTATTGCGGGGGAGGGAGCGGAGTCTTTTGTTGACCTCCACTCCTTCAGCAGCCCAGCGAGGAACTTTTTGAGCCGGCGCAGCTCAAGGCCTTGCGCCCTTGATAAGGGCCCGCCCGCGGCCATGGTTTTAGCGGCGACGCGGACGGAAGCGATGAGCAGCCCCGGCTCGGACCATCTTTCCCGGGCCAGATGGGCTCGGTTGTGGCGACCCTGGCTCTCGACCAAAAAGTCCCGGAGATCCTCTACGGGAATGAGGGGGGACTCAGCGGCGGGCACGAGGAGATCCACCGCCTCACTGGCGATGGACTCGAAATCTTCACCCGCGTCCTCCACCGAGTCCCCGTCCCCCTCCGGGAGGTCGCCGCTAGCAGCCGGCCCGTCGACCGCACGAGGTATGGCAAACGGCCCGGCCGCTCCATCCGGCCCTGGCTCTGCCCCGATCCCACCCCCAGGATCGTCGGCAGAGGAGTCCCCGCTGGGCTCTTTTAGAATTGGTGCTGGGTCGGGAAGCGACAGCGGAAGGGGTTCCTCCTCTGCCCCAGGAATCGGGGAACAAGGAGAGACCCGGCCATAGAAAATCCCCAGGCCCTCCAAGCGCTCCAGCTCCAAAGTAGGGGGCGAGGGTGGGTGTTCCTCCCCCTCCCCGCCGCCAACTCCCGGCCCAGCGTGTACAAATTCATTAAAAGTGTTAATACTTTGTATTTCTGCCGAGTCGAGCAAATCCCAGGGGAAGTTGGATATTGGCTGGGCGGGCTCAGGTTCGGCCTTTTCGGCCCCGCCCACCTCAGTCCCCGGGACGCTCGACCCGGTGGCTACACATTCTTCCGCTGGCCCCACGCCCCACCCGATAGGCAGATCTTTCACGCCATCCCTGGGAGGCATCGGCTGGGCAGCCTCGACTGCCTCACCCTCCCCGGGGACAGATTTCTCGTGCCTACGGCGCAGTTTGGGGGCGCCGGTGGGGGACGCGGGATACGCGGCGGGCACCGACTCCTCCGCGGAGGGATGTTGTTCCCCCCCCCCTGCCTCATTGGAGCGGCGCCTCCTTTTTTTCCTGGGGGGGCACGGAGACAGGGAGACACCCGTGTCTGCCGAGGCCTCCCGCTCCACTCCCCCCTTTTTCTTATCTTGCCCGCACCCGAACCCCTCTGCAGTATTAGTCAAGGGCTCGGGCACGGGCTCAGGGCACCCCGCGCTCGCCGGTGACGGGGTTGGGCCGAGCGCGGTGAACAGCTTGTCTGGCGCACTAAGGGGACCCGCCTCTAGGTGTTTCGCCTTCTTCCGCGCCTTCTTTCCGGCCGGACGCTCTCCCTCCCCCCCGCCGGAGGCTGTGAAAACAAAGGCTCCCGACGATGCCCGCGCACCCACAGCTCCCGGCACGCGGACGCTACTAGGGGGAGGGGTGGCGGCGGCGCCAGCCTTGGCCGCCCTCGGTGGTTTGGCGGCTTTGCAGGCGGGGCAGTTCTTGCGAACGTGCCCCACCTCCCTGCAGGCATGGCACTGCACGCCGTCCGACGTCCAAAAGACGCGGTAGGCAGTCCCCTCGTGCACCACATTAAAATTGCCCTCTGTCGTCTCTTCCCGCGCCAGCCGGACAAAGAGCTGGCGGCGGAAGGAGAACACATGGCGCAGGCTGTTCTCCCTGAGGCCAAGCGGTATGGGGTTGATCCCCGACCTTACCTCCCCCAGTTGGTGTAGGTGAGGGAGGAGGAGCTCAGCGGGAACAAAGGGCGGGACGTTTGATAGAATGACCCTCTGCGCGGTGGCCTCGAGAGGGTCCACCGGCAGGAACGCCCCGCCCACCGTGAGCCCCTTTTCAATGGCCAGGGACACCGCCCGCTCCGACCCCAGGAAGAACACGGCCTTCCCAGACATCTTGGAAGCTGCGACAATGGCCGAGGGGCCGACTACCCCAGCCATCGCCCGCACGCACTCCTCAATGCTCATTGTGGGATGATTGTAGCTCTTGACCCCGTGTTTCGTAGTTATAAGTCTGAATGGTGGCAGGGCAGCAAGTGGCGCAGGAGGCACCGTGGATGTGGATGCCGCCTGCACATAAGTCCTAGCTGGCCCTGCCACCGGCGTAGATGGGGTCGCCATCATGGGGTCCCTTTAAGAGCTACACCCACCCCAAAGTCACAGGCCTTAATGGTCTTTAAATGGCCTCGTTTAATAGACTGAGCAGAGGAGCTCTTAACGAGGCACACCTCTCCCCTAGTTGACAATTGGGGCGGGGCCTTGCTCCCTCTGCTCAGTTGTCTAAATTGTTTTATATTTTTCCAATCAATTTGGGAGGAAAAGGGCTCTCAGAGAGAGAGGGGAGAGACAGAGAGTAACAGAGAAAGGGAGAGCAGGGTGGGAAGGGGGCTGTGAGTGGGTGCAATCCCCAGATGGCAAACAAAAATAGTCTTTGGGGTGGTCTTTCGGGTGAGGGGAAAAGATGTCTTCACCTGGTGCAGCTGGAGCCACACAGGCACACACTCCCAACAATGTTAATTAGGGTGGATTAATTGTTTCTTCAGCCTGGTAGCTCCAGCTATCCCAGGCTAGGCAATGGGGGAGGGGTGCTTCAAAGGTGTGTGGGGCCTAGTTGTAAGCAAGGCCCCCACACACACTTCCACACACGCACATCCCCCGCGATGTTCCGGCCCCCGACTGGTCTTCTTTCCTCCCCCCACCGATACAGCAAAGTCTTTTAGGGACTGCACCAATACACCCACCTGTAGAATGGTAGAGTCTCCCTCCTTCCACACTGGATGTTGTTGTTGGTCTTTCCCCCTCTCTCCAACTCTTTGTAGAAATGGTGAAGTTGTTCAAGTTTTCTGCTTTTTCCTCCTCTCCCTCTGGGTGAAAGTTGGGGTGAAGCCCCTTCCTTCCTTCCTTCTCTACCTGGGCTGATTCACAGGCCAGCCAGGAGCAAAAGCAGCAGCTCCTTCTCTCACTGCTCACAGCTCCAACTGTTTAGGCCACGCCTACACTGTTCCACAATTGGCCCAGGTGCAGCAGCTAATCAGGAAGGCGAATGGAATGTTGGCCTTCATTGCGAGAGCAGGGAGGTCCTGCTGCAACTGTACAGGGTATTGGTGAGACCGCACCTGGAGTTCTGCGTGCAGTTTTGGTCACCTTACTTAAGGAAGGATATACTAGCTTTGGAGGGGGTGCAGAGACGATTCACTAGGCTGATTCCGGAGATGAGGGGGTTACCTTATGATGATAGATTGAGTAGATTGGGTCTTTACTCGTTGGAGTTCAGAAGGATGAGGGGTGATCTTATAGAAACATTTAAAATAATGAAAGGGATAGACAAGATCGAGGCAGAGAGGTTGTTTCCACTGGTCAGGGAGACTAGAACTAGGGGGCACAGCCTCAAAATATGGGGAAGCCAATTTAAAACCGAGTTGAGAAGGAATTTCTTCTCCCAGAGGGTTGTGAATCTGTGGAATTCTCTGCCCAAGGAAGCAGTTGAGGCTAGCTCATTGAATGTATTCAAATCACAGATAGATAGATTTTTAACCAATAAGGGAATTAAGGGTTATGGGGAGCGGGCGGGTAAGTGGAGCTGAGTCCACTGCCAGATCAGCCATGATCTTGTTGGGTGGTGGAGCGGGCTAGATGGCCTACTCCTGTTCCTAATTCTTATGTATGAGGAAGACTTGCTTCCACTCTTAACATGAGTTTTTAGGTTCAGTCCAATATGAAAACCACAGTCCCCGTCACAGGTGGGACAAATAGTCATTGAGGGAAAGCGTGGGTGGGACTGCTTTGCCGCATGCTCTTTCCGCTGCCTGCACTTGATTTCTGCATGCTCTTGGCGACGAGACTCAAGGTGCTCAACGCCCTCCCGGATGCACTTCCTCCACTTAGGGCGGTCTTTGGCCAGGGACTCCCAGGTGTCAGTGGGGATGTTGCCCTTTTTTCAGGGAGGCTTTGAGGGTGTCCTTGTAATGCTTCCGCTGCCCACCTTTGGCTCGTTTGCTGTGAAGGAGCTCCGAGTAGAGCGCTTGCTTTGGGAGTCTCATGTCTGGCATGCGAACTATGTGGCCTGCCCAGTGGAGCTGATCAAGTGTGGTCAGTGCTTCAATGCTGAGATGTTGGCCTGGACAAGGACGCTAACGTTGGTGCAGCTGTCCTCCCAGGAAGATTTGTAGGATCTTGCAGAGACATCGTTGGTGGTATTTCTCCAGTGACTTGAGGTGTCTGCTGCACATGGTCTATGTTTCTGAGCCATACAGGAGGGCGGGTATTATTACAGCCCTGTAGACCATGAGTTTGGTGACAGTTTTGACAGGTTAGTAAATGGGGCAAGTAGATGTCAGATGAAATTTCACAGAGAGAAATGTGAGGTGATACATTTTGGGAGGAAGAGTATCATTCCAGTGAACCTGCACTCCACCTTCGAGCTGTGTGCCTAGAACTGAATGCAATACTCGAGATGGGGTCTAACTAGAGCTCTGTGCAGCTGTAACTTAACTACCACCTCTTTATATTCCAGCCCTCTTGTGATAAAGGTCAACATTCCATTAACTATTTAAATTATTTTTGTACCTGTCTACCAGCTTTTAGTGATTTCTGTACTTGGGCCACTAAATCTCACTGCTCATCCATAATTCCTAACTTCTCGCCATTTAGAACATACTCTGATCTATCTTTCTTGGGTCCAAAGTGGATGACCTCACACTTTCCCACATAGACTCCGTCTACCTCATCATCATCATAGGCAGTCCCTCAGAATCGAGGAAGACTTGCTTCCACTCTTAAAATGAGTTCTTTGGTGGCTGAACAGTCCAATACGAGAGCCACAGACTCTGTCACAGGTGGGACAGATAGTCATTGAGGGAAAGGGTGGGTGGGACTGGTTTGCCATACGCTCTTTCTGCTGCCTGCATTTGATTTCTGCATGCTCTTGGTGATGAGACTCGAGATGCTCAGGGCCCTCCCGGATGCACTTCCTTCACTTAGGGTGGTCTTTGGCCAGGGACTCCCAGGTGTCGGTGGGGATGTTGCACTTTATCAGGGAGGCTTTGAGGGTGTCCTTGTAACACTTCCGCTGCCCACCTTTGGTTCGTTGAAGGAGTTCCAAGTAGAGCGCTTGCTTTTGGAGTCTCGTGTCTGTCATGCGAACTAGGTAGCCTGCCCAGCGGAGCTGATCAAATCTACCACAGTTTACCCACTCACTTAATCTATCAATGTCCCTTTTGCAACTTTCTGCTCCCGTCTACACTACTTGCTCTGCCACCTAACTTAATGTCATCAGCAAATTTAGATATACGGTCCTTTATTCCAAGTCAGTTAGAACTATGTCCTAGTACAGATCCCTGGGGGAACAACACTCGTCACATTCTGCTAATTTGAATACATACCTACTATCCTTACTCTCTGTCTCCTACCTCTGATCCAATTCCTTTACCAAGCCAATAGGTTGCCTTTAATTCCATGCTCTCTCATTTTTGTTGACAGTTTCTTGTTGAATGCCTTCTGTAAGTCCATATAAATAACATACATAGACATTCCCTTATCTATCATGTCAGTTAGCTCCTTAAAAAAATTCAACCAAGTTCGTTAGACATGATTTACCCTTTATAAATCCATGCTGGCTCTCTGTGATCAGCTCATATTTTCAAAAGGGATTTGGATATATACTTAAAAAAGAAAAAGTTGCAGAGCTTTGGGAAAGAGCAGGGGAGTGGGACTAATTGGTAGCACTTTCAGAGAGCTAGCTTGGGTAAATGGGTTGAATGACCACCTTTTGTGCTGTATGATTATAAAAATGGCTTAGCATTTACTTGCCATCCTGGACTCTGCAGGACTCGGAGAGGCATTTGTAAACGTTGGTCAGTTTGGAATGAAATACTCTTTACATTCGTTCCATTATAAGTTGCACAGGTGTTTTGCAAGAATGCTACAGAATAAGACTGAATATCCCAATGGATCAACACAGTGCAAGCTTTCTCCAAATTGACATTTTTAGAGAAGCACATCTTATTTGTGTCATTCACGGGAGAGGAACTCATGTAGCTTGTAATTCAACAACAGCAACAAATTGCATTTATGTAGTACCATTAAAGAAAGAAAGACTTGGAATTATATAGCGCCTTTCACGATCACTGGACATCTCAACCAGCTTTACAACCAAGTACTTTTGGAATGTAGTCACTGTTGTGATGTTGTAATTGTTAACATAGTTAAAACATTCATCATCATCATCATCATCATCATCACAGGCAGTCCCTCGGAATCGAGGAAGACTTGCTTCCATTCTAAAAATGAGTCCTTAGGTGGCTGAACAGTCCATTCGAGAACCACAGTCTCTGTCACAGGTGGGACAGATAGTCGTTGAGGAAAGGGGTCGGTGGGACTGGTTTGCCGCACGCTCTTTCTGCTGCCTTTGCTTGATTTCTGCATGCTCTCGGTGATGTGCTCAGCGCCCTCCCAGATTCACTTCCTCCACTTAGGGCGGTCTTTGGCTAAGGACTCCCAGGTGTCAGTGGGATACTGCATTTTATCAGGGAGGCTTTGAGGGTGTCCTTGTAACGTTTCCTCTGCCCACCTTTGGCTTATTTGCCACAAAGGAGTTCTGAGTAGAGCGCTTGCTTTGGGAGTCTCGTGTCTGGCATGCGAACTATTTGGCCTGCCCAGCAGAGCTGAACAAGTGTGGTCAGTGCTTCAATGCTGGGGATATTGGCCTGGTCGAGGACGCTAACGTTGGTGTGTCTGTCCTCCCATTCACAGAAGTGTTATCAGACAAAATGTGACACCGAGCCACATAAAGAGACATTAGAACAGATGACTAAAAGCTTGGTCAAAGAGATAAGTTTTAAGGAGCTTCTTCAAGGAGGAAAGAGGTAGAAATGCAGCAGATTTCCAACTAAATACCGTATACCGGAACAAATTAGAGAATGATTGGAAATTCAGCTTCAAGTTGAGGTAAAGCAATATTTTTTTCTACAGTACATAAGTTAATGTTGAACACAACTTTGTGGCAGATATATCACAATAAATGATCAGTCTAGCTGCTGCTGTTTGTGATCTGTGTTGCTTTGATTTGTATGAACCCCTGCCTAATACATATCGCTCTCCCTCTCTCTGTCAAATGCTAAGCTGTTGAACAGGTTTCCTGTTGTGGAATCACAGGTTAGATTGGCAGAGTTGTTATTATAATCAGCTTGAGTGGGTTATGGCGATACCCTGGCCTGGAGACCAGGTAATTGATTACTTGGGGTGTGAATGCAGTACCGAGAGGATGCAATGATACATATAACGAGCCTTAAAGAAAAATCAGGTTTCCTCAAAACACGTGCACAAAAAATGGCTGGGTGGAACTGTTTACCAACACAAAACTCAGATAATATTGTGTTGATTAAAACATTTTTTTAAAGTTTGTTGAATATCTGGTAAGGCATCAGACTAAGAGATATAAGGTGAAGAACAGACAGAGAAAATGGAATAGTTCAGCAACTTGGTGGTTTCTCAGTTGCTGGTACTTTTTGAAGTGTCCTGCAAATGAAAGCAACCAGCCAAGGATGAATAATGCAAGATAGAAACATAGAAACATAGAAAATAGGTGCCGGAGTAGGCCATTCGGCCCTTCGAGCCTGCACTGCCATTCAATGAGTTCATGGCTGAACATGCAACTTCAGTACCCCATTCCTGCTTTCTCGCCATACCCCTTGATCCCCCTAGTAGTAAGGACGACATCTAACTCCTTTTTGAATATATTTAGTGAATTGGCCTCAACAACTTCCTGTGGTAGAGAATTCCACAGGTTCACCACTCTCTGGGTGAAGAAGTTTCTCCTCATCTCAGTCCTAAATGGCTTACCCCTTATCCTTAGACTGTGACCCCTGGTTCTGGACTTTCCCAACATTGGGAACATTCTTCCTGCATCTAACCTATCTAAACCCGTCAGAATTTTAAATGTTTCTATGAGATCCCCTCTCATTCATCTGAACTCCAATGAATACAATCCCAGTTGATCCAGTCTTTCTTGATATGTCAGTCCCGCCATCCCGGGAATCAGTCTGGTGAACCTTCGCTGCACTCCCTCAATAGCAAGAATGTCCTTCCTCAAGTTAGGAGACCAAAACTGTACCCAATACTCCAGGTGTGGCCTCACCAAGGCCCTGTACAACTGTAGTAACACCTCCCTGCCCCTGTACTCAAATCCCCTCGCTATGAAGGGACATTCCATTTGCTTTCTTCACTGCCTACTATATCTGCATGCCAACCTTCAATGACTGATGTACCATGACACCCAGGTCTCGTTGCATCTCCCCTTTTCCTAATCTGTCACCATTCAGATAATAGTCTGTCTCTCTGTTTTTACCACCAAAGTGGATAACCACACATTTATCCACATTAAACTTCATCTGCCATGCATTTGCCCACTCACCTAACCTATCTAAGTCATTCTGCAGCCTCATAGCATCCTCCTCGCAGCTCACACTGCCACCCAACTTAGTGTCATCCGCAAATTTGGAGATACTACATTTAATCTCCTTGTCTAAATCATTAATGTACAATGTAAGCAGCTGGGGCCCCAGCACTGAACCTTGCGGTACCACACTAGTCACTGCCTGCCATTCTGAAAAGTACTCATTTATTCCTACTCTTTGCTTCCTGTCTGCCAACCAGTTCTCAATCCACATCAGCACACTCCCCCCAATCCCATGTGCTTTAACTTTGCACATTAATCTCTTGTGTGGGACCTTGTCGAAAGCCTTCTGAAAGTCCAAATACACCACATCACCTGGTTCTCCCTTGTCCACTCTACTGGAAACATCCTCAAAATATTCCAGAAGATTTGTCAAGCATGATTTCCTTTTCACAAATCCATGCTGACTTGGACCTATCATGTCACCTCTTTCCAAATGCGCTGCTATGACAACCTTAATAATTGATTCCATCATTTTACCCACTACCGATGTCAGGCTGACCGGTCCATAATTCCCTGTTTTCTCTCTCCCTCCTTTTTTAAAAAGTGGGGTTACATTGGCTACCCTCCACTCCACAGGAACTGATCCAGAATCTATTGAATGTTGTAAAATGAATGTCAATGCATCCGCTATTTCCAAGGCCACCTCCTTAAGTACTCTGGGATGCAGTCCATCAGGCCCTGGGGATTTATCGGCCTTCAATCCCATCAATTTTCCCAACACAATTTCCCGACTAATAAGGATTTCTTTCAGTTCCTCCTTCTTATTAGGCCCTCTGACCCCTTTTATATCCGGAAGGTTGTTTGTGTCCTCCTCAGTGAATACTGAACCAAAGTACTTGTTCAATTGGTCTGCCATTTCTTTGTTCCCCGTTATGACTTCCCCTGATTCTGACTGCAGGGGATCTACGTTTGTCTTTACTAACCTTTTTCTCTTTACATATCTATAGAGGCATTTGCAGTCCGTCTTAATGTTCCCTGCAAGCTTCCTCTTGTACTCTATTTTTTGCCCTAATCAAACCCTTTGTCCTCCTCTGCTGAGTTCTAAATATCTCCCAGTCCCCGGGTTCGCTGCTATTTCTGGCCAATTTATATGCCACTTCCTTGGCCTTAATACTATCCCTGATTTCCCTTGATAGCCACGGTTGAGCCACATTCCCTTTTTTATTTTTACGCCAGACAGGGATGTACAATTGTTGTAGTTCATCCATGCGGTCTCCAAATGTCTGCCATTGCCCATCCACTGTCAACTCCTTAAGTATCATTCGCCAATCTATCCTAGCCAATTCACGCCTCATACCTTCAAAGTTACTCTTTAAGTTCTGGACCATGGTCTCTGAATTAACTGTTTCATTCTCCATCCTAATGTAGAATTCTACCATATTATGGTCACTCTTCCCCTAGGGGCCTCGCACAACGAGATTGCTAATTAATCCTCTCTCATTACACAACACCCAGTCTAAGATAGCCTCCCCCTAGTTGGTTCCTCGACATATTGGTCTTGGAAACCATCCATTATGCACTCCAGGAAATCCTCCTCCACCGTATTTCTTCCAGTTTGGTTAGCCAAATCCAGATGCATATTAAAGTCACCCATGATAACTGCTGCACGTTTATTGCATGCACCCCTAATTTCCTGTTTGATGCCCTCCCCAACATCTCTACGACTGTTTGGAGGTCTGTACACAACTCCCACTAACGTTTTTTGCCCTTTGGTGTTCTGCAGCTCTACCCATTTAGATTCCACATCATCCAAGCTAATGTCCTTCCGAACTATTTCATTAATCTCCTCTTTAAACAGCAATGCTACTCCACCTCCTTTTCCTTTTATTCTATCCTTCCTGAATGTTGAATACCCTTGGATGTTGAGTTCCCAGCCCTGATCATCCTGGAGCCACGTCTCTGTAATCCCAATCACATCATATCTGTTAACATCTATTTGCACAGTTGATTCATCCACCTTATTATGGATACTCCTTGCATTAAGACACAAAGCCTTCAGGCTTGTTTTTGTAACACTCTTTGTCCTTTTAGAATTATGATGTAGTGTGGTCTTTTTGTTTCTTGCCTTTGTTTACTCGGCCTTCCACTATTGCTTTTTACCCTTCTACCATCTGTTTTTGACTCCATATTACTTCGCCCTGTCTCGCTGCATAGGTTCCCATCCCCCTGCCGTATTAGTTTAAACACTCCCGAACTGCATTAGCATATGTTACCCCCAGGACATCAGTTCCAGTCCTGCCAAGTGCAAACCGTCCCTTTTGTACAGGTCCCACTCCCCCCAGAACTGGTTCCAATGTCCCAGGAATTTGAATCCCTCCCTCTTGCACCACTGCTCAAGCCACATATTTATTCTAACGATCCTGCTCCCTCTACTCTGATTAGCACGTGGCACTGGTAGCAATATTTTGGAGTTTGGTCTGATTTACATTCGGGCCTGGGGAATTGGGAGAGTTGGAAGTGGAAAGATGGGTGGAGAGAATCTTTATAGGACCTTACCTCAGAAAATTAATTGGCTCGGCAGAGCTCATGAAAGACCAGATTGTACCGTGTCTGCGTAAGGAATGGACTCGATAGGCTGAATGGCTTTCTTAAACTCTTGACTTTGGGAGAGATGTAAAACAGGCTACCAATTCACTATCACCTGTTTTTCACTATGGCACAAAGCCAAAATTACCTCCTTATATTGCAGTGACACATGGTGACTATTTTATAACGGTCCTGAAATTCCGGTCGGAGGCTTCTTTTGGACGAACCGCCTCCGATCGGAGAATTTTTACGAAAGTACCTGGTGGTTCTGGAGGAGCGTGGGATTCCGGTGGGGAAGCCTTCTCTTCCCACACTGCGAAGCGCCCTCCCATCCTCCAGGTTCCCACGCAGAAGGTGCAGTCATGTGTGACTGCTCAACCAATCAGGTAAAGTATTCCACAGCTTTCTCATTAATAGCAATGGGAACTCCATATCTACGATTCTCATTGCTATTAATGAAAAAAAACACACTAAACACCATAATAAAAAATAAAAAACATACCACACATAATTAAAATGATTGAAATTAAAGTTAATAAATGTCTTTGAAAAAAAAATCTTGCCCATGCGAATGTCCTTGCTCCAGGTTGACAGATCGGAAAAGCCGGTTTTCAGCGCATGCGCATTGTGCACTCAGTACGGACCCGGGGAGGCCGCGATTTCTGGGCCAACGTATTCTGCACAACATGAACTATGGTACGTGAATCTTGTTGAACCTGACAGATCACTCACACAGCATGCTGCAGGGTTGATGCAAAAAGTGTGCTGCAAACTGAGTAAAAAATATGCCTACCCTCACAAAGGAGCCGAGAGCTGCGAAAATAAGTCATATTCATGACAGGGGAAGTAATATAAATTTTTCTGGTATAGGGGATGGATACAACAGCTGTACTAATAGGTGTATAAAATGTGTATGAAGTATTTCCCCCAAGGAGCGATAATAGGACCATTGATCTTTTTGATACATATTTATGACATGGACTTGGATACAGGCGGCATCATTTTAAAGTTTGCAGATGACACAAAGCTTGAAAATGTGTAAGCAGCGAGGAGGAGAGCAGCAGACTAGTGGGAGGACTGAAGATTGGGAAGCTTTTAAAAACCAGCAAAGAATGACTAAAAAAATGATTAAGAAAAGGAAGATAGACTATGAAAGTAAACTAGCACAAAATATAAAAACAGGTAGTAAGAGTTCCCGTAGGTATATAAAAAGAAAAAGAGTGGCTAAAATAAATGTGGTCCCTTAGATGAGGAGACCGGGGAATTAATAATGGGGAACATGTCGATGGCAGAAACTCTGAACATATATTTTGTATCAGTCTTTGAGCTCGAGGACACTAACAATATTCCAACAGTGGATAGTCAAGAGGCTATGGTGGGGAGGTACTTAACACAATCACAATTACTAAGGAGGCGGTGCTCAGTAAGATAATGGGATTAAAGGCAGATAAATCCTGTGGGCCTGTTAAGAGGAGTAGCGGCAGGGATTGTGGATATATTGGTTGTAATTTACCAAAATTCCCTGGATTTTGGGGAGGTCCCAGCAGATTGGAAAACTGCAAATGTAACGCCACTATGCAGAAAAGGAGGCAGACAAAAAGCAGCAAACTATCGACCAGTTAGCCTAACATCTGTGGTTGGGAAAATGTTGGAGTCCATTATTAAAGAAGCAGTAACAGGACATTTGGAAAAGCAAAATTTCGTCAGGCAAAGTCAGCATGGATTTATGAAGGGGAAATCATGTTTGACAAATTTGCTGGAATTCTTTGAGGATGTAACAAACAGGGTGGATAAAGGGGAACCAGTTGATGTAGTGTATTTGGACTTCCAGAAGACATTTGACAAGGTGCCACACAAAAGGTTACTGCACAACATAAAAGTTCACGGCGTTGGGGGTAACATATTAGCATGGATTGAAGATTGGCTGACAAACAGAAACCAGAGAGTCGAGATAAGTGGTTCATTCTCTGGTTGGCAATCAATAATGAGTGGGGTGCCGCAGGGATCAGTGCTGGGACCCCAACTATTTACAATCAATATTAACGAATTGAAAGTGGGGAATGAGTGTAACGTAGCCAAGTTTGCTGACGATACAAAGATGGGAGGAAGGGCAATGTGTGAGGAGGACATAAACAGGCTGCAGAGGACATAGACAGGCTAAGTGATTGGGCAAGAATTTGACAGATGGAGTATAATGTTGGAAAGTGTGAGG
The DNA here is from genome assembly GCF_044704955.1 of Pristiophorus japonicus. Taxonomy (NCBI): domain Eukaryota; kingdom Metazoa; phylum Chordata; class Chondrichthyes; family Pristiophoridae; genus Pristiophorus; species Pristiophorus japonicus. The sequence goes on along the minus strand of NC_091977.1, from coordinate 242,538,367 downwards.
TCATGATCTTTGGCAGAAAAAAATCAAAGAGCATGTTATTATTTTAATGGGGAAAGATTGCAAAGTGCTACAGTACAGCAGGACCTGGGGGTACTGTGCATGAAACACAAGAGGAGAGTATGCAGGTACAGCAAGTGATCAGGAGGGCCAATGGAATCTTGGCCTTTATTGCAAAGGGGATGGAGTATAAAAGCAGGGAAGTCTTGTTACAGCTTTAAAGGGTATTGGTGAGGCCACACCTGGAATACTGCGTTCAGTTTTGGTTTCCATATTTACGAAAGGATATACTTACTGTGGAGACAGTTCAGAGAAGGTTCACGAGGTTGATCCCGGGGATGAGCATGTTGACTTATTAAAGGTTGAGTAGGTTGGGCCTCTACTCATTGGAAATCAGAAGAATGAGAGTTGATCTTATAGAAACGTATAAGATTATGAAGGGGCTTGACAAGGTGGATGCAGAGAGGATGTTTCCATTGGTGGGGGAGACTAGAACTAGAGGGCATGATAGAATGAGGGGCTGCCCATTTAGAACGGAGATGAGGAGAAATTTCTTCTCTCAGAGGGTTGTGAATCTGTGGAATTTGCTGCCTCAGAGAGCTGTGGAAGCTGGGACATTAAATAAATTTAAGACAGAGAGAGACAGTTTCTAACCGATAAGGGGATAAGGGGTTATGTGGAGCGGGCAAGGAAGTGGAACTGAGTCCATGATCAGATCAGCCATAATCTTATTGAATGGCGGAGCAGGCTCGAGGGGCCTTATGGTCTACTCCTGCTCTTATTTTTTATGTTCTGCTGTTCTTATGTCGACTTCAGGAGGACATCAAAAGACTGGTGAAATGGATAGACACATAGAAGATGAAATTTAATGCAGAGAAATATGAAGTGATGCATTTTAGTAGGAAAAATAAGAGGCTGTTATATATGTATTTACTCTGTACAGCCACCAGAGGGCTCATCCCCTGGAGTCCCAAGGGATCCCATAATCCCTTGAGAGCACAGGTATTTAAGGAGGTTTCACAGGTTGGAGAGGCACTCTGGAGACCTGCAATAAAAGACTACGGTCGCACTTTACTTTGAGCTCACAGTGTTCATTCTCTTTCACCATGCACAACAACTGGCGACGAGATACAAATAGCGAACCCAAAGATGCAGAGAACAGTGGGCATCCTCGAGAAATTCTCGGAGGGAAATGATTGGGAAACATTGGTGGAGCAACTCGACCAATACTTCGTGGCCAGCGAGCTAGATGGGGAAAAGAGCACTGCCAAAAGAAGGGCGATCCTCCTCACCGTCTGTGGGGTACCAACGTATGGGCTCATGAAGAATCTGCTCACTCCAGCGACACCCACAGAGAAATTGTATGACGATTTGTGCACGCTGGTCCGAGAGCATTTGAACCCGAAGGAAAGCATTCTGATGGCGAGGTATCGGTTCTACACCTACAAAACGTCTGAAGACCAAGAAGTGGCAATTTAAGTCGCTGAGCTAAGACGCCTTGCAGGATATTGCGAATGTGAAGGACATTTGGAGCACGTGCTCAGAGACTTTTCCGTACTTGGCATTAGCCACGCAAACTTTTGACTGTAGAGACCCCAACCTTGAGTAAAGCCATAGCGATAGCCCAGGCATTCATTGCTACCTGTGACAATACGAAGCAAATCTCTCAGCACACAAGTGCTACTACAAGTACTGTGAACAAAGTGATGTTGTTTTTGAATTGTAACATACAGGCAGGTCACACATACCTGCAGCTACACGTCCGCAGATGTCTCAGCATCCACCATCAAGGGTGATGAATGCAAGGCCATTAACATCTTGTTGGGGCTACGGGGGTGGGGGGCGGGGGGATGGGTGATCATCGTTTCTTTTGTGTTCCTAACACAGACGAGACTGCACACTGGGAGGTTAAAGTAACAGTGACCTCAGTCTTTATTATGACACTCGAGAGTGAGGAACAGGCCTTAGTGGCCGGCTTATATACAGTGCTCCCAAGGGATGCTGGGATCCCTTAGGACTTCAGGGGATGCGCTCCCTGGTGGCAGAACATGGGAATGCATGCTTTACAGATACACAACATCACTCCCCTCCAAAGTCAAAGTGAAGACTATTTACAAGGTGAGGCGGTTGGGAGCTTTTCTTTCCCTGGTGGACTGCCTCGGTACAAATGTCTGTTCTGGTGTGTTGGCTATGCCCTCGCTGGGCTGGCGTGTTGTTGCCCTGCAGGGCTGCTGGGTGAGCCTGGTCTTGCTGGGTTGTTAGACATGATGGGTTCAATTTCCTGGTCCGGGGTGGTGTCGTTGATCCTTTGGGTGTGTGTTGTGGGCTCGAAAAAGGTGGTGTCTGCTGTGAGTTGTTCAGGGCAGTCTGTGAACCGCAGCCTCATTTGGTCCAGGTGCTTTCTGCAAATTTGTCCATTGTCTAGTATGACTACAAACACCCTACTCCCTTCTTTAGCTATCACCGTGCCCGCAATCCACTTGGGACCATGTCCATAGTTTAGCACATACACAGGGTCATTCAGATCAATTTCCCGTGACACAGTGGCGCGACCATCGTTTACATTTTGTTGCTGCCGCCTGCTCTCTACCTGATCATGCAGGTTGGGGTGAATGGGGTGAACCCGCGAGAGTCTGGTTTTAAGTATCCTATTCATGAGAAGCTCAGCCGGGGGCACCCCTCTGAGTGAGTGGGTTCTCGTGCGGTCGCTGAGCAGCACTCGGGACAGGCGGGTTTGGAGTGAGCCTTCTGTGACTCATTTAAGGCTCTGTTTGATGGTTTGTACTGCCTGCTCTGCCTGCCTATTGGAGGCTGGTTTCAACGGGGCCGAGGTGACATGTTTGTTCCCATTGCGGGTCATGAATTCTTTAAATTCGGCACTGGTGAAACATGGCCCGTTGTCACTGACCAGTATGTCAGGCAGGTCGTGGGTGGCAAACATGGCCCTCAGGCTTTCAATGGAGACCTGCAATAAAAGACTAAGGTCACACTTTACTTTGAGCTCACAGTGTTCAGTCTGACTCTTTCTCCATACAAAACGGAGGCAATATAAAATAAATGGTACAATTTTAAAATCGCTGCAGGACCAGTGAGATCTAAACAAATCTTTGAAGGTGGCAGGACAAGATTATAAAACTATTAAAAAGCATACCGGATTTTTGGCTTTCTAAATATAGGGATAGAGTACAAAAGCAAGGAAGTTATGGGAAACCTTTATAAGTCACTAGTTAGACCTCATCTAGAGTACTGTGGCCAATTCTGGGCACCATATTTTAGTTGGATATCACGACCTTTTGAAAAGGTGCAGAGGAGATTTAACGAAATAGTACCAGGGATGAGGGATTTCAGTGGAGAGACTGGAGAAGCTGGGAGTGCTCTCCTTGGAGCAGACAAGGTTAAGGGGAGGTTTAATAGAGGTGTTTAAAATTATGAGGGGTCTTAATAGAGTAGATGGGGTGAAACTGTTTCCATTGATAGAAGGGTTGGTGACCAGAAGACACAGATTTAAGATAACTGGCCAAGGGAAAAGATGAGGAGATTTTTTTTTAAGCATCAAGTTGCTGTGATCTGGAATGCACTGCCTGAAAGGGTGGTGGAAGCAGATTCAATAATTACTTTCAAAAGGAACTGGGCATTGACTTAAAAAGGAAACATTTGCAGGGCTAAGGGAAAAGAGCCGGGGGTGGGACTAATTGGACAGCTCTTTCAGAGAGCAGGCAAAGACACGATGGGCTGCATGGCCTCCTATGATTTCATCCATGACAGGCGCAACTTTTGCATTGCATAAACAAAATGTGCTTTCATGTTTGAAAAATACAATGGGGCCGAAATTGCCCATATTTTGCGCCCCGTTAGCACCTCCGGGAGGCACTAACAGGGAGCAATGGCCTTTACGCCCGGGGACGGGCGGCGATAGGACCTTGGGACAAATTGTCCCTGAGATTTTGGGGGCGATGTGCCAATAGCACCGTGACCCGCGGTTAGCGCTCCAGGCCAGCATGCAGCAGGCGATGACGTCATCGTCGTGTGTGTCGACCCCTTTGTGCCCTGCGCTGACCCCTTTGTGACCCACGGGGTAAATTGCCCGATGGTCTGCGAGGCTGATGCGGGCCAATGTCATAGAAACATAGAAAATATGTGCAGGAGTATGCCATTCGGCTCTTCAAGCCTGCACCACCATTCAATAAGATCATGGCTGATCATTCCCTCAGTATCCCTTTCCTGCTTTCTCTCTATACCCCTTGGTCCCCTTAGCCGGAAGGGCCATATCTAACTCCCTCTTGAATATATCTAGTGAACTGGCATCAACAACTCTCTGCGGTAGGGAATTCCACAGGTTAACAACTCTCTGAGTGAAGAAGTTTCTCCTCATCTTTGTCCTAAATGGCCTAGCCCTTATCCTAAGACTGTGTCTCCTGGTTCTGGACTTCCCCAACATCGGGAACATTCTACCCGCATCTAACCTGTCCCGTCCTGTCAGAATTTGATATGTTTCTATGAGATTCCCTCTCATCCTTCTAAACTCCAGTGTATAAAGGCCCAGTTGATCCAGTCTCTCCTCATATGTCAGTCCTGCCATCTGGGAATCAGTCTGGTGAACCTTCGCTGCACTCCCTCAATAGCAAGAACGTCCTTCCTCACATTAGGAGATCAAAACTGAACACAATATTCCAGGTGAGGCCTCACCAAGGCCCTGTACAACTGCAGTAAGACCTCACTGCTCCTATACTCAAATCCCCTCGCTATGAAGGCCAACATACCATTTGCCTTCTTCAACGCCTGCTGTACCTGTATGCCATTTTTCAATGACTGATGAACCATGATACCCAGGTCTCGTTGCACCTCCCCTTTTCCTAATCTTCCACCATTCAGATAATATTCTGTCTTTGCGTTTTTGCCCCCAAAGTGGATAACCTCACATTTATCCACATTATACTGCATCTGCCATGCATTTGCCCACTCACCTAACCTGTCCAAGTCACCCTGCAGCCTCCTAGCATCCCCCTCACAGCTCACACCGCCACCCATTTAGTGTCATCTGCAAACTTGGAGATATTACACTCTATTCCTTCAGCTTAAAGGGGATGCCATGTGCGCCCAGGGCCACCATTTTATTTTGTTGGCCGACTCGTCTCGATTGGGCCGCCATAATGCAGCCTGGTGCTCCCTTTTGGCCCAGTTGAGCGCCTCCCTGGCAGCCACCAAAAGGCCTGCAGAGTGTGCAGCGGCCCTCTCCTTTAACTGCAGGGAAGGGGTGTGGAGCTTCGGCGCAGTGCTGATTTCTTCATCGCCGTGCTGAACTCAGTGCCGCGCTGACGCCCTGGGAGCCCCCCTCCAATGAGGTGCAGCACCTGAGACAGCGCTCACCTCATTTGAGGGGCACAAAGCCCAATTGCACATCGGGGGCGGTTCCTCCGGCCTGAGCATTACAAGTCCCAGGCCCGGAAGGTTACCACCCCCAAATGGGGCACGGGGCAATTTTAGCCCCAAAGTTCTTTCAGCAAGTCCTTTAGCAATGTCTGGTAAATAGCTACCATCTTCACTGATACTTGCATACATATTTTATCACTACTCTTTCATTGCAATATCTAATAAATGCACACTTACATGGCAATTGATACAACCGAATATTTTTCTGAACGTATGGGCTCAGAATTTTCTGGAAGAGTGATGCCACTGTAATGGTGCATCTATGCCGCAGGGGCTGTTTTAAAGCACAAAAGTCCTTATAATATGGCTTACGCCATTACTTAAGCCAAATCATAATTTCCTGGCACTTTTGCGCCCCCCTGCCGTTACCTTTGGTGAAACAGTGAGCAGTTAATGATCACAGCCCAGCCCCCCCATTAAAATCAATGGCGAATTTCCTGAGTGAACACGACCTTTATCACTGCTGCCACTCAGACTGTAAAATAATGGCAGTGGTAGGACTTTGGTGGACCTGGCAGCAGCATGATTCATCGCTCCAAGATCAGTTTGAAAAATAGTAAAGCTGATTTTAGTATTTCGGTCTGGCTCTGATTGAAAGCACCAATTTTTCAAATGGAGAGAGGCAGCCAATGGAAAGTTGACACATTATAGTGTTCGCTGCAGTACTATTTGGAACTTAGAATCATCAGTCCTTGTAAGATTGAGGACCACTGTGCGAACAATTGAAAAACCAGCGCAGGTATGAGGGAACGCCCCTATGACGTAAAAAGAAAATTGGCCTAGAAAAATCGTAACTAAGTCAGTTACGCCAGTGCAGATCGCAGGGGGAAACTTTAAAAAAAAAATACACAAAAAAAAACAATGCGCGCCAAAAAAATGCCGCAAATGACCAAGCCCACTGCGATATGTGTGCGCACTAGGTTCGTGCAGCAGAGCTCGTCTCCAGTCATCTTGGGTAATCCTTGCCACTGGACCAAGACCTAGCTCTGTTAAGCCCGTGTGGTGGCTGGTGAGCAACGGCCACCCCACGTTAAAAAATTCACGCACAGACATCTTCCACCCTTCAGGATGTAATTCAGGTCCTTCATTGAAACACCTGTGAATTAATCCTTTTTTGGCGTGGAAGCAAACCATCCTCGTTTCGAGGGGCCACCTATGATGATGATGACATACGGTGAGCGACTGGTCTTCTTCAGGATGAGCATGAACCCCAGTTTACATAATGGGTTCAATATTCCTCGGTCATTTGCGCCATTTTTTTGGTGCGCGCTGTTTTTTTTGGTGTATTTTTTTTTCAAAGTTTCCCCCTGCGATCTAGGCCAGTTTTTTTTACATCATAGTTTTTGTTCCCTCATGTCTGCGCCGGTTTTTTCAATTGTTCGCAGTCTGGCCAACATTTTTTTCTCTTAGGTCGGCGTATCTGGGCACTCCTGAAAAACATTCTGGTGAATTAACAAAACCAGCGCACATTCACAAGTCGGTGCTGAAAGTCGCCATTGTTTTTAAATCGAAGATTTTGGAGGGAGTCAAGAACAACTTTTGTTTACCTGTCAATGTAGAAGTGTAACTTTGTTAGATTTCAGAAGTTCTCTCATTTTTTTACTCACTCACATGCCACCAGCGAACGTCTTGAAGCAGGGCTGGAGGGTCTTAGCTTTGGCCGGCAGAATCGGCCCCGCGCCCAGACACAATGGCTCGGGGCTCGGCTACACAACAAGCCGTGGGGGGAGGGAGGAGAGAGAGAGAGCGAGATGCCGATCGGAAGCCTTGGAGGCCGGGGAGTGGGAAGGAGAGAGATAAATCACAAGACTCCAATTATTAAAGGCGGTGGGGGTGGGGGGGGGGGAGAGAGAGGAGAAGCCATAAGTCCTTTGGGTGTGGTCCATCCATACAGACCTGGAGAGATACAACTGTGTACCTGCGCTGCGTGCTTTCCTGCCCTTTCGAGCTTCTTTCAAAGGTTAACTTTACTATGGGAGCAATACGAACAATGCCATACCTTGTGCCAGCCTTCTGCATCATGGTGCTAAGTAGCAGACAATTGATTTGACTTCATCGCAACAGAAACATTAGAACCCATAAGGTGCTGGGCAGGAGGCCTTACCCACCTCAGGTTCATACCTCCACCTGAGTGATGCAGACTCTGTCAGCAAGCTGCGTTTCTGCAAAGAAGTTGTAAGTGAGATCTGTGAGTTGGTCAAAGCAGATCTGCAACCTAGAAGCAACCTAGGAGGACTGCTTTGTCAGTTGAAGTGAAGATTACAGCTGGTTACAGACATTCTACGCCTCCAGATTGTTTCAGGCTACAACTGGGGATCTCTCCATGCAACATGCAACACATGTCTCCATTTGCCAGGTTACGGCTGCACTTCATAAAGTTCCCCATGACCGTCCAAGCAATCCATGACAGGGCTGTGGGCTTCTCCAGGATTGCTAGCTTCCCAAAGGTACAGGGCTGCAATGATTGTACCCACATCACCTTGCGAGCACCTTTGAAGGATTCCAAGATGTACAGGAACAGTAAAGGCTTCCACTCCATTAATGTGCAGCTCGTGTATGACGACATGCATTGCATCATGTCAGTCGATGTAAGATGCCCTGGCAGCACCCATGATGCGTTCATCCTACGCGACAGCGTTATATCTGCCATGTTTCAGCAGCAGCAGCCAGAAGGGCAGAGCTGGCTATTAGGAGACAAAGACCTCGTCACTTGGCTCATGACGCCCCTACGCATAACCCGAACGGAAGCTGACCGTCAATACAACATGTCACACATTGCGACGCACAACATCATTGAGAGGACCATTGGCATATTGAAATAGCGTTTCCGATGTCTGGACCATTCCGGAGGCTACTTGCAATACTCCCCTGAGACTGTCAGTCAGTTCACTGTTGTGTGCTGCATGCTGCATAACTTAGCCATCATGAGGCAGCAGCACCTGGTAGTGGAAGACCCACGTGCGGTGAGAGTGGCTGATGATGATGATGTGGAAGATGCAGGTGACGAGGAGGAGGATGATGATGAGGATGAGGAAGCCATGCAAGTGCCTGAGGCCGGAGCACGACAGCGGAGGAGGGCGGGCCATTGTGCCCCTTTAACGATTGCTCAAGCCTTGCGCCAGCAGATCATCCATGAATGCTTTACTGATGCCTAAGGGCTCAGCGACAACTATTCCACATGGACATGTTTAGTGTTTGGAGCTGTTCCATAGTGTTGTGTTGTGTTAATGGAACATGGTTCAGTTTTAATGTAAAATATATTTTATTCAAAAGTTTACAATGTACTTATCATAACATCTCGGGTACTGCGCACCTCTTAAAGGTGGGGGGCGTCGGCGTCAGGCGGCAAGTTGGAGGGCCCGGCTTTGGGCTCTTCAGTGGCTGGTGTGGGGATTGCAATGGGAGTGGCAGTTCATTCTGTCAATGGACGTGGGGTCTGGGCATCTGCAAAACCTAACTCCAACATGCGCCCTGACAGCGTCTCAACGACCTACAACATTCCCTCTCTCATGTTGCGTAAAACTGTCTGAACATTCCCTCCCTCATAGTCAGTGACGTGATTTGCACATAAACATAAGAACATAAGAACATAAGAATTAGGAACAGGAGTAGGCCATCTAGCCCCTCGAGCCTGCTCCGCCATTCAACAAGATCATGGCTGATCTGGCAGTGGACTCAGCTCCACTTACCCGCCTGCTCCCCATAACCCTTAATTCCCTTATTGATTAAAAATCTATCTATCTGTGATTTGAATACATTCAATGAGCTAGCCTCAACTGCTTCCTTGGGCAGAGAATTCCACAGATTCACAACCCTCTGGGAGAAGAAATTCCTTCTCAACTCGGTTTTAAATTGGCTCCCCTGTATTTTGAGGCTGTGCCCCCTAGTTCTAGTCTCCCCGACCAGTGGAAACAACCTCTCTGCCTCTATCTTGTCTATCCCTTTCATTATTTTAAATGTTTCTATAAGATTACCCCTCATCCTTCTGAACTCCAACGAGTAAAGACCCAGTCTACTCAATCTATCATCATAAGGTAACCCCCTCATCTGTGCCCTCCACTTTTACTCATCTCCTTTCTGTCTTTTGCTTCTGTCTCCATTTTGTTTCCCTCTGTCTCCCTGCATTGGTTCCCATCCCCCTGCCATATTAGTTTAACTCCTCCCCAACAGCACTAGCAAACACTCCCCCTAGGACATTGGTCCTAGGACTACCTCTGACATTCCTTCCCTCATGGCCACTGTTCCCTCACTGATGTCCCCGGATATTGTTCCCATTTTTTGTGTCAGTGCTGTTACTTCTCCCAACAGTCCCGCTACCACATCACTCACCCCACTGATGGAGTCCAGGGTAAGATCAATGCTCTCCACACTCAATGACATCATCTGAACCACATCTGTTACATCTTGCACCTCAGGAAAGTGAGATCAACACTGGGACCCGCAGTCTGGGACGGTGGGGCCCTGGGTGTGCCTCTCTGCACCACACCACTGGGACTCGCAACCTCGGAAGGTGTGAAACCATGGAATGTCCCACCAACACTCAAACCACTAGTCACGGAATGGGCTGTCACCTCCATGAGCGGCACCTCCTTCAAAGTCAGTACAACAGTAGGAGCTTCATCCAGCTCCATCCCCTCCCTCTCCCCCTTACCCCCATGTTCTTGGTCTGGAGGGTTGGATTGGAAGCTGTTCTCCTCTTGAGGCTCATCCTCGTCTGAATTTTTTTCTGCATTGTCAGGGTTGGCCTCAAGTTCTGCAAAAGATAACAGAACAGTCAAATGGTTAGCAGGAAAGGAGGGGGCGGGTGGGTGGCATGAGTAGGTTCACACATCGCAGGCCAGGCAGCAGGCTGATTTGAATTACCACGATGAATTTGCAGGACTTACCCTCTCCCTCGAGTGTGGGCCCAACTTGTGCAGTACTGATGTGCTTTTTTCCAGCAGGACCCATCAAAGCAGCGACCCTTCCAAAGTTGTCAGTGGGTGCAGATTTGCCAGGCCTCCTCCTGTTCGAGTTCTTTCCCTTTTATTGTGTGCCACCTTCCTCTGCAAAGATGAAAAGGCAACTTTTTAGAGAGTGTGTCTTTCTGCTGAGTGGGACATACAGCTGGTCACATTTACAATTGCAATTCCATTGAATAAATGAAAATATTACTTACACTAACTACTTGCCCAAGGTCCTGCCACTTTTTTTTACACTGGCCTCCAGATCTCCTGGTGGTCACCATTGCACAGTAATCTTCTGCAACTTGGTTCCAGCGTTTCTTCATTTCTTTGGGTGGAACTTTTATGTGACCACTGCTAGTATCCAGCTCCTGCCATCTGGTCTCAATCACAGTAACTAGTGCCTCTATGTCTTCCTGTAAGAAATTCTTGATCCTTGCACCGCGTTACATCTTGTATTGCTGCAGCTGCGATTTTTCCAATGCTCTCACACACCACTCCTTCTCACACACACAACTGGCTCTTGAAAAATAGCCGATTGCCAAATCCGAGCTGTACTGAGCATGTGCGTCCATGGGAACGACGTCAAAGACATAACTTTTTTTTAGGCGCGGCTTGGTTTTTCGGCGCAGACAGCTGGCTCCACCCCCCGAGGTGACTGGACATGCTGCACGTCGCCAAATTCAAATTATACATCCGGGAAATATTAGTAAAATATTTCTGACGCATTTCTGGCCTAGAAAAAAGGGCGTAACTCTGGCAATACGCCAGAAAACAGGCTTGGGGAAAATTGAGCCCTATATTTTCAAGAGATTGGTAACTTGCACTGATTTCTTCTGAGATCTCTGTGCTCCTCCAATTCTGGCCACTTGCGCATCCCCGCTTTTCATCGCTCCAACATTGCCGGCCATGCCTTCAGCTACCTAGGCCCTAAGCTCTGGAATTTTGTCCCTAAACCTCTCCACCTCTCTACAACTCTCCCCCCTTAAGATGCTCGTTAAAACCTACCTCTTTGACCAAGCTTTTGAACACCTCTCCTAGTATCTCCTTGTGTGGCTCGGTGTTCAATTCTGGCTGATCACACTCCTGCGAAGCACCTTGGAACGTTTTACTCTGTTAAAGGTGTTATATAAATGCAAGTTGTTGTTATTTGTTTAATAATCTAAGTCTAGATGAGGGTTCTGTGCGACTGACCAGCAATGTGTTCAGTTAAACATAAGACAACTGCAATTCAAAAAACAGGTAACTCAACACCGTCCCCCCACAACCTAAGCATTTGCAAGTAGCTGTCAATGTAAAACAGCCCTCTCATTTCTGAACAATTAGGAAGTCGGCATTTGATTTCCTGTGGATCTCAAATAAATGACACCTATTTGGAAATTAAAGCACTTCTGTGATCCAGTTACTTGATTTGATGCACAGGACACTACATTCCGAGAGTTCTATTCTAAAGTTGTGTTGAATTATTTTTCCCTTACCTCAATACAATATTCAATGAATTGGCCATTAATTGTAGATTTAATTCAAATCTATGAAAGCCGTAAATGTTTAGAATGGTGCACATTTTCCTCTGTTCACTAATGTGAGTTGAAACGTTGGGATGTTGATATAACTAAATTTTTCTCTAACATTAACAAGTGGATGAAAATATACCCCATAACAACAACTGCATTTGTATAGCAGCCTTAATGTAAAGAAATATCCCAAGATGATTCACAAGTAGGCATAAGGACAATGAATGCCAAGACAAGAAGGGAGAGATTACAAGGGTTGACCTAAAGCATGGTTGAAGAGATAAGTTTTGAAGAGCTGTTTAGTGTGGGAGAAGTCGAGACACTCAGGGATAGAGTTTCAGGGAGCTTTTTGAACAGCAATGAAGCAGATAGAGATAAGTGGCAGGGCGGGATGTTGGTGATGATGGTGGGGTGAGAGGGAAGATTGCACAAAAGGCCAGAGTTAGAGGAACAAAGCATTCCGGAAAGGATATAGGACTGGAGGAGTTTGCAAAGATAAGATGGGGAAAGTCCTTGGACAGATTTATAGACAAGGAAAAGGATTTTGAATATTATATATAGTAGATCAATGCAGACAGTGGTAATGTGAGTGGGACAAGTAGTAGTTTATGGAAAGCATTGGATAAAAGTTCAGTAAGATGGGCATTTGAGTAATTGAATCTGGATGAAACAAGGCACGTATAAAGGATTCCAGGTGTGGAAGGGCTGAGATAGCAACAGACGTGGACAATATGGTGGAGCCGGAACTAAGTGTTCTGGTGATGGGGTTCAAAGTTCAGCTCAGGGTTGACAGGACAGCAAGATTGCATACAATCTGAGAGACAGGGGTTGTAATCAGTGGCACAGCTTTGGTCCTCCTGATGTTGTGTTGAAGGAACTTGCAAATCATCAGCACAATGGTTGCGACATTACCCAGTCATTCCTTTGCCAAGACTTCTTTTATAACTTAAATGAAAAGCGGAATGCAACACAATAACTCGTCAAAGGCTTCCAATCATGGCTTGCACTGCTAGAACAAAGTCTAAGTACTTTATCAATGTCATCCTAAACATACCATGTGTTACTGCCTTTCAGCACTCTAGCCTGCATTATTCTCCACATAGCTGCAGCTCATGGAGGGAAAGAGTCATCCCATTTTGGGACTTCTTTTGTTAGTTTTGCTGGCAAAAGGGTACAATGGTAAGAAATGGCTCTCTGACTGAATCAAATAATAGCAAACTACTCGGGATGCTGGAAATCTGTAATAAAAACAGAAATGCTGGAAATTCTCTTCATCTGTGGAAAGTGAAACAGAGTTAACTTTTCAGGTCAATAACCTTCTCTGACTGAATAATTGGACTTAACCAAAAATAATGTTGTGTCATGGGATATTAGGAATTAATAACAACAAATGCTAGAAATACGCAGCAGAACAGTCAGTATCTGGAGAGAGTTGATGAATATTTCGAGTAGAGACCCTATACCAGGATCAATGCTCTTTACACAACACCTCTTTTCATATGTTGATTATGCTGTTTATTTCTGGCGCTTTCTGCTTTTCTTTCAGATTTTCAATTTGTATTTTTTTTCACATCTCTGCAATACAGGCATCAGGTTTTATTTCAGGGTAGACTACAAAGGAACAGCAAACCCTGTATATTGCATGCTGCCGCATTCTCATCTTACTTTAATTGTGACTTTAGTTTGAGTGTGAGCTGTGGCTCAGTGGGTAGCACTCTTGCCTCTGGTTCAGGTTGTGGGTTCAAGTCCCACTCCAGGGACTTGAGCACAAAATCCAGGCTGATACTGCAGTGTTGAGGGAGTGCTGCACTCCGATGAGATGTTAAACCAAGTCAGCTCTCAGGTGGATGTAAAATATACCATGGCACTTGTTATGTCTTGGATAAGGAGTCAGACTAGATACTGCAAGCTCAAAGTAAGGTGTGACCGTAGTCCTTTATTACAGATCTCAGAGTGCCTCTCCAGCCTGTGAGGCCTCCTTATCTACAGGTGCTCCCAAGGGATTGTGGGATCCCTTGGAACTCCAGGGGATAAGCCCTCTGGTGGTTAGACATGATAATTACAGGGTTACATACATAACAACACTCCCCCTCCCCCCAAAGTCAATAGTGTAACTATTTACAACGTGAGTCGATCTGGGCTTTCCTTTCCCTGGTTGATCATCTCGGTGCAAATACTGGTTTTGGTGAGTCATTTGTTGGGCCTTTGGTGGGCTGCTGCGCCTTGCTGGACGGCTGGGGGTGGTGAGTCTTGCTGGGCTGCAGCGGGTGATGGGTTCTGCTTCATGGTCAACCGCTGGGTCGGGTAGCACTTGTGTGAGTGTTGGAGGATCGAAAAAGGTAGAGTCTATTGTGGGTTGTTCTGGATAGTCCGTAAATCTGAGTTTGGTTTGGTCCAAGTGTTTTCTGCAGGTAAGTCCATTTGCGAGTTTGACCACAAACACCCTACTCCCCTCTTTGGCCAAAACAGTGCCAGCAATCCACTTGGGACCTTGTCCATAGTTCAATACAAATACAGGATCATTTACTTCAATTTCGCGTGACACATTTGCGCGATCATGATATGTATTCTGTTGAAGCCGCCTACTCTCTACCTGTTCGTGTAGATCAGGATGGACTAACGAGAGCCTTGTATTAAATGCCCTTTTCATGAGCAGTGAGCAGTTCAGTGGGAGGGACCCCGGTCAGCGAGTGGGGTCTTGTGCAGTAACTAAGCAAGACTCGGGATAAGCGAGTCTGCAGTGAGCCTTCAGTTACCCTTTTCAAGCGCTGCTTGATTGTTTGAACTGCTCGTTCTGCCTGCCCATTGGATGCTGGTTTAAACGGGGCAGATGTGACATGTTTGACCCCATTGCGGGTCATGAATTCCTTGAATTCGGCACTGGTAAAGCATGGCCCATTATCACTTACAAGGACATCAGGCAGGCCGTGCGTGGCAAACATGGCCCATAGGCTTTTAATGGTGGCAGCGGACGTGCTTGACAACATTATCACACATTCAATCCACTTGGAGTATACATCTACAGCCACTAAAAACATTTTTCCCAAGAATGGGCCTGCATACTCGACATGAACCCTAGACCACAGTTTGGAGGGCCAAGACCATAAACTTAGTGGTGCCTCTATGGGTGCATTGCTTAACTGTGAACATGTATTACATTTGTGCACACAGATCTCTAAGTCTACATCGATACCGGGCCACCACACATGGGAGCTGGCTATCGCTTTCATCATTACAATGCTTGGGTGGGTGCTGTGGAGATCATGAATGAAAGTGTCCCTGCCCTTTTTTGGCACCACTACCTGATTACCCCATAGGAGGCAGTCTTAATGGACATTTCATCTTTGCGCAGCTGGTACAGCTTTATTTCTTCCTGCATCTCTAACGGGACACTACACCAACTCCCATGGAGCACACAGTTTTTCACTAAGAACAGTAAGGGGTCCTGGCTCATCCAGGTTCTAGTCTGTCGGGTGGTAACAGGTGATTGCTCACTCTTGAATGCTTCCATTACCATAACTAAATCTGCGGGCTGTGCCATCTCCGCCCCAGTGATGGGTAATGGTAGCCTAATGAGAGTATCGGCACAGTTTTCTGTGCCTGGCCTGTGGCGGATGGAGTAGTTGTATGCAGACAACGTGAGCGCCCATCTCTGGATGCGGGCCGATGCATTCGTATTTATCCCCTTATTTTCAGAAAAGAGGGATATAAGCGGCTTATGGTCAGTTTCCAATTCAAATTTGAGCCTGAGCAGATATTGATGCATTTTCTTTACCCCGTTAACACACTCTAACGCTTCTTTTTTGATCATACTGTAGGCCCTCTCGGCCTTAGACAGACTTCTGGATGCATAAGCAACCAGTTGCAATTTCCCAAATTCATTAGCTTGTTGCAATACACACCCGACCATGTACGACAACGCATCACATGTTAGTACCAAACGTTTACATGGGATCGTACAACACAAGCAATTTGTTTGAACATAACAGCTTCCTAGCTTTCTCAAAGGTATTTTTTTGGCATTTACCCCATACCTATTCATCTCCTTTATGCAGTAAAAGTGCAGGGGTTCTAACAATGTGCTAATACCCAGTAAGAAGTTACCAAAATAGTTCAGGAGTCCTAGATACGACCGCAGCTCCGTCTCGTTCTGTGGTCTTGGTGCGTTTTTGATTGTCTCCGTCTTCGAATCGGTGGGCCTGATGCCGTCCACCGTGATTCTTCTCCCCAGGAACTCCACTGCAGGTGCCAGGAAAATGCACTTCGAGCGTTTTAGCCTGAGCCCCACACGATTAAGCCGATTAAGAACCTCCTCCAGGTTCAGCAGGTGCTCGACGGTGTCCCGACCTGTAACCAAGATGTCGTCCTGGAAGACCACGGTGCGCGGGACTGATTTCAGCAAGCTTTCCATGTTCCTCTAGAATATCGCCGCGGCTGATTGAATCCTAAACGGGCATCTGTTGTAAATAAAAAGACCTTTGTGCGTGTTGATGCAGGTGAGGCCTTTCGAAGATTCCTCCAGCTCCTGCGTCATGTAGGCCGAGGTCAAGTCCAGCTTTATGAACGTTTTCCCTCCCACCAGCATTGCAAATAGGTCGTCTGCTTTTGGTAGAGGGTATTGATCCTGCAGTGAGCAACGATTGATAGTAACTTTGTAATCACCACAGATTCTGATGGTGCCGTCTCCCTTGAGGACTGGAACAATCGGACTGGCACATTCATTGAATTCGATCGGCGAAATGATGCCCTCTCATTGCAGCCTGTCCAGCTCGATCTCCACCCTCTTTCTCTTCATGTAAGGTACCGCTCTCGACTTGTGATCGATGAGTCGGGCCCCCGAATCAAATGGATCTGCACTTTTGCTCCTTGGAACTTCCCGATGCCTGGTTCAAACAGCGAGGGGTACTTGCTTAGGACAAGGTGTCGTCGTCGAACGAAAGCGCTCGGTCGTCATCCCAGCCAGCTCCTGCCGAACAGCGTGGGGTTATCGCCCATACCACCCAGAGTGGCAAATCGTGCACCGTTCCTTCATAGGAGACCTTTACGGGAGCACTGTCAATTACGGGAATCAGTTCCTTTGTGTATGTTCTAAGTTTGGTACGAATGGGAGTCAGGTCTGGCCTTGAAGCCTTATCGTACCACAACTTATCGAAAGTCTTTTTACACATTATAGACTGGCTTGCGCCCGTGTCCAGCTCCATGGACACCAGGAGTTCATTTAATTCAACCTTCAGCATTATCAGGGGACACTTTGTGGTAAATGTTTGCATACCCATATACCTCTGCCTCCTCAGTCTGAGGCTCTGGTTCGTCATGATCCACCATGGATCTGTCCTCCTCTGCAACATGGTGGCTTGCAGGATTAGCAGGGTTTGCAGCTCGCCTGCACATATGCTGGAGGTGTCCCATTGTTCCACAGCCCTTGCAAATGTATCCTTTGAAGCGGCATGAATGGAATCGATGTTCCGTCCTGCAGCGCCAACAAGGTGTTAATTGCCTTGTATTCACCACCCTTGATGGCAGACTCGGAGGCATCTGCGGACGTGCAGCTACAGGTGTGTAAGTCCTGCGCTGTACATTTCGATTCGAAAACAACGTTACTTTGTTCACAGTACTTGCAGCAGCACTAATTTCTTTGGTATTGCCACTGATGGAAATAAATGCCTGGGCTATCGCTATGGCTTTACTCAAGGTTAGGATCTCTACAGTCAAAAGTTTGCGAAGTATTACTTCATAGCCATTGCCAAGTACAAAGAAGTCCCTGAGCATATGCTCCAAGTGTCCTTCAAATTTGCAATGCCCTGCAAGGCGCCTTAGCTCTGCGATGTAGCTTGCTACTTCCTGGCTTTCAGACCTCTTGTACGTGTAGAACCGATACCTCGCCATCAGAACGCTTTCCATCGAGTTTAGCTTCTCCGGGACCAGTGTGCACAACTCATCGTATGATTTGTCTGTGGGTTTTGCTGGAGCGAGCAGGTTTTTCATGAGGCCATATGTTGATGCCCCGCAAACAGTGAGGAGGATCGCCCTTCGTTTGGCAGCGTTCCCTTCTCCTTCCAGCTCGTTGGCCACAAAGAATTGGTCAAGTCGTTCCACGAAGGTTTTCCAATCATCTCCCTCCGAAAATGTCTCCAGGATGCCCACAGTTCTCTGCATTGTTGCATTGGGGTTCGTCATCTGTATTTCGTCACCAGTTGTTATGTCTTGGATAAGGAGTCAGACTAGATACTGCAAGCTCAAAGTAAGGTGTGACCATAGTCCTTTATTACAGATCTCAGAGTGCCTCTCCAGTCTGTGAGGCCTCCTTATATACAGGTGCTCCCAAGGGATTGTAGGATCCCTTGGGACTCCAGGGGATAAGCCCTCTGGTGGTTATACATGGTAATTACAGGTTTACATACTTAACAGCACTGTTTCGAAGAAGAGCAGGAGGTTATCCTTGGTGTCCTGACCAATATTTATCCCTCAATCAATCAAAAAAAATGCAGATTATCCGATCATTATCATATAGCTCTTTGTGGGAGCTTGCTCTCATATTTCCTACATTACAACAGTGACTACACTTCAAAAGTACTCCATTGGCTGTAAAGCACTTTGGAATGTCCTGAAGTTGTGAAAGGCATTATATAAATGCAAGTCTTTCCTTTCCTTTTTATGCAGTTAGCCTTGCAAATCAGTTAAATCTTGTACCAGCTGAGGTATGACCATTAGTTGAAAAATCAGCCAGGGTTTCCACTCCTGATTTCCAGTGATCCTGCAGTAAAGTGGATGTTGGCCAAGGACAGGACAGTCATTTATATTTAATTCGGTCTTTGGCACTCAAAGACTAGCGGGAGCATTGCTACAATTATAAAAGGAGCTATAATACAAGAAGTAAAGAAGTTAAAATACAAAAGGTTATACTTACAATACAGTGAATATGTTGAGATATAGCCTGCAAGTATCTACAAGCCCCAAGGTGGTCAGATTCGGTTTGCCTTGTAGTAAGACTAGAGCGTGGCCAGTTCTGCTCCGAGAACATTCTAACAGTCTATGCTCCAATTCTACCTCATATATACTAAAAGAGCATCCTTATTCCTAATGATCCTTCTGCCCCTGAAGGCCTCCTACCAATTATATCCTTTGTCTCTAGCCTAACTGTCATCTGTTTTTACTACCTCGTTCTAGATAACACACAGTACCTGGCCCTCTGACCCTACCATCCTCCCTTAAAATCATCCCATAAGCATAAGATCAGAAGGATGAAAAGGTGTCTCATTGCGTGGAATTCCCCTTGGATAAGCTGACCAGACAAGGTTTCAATCTTTTTTAGTTGTAGAATTGTTAATAATACAATCTTATTCTGAAATGAAAGCCCACAAAGATACTTTGCTTACAAATTACCGGTCGACACTTACCGCATAAGCTCACAACTGAAGAATGGATTAAATATCAATGGGCTGCCAGAGCCAAGGGGACTGTACCCATCAAGGAATCAGCAGCATCAATAGAGGAGAAAAGGAAACATGCATCAAGTCTTCAATCTGTAGTATCTTCCATTTGGCTGAAACATATTTTGGTGTTTTTATAAAATAAGATTTAAAGGTAACCTGCAAGTTCAGCCTTAAAAACACCAAATAAAGGGGCGCTCATCTTTGACAGGAGTCAGAGTAAGAAAAAGAAAGACTTACATTTCTGCAGTGCTTTTCACAACTTCAGGATGTTCGAAAGCACTTTACAGCATCTTTTTGAAGTGTAATCACTGTTGGAATGAAGGAAATGCGGTAGGTAATTTGAGGACAGCAAACTCCCACAAACAGCAATGAGATCATTGTCATCATAGAATCATAGAAATTTACAGCACGGAAGGAGGCCATTTCGGCTCATCGTGTCCCTGCTGGCCGACCAAGAGCTCTCCAGCCTAATCCCAATTTCCAGCTCTTGGTCCATAACCCTGTAGGTTATGGCACATTAAGTGCACATCCAAGTATTTTCTAAATGTGATGAGAATTCCTGACTCTACCATCCTTTCAGGCAGTGAGTTCCAGACCCCCACCACCCTCTGGATGAATAGATTTCCCCTCATAACTCCTCTAAACCTCCCCCCAATTACTTTAAATCTATGCCCTCTGGTTGCTAATCCCTCTGTCAAAGGAAACGGGTCCTTCCTATCCACCCTATCCAGGCCCCTCATCATTTTATATACCTCAATTAGGTCTCCCCTTAGCCTCCTCTGTTCCAAAGAAAACATCTCCAATCTTTCCTCATAGCCAAAATTCTTCAGTCCAGGCAACATTCTTGTAAATCTCCTCTGCACCCTTTCCAGTGCAATCACATCCTTTCTGTAATGTGGTGACCAGAACTGTGCACAGTGCTCTAGCTGTGGCCTAACTAGTGTTTTATACAGTTCAAGCATAACCTCCTTGCTCTTGTATTCCATGCTTTGACTAATAAAGGCAAGTATTCCATATGCCTTCTTAACCACCTTATCTACCGGACCTGCTACCTTCAGGAATTTGTGGACCTGAACTCCAAGGTCCCTTTGTTCCTCTACATTTTTCAGTGTCATACCATTTAATGTTTATTCCCTTGCCTTGTTAGACCTCCTCAGATGCATTACCTCACACTAATCTGATTGAATCCCATTTGCCACTGTTCTGCCCACCTGATCAGTAAATTGATATCTTCCTGCAGTCCGCGGCTTTCTTCTTCATTATCATCCACACAGCCTATTTTAGCATCATCTGCAAACTTCTTAATCATACCCCCAACATTTAAATAATGTATGCGTTATGTATGAATAAAGAGTCTGACTAGATACTGTGAGCTCGAAGTACAGTGTGACCTTAATCTTTTATTGCAGGTCTCCAGAGTGCCTCTCCAGTCTGTGAGGCCTCCTTAAGTACCAGTGCTCCCAAGGGATTGTGGGATCTCTTGGGATTCCAGGGGATGAGCCCTCTGGTGGCTGTATAGAGTAAATACATGTTTACACATAAATAACAACACTTCCCCCACCCCCGCCAAAGTCAATAGTGTAACTATTTACAATGTGAGTCGATCTGGGGCCCTTCATGCCCTAGTTGATCGTCTCGGTGTGAAAACTGGTGTTGGTGGATCATTTGTTGGGCCCTCGCCGGGCTGCTGTGCAGCTGGCCTTGCTGGGCTGCCTGGTGTGTTGGGTCCTGCTGGGCTGCTGTGGATGTTGGGTTCTGCTTCGTGGTCAACCGTGGTGCCGGTTGCAACTGGTGTGTATGTTGGGGGATCAAAGAAGGTAGGGTCCAAGGTGGGTTGCTCTGGATCGTCCGTGAATCTGAGTTTGATTTGGTCCAAGTGTTTCCGGTGGGTGAGTCCATTTGATAGTTTGACCCGAAGCACCTTACTTGCCTCTTTGGCCACAACCGTGCCGGAAAGCCACTTGGGACCTTGTCCATAGTTCAACACAAAAGCGGGATCAATTGATTCAAATTTCGCATGACACATGTGCACTATCATGATATGTACATTGTTGAAGCCACCTGCGCTCTACCTGTTCATGTAGACCAGGGTGAACTAATGAGAGCCTTGCCTTAAGTGCCGTTTTCATGAGCATTTCAGCAGGTGGGATCTCAGTGAGTGAGTGTGGTCTCGTGCAATAGCTAAGCAGGACTCGGGATAGGCGAGTCTGCAGTGAGCCTTCAGTTACCCTCGTCAAGCTCTGCTTGATGGTTTGCACTGCTCTCTCTGCCGGATTGGATGCTGATTTGAACGGGGCAGATGTGACATATTTGATCCCATTGCGGATCATGAACTCTTGAACTCGGCACTGGTGAAACATGGCCCGTTGTTGCTCACAAGGATATCAGGCAGGCCGTGTGTGGCAAACATGGCCCGCAGGCTTTCAGTGGCGTCAGTGGACATGCTTGCCGACATTATCTCACATTCAATCCATTTAGAATACGCATCTACAACCACTAGGAACATTTTACCCAAAAATGGGCCTGCATAGTCGACGTGGACCCTGGACCATGGTTTGGAGGACCAAAACCATAAACTTAGTGGCGCTTCCCTGGGTGCATTGCTTAACTGCGAGCATGTGTTACATTTGTGCACGCAGGACTCTTAAGTCCGCATCGATACCAGGCCACCACACGTAGGATCTGGCTATCGCTTTCATCATTACAATGCCTGGGTGAGTACTGTGGAGATCACTGATGAAAGTGTCCCTGCCCTTCTTGGGGACCACTACCCTATTACCCCACAAAAGGCAGTCTGCCTGTATAGACATTTCACCTTTGCACCGCTGGTACGACTTTATCTCTTCCTGCATTTCCACTGGGATACTGGACCAGCTCCCGTGAAGCACACAATTTTTTACCAGAGACAGTGAGGGGTCCTGGCTCATCCAGGTTCTAATCTGTCGGGCTGTGACGGGTGATTGCTCACTCTCAAATGTTTCCATAACTATTACTAAATCTGCGGGCTGTGCCATTTCCACCCCCGTGGTGGGCAATGGCAGCCTACTGAGAGCATCGGCACAGTTTTCTGTGCCTGGCCTGTGGCGGATGGCGTAGTTGTATGCGGATAACGTGAGCGCCCATCTCTGGATGCGGGCCGATGCATTCGTATTTATCCCCTTACTTTCGGAAAAAAGGGATATCAGTGGCTTATGGTCAGTTTCCAATTCAAATTTGAGCCAAAGAGATATTGATGCATTTTCTTTACCCCATAGACACACGCTAACGCTTCTTTTTCAATGCTGTAGGCTCTCTCAGCCTTAGACAGACTTCTGGATGCATAAGCAACCAGTTGCAATTTCCCAGATTCATTACCTTGTTGCAATACACACCCGACGCCGTACAACGACATATCACATGCTAGTACCAAACGCTTAAATGGATCATACAACGCAAGCAATTTGTTTGAGCATATCAATATTTTAGCTTTTACAAAGGCATTTTCTTGGCCTTTGCCCCATACCCATTCATCTCCTTTACACAGTAAGACATGCAGTGGTTCTAACAGTGTGCTGAGACCCGGTAAGATGTTACCAAAGTAGTTCAGGAGTCCTCGAAACGACCACAGCTCTGTCATGTTCTGTGGCCTCGGTGTGTTCTTGATTGTCTCCGTCTTCGAATCGGTGGGCCTGATGCCATCCGCCACGATTCTTCTCCCCAGGAACTCCACTTCAGGTGCAAGGAAAACGCACTTCGAGCATTTTAACCTGAGCTCCACGTGGCTAAGTCGACGAAGAACCTCCTCCAGGTTCTGCAGATGCTCGACTGTGTCCCTACCTGTAACCAAGATGTCGTCCTGGAAGACCACCGTGCACGGGACCGACTTCAGTATGCTTTCCATGTTTCTCTGGAATATCGCTGCGACTGATCGGATTCCAAACGGGCATCTGTTGTAGATGAAGAGACCTTTGTGCGTGTTGATGCAGGTGAGGCCCTTCGATGATTCCTCCAGCTCCTGCGTCATTTAGACCGAGGTCAATTCCAGTTTTGTGAACGTCTTTCCTCCCACCAGCGTAGCAAAAGGTTGTCAGCCTTTGGTAGTGGGTATTGATCCTGCAGGGTGAAACGATTGATAGTTACTTTGTAATCACCACAGATTCTGACAGTGCCGTCTCCCTTGAGGACTGGAACAATCGATCTGGCCCACTCGTTGAATTCGATCGCCGAAATTATGCCCTTTTGTTGCAGCCGGTCTAGCTTGATCTCTACTCTTTCTCTCATCATGTACGGTATTGCTCTCGCCTTGTGATGGATGCGTCGCGCCCCCGGAATTAGGTGGATCTGCACTTTTTCTTCTTGGAACTTCCCGATGCCTGGTTTGAACAGCGAAGGGAACTTGTTTAGGACCTGGGCACACGAAGTTTCGTCAGCGGACGAAAGCGCTCGGACGTCGTCCCAGGTCCAGCGTATCTTTCCCAGCCAGCTCCTGCCGAGCAGCATTGGACCATCGCGTGGTACCACCCAGAGTGGTAGCTTGTGCACCGCTCCATCGTAGGAGACCTTTACAGGATCACTGCCAATTATGGTAATCAGTTCCTTTGTGTAAGTTCTCAGTTTCGTGCAAATGGGAGTCACGACTGGCTTTGAAGCCTTGCTGCATCACAATTTATCGAAATTCTTTTTGCTCATAATGGACTGGCTCGCGCCCGTGTTCAGCTCCAGCGCCAACAAGGTTTTAATGGCCTTGCATTCATCACCCTTGATGGTGGACTCTGAGACATCTGCGGACATGCAGCTGCAGGCATGTGGTGCCTGCCCTGTATGTTGATATTTGAAAACAATGTGACTTTGTTCACAGTACTTGTAGCAGCACTCGTGTGCTGGGAGATTTGCTTAGTATTGTCACTGCTGGCAATGAATGCCTGGGCTATCGCTATGGCTTTAGTCAAGGTTGGGGTCTCTACAGTCAAAGGTTTGCGAAGTATCACTTCATGGCCAATGCCAAGTACGAAATAGTCTCTGAGCATGTGCTCCAAATGTCCTTCAAATTCGCAATGTCCTGCAAGGCGTCTTAGCTCGGCGCCATAACTCGCCACTTCCTGGCCTTCAGACCTCCTGTACGTGTAGAACCGGTACCTCACCATCAGAACGATTTCCTTCAGGTTTAGCTGCTCCCTGACCACTGTGCACAAATCATCGTATGATTTCTCTGTGGGTTTCGTGAGGCCATTCAGATTTTTCATGAGGCCATTCGTTGGTGCCCCGCAGACGGTGAGAAGAATCGCCCTTCATTTGGCAGCATTCGCTTCTCCTTCCAGCTCATTGGCCATGAAGTATTGGTCGACTCGCTCCACGAAGTTTCCCCAATCATCTCCATCCGAAAATTTCTCCAGGATGCCCACTGTTCTCTGCATCATTGGGTTCATAATCTGTACCTCGTCGTCAGTTGTTATGTATGAATAAAGAGTCTGACTAGATACTGTGAGCTCGAAGTATAGTGTGACCTTAAGCTTTTATTGCAGGTCTCCAGAGTGCCTCTCCAGTATGTGAGGCCTCCTTAAGTACCAGTGCTCCCAAGGGGATCAGCCCTCTGGTGGCTACACAAGGTATATACAGGTTTAAACATATATAACAGTATGCACCTGTGATTATGCTCACATGTTTGCAGTGCTGTTGATTCGACAAGGTCGATCACGATTATCTGTTCGGAACTCTGTGTGCTTTTGGGTTCAGGACGCATTTCGTCGCCCGGATCCGACTTTTGTATGCCGCCGCGGAGTGTCTGATTAAGGTTAACGGGTCCTTGATGGCACCCCTTCGCTTTGGGAGAAGGGTGTGCCAGGGATGCCCCATGTCCGGCCAGTTATATGCCATCTGTGTGGAGCCTTTCCTGCGCCTCCTGCAGACGAGGTTGACGGGACTGGCTCTGCAAGGGCCGGGCGTGGAGGTCGTCCTCTCGGCTTACGCCGATGACGTGCTCCTCACGGCAGAGGATCCCGCTGACCTGCGGAGGATGCGTGAGTGCCAGGAGATTTACTCGGCCGCATCCTCCACCAGGATCAGCTGGGAGAAATGTTCCGGACTCCTTGTGGGTCAGTGACGGGTGGACTCCCTGCCGGAGGAGCTCAGGCCTTTTGCCTGGAGCACGACCCATCTCCTCTATCTGGGAGTCTACCTTAGCCCTGACGAGGAAGCCAGGACTGCTCCGAGTGCTGCCCCACAGGGGTCGAGCACTAGTCATAAACCAGCTGGTGGCCGCTATGCTGTGGTACCGGCTGGTCACTTTGACCCCTCCCCCTGCGTTTGTCAGGGGGAGGGGGTCAAAGATACAGAAGAAGCTGGTGGACTTCTTCTGGAACGACAGGAAGCACTGGGTCTCTGCCGCGGTCTTGAGTCTCCCACTCAGGGAGGGCTGTCAGTCGTTGGTGTGCGTCAGCACCCAGCTCGCGACTTTTCATCTTCAGACCCTGCAGAGATACCTTTACATCGAGCCCCCTGCTAGGTGGCGTGCGCTGGCGACGTATTTCTTCCGCCAGCAGCACAGCCTCAACTACGATACGCAGCTCATAAGAACATAACATAAGAACATAAGAATTAGGAACAGGAGTAGGCCATCGAGCCCCTCGAGCCTGCTCCGACATTCAACAAGATCATGGCTGATCTGGCCGTGGACTCAGCTCCACTTACCCGCCCGCTCCCCATAACCCTTAATTCCCTTATTGGTTAAAAATCTATCTATCTGTGACTTGAATACATTCAATGAGCTAGCCTCAACTGCTTCCTTGGGCAGAGAATTCCACAGATTCACAACCCTCTGGGAGAAGAAATTCCTTCTCAACTCAGTTTTAAATTGGCTCCCCCGTATTTTGAGGCTGTGCCCCCTAGTTCTAGTCTCCCCGACCAGTGGAAACAACCTCTCTGCCTCTATCTTGTCTATCCCTTTCATTATTTTAAATGTTTCTATAAGATCACCCCTCATCCTTCTGAACTCCAACGAGTAAAGACCCAGTCTACTCAATCTATCATCATAAGGTAACCCCTTAATCTCCGGAATCAGCCTAGTGAATCGTCTCTGTACCCCCTCCAAAGCTAGTATATCCTTCCTTAAGTAAGGTGATCATAACTGTACGCGGTACTCCAGGTGCGGCCTCACCAATACCCCGTACAGTTGCAGAAGGACCTCCCTGCTTTTGTACTCCATCCCTCTCGCAATGAAGGCCAACATTCCATTCACCTTCCTGATTACCTGCTGCACCTGCAAACTAACTTTTTGGGATTCATGCACAAGGACCCCCAGGCGACGATGGAAAGGTTGAGAGTGTGCAGGAGGAGCCCGTACAGCAATCCCTTCCTCGCAGAACTGAAAGGCACAGAGGGGATTTCCCGGAGGATGCTCAAGTTGTAAGGTGCCGGCTCCGAGGGAGGTTTCAGGGCTTGGCGCCGATGAGGAATTCCGTCCGGACGGGGGTCAGTTTGGACAGGATCTCCCCACGTGCTTGAGCACCTTTGACACACCTAACGGAGTCAGGGCCCAGAGCTGGTTTTAGCGACTGCATAGGGCAGTCCTGTGCAATAAGTTTTTAAGTTGGTTCACGGACTTTCAGGCCCCCTGCAATTTCTATGGTCTGGAGCAGTCCGTGTTCCATGTATATGTTGAATGTGTAAGGTTGAAGCACTTCTTCCATTATTTGAAGGGGCTGTTCTTCACATTCTGGTTGCACTTCAGTCCCATGTTCCTGATCTTTGGGCACCCTGTGCGGAGGGGAGTGGGCAGATCGGAAGGCCTCTTCGTAGGACTGCTCCTGGGCATGGCCAAAGTGACCATCAACTGGTCCAGGCAGCGGGCGGTCGAGGGGGCTGACTGCCTGCCTCTCTTCCATGGTTACATCCATGCCAGAGTGTCCCTGGAGATGGAGCACTCGGTGTCCACCGGTACACTCGTGGCCTTCCACGAGAGATGGACGCTGAAGGGACTAGAGTGCATCATCACCCCCGGCAACCAAATTTTAATTTGAACCAGGTGACTGTCTAAAGTTTAATTTAAGTTTGTCAGTTTTAGTGCCCCCCCCCCCCCACCCCCCACCCCCCTTTAGCCAGGGGGCACTTGATTTAACGTTTTATTGTTTTACAGATACAACAAAATAGTTGTAGAGCTGTTGAGTTGAGAGTGGCTTAGCCAGTCATGTGATGTTCACAAGTCTCAATAAAACCCAGCCAGTTGGGTTCAAGTGATCCACGATTAGGCAGGTGGTTGTGAGCCTGGTGGATGAACTGCAATGTGTAGTGTGATTGTTAAACTTTTGCGAATAAACCAATTATTTCTTAATAGCAATATGTTGCTATGAATTTTAAGCAAAGAACCAATGAAGCAAATACATTACAAAAGTGATCAGATAATCTGTCCTAATGATGTTGGTTGAGAGAAAAATAGATAAATAATGACTATGCCACTGTGGAACACTCCCCTGGTTGAGGGATAAATATTGAACAAGACACCGGGGCGAACCCCCCTGGTGTTCTTTGAAAATAATGCCATGAGATCATTTACATCCACTTGAGAGGGTAGTCAGGGCCTCAGTTTAACAGTTCACTGGAACAACAACATGTCTAACAGTGCTGGGCTGAAGTGTCGGCCTAGATTTGTATGCTTAATTCCTTGTAGTGGGATTATAGAACTCATAACCTTCTGACTCAGAGGTGAGAGTGCTATTAACTGAGCCACAACTGACACACTAATGCTGTTGACAAGTTTATTTGAATTTTTTGAGGATGTAACTAGTAGCGTAGTTAAAGGGGAACCAGTGGATGTAGTATATTTGGAGTTCCAAAAGGCATTTGATAAGGTACCACATAAAAGGTTTTTACACGAGATAAGGACTCATGGGATTGGAGGTAATTAATGTATTAGCATGTATGTTAACGGAAAGTAACCAGTGACTCGGGATAAACGGGTCTTTTTTAGGTTGGCAGACTGTAACTAGTAGAGTGCCGCAAGGATCAGTGCTGGGGCCTCAGCTATTTACAATCTATATTAATGACTTAGATGAAGGGACAATGTGAAATGAATCCAAATTTGCTGACGATACAAAGCTAGGTGGGATAGTAAGCTGTGAGGAGAACACAAAGCATCTGCAAAGGGATATAGATAGACTAAGTGAGTGGAGATGGCGCAGGAAAGTGAAGTTGAGGTCGATGATCAGCCATATTGAATTGTGGAGAAGGCTTGCGAGGCTGCAGGGCCTACTGCTGCTCCTATTTCTTATGTTCTTATGTTTCCCTATAGTATAAAGGGGGATTACAACGATAGATACTCCAGATCTTTAATAGTTGAGGTACATATATAATCTAGTTGTAAATAACTTATTACACTTGGACTGTGAATACAGACGTGGAGAACAGAGGTTTAAAATTAACAACCCTCAAGTGCTACACCACCAATGCAACCACTAGCTGTAGTTTTTTTTTTACATGGACTACAGGGATTGATCCCTCCTCTGCAGCGGTGGACTGAACCCCAGCATACATGCGCTCCACCAGCAGTACTAAAAGAAAGTAACCTACTTAGGGATCGAAATGGCACTCAACCAACTGCTGACCATCATCACACAATGGCCTGGAGGTGATGAGACCTCTTATGGGATGTATTGTATTCTCTGTTAAACAAGCAAGTGTGCTGTGTATTAATACTGGGATTGTGCGAGGACAGATAAGGAGAGTAAGGAGAATTGAAGACACTTTAGAATGACTTTGATTTGACTTTAAATGCTCAGGCGCCTCAAGTGATGCACACATTATAACCCAAACCAATTCCTCAGTCTTCAAAACACCGGATCTAATAATTGGCTTGTGCTTCATTTACTCACCAGAAATATACACATCATGTGTGCGGTTGAAGATTTTCGTTATTAACACAAAATGGAAAACTGTTTTTGACCATCTGATTTGGGCATGACTATCAGTAGATTATATTTAGTACTTAATTAATTGGAGGCATTTGGCATCAATGCACAAGTAGACCACCAATTAAACCAATACTTAAGGGATGGACCAGTGTAAAATAAGCTTAGGAACAGTTTTGCATTAAAAATAGAATGAGGAGGAGGAGAATGTGAGGCATTACATTTTCCAAATGATATTATGAAAAACAACAAATGTATATGACTTTAATAGAACATCTTTCACTAAAATGATTTGAAGTTAATCGGTCAGTTCTCACTGACCCACACCATCTATTTCAAATAGATTATTACTGCCCTTGTAATTGCCAATGCAGTACCTGTAGCTGTGAATATCACAACCACTATCAATTTCTATGCTACTTCCTCTTTGCAAGTTCCAGGCACGAGATTTCTGACGAAGGATCATCGACCCAAAACGTTAACTCTGCTTCCTCTCCACAGATGCTGCCTGACCTGCTGATATTTCCAGCATTTTCTGTTTTTATACAAGGTTTCTCCTCTGGTTGCTACATATTGTAAACACACAACAAGATTTCATTGAATCTCTTTCCCTCTCTCTAGCTTTCTGCTGGTTTCTAATTTGCGTGCTTTGTGCTCAGTCCCCATGTCTCATCCCTCAGCTTTACTGATTGGCTCCTAGCTTCCCTTAGTGCATTTTTTTCCCTCTCTCTTTCATAATTCTTTAAATTTTCCTTTTATCTTCGCACGTGGACTGCTGAGCACTGATGCAGTGGATGGCCCAAACAAAGATCCAATGATAGCAGACTGCTGAACACCCCAGACCATGGGAGGGAACACTGATTGATGAGTCTCTTCGCTGGGAAATGAATTCTTGCTCATGCATATTTTGTTAGTTTCCATTGAAGCCATTATACGATGCTTCCAAATACAGGGAATTAGCTGTATGCGTGGGCTTTGTGAAGTAAGTGGGGGAAAAGTGGTACGAGAGTCGAGAATGTTCAAAGGTCTGGCAGGATGAGTCATGTTGTTTATTGGAGCCACATTTAACGATACGTTTCTGGTTTTGTTTCGTGTTTCTTATGTGATTCATTATTTTTTGGGTGCTGTATGGAAAGCAGGTAGAAGGACTATCATGGGGGCTGAAAGAAAAAAGAAAGACTTGCATTTATATATCGTCTTTCACAACCACCGGACCTCCCAAAGCGCTTTCCAGCCAGTGAAGTACCTTTGAAGTGCAGTCACTGTTGTAATGTAGGAAAAGCGGCAGCCAATTTGTACACAGCAAACTCCCACAAACAGCAAAGTGATAATGACCAGATAATCTGTTTTTGCTATGTTGATTGAGAGATAAATATTGGCCAGGAAACTGGGGATAACTCTCCTGGCTATATCAAAGCTTTACTTTTTGGTTAGATAATGTAGATTTTTTTTGGTTGAACTTCACTGGGAGGAAAATTGAACTGGACAGAAACGTTTTCATGTAATAAGATTTACTGATAACAATAATACGATAAAAGTAGAAAATAAGCAACATCAACAACAACAACTTGCATTTATATAGCTCCTTTAATGTAGTAAAATGTCCCCAAGCGCTTCACAGCAATGTTATTAGGGCAGATGACCAAAAGATTGGACAAAGAGGTAGGTTTTAAGGTGCATTTGAAAGATCAGAGAGAGGCGGAG
Organism: Pristiophorus japonicus; assembly: GCF_044704955.1. NCBI lineage: Eukaryota > Metazoa > Chordata > Chondrichthyes > Pristiophoridae > Pristiophorus > Pristiophorus japonicus. The sequence goes on along the minus strand of NC_091977.1, from coordinate 242,507,468 downwards.
AGATTTAGGGAGGGAATTCCAGAGCTTAGGACCCAGACGGCTGCCAATGGCGGAACGATTAAAATTGGGGATGCACAAGAGGCCAGAATTGGAGGAGTGCAGCGATCATGGAGGGTTGTGGGGCTGGAGGAGATTACAGAGATAGGGAGGGACAATGCCATGGAGGGATTTGGAAACATGGATGAGAATTCTAAAATCGAGGGGTTGACAGTCCGGGGATTAATGTACGTCACTGAGCACAGAGGTGATGGGTGAACTGGACTTGGTGTGAGTTAGGATACGGGCAGCAAAGTTTTGAACAAGCTCAAGTTTTTGGAGGATGGTGCCAGTTAAAAAGGAGAAGGAAGAACTTAACCAATGAGGCAGATGACTGGCCGGTAGCTTGACAGCCACGTCAGCTGGAATGTCGTTCTCGTATATCGAGTCTACGTACTTTCATTCATAAAAGTAGATCCTTGCATTGATTTAATACCTCGTGTCAAGATGTCTGAAAGCATTTGATTGAATTAAATCCTTTTGTGAAGAGCAATAACTGTAATTATGCAGGTTGTTATTGAAATGAAAACCAAATGCAGCCTTGTGCGTCATTGCTCATAACTCATCCTCCCGGGATGATCTTTGTTGCTGTTCATTGAACATTCTCCAATGTGGCTTGTAATGCTCAGAATGTCATTACAATGTATAGATCAACTACCCATCCCAGCATATAACTCTTTCATTTTATTTAACAGTGCTTTGTGTGATTTATGTTTGAGAGCAGTGACAGATTACATGGATGGCTGCTGGCAGATAGTGAATAAGAAACAAAATCATGGCTGATGATTCCTTTATACAATCCAAAGAAAAAAACAAGCAAAGGAACTTGCCTTCCTCGTAGCAGAGGTAGTGAATTGGTCAAGCAGGTGCCACTGCTGTAAGGTTAGTTGAAATCTTCTCAAGTTAGTCCATCTTTGTGTTACAAGGTCGCATGTAGTACAGCTCATAGGGATGGGCACAAATAACATAACTGGATGGTTGTTAGAAAATCGCCCAGAGCCTATATTACAAGAGAATTCATTCCAACCTAACAACTCATCGAGAGGAAAATATATATATTTTTAAAAGCGAATGGTGCACGTTGGAGAAAACCGATATATTGGTTGTCAACATATATTGCAGCAATGCATTCCGCATCTGAATGCAATATTTTTGCACTTCAATATTCTGTTCAACTAAGTTTTTCTCCCTGCTGCTAGCTTTGCCCTGAATGGAATCACATTTACTTGTATGCTAGCGTTCCACACATGGTATGAACCAATCAATTGTTTCATCAGTGTTAAAAACAATCAGTAGCCACATATTGGTTTTGAAAACCATTCAGTGAGATATCATTGCTGTCTTACTGTGTCTGTTGCATAGTAAATCATATTGGTAGCAGGCATTCGTATAAAGATATTTCATTATGGGAAATCCCACGAGCTGAAGATTGAATATATTTTAATAAATTGAAAATGCATTCAACTCCCTAATGAAAAGTGGATAACCCATTGAGGTGCTAACCCATAAAAATCAGGAAAGTCTCTGTTCTGAATTAGCTGATCTCATTGGGGGACTGGACTAAGGAGGAGAAAAATAAGCCAGAGTTCCCTATCCTGGTCACTGTCGAATAACCTGTGTTGGCAATTGAACATATCTGAGGATTTGGTTAGGCTTAGCTGTGGGTACACTCCAGGGGCCACTCTCACTGTTAAGATTCACTTAAATATGAAGAATAGCCAGGTGAGTGAAGAAATGGGTCCCTGCCCACATCATGAAACTATGCCCCAGCATGCATCAAGGTATTTAAGGGGTAGCTGATGCATTTAAGGGGAAGCTAGATAAAAAAAGGATGGAGAAAGGAATAGAAGGATGTGCTGATCAGGATCGGTTTAGCTGAAGAGGCATGGGAGGAGGCTTATGTGGAACATAAACACCAGCATAGACCAGTTGCCTGAAAAATAGGTGAAATGAAAGGGATGTCAAACTATTTCCGCATAGGAATACCACCACCTTCAAGTTGCCCTCTACGTCACACACCATCCTGACTTGGAAATATATCGCCGTTCCTTCATCGTCGCTGGGTCAAAATCCTTGAACTCCTTCACTAACAGCACTGTGGGACTACCTTCACCACACGGACTGCAGTGGTTCAAGAAGGCAACTCACCTTCGCAAGGGCAATTAAGGATGGGCAATAAATTATAGCCTTGCCAGTGATGCCCACATCCAGAAACAAATAAAAAAAACTAGTGTAGCATCAGTCTTAACAATGTTGAAGTATCACCATTTCAGTTTGTATTGTGAAAATTGTTCTAGTTTATAGAACACTATATGGAAATTTTAATGTTTCACATTTTAAAGCAGCTAATTCCATGCATCTTTCTGCTTCCTTTCCATACGCACCAAGACAAAGGGCATTTGCTTAGCTTTGCATTTTTAAATGGATTTAAAACTAAAAGAAACAACATGGAGGACAAATAGAGGGAATGGCAGCAAAAGACACCCACGACTGCTAGATGCAGCAAGATATACCAATACCAACTCAAGATCATATACCGTATACATTGCATCACACACATACTCCACCCTAAACTGCTGGATAATTTCTGAAGGAACTGCACCAGGCAGGCGTATTCCTCCACCTCTTCTAATCATCCCTCCAATCTATGTGTTTTGGGTAATGGACTTGGAGGATATAAAGACTGGCCTTACAATGACTTGCTACCTGCCTGTCCAACTGGCCCTGTGCATAGAACACAAGCTAGAGCAACTCTGACTGTGGCAAGTATAACCTCCCATAATAGCCTACTCTCCAGGATTGCCCTGGAGAGTCCAGTAATTAACAATTCATCTCCAGGACACTGCTGCGAACAACATCCGGGGAGAAAAATCATTGGGGGCATTTAAAATAAAATAGTGTGTGTTCCTTTCATTTTCTTTAAAAATATTAGAAATGAGGGGAAAAAGGCTGTTTGACTGTCAGTCAAGATTCGTCAAAAGTCTGCTTGCTTTCCAATTGGCTTGGGAAGGTGGTGCATCGCAAGGGTGGACATGTCGGCGACCAATGGTGGAAGTAGGGGGTCAGGGCAGTTTTGGGCATGTGATGCAAATTCTAGAAATACGTCCAATTAGAGTTAGCAACCCTAAGTATGTGGGAAAAACACCTAGAGGACATATACCAGTTGGAAGAGGTGATATATACCTTCACCTGGAGCTCATAAACTAGCCAGCTGCTTAAAGACCATCCTGAGAAACTTACATTATGCGAGCCCATGTCCCTCATCAGTATCCTAATCATTCTCAAGAGGTGGAAAAGCGGACCCACACTGGAGATAACTTAACAGCAGTTTCCTGCCCAAATCTCTGCAAAGCTTTATGACCTAATCCTGCCCAACCTCCAGCCCATGTAGGTAGGGCCCTTTACGATGCCCCTCCTGTTCAACCAAATCGCATGATGTGAATCATTAAAAGACCATTGTCCCCACCATATGCACAACTGTCTCTACAATCTCACTGATCTTACCCCACAACGTGCAATGCAATAACATTTTACAGTAATTTCATCTACATGTATAAAGCTTTCTGAATATACATACATAATTACATAGAGTTACATAGGGGGAATTTTAAAAATGGGTGCTGTGAAAGTGTAGCTCCAGGTATTCATAACGTTCATCACAACCTTGAAAATTATAATTCTTTTTGAACTAGGCTTTATTTATGTTTTTTTTTTAACTTTTTGCTTCACTTTCTTAGTTGATAATAATGAATCATCAGTTCCTGCAATTGAATCACATGATTTCAACAGAAATTGTCCTTCAGCATGAGATTTGAACAGGGCCTAGACAGCTGAAGGCACAGCCGCAAATGGTAGAGCGATTAAAATCACAGAGGTGCAAGAGGCCAGAATTGGAGGAACACAAAGATCTCGGGGGTGGTGGGGTGGGGGGGTGGGGTGGGGCTGGAGGAAGTTACAGAGATAAGGAGGGATGAGGCCATGGAGGGATTTGAGCACAAGGATGAGAATTTTAAAATCAAGCCGTTGCTGGACTGAGAGCCAATGTAGGTCAGCGAGCACAGGGACGATGCGTAAATGGAGCTTGGTGCGGGCAGCAGAGTTTCGGATGAGCTCAAGTTTACGGAGGGTAGGAGATGGCATAGTCGAGTCTGGAGGTAACAAAGCCTCCATATTCTTGTTGTGCTTAGTCCTATTAAAGGGACTTCTGTTATCTGATCTTAACCTTCGCCTGCTATTCTCCCCTTCCTTTGTTGTTTCTGTCAGTTGTATAAAACTGTTTCCATTGGTGACCATACCAGTTCCAATAAAACTCTATCTTATATTTCTCATTCAGATGCTGACTGATCAGCTGTATATTTCCGTGCAGTTCTCAGTTCTTTTTAATTATGACACAAAGGAGGTCAGCAATAAATTCCATCCTATTGATATTTAAATAACTTTTGAGATGTGATGTGAGCCAAAAGTAATGTCAGCAGGGAAAGTTATAGACTGCTTCATCAAACATCTGTGAAGTGTATTGTCATCTCTTCATTCAGTGCTGATAACCAGCAAAGATGTGACCTTTAAATATCTGGTTCAGTGAAAGCACTGATTAAAAGGTGACACTTGCTACAATCTAATATATCGAAATGTTTTGGGCTAGTGTCTTTGGATTAAAACAGCCAATCAACTCTCAAGAGCCGAGTGTCATGAAAAAGTAAGAAAGAATTAGCAGGATGATTTAGAGAGGGAACTTTCAACCTGCCAAGGAAGATGCCACATATCACCATTGTTTAATTGGGGTCTATTTGTTAAAGGGAATGCTATTCATTAATTAACAATGGCAATAGGATCACCAAAATTGTGAAGCTTCCACGAACAATCTGTCAATTAAAAGGAAATATATTAAAGCTAGTATATTCGCACTCATAACATCAAACATCTTTTCTGTTTCAGATGCTGACTAGAATCATAGAATCTTAGCATCATAGAATGATACAGTACAGAAGGAAGCCATTTGGCCCAGTGTGCCTGTGCCAACTCTTTGGTAGAGCTATCCAATTAGTCCCACTCTCCCCTGCTCTTTCCCTTTTTTCCCTTTACGTATTTAGCCAATTAACTTTTGAAAGTTACTGTTGAATCGTCTTCCATCCTTTCAGGCAGTGCATTCCAGATCACAATAATTCTCTGCATAAAAAAATGTTTCCTTGTGTGGCTTCTGGTTCTTTTGCCAATCACCTTAAATCTGTGTCCTCTGGTTACCGACCTTTCTGCCACTGGAAACAGTTATTCCCTATTTGCTCTATCAAAACCATTCATGATTTTGAACACTCCTATCAAATCTCCTCTTAACCTTCTCTGCTCTAAGGAGAACAACCCCAGCTTCACTTGTCTCAGCCATGACTCAGTGGTAACACTCTCACCTCTGAGTCAAAAGGTTGTGGGTTCAAATCCTATTCAAAGGACTTGAGCACATAAATCTAGGCAGTGCACTGAGGGTGTGTTGCACTGTCAGAGTATGCTGTCTTTCAGATGAGATATTATACTGAGGCCCCATCTGCTCTCTCAGGTGGATTTTTCTAAGAAGAGCAGGGGAGGCATCCCAGTGTCCTGGCCAATATTCATTCCTCAGTCACTCAATCAACGTCACTAATACCAGATTATCTGGTCATTGTCATATTGCTGTTTGTGACAACACTTCAGAAAGTATGTAGTTGGCTGTAAAGTGCTTTGGGATGTCCTGAGATCGTAACAAGTGCTATATGAATGCAAGTATTTTCTTTCTTTCCTGTCCACATAATTGAAGACCTTCATCTCTGTTTCCACTCTAGTAAATCTCTTCTGCACCCTCTCAAAGACCTTGGCATCCTTCTTAAAGTATGGTGCCCAGAATTGAACACAATACTCCAACTGAGGCCTAATTTGCTGTTCATTTTGAGAATTTCTGTTTTAATTTTAGATTGCCACAATTCCTGTGTTTTCATTTCATTGTGCTGACCTTTTTGTTTTGTTGAAATAAATCTGAAACTTCGTCAGCTCCGGAACCTTATCGTCCTTGTGCTTCCCAGGCAATAACTGCTTATCAGAGTAAGGCAGTCTCTTTATAGTTTCATCGGCTTCAGTGGTTTATGGCTCGGCAAAGGTGCTTGGGGAAGCAATCGATGTCTAATAGTTTTTTTACACAAATTGGGTAAAGACCAACCATTTGTCAGTGTACTTTTCTGTTGGGTAATGATAAGGGCTTCCTTCATCTCTCTGAAGTTCTTCTTTTATTCCACATGATGCCCTTAGGTTCGAATTCACTCAGAGAAACAACAATAGTGATGCTGATTGCACTGCTTCTTCCAAAAGGAATTAATAAGATAATGAAAAGAAAGAGAAAGAAGAAATTACTTTTAGCCGAGATGAAACTACAATCTTATCTACTGCATGGCATTTGGTATTAAGTGGTAAGGTTCCCTTGAACTGCAAGATGGTACGTCTAGCAAGGGTTAGTGATTATAACAGCATAACTGGATTGATGATAACAGTCCAGCATCAAAGAATGTTCACAGTGCCATGCTCCAACACTAAGGGCATGGAAATCCCTCTCTCTCCCTTCTGGGTGAAATGCCCTTACTACAGTGACTGGACCAGCATGTGTGAGGTGCATTAAATTAGCTTTTATCAGCAGGGCCACCATGTCCCTGACTTTGCTGGGTTCATTGCCCACACCCTTCCCGACTATCATTGTAAAAATTGAGGCCTTGGTCTCTGTATTACAGGACAGATGTAGATTTATTGAAAAGAGTCCAAAGGCGGGCTGGGGTGGAGTGGGGGCGGTTGGGGGGGGGGGCAGAGGTGGGGTACGGGAGGTGGGGGGGGAGGGAGGGATCTTGTCATGTATATAACCTTTATGTCACAACACTGCAATACGGTATATATGGAAGAAATGCACACCTTGACCACAGGGGGTGAACTTGTGGGAGACACTCCTCACCTGGTCATCCAGATATATAAAGGGTTCAGGGTCATCACTTCTTGGTCCTGTGAATAAAGGTTCAGGTCATGGAGTGTCCTTGTCCATAGAATGTGCCTCGTGTGGATTTGTGGTATTGTGTAAGGACTTTACACTGGCGACGAGAAACGGGAATCAACGACCCATGAGAATGGCCACCGGCGGCACAGATGAATGGTCCTGTGTTGGTGAGGACTGGGACGATTTCATTGAGAGACTCCAGCAGAGTTTTGTCATGAAGGACTGGCTGAGAGATGTAGCGGCCGACAAGCGAAGGGCTCATCTGCTGACCAGCTGTGGACCTAAGACTTACGCGCTCATAAAAGACCTGCTAGCACCTGAGAAGCCGGCAGACAAAACCTTTGAAGAGCTCAGCAAACTAATCGGTGAGCACCTCAAACCGGCGAGCAGCATACACATGGCCCGATACAGATTCTATACACACCGACGTCGGGAAGGACCGAGCATACAGGATTTCGTTGTGGACCTCCGGCGCTTGGCCAGCCTCTTTAAGTTCACAGACGCCTGCAGCGGGGAGATGCTAAGGGATTTCTTTGTTGAGGGCATCGGTCATGCTGGGATTTTCAGAAAGCTAATTGAGCCAAAAGACTTGACCTTGGAAGTGGCGGCGTTGATGGCTCAGAATTTTATGGCGAGGGAGGAGGAAACCAAGATAATATACGCGCGCAATTCTGCCTCCATGGATCAGTGAGTCAATATCATAAACGCGACTCAGAGCCCCACAGGCAGGCAAGGGCAGTTCGACACACCCAGGCAGCAATAGACCCAAAAGTAAGCCTCCAACAGAGACAATGGCAGGCTGAACGGACATTTACGCCACTCCAGTAGACAATGCAGCCCGGAATAGGGCCATTGACACCCACTAACAGGGTGCTCAAGAGCAGTCAAAGGGGCAATCAGCAAGGAATGCCTTGTAACAGCTCAATGCCTTGTAACAGCTCTTTCGTTCACAACAATGGGAATCTCAGTTCATGCTGGAGGTGTGGGGGCAGACATGCTGCCAGGACTTGCAGGTTTCAACAGTTCGTCTGCAGAAATTGTAACCTCAGTGGCCATTTAGCCAGAATGTGCAGAAAGCATGTAACCAGGCTAATATACGAGGCGGATGAACCAGATGAGGGGTCTGCGAGGTAGGATGACGCTTGGGGCAAATCAATGGATGCTGAAATTCAACGGGTTCATTTGACAAACATTCACAGCTCATATCCCAAAACGCCATCTATGATGATGAAAATCCTATTAAACAGCATCCCTGTATATATGGAGCTGGACACGGGGGCCAGCCAGTCACTCATGAGTATTCAACAATTTGAAAAGCTGTGGCCGCTCAAAGCCAGCAGACCCAAACTAGAATGCATTGAGACACAATTACGGACGTACACCAAAGAAATCATTCCAGTGCAATGTTGGCGGTCACACACAATGGATTGGTGAACCGGCTGCCGCTCTGGATTGTCCCGGGCAATGGTCCCGCACTGTTGGGGAGGAGCTGGTTAGCTGAGATAAACTGAAAATGGGGGAATGTGCACGCCATGTCATCTGTAGAGCCAAGTTCATGCTCACAGGTCCTACAGCAATTTGAGTCATTATTTCAACCTGGCGTCAGGACATTCAAAGGTACCAAAGTAGTGATACGCATCACCCCGGACGCCAGACCAGTGCACCACAAAGCCAGAGCTGTGCCGTATGTGATGCGGGAGAAAATTGAGAGCGAGTTGGACCGGTTGCTGAGAGAGGGCATCATCTCGCCCGTTGAATTCAGTGACTGGGCGAGCTCCATTATTCCCATCCTAAAAGCAGATGGCTCGGTCAGGATCTATGGCGACTCCAAGGCCACCATCAATCGGGTATCCCTAAAGATCAATACCCGCTCCCGAGAGCGGAGGACCTTTTTGCCACGCTGGCAGGCGGCAAGCTGTTCACCAAGTTGGACCTCACTTTAGCCTACATGACCCAAGAACTGGCTGACGAATCTAAACTACTGACCACCATCACCACGCACAAGGGACTGTTTGTTTACAACAGGTGTCGGTTTGGCATTCGATCAGCGGCTGCGATTTTTCAAAGAAACATGGAAAGCCTGCTCAAATCCATTACTGGAACAATCGTATTTCAGGACGACATCCTCAACACTGGTCGTGACACAGAGGAACAACTCCACAACCTGGAGGAGGTGCTACGACGACTGGACCGGGTAGGCCTGCGACTCAAGAAGTCTAAATGTCTGTTTTTGGCTCCCGAGGTCGAGTTTCTGGGCAGGAGCGATTCGGCCTACCGAATCCAAAATGGAGGTGGTTCGATGAGCGCCCAGGCCTTGCAACACATCGGAGTTGCGTTCATTTCTGGGGCACTTGAACTATTTCAGGAACTTTCTGCTGAACTTAAGCACATTGTTGGAGCTGCTACACGTGCTCCTGCATAAGGGTTGCGATTGGTTTTGCGGGGACTGTCAGGAACGGGCTTTCAATCGGGTGCGGAACCTACCTTGTTCAAATAAGTTGTTGACCCTGTACAACCCCTGTAGGAAATTGGTTCGGACATGTGATGCATCGTCCTATGGGGTTAGGTGCGTGTTGCCGCAGTGCAATGCTGAGGGCCAACTCCAACCTGTGGCTTACGCCTCCAGGTCGCTCTCTCAAGCTGAACGGGGATATGGGATGGTTGAGAAGGAGGCACTCGCATGTGTCTATGGGGTGAAAAAGATGTATCAGTACCTTTTTGGCAGGAGGTTCGAATTAGAAACGGACCACAAGCCGTTAACATCCCTGCTGTCAGACAGCCAGGCTGTCAGTGCCAATGCGTCAGCTCGCATACAGCGATGGGCTCTCACGCTCGCTGCATATGACTACACCATCCGGCACCAGCCCGGCACTGAAAATTGCGCTGACGCGCTCAGCAGGCTTCCACTGGCCACCACTGAGGGGGCAGCGGAGCAAAGCGCTGAGATGGTCATGGCTGTCGATGCCTTTGACAGCGCATGCTCCCCCATCACAGCCCGCCAGATGAAAATCTGACAAACAGGGATCCCCTCCTATCCTTGATTAAGAAATGTGTTCTGATTGGGAATTGGGCACCCGCACACGGAGCATGCCCTGAGGAGGTCAGACCGTTTCACAGACGGCTGGATGAGCTCTCCATCGAAGCTGACTGCCTCCTATGGGGCAGTCGGGTAGTCATGCCCCAGAGGGGCAGGAAAGCATTCATCAGGGAACTCCACAGCAAGCACCCAGGCATCGTGTTGATGAAGGCCATTACCTGGTCACATGTGTGGTGGCCAGGAATTGATTCAGACCTGGAACACTGTGTTCGCAGATGCACGACGTGTGCCCAGCTAGGTTATGCCCCAGGGAGGCCCTGCTCAGCCCATGGCCCTGGCCCACCAGGCCATGGGGAGTCTGCATGCGGTCTTTGCGACCCACGGCTTGCCGGACATCCTTGTTAGCGATAAAGGCCCATGTTTCACAAGCTACGAATTCCGGGAGTTCATGTCCCCATGGCATTAACCATGTCAGGACAGCACCGTTCAAGCCGGCCTCCAATGGCCAGGCAGAACGTGCGGTCCAAATCATAAAACAAGGCATGCTCCAGATTCAAGGACCCTCCCTTCAATGCCGCCTATCGCGCCTCCTGCTGGCCTATAGGTCCCGGCAGCACTCGCTCACGGGGGTCCCGCCCGCGGAGCTCAAAACTCAAAACTCGGCTGTCCCTCATTCATCCAGTCCTGTCCGACATTGTTGAGGGCAAGCGCCAGTCCCAAAATGAGTACCATGACCGAAATTCAAGGGGGAGATGTATAGAAATTGATGACCCCGTATTTGTTCTCAATCACGCTTTGGGGCCCAAATGGCTTGAGAGTACTGTAAAAAGACAAAGAGGGAAATAGGGTCATAGTGGTTAAACGTAACAATGGGCAGATATGCCGCAAGCATCTGGACCAAATAAAAAAAGGTTCAGCATGGACACTGAGGAACCTGAAGAAGATCATGAGATGGTATTCACACCACCGCCAGTGAACGAGCAACAAGAACATTCAGCAGCATGCACAGTCCCTGTGGTCAGCCCAGACAGGCCGGAATCACCACAGGTGACAGAGACGCATACCAAGGCTCAATAACCAGAGCCCCAACTGCGGCGCTCCACGAGAGAGTGCAGACCACCCGAGCCACTCAACCTATGATGCCAATAAGATGTTGAGGGGGAGGTGATGTCATGTATGTAACCTTTATGTAACAACACTGCAATACTGTATATACGTAAGAAATGCACACCTTGACCACAGGGGGTGAACTTGTGGGAGACACTCCTCACCTGGTCATCCCGGTATATAAAGGGAGCTCCCACGCAGGGTCATCACTTCTTGGTCCTGTGAATAAAGGTTCAGGTCATGGAGTGACCTTGTCCATAGAATGTGCCTCGTGTGGATTTGTGGTATTGTGTAAGGACTTTACAGATCTAAAGTGCATTTCTAAACTCAGGTGACTCCAAGTCATAAGGAATTATTGTCTATTCTGGGACTGTGTTCTCTTGAGAGAAGGAGGATGAGAGGCTATTTGATCGATGTATATTAAGCGGTATGGAGAAAATAGAGCCGGAAATTATCTTCTGCTCGGTGCAGATTTGAGGACTCGGGTGCACAGCTTGAAATTAAAAATCATCAAAAAACATTAAGAAATTGAAGCTAAATTCAGGTGGAAGAATAGAAAACCATGGCAGATCTAAAAAAATGACTAAATTAATTTCTGAAATAAAAACAGGAAATGCTGGCAAACTCAGGAGGTTAGATAGTCTCTGTGGAGAGAGAAACAGAGTTAATGTTTCAGGTCGAAGACCTTTTGTCAGAACTCTGATTTATTCACCAACCTGAAACATTACCTCTGTTTTTCTCTCCACAGAAGCTGTCTGGCCTGCTGAGTGCTTCCAGCATTTTCTGTTTTTATTACAGATTTTAAACATTTGCAGTATTTTGCTTTGGTCTAAAATAATTTTTGTTGGAAGTAAGATTCTAGCTATTAGCTTTGAAAGCAGAATGCACAACCTGACAAGAGGTTTGGAAGGCTGAGCTACATGGGCCAAGCATCTTCCCCTGCCCACAACATTGCTCTGTTACTGTAATTTAACAAATAAATAAATGAAATGCAAGCATTGGAATCAGTACCATTCTTCAACCAAATGAAGTGCACTCCAACCAGACACGAGATTATCCAAAGTAAAATGTATAGCTCACAGCATCACTTTCAAACCCTCTGTGCAATGAATGGATTCCATTTGGTGGTATGTGTTCTGAATCCCTTGGTTTTGGAGAAGAATTCCTTTGGTCAATATGTGCAGTTACATTATCAATACTTTCATAGAAATACATAGGCCCCGAAATTGGTGAAAGCTAAGTTCCGCCCAAGTACCGTCGAAAGGACCGCTGAGATCCTGACGGTACTTTGAGTGGAAGTTTAATGGAAAAATCTTGGAAAGACCGCCAGGCTGTAAAAATGGGATTTACACCCTGAATCTGGACGGCAGCGGATGGTAGCTCCCATTCTCAGCGGCAAATGCAATCCTCGGAAAAGTACGACCAAGGATTGAGTTGGGCTCAGGGAGGGGGGACCTAATCAAATGAAAACATTTAAAAAAAAACACTAGAAATGCTTCAGGGGACCCCATCCACCTGAAGCCCTGCAAAAAAAAATAAAGAAAAGTGGACTAACCTTTTCTTGCAGGTCTTCATACTTACCGTGTAGGTTAGACCTGCCTCCACGTAACGGTCCTTTCCCCTGCTGCAGCGGAGGACCGCCTGGACCAAACTGGCAACGCGGCGAGCGGGAGGATTTTTACGTGCGTTGCACGCCAGCGGACGTCAGCAGGCGGTCCCCAGCAGTCTTCTCTCCCCGCCGACAGGAGGCTTCCACCAAACTCGCTCAGAGGGCAGACCGCCCAGAAAAGTCAGCGGCAGCGGACAGTAAGTCCACTAATTTCAGCCCCATAGAATTTAACAGCACAGAAATAGTCCATTCTGCCCAACAGGTCTATGGCCGTGTTTATGCTCCACACCAGCCTCCTCCCACCCTACTTCATCCTGCCCTATCAACATTCCCTCCATTCTTTTCACCCTCATGTGCTTATCTAGCTTCCCCTTAAATGCATCTATGCTGTTCACTTCAATGACTCCACGTGCTGACAAGTTTCACATCCTCACCACCCTGAGTAAAAAAAGAAAGACTTGCATTTATATAGTACCTTTCACGACATGCCAAAGTGCTTTAAAGCCAATGAGGTACTTATTTTTGAAGTGTAGTCACTGTTGTAATGTAGGGAACTCCCAATTTGCACACAGCAAGCTCCCACAAACAGCAATGACAATGACTAGATAATCTGTTTTTGTGATGTTGATTGAGGGATAAATATTGGCCAGGACACAGGGGAGAACTCCCCTGTTCCTCTCCAAAATAGTGCCATGGGATCTTTTACGTCCAATTGAGAGGGCAGGCGGGGCCTCAGTTTAGTGGCTTATCCAAAACGCAGTACTGCACTGGAGTGTCAGCCAGGATTTTTGTGCTTGAGTCTTTGGAGTGGGACTTGGACCCATGACCTTTTGACTTGGAGGCACGAGTGCTACCCACTGAGCCACAGCATTCCTGAAGATTCCTTTTGGATGGTATTTCTTTTAAAACATTTACAGTTTTGCTAGTTAACATAAGGCAATAGAAATGTTCACAAACACATTTGAGATGTTACTACACAATAATACAGCAAGGCAGTTTTAGCCTCATATTATACAATAGGACAAAGGGCACCAGAATTTGAAATAATGTCTTTCTTTATGGTGAAAATAGGCTCCACAGCATAAATTGGACCAGGTCATATCAACCTCCCCAAAAAACGAATTCATACAGAGCAAAAGTAACAAACAGCTGTTGTTTATATGACCAGACTGGGATAACTGTTGAAATGGAAAACAAAATCAGCTAAGATTTCCAAACATTATTTTACATTTTGTTTTATAATATGCTGTGGTTGCCACAACTGGCCTCAGCTTCTCCAGAGAAGGGACAGAGAAAAGAAACAAACTAGGCTCACAATCTTTATTACTATACAGCAACTCCTGTCTGAAGCATCTCTCTAAGGGTTTTTGAGGACAAGATCGGACTTGGCTCTGATGGTCATCAGACATAGCTGTAATGGGAGCCATTGCTGAATAGCCTGCTGTTCCTCACTGACAAATTTGCTGCAGTTCTCTGCGGATGTAACGAACAGGGTGGATAAGGGGGAACCGGTGGATGTGGATTTCCAGAAGGCATTCGATAAGGTGCCACATAAAGGTTAGCCTATAATTCAAATTCTGGTGTCATTTGTCCTCTTGTATATAATGTGAGGCTAAAACTGCCTTGCTATATTATAGGTTACTGCACACGATAAAAGTTCATGGGGTTGGGGATGATATATTAGCATGGATAGAGGATTGGCTAACTAACAGAAAACAGAGAGTCGGGATAAATGACTCATTTTCCGATTGGCAAACAGTAACTAGTGGGGTGTCGCACGGATCGGTGCTGGGGCCTCAACTATTTACAGTCTATATTAATGATTTGGATGAAGGGACCGAGTGTAATGTAGCCAAGTTTGCTGATGATACAAAGATGGGTAGGAAAGCAAATTGTGAGGAGGACACAAAAAATCTGCAAAGGGATATAGACAGGCTAAGTCAGTGGGAAAAAATTGGCAAATGGAGTATAATGTGAGAAAATGTGAGGTTTTGGCAGAAAAAATAGAAAAGCAAATTATAATTTAAATGAATAAAAATTGCAAAGTGCTGAGGTGCAGAGGATTCTGGGGGTCCTTGTGCATGAAACACAAAAAATTATTATGCAGGTACAGCAAGTAATCAGGAAGGCAAATGGAATGTTGGCCTTTATTGCAAGGGGGATAGAGTATCAAAGCAGAGAAGTCTTGCTACAACTGTGCAGGGTATTGGTGAGGCCGCACCGAGAGCTCTGCGTACAGTTTTGGTCTCCGTATTTAAGGAAGGATATATTTGCATTGGAGGCTGTTCAGAGAAGGTTCACTCGGTTGATTCCAGAGATGAGAGAGTTGACTTATGAAGATAGGTTGAGTAGTTTGGGCCCAAACACATTAGAGTTCAGAAAAATGAGAGATGATCTTATTGAAACATGTACGATAATGAGGGGGCTCGACAAGGTGGATGCAGAGAGGATATTTCCACATAGGGGAAACTAAAACTAGGGGACATAGAATAAGGGGCCGCCCATTTAAAAACTGAGATGAGGAGGAATTTCTTCTCTGAGTGTTGTAAATCTGGAATTCTCTGCCCCAGAGAGCTGTGGAGGCTGGGTCATTGAATATATTTAAGGCGGCGATAGACAGATTTTTGAGAGATAAGGAAATAAAGGGTTATGGGGAGTGGGCAGAGAAGTGGAGCCATGATCAGATCGGCCATGATCTTATTAAATGGCAGAGCAGGCTCGAGGGCCCAAATGTCCTACTGCTGCTCCTATTTCTTATGTTCTTATGTCCAAATTTACAAATTAAGAGTGGCCTCTTGGGTGAAAGAATAAGGGCCTGTCATGGAACCATACTGCAGCCTGCATCACTAGCCCTGATATTAATGAAGAGGCGGGGATGGTGTGGGGAGCACAGAAGCTTATCAAACTTTATCCAACACCTTTTGAAAGTCCATATACAGAACATCAACCGTACTACCCTCATCAACCCTTTCCGTTAACTCAATTAAGTTTGTAAAATATGATTTGCCTTTAAAAAATCTCTGATGCCTGTCATTTATTAATCTATATTTTTCCAAGTGACAATCAATTTTGTCTCAGATTATTGTCTCTAAAAGTTCCCCACCATTAATCATTAGATTGACTAGCCTATAGTTGCTGGGTTTATTCCCCTATTTTTTTGAATAGGGTTTAACAGAGAGTTGGGACATTTTCTGTTTGTCTTGACTAAGTGGTTTGAATCAAGCTGAATCACAATCCCCAAGCTGTTTAATTATCTCCAGGTGACATAGTGGCAGTGTTATGGGTTAGTGCGTTACTGTACTCAGCTGTAGTTTTGGAGGGTGTGGCCTCAGGCTCACAAATCCGCATATGACAAGTTTCCAAAATCCTGACCAAATGATGTTTTTCACAGAGAAAGAGGGAAAATTCAGAGGGCAAGTTCCCATGGTTAGTTTTCCTGCAATATCTAGTTTATGATTGTCAAGAGTCTCGGAAGCTGTTGGTTGATGAGTGGTCTGGGAAAGGAGGCAACTTGAAGATTAAGCTTGGAATTCAGGTTAAAAAGAACTCAAAATAAACGATAAATGGTAGTAAATGTCATGACTAACCTTAGAAGAGAATATTTATTTTATTAACATAATCCACTTGTTTATGAGGAATAAAATGAACAGATTCCAATTTTAGATTCTCTCTGCTTTGACAGGCTTCGACTAATATGTCTGTATAATCAGAATGAATTTAGAACTGACAAGTTTCAAGGACATGCCAAAAACATTTCTGAGAATTGTCTGGAAACAATGTACTGAATGTTTATTCATATGCAAATGTGGATTTAATTTCACATGAAATTCACCTACTTGGCCTCGCCCCTCACTATCTCTGTAACCTCCTCTGCGCCATTCCAATACTGGCCCCTTACGCATCTCCAATTCCCTTCACCCCACCCCCCCATCACTGGCAGCCATGCCTTCAGCTGCCCAGGTCTTGAGCTATGGAATTCCTGCCTAAACCTCTCTGCATCTCTACCTCTCCTCCTTTAAGACGCTCCATAAAACCTATCTCTTTGACCGAGCTGTCGGACACCCTTCCTAATATCTCCTTACGTGACACGGTGTCGAATGTTTTCTGAAAAAGCTCCTGTGAAGCACCTTGGGAGGTTTTACTATGTTAATGGCACTGTACAAATGTAAGTTGTTGTTGTTCACCACTTTTAACACAGAGTTTAATGTGTTGTGTTAAATTCCTACCTGCACTATTTTAATGTAGTCTTTAACCTTTAATGACCGTGGTATAATAGAGCCAACAGTTTTTGTGAATGCTTTAACCAGTGCACTAAAAAACCCTGCAGAGAAAATTAAAAGCTGTTTTGTATTATATGCTATACCACTTCAAAAGAAATACAGTCCGCACTGAAGAGTATATTGATTTGGCACTTTATTGATGGCTGCACCATAAGATACTTAAAAGACTTGCGACAGAATATTTGTTTCCAGAATTTGAAGAACTGTAATAAAAAATAATCCTATTAGCAAGTTAATTATTTTCATTTAATTTTAGCTCATGAATACTCCCTCGTAAGAATTAAGAATTTTCATACTGCTCTCCAGGTACAGAGGAGAGAAATATAAAGAAGCAAGTAATTGAAAGAAAGAAAAAAGAAAGACTTGCATTTATATAGCGCTCTTCACAACCACTGGATGTCCCAAAGTGCTTTACAGCCAATGAAGTACTTTTAGAATTGTAGTCACTGTTGTAATGTAGGTGAGGGTGTGAGAGAGAGAAATAGAGTTGAGATAGAGAGCGAGCAATGGAATTATTGGTTACAACTATTCCCTCTGATGAGTGGGTCAATAACCAGAGGTGATAGATTTAAAAACATTGGCAAAAGATCTAGAGGGAAGATGGAGAGAAATGTTTTCACTCAGAGAGTTGACAGGATCTGGAACATTCTACCTGAAAAGGTGGTGAAAACTGATTCCATAAATAATTTTAAGAATGAGTTGGGCAGGTATTGAGTATGAGGAACTTGCAAAGTTACAGACAAAAAGCAGGGGTGTGGAACTAAGCACAACTACTCTTTCAAAGAGCTGGCACAGACATGACGGGCTAAATGGCCTCCTTCTGTGCTGTAAGTTTATATGATTAGTCTCATCAAAGGTTTCAGATAATGGTTGTAAACTGCAAGACCAAAACCATTATGATCCATCTGGTATGTTTTCTCTTAATAATTTAATCGACCGGATTTTGCTGTCTGTGGTGAAGCGATCTCAATGGCGTGAATTTCAGCTTTCCCGATGTTAGTTTGATTCTGACACCAACTCTAGGGGATCTCCAACATCCAGCAACATTGAAGAACTTTCACAGACAGCAAACCCGGAAGTGAAATATACTAATTATCCTTCACTTTTTAATAAAGATTGGGACATACACATGGGTTAAGGTAGAAGTTGCAATATCATAAACAAATTTAAAACATTTAGTTTTTATTATATTAAAAACAATAAGGACTTTTTATCCATCATGGAAAAATTTGACATTCCACAAATATAAAATTAATTTTTCAGGGCAAGAGAGGTTCTTCAGCAGTAATTATGACTTAGTATGCCATTAAAAACCCAGTTACAGCCAAGACTTATCTTTTTCAGGGGTGATGGGTGGGGTGGTGGGGGGCGGCGTGTAGAGTGCGTGAATTCTGTGGAGTTTTAATCCATGCCGTTCGTGTGACATCGCGGCAAAGTTCCCCGCCTGGAAGTGCACTTGATTGACAGGTGGACGGGGAACACTGGAGAAGAGGCTACAGCCCCACGTAGGTGCAAACCCCGAGCCCAGGGGGATTCTGTTCCCCGACCACAGGGAGGTCTGATCACTGAACTGACGGGTCCTATTACTAACCCAGCGAGGGTTTCCGAACCCTGACCCCAGGGGCGGACTGATCTCGGGGGTTGTCTGATCCTGGGGACGCGCAGTCAGAAGGATTGCTCCCTGAGGTTGTCCTCACTTTACTGCAGCTGCCGGGAGTCCCGAGGCCCAGGAACACCGGGCCGGCTGCAGTTAAACCTGCACAGCAGGTTAAATCCGAGGCTTCCAGGCTCATTTATAATATCTAAAGTGCCAAACCGCCTCCTGGGAATGTCCAGTAAATCCGGAAGTGGGCGGGTTGGAGTCGAGATTTGCATGTTTAACGTATTAACCTCCCCGCCCACCCCAACCCATCTGTTTTTCGGGGTTAAAACTTCCCCCATATGCACCATAAGTTTAATCCACAGCTGGTTCGTTAACAGGAGATATTTGGGCAGCTTTTCCTCTATGGTGCCTGCAGAGTGCCTGGCAGGAAGAAGCATCCTGGGGGGACTCTAGATGTTGGCCTGCCCACAGGCTCAGTTGTGTGCCTAAAAACATGAGTATAGCTGTGGCCCTGAGAGTCCTGCTGCTGATGAGATGAGAGTACTGTCTGAGTACAGCAGCCAGATGGCCCCACCAAGTTTTCCAATTGTCCTGTGGGTGGGCACCCCCTCCCACTGCAGCCCTGTACACCTTCCAGAATGGAGGGGTCCCCAGGCAAACCCAACCCTCTTAAACTCAATTAAATGATTCCTCGTGATTCAGGCTCGAGCGTATAGTCCAAAGTAAGTTTATTACTCAGACACCAATAGCATAATAACTATTATAGTTATACAATAGACTCAGACAACCTGGTTTCTGCAGACCCAAGGTGATCAATCTTGGCCTCCACATGTTGGACTTTCGACCATCCCATGAGCTCTCCCTACAAAAAGGCTGCTACCTGTACTTTGTCACCCGTTCTAAAACCTTCCACCCATCATTAAATACCCTCCCCCTTAATGTGAGTCCTATTGAAGCAAACCTTACCAAACCTCCAGACCTGACATAATAGACCTCTTCAACTGTTTTAACTGTTAATCAGATTAACCTGAAATCCTGCCTTAACATTACAAAAGGAACAGGATGACCCAGACAATCCTAGACAGTTAATGTGATACTGCTTGGAGGATTCCATTGTTCTGGCCAATTCCTGAAACTAGCACCTTATAAGGAATGTAGCCAACCTGTCTGCTATTCTGCCACTCCCATTGTCCTGACTAATCTCCAACATTAGCACATCCTAATGGCCTCGAGATAATGATTGATCTTACATAAAGCAAGTTATTGGGGTAGGAATACCATATCCCACCTCATTAAAATACCATCACAAGGCCACACCTACTCCAGTTGTGTGTCCATTTACATGGCTTAGGGCAGCAGGGTGGGGGTGGAGAGCTGACATTAGGTCTCTGTCTCATTTTTTTCTCTTCACTGTGCCTTTGAAACACCAATTCCACAGATAGTGTGAAGAGGAATTCAAGCTCATGTTCTTTCCATTCACATCCTGATTGTTTTCTCAGTAATGAGCCCATCCAATACAACAACTTGCATTTATATAATGCCTTTAACATAGTAAAACATCTCTAGGCACATCACAGGAACTTTATCAAACAAAAAATTGGCACCTAGCCACTTAAGGAGTTATTCGGACAGATAACCAAAAGCTTGGTCAAAGAAGTCGTTTTTAAGAAGCGTCTTAAAGGAGGAGACATCATTGGTGGTATTTCTCCAGCGACTTGGAGGACAGACGCACCAACATTAGCGTCCTCGACCAGGCCAACATCCCCAGCATTGAAGCACTGACCACACTCAATCAGCTCCGCTGGGCAGGCCACATGGTCCCAAAGCAAGCGCTCTACTCAGAACTCCTTCACGGCAAACAAGCCAAAGGTGGGCAGAGGAAAAGTTACATGGACACCCTCAAAGCCGCCCTGATAAAGTGCAACCCCCCACCGACACCTGAGAGTCCCTGACCAAAGACTGCCCGAAGTGGAGGAAGTGCATCCGGGAGGGCGCTGAGCACCTCGAGTCTCATCTCCAAGACCATGCAGAAATCAAGTGCAGACAGCGGAAAGAGCATGCGGCAAATCTGTCTCACCCTCCCTTACCCTCAACGACTATCTGTCCCACCTGTGACAGGGACTGTGGCTCTCGTATTGGACTGTTCAGCCACCGAAGGACTCATTTTAAGAGTGGAAGCAAGTCTTCCTTGATTCCGAGGAACTGCCTATGATGATGAAAGGAGGAGAGAGAGGTAGAGAGGCATAATGGTTTAGGGAGGGAATTCCAGAGTTTAGGGTCCAGACAGCTGAAGGCACAACTGCCAATAATGAGGCAATTAAAATAAAATAAAGAGGTCACAAATTGGAGGAGCCCAGAGATCTCGGCTGGTTGTCGGCTGGAGGAGATTACAGAGATGGGAGGGATGAGGCCATGCAGGGATTTGAAAACAAGGATGAGAATTTTAAAACAGCCACAGTGGACTGTCACATCTCAGCCTCCTTCCAGCCCCAAAAATAACATTACAAAAGTGACCCACAAGCGAAGCTGGTAAAGCCTTATACTGAGTGCCCTTATAAGTATTGTCACTGGCTTTTAATTTCGCCTAATAAAATGTGTTAAATCCTTTAAATATTTTAATGTTAGGGCAAGGATGTGAAGAAATTTATCTTGGTTGCACACTATGAAGAATTAATAGCTAATTGCATGATTTAGCCGACTTGTGTGTTACAATGCAATAAAGAAGTTGTTATTAAAGATCGGGCAGAAACAAAGTAGCTCGATGAGATTATTTCTGACAAAAACCAGCAGCGACAGTAGCTGTTTCAAAAGTGCAGATTAACTTATTACAGATTTAAAAAGTCATCTTTTAATATAGATTGGACACAAGAGATTTCATGACAAAAATAAACCAAAAGTGTCTGTTGCTAAGGCTGCAGGACACACAATGTGAAAAGCCATAAAAAATGTTGTTGTTCAATCATTGCAGCCCGATACAATAGTTAGGGGCATACTCAGGTCTAGCCAGCAAACAAAGCACAGGAGCATGTCCCTGAACATAAAGGGATGAAAATTGCGTCCTTGCCGGGTGCATGCGCAGATCGTACGCAACCGAAGAGGCTTCACAAATGCCGGTTCTCGGCGCGCGATGTGCATGCACCGATAACCAGCTTTTGCGATGACAGGTCACACGTATTCCTGCAGGAAGGACATCTGCAGGGCAGAGATTACCCAGCAAATGTCCTTCAAACTCTTACGCCTGGTAAAAGCAGGCGTATAGCCTACTTTTACCAGTGTAGGAGTTTTAAAACATAGGAAAATTTAATGTAATCAATATTTTTTATATTAAAAACCCTGTCCATTAAGGTAAGCTTATTTCTAATCCTATTGAAACACATTAAAAAAAATCATTATTTTCTAATACAATTAATTACATTAAATTTCAATTAATTTTAAACATGTGAGGTGTTTTTTTTTAATTTATTGTGATGTGTTTTTTGTTTTTTGGGGTTATTCTCATTGCTAGTAATGGGAGCTCATACAAACCGAGTTCCCATTATTATCAATGAGAATACTAGATCTCCATTGGTGGTCTATCTGGAAGACATGTTCCCATATGCTGCACAGCAACTGAAGGACTCCGCCCAAATTCTACTTTCCACCGGGATGTATTTTCTTTAAAAGAAATTCGGTCGAAGGGGTTCGGCCGAAAGAAGCCTCCAACTGCAATTTTCCACACATTAAAATAAGAAATAGGAGCCATATGACCCCTCTAGTTTGCACCGCCATTCAATGAGATCATGGCTGATCTACCTTAACTACACTTGCCTTGACTTTCCCCATATCCCTTGATTCCCTTAATATCCAAAAATCTATCGATCTCGGTCTTGAATATACTCAAAACTGAACTTCCACAGCTGTCTGGGGTAGTGAATTCCAAAGATTCACCAGCCTCTGAGTGAAGACATTTCTTCCCATCTCAGTCCTAAATGGGCGACCCTTATTCTGAGACTGTGACCCCTTATTCTCGACTCCACAGCCAGGGGAAACATGAACTGTAGCAATCTTATCAGGGGAAAAATAGCAACCATGGGGATGCAGACTTCTAATACAGGTTACAAGGACAGTGTCACAACATTGGACAAGGGCTTGCATTCCAGGTTGGGTTGCCAACCCTCCAGGATGGTCCTAGAGTCTCGAGGAATTAAAGATGAATCTCTTTACTGCTGCAAACAACAAGGGAAAAAAATCATTGGAGCCTTAAAAAAAATTATGTTTCTTTATCGTTCTCTTTGAACAGTTTTGTTTTTACTTATGAAATAGTGGAGATGGGAGGGAGAAAGGCTGTTTAACAGTCAAGAATAGAGCAATTGGCTACTGAAGAGTCTGTTTGCTTTCCAATTGGTGTGTGCAGACGGTGTTGGGTGGCCAATGGCAGGAGCATGGGGGGAGGAGCGTTTGTTGGTAGGAGGTCAGTGATGAAACTTCCTGGAATACGTTCAACCAAGAGATGGCAACCCCAGTTTCAGGCAAAGGAGAGTTCCCAGTAAGAGTCTTTTGTGTGACCAAGGAAGCTTTCCTGGATGTTCGGCAGCACTTCTGTTGCAGCAGGAGCTTTTGCAATTTTTTTTTAGTACAAATCGTTCGACTCAGCACAGACCAGGAACTAATTTTGGCACCTCCCTGAGATGCATGATTCAGTACCATCCAGTAATCTATTTGCTTCATGGGTCCTTGCTTAAACATTCATAGCAACACATTGCTATTAAGAACTAGTTGGTTTATTAACACAGGTTTAACAATCACACTACACATTACCAGTTCATCCACCAGGCTCACAACTGCATACCACATTGTGGATGACCTAGACTCAACTGACTGGGGTTTTATTGAGTCTTGTGAACATCACGTGACTAGCTAAGCCACTCACAATGCAACAGCTCTACAACTATTTTAAAGTTGAAACATTAATACAAGTGCCCGCTGATTAAAATGGGGGGGGGCACTAAAACCAACACAAGTAAACAAATTAAACTTTGGACAGTAACTTAAAACAAATTAAAATTTGGTTGCTGGGAGTGATGATGCACTCCAGTCCCTCCGGCGCTCACCTCTCGCAGAAGGCCGCGAGCATACCGGTGGACACCGTGTGCTCCATCACCCTGGCTCGGATGTAACCGCAACAGCTCTACAACAATATTTGTTGTATCTGTAAACAAGTGCCCCCTGGTTAAAGGGGGAGTCACACTCCAAAAACTTTCAATCAAGCGCCCCCTTGTTCTTTGTTTTTTTTTGAGGGCACCAAAAACACAAATTATACAAGTGCCCCCTGGCGAAAAGGGGGGGGGCACTAAAACCGACAAAATGAAACAAATTAAACTTTAGACACGTGGTTCAAATTAAAATTTGGTTGCCGGGGGTGATGATGCACTACAATCCCTCCAGCGCCCACCTCTCGCGGAAGGCCGCGAGCGTATAGGTGGACACCGCGTGCTCCATCTCCAGGGACAACCTGGCTTGGATGTAACTGCAACAGCTCTACAACTATTTTGTTGTAAACTGATAAATCAAGTGCTCCGTGATTAAAGAAGGGGGGGCACACTCCAAAAACTTTTCAAGTGCCCCCTTGTTTTTTTTTGTGGGGTACAAAGAACGCAAATTATACAAGTACCCACTGGCTAAAGCTGTGGGTGTGGTGGGGGGGGGGGGTACTAAAACCAACACAATAAACAAATTAAATTTTGCACATTAAATCAACTCAGAATTTGGTTGCCAGGGTGATGATGCACTCCAGTCCCTTCCGCGCCCACAACTCGCGGAAGGCCACGAGTGTACCGGTGGACGCCGCGTGCTCCATCTCCAGGGACACCCTGGCCCGGATGTAACTGCAACAGCTCTACAAACCTGTGAGCATACTCACAGGCGCATATATTACACATCTAACAGCCTGATATCTATCAAATAAGCCTCTGTGGGAGCAGAACTTATTTTACTGAGCATGCATTTTCTTGTTTGATTCTTTTTGTGTGAACTTTGTACCGAGGAATGGGACACCCACCATAAACATTGAGAAGTCCTGGACCAAGCACTACCGAGTTAGACGTAGAATTAAAGCGATCATTTTACTGTATCGCAACAATGTGCCACAGCCCCAACCTCAGCTGAGTGTTCCCTTTTGCACCAGTTCACCAATTTCCAATTGTCATACTAGACATTTTGTGGCCTTTCTGTGAGATTGACAATCAGAGACAGAATTAAGAACAGTCTATTCGACGCTGAACTGAAATAACCGGAATTTACATCCTGTTGACCTGTATCACCAGCAGACAGAGCCAATTCTTATTTTCCTATCAGTCTAGGTTCTTTCTTTCAAAAGCCCACATTATGATAAGAAATAATTTAGTAGTACGTGTAGTATCGATCACAATTGGTGATGAAATAGCATCACGTTAATGATTGCACCATTGGACATTGCATTGCATGTAAGCATGGGGAAGTATGTTATTTTAATTTGAAGGCAATCTACTCTAATTATTCTTAGAACATAAGAACATAAAAATTAGGAGCAGGTGTAGGCCATTCGGCCCCTCGAGTCTGCTCCGCCATTCAATAACATCATAGCTGATCGACCTCAACTCCACTTTCCCGCATTATCCCCATATCCTTTAATTCCTCTTGAGTCAAAAATTCTATCGATCTCTGTCTTGAATATACTCAACGACTGAGCATCCACAGCCCTCTGGGGTAGAGAATTCCAAAGATTCACCACCCTCTGAGTGAAGTCATTTCTCCTCATCTTAGTCCTAAATGGCCAACCCCTTATTCTGAGATTGTCACCGCTGGGTCTAGACTCCCCAGCTAGGGGAAACATCCTCCCTGCATCTACCCTGTCAAGCCCTGCAAGAATTTTGTACATTTCAATGAGATCACTGCTCATTCTTCAAAATTCGAGAGAATATAGGTCTGGTGTACTCAATCTCTCCTCAGAGGACAATCCCCCGATCCCAGGAATCAATCTGGTGAATCTTTGTTGCACTCCCTCTATGGCAAGGAGACCAAAACTGTACACAATACTCACGGTGCGGTCTCACCAGGGCCCTATATAATTGCAGTAAGACATCTTTATTCTAATATTCAAATCCTCTTGTAATAAAGGCCAATATTCTTCTCCGATTTCCCCCCATGTTGACAAAGTTGCAGGTGACTTGTTATTGGATCCAGGAACATATGAACAAGAGTAGAATGTTCAGCCACTTGAGCCCATTCCGCCATTCAATTAGATCGTGGTTGATCCGAATCTTACCTCCATCTACCCGACGTGGTGCCGCAACCCTCAATACCATTGCTCATTACCCTTTGTGTAAAGAACTGCTTCCTGACATCACTCTTGAATGGCCTCGCGCTATTTTTAAGGTTATACTCCCTTGCTCTAGACTCCCCCACTCTCCAAATGCAGCAACAATCTCCGAATCAACCGTTAAGAACTACTTGAGAGTAGCTGAGGACAGGCTCACCTTCCGTGATGTCTCCCTCCCTCTCTGTTGGAAAGTGCCTCACCTTTGTCAGTAACCTTGAAGCCCAAAGCCTCATTGTTGAGGTTGAGAGTTCAGCTGAACGCAGGATTGAACCTGCAGCCACCATTTCATTATGTGGTACCCTGGAGCCACTGTACTGTCACTAAATAAAGCAAAGCATTTTAGCTTAAGCAAGATAGCTCTTCAAAAGAGGTTTTGTTTCTGCACAAATTTAATTTATTATGTTTTATTGGAAGAGATATCCTCCTGGTATTTCTGTTGCACAGGTATTGAATAGAGATTCTCAAAATTTGATATTTAAGTCAAATAGGATGTTTAGAATACAAATGGATGGCTCAGCAGCTCTCAGACTTTGTGTGAAGTGGAATGACTGGCAGATTCGCAAAGCAGTCTTCATTTAAAAATAACAAACCCTTTGGTATGGTTCCATGAGTCAATTTTTCACCACATTATTCGGTCTAATTGTTATGGGCACTTCATATTCATCAAAACCCAGAAGTAGGGCATCACTGAATAAATGAGTTCTCCATGTACTTGATGCAACAGAGTACAGTTGTGCCTCTCTATAATGCTGCTTGAGAACCATACAGCAGGATCAGCGAAGGAGGCGCTTTGCATACTTGTTCCAGAGGTTGGCAGCTACAAGCTGTGTCACACCTGGGACTTTGAGGTCGTAAAGAGACTCAAAGCAAGAATTTTTCAGATGCTGACAGACCAGCATTTTCTGGTTGCATTTCTGATTTTTAGTATCAGCAATATTTCCTTTTTATCTCCATGGTAGCTGTAGTGCGGTGTTGATAAATAATTAATACAAACTACTAAATGTTTCATACCATATATACTTGCACATAAGGTGGTCCTCATATATAGCAATCCACCAACACCACATTGGTGTGATTTGAGTTCTTTTTTACAGATTTACCTTCAAACAGCAGAAGATTCAAATTCACCATCCACTGGGGAACTACCCTTATAAGTTAACCCAGGACAGAATATTTGATTTACTAGGGTGCAAAGAATGGTACAATATATATATAGAACAAACAAAATTACATTGATATAGCCTAGAATATGTGCTCAAGTCTCTGGAGGGGGGCTTTGAACCCACGATCTTCTGACTCAGAGGTGAGACTGGTACCATGCAGCCAAGCCTGACACCTTTTCAGACCATACTTGTAATGCTACGGCAAAGTAGAGCCCTATGTTAAAGTTACAAATAGACATACACTTTTACATTTATGGGCCATTTCAATAACAGCAACTTGCATTTATATAGCACCTTTAACATAGTAAAATGTCCCAAGGAGCTTCACAGGAGTGTGATCAAACAAAATTTGGCACCGAGCCACATAAGGAGATATTAGGGAAGGCTTGGTCAAAGAAGTAGGTTTTAAGGAGCATCTGAAAGGAGCAAACAGGGGTAGAGAGGCGGAGAAGTTTAGGGAGGGAATTGCAGGCTTACTCTAGATGTATTAGGCTGAGCTCCCTCCATTCTTGAGTCACTTCACTGGCCCCGATATATAGGAAGGTTTTTGATAGTGTACAAAGGATATGAGCTGCAAACCTTTATGTAAATTGCTCTGGAGACTAGATCTATCCTGTGTGACCACAGAACCTCACCCACATCTTCAGAAAACCAAAGCATTATAGAGTTAATTTCAGTCTTTGTTGAATAATAGATAAACATGCAAATATCTACCAGTAATATAATATATGGCCCCAAATTTTCCCAGCCACTTAGAGCGACGTAGTTAGATGTGGAGCGCCAACTTCCTGAGAGGAAAAAAAGTGCCAAAAATTTATCTTTGAATTTGGCCGCTCCCTCACCATCCGGATCCATCGGCGTGGCGCTGCACAGTCTGGGGGGAGGGGGGGCGGAGCTTCGGCCGCACTTGCTCAGCGTGGCCAGCAGGGGGTCGGGGCTTGGGCCCAGCGTTTTGTGTCATGCCGGCAGGGGCTTGCATGACCGTTTGAGCGTACGTGCATGCGCAATGGGCGTTTCAGCGTGCATGCATGCGCAGTGCAACAGGAAGCTTGGCAATCGGCCAATTAAAGGGAGAGCGTCCTCAGAATCATTGGTTATGGAGCATATATAAAGGTGAGGTTTAAATATTGACTTTTGTGTGGCTGAGAGAGTGGAAAGGAGTGCTGGTGTGAGAGAGGTGTAAGTGTGATCTTTGAACATTACCTGCGTTTGAGTCCAATAGACGAATGGCGCAAGAGTGTGCAAGACGAACCAAGAATTTCCTCCATGAGGAAGTGGAGAAATTAGTGACGTTTATTGAGGAGAAATGGCTGGAGCTGGATATCTGCAAGAGTGGTCCATCAAATGTTTCACCCAAGGAAATGAGAAAAAGATGGAACCTCACTGCAGAAGAATTCTTCGCTGGGGTCAACACTGCAAGATCTGGAAGCCAGTGCAAGAAGAAATAGCAGGATGTTGGTCAAGTAGTGAGTGTAAGTAACATCTTCATCTTTAAATTGAATTGCAGTGGAAAATGTGAGCATCTGTATGTGTCACACTCATCAGAAGCACACCATGTCTGACAATTAATATTTTCATCTTTGCAGAAGAAATTGGCACAGAACAAGAGGGAGAGAACTGGAACAGGAGGAGGTCCGCCAAATCTGCACCAACTGTCACCCCTGAAACAGAGGGTTGCTGCCTTGCTGACTCGCACCGGCAGAAAAAGAATCAGCTCTGCACAAACTGGACCCACACGCAAGGGTGAGGGTGAGTCATTAAAATGCATAGTCGCCCTTCAAATCAACCTGCTGACTGGCCTGCTACGTGTGAGACTACTCATGCAACCCATCCTGCCCCCTCCTGTGCTGCTAACCATTTGACTGTTCTGTTGTCTTTTGCAGAAGAAGACGACACTCCTCAAGCTCCTGAGGATCCAGATGCGTGCGCTCCAGACCAAGGCAGGTGGGGGGAGGAGGGGTCCATGGAAATGTGTACTCAAGAGAATGCTGACCGCGATATAGATCAGGACATATCACAGGGCATCACACAGCCAGAACCCTCCATGAGCTCGTCGGCAACATTCCATGGGTTCACGCCTTCCGAGGTCGCGGGTCCTAGTGGCGGTCGGGAAATGCATCTTGGGACACCCAATCCCCCGCCGTCCCAGCTTGTGTCTCGCACTGGAGGGGTGCCACTAGCCAGACCCATGGCGAGGGGAAGGAGAAGCCGACCAGTCTCTTCTGAGAGGAAGCTCTCAGCAGAGGTTAATCAGGTTGTTTCATTGGGTGAGGAGACCAATGCCCTCACAAGATCACTCGTGGCAGCCGTCAGTGGGGTGTGTGATGAGGTCACGACACTGTCGAATGAAATCTCTGCACTAAGACAGGAATTGAGGGTGGGCATTTCAGATGGTGTGCAGATGATGGCAGATGCCATGAGGGAGCTGGCTTCTGCAGTGAGCGCACAAAGGCCGGAGACCCATTTCACTCCACGCACCAGCCACCAGTCAGACCCAAGCTGGGCCCCCAACCCCCCTACACCACCATCACCGACCCTATAAGGAAGTGCACTTTCCCTGAGATGTAGGTGAGGGATGGGTGCAGACTTTCTTTCCTGTTGCTGTTGTTGTTGTTGTTCGTGTCATTGAAGTGCACTGTAAAATTTCCAATTAAAGATATTTTGCGTCAAACTGAATCATCCTCCATTAGGACCACGCAACATTTAGGGTCAACTGTAAAAAGTAAAAATCCCTCACCCCTATGCGTGCCTGCCGCCCCTAGCCCTGGTGGCATGGCTAGCCGGTGCGTTCTGCAGTCGACAAGGTAGGACTGCTCTATTTTCAGTAGATGATTTATCTTTCATTTATCTGTGATGATTTTGTGCAGCTGTTGTGCTGAAGATGTTGTAATGTTGTGCTGATGTTGTGAAGGTCTTTAATGCTTTAGAATCCTCTAACTCACCTCCCCCCCCGCCCCACCCATCCCTATCTCTGGCTACCTGCGCTGATTTCTTAAATGTAGGTAAGGTTTTTCTGTGCCTACAAAAGTGGCCACATACACTGGCCTAAGTTAGTTTGGAGTAACATTCAGCTGGCCAAATTTGCTTCTATGGCCAGAAGAGGCGTAAGTGGCTTGTCATGCCCCCTCTTGGAGAGAACAAACTAAATTAGAAAAAAACCTAACTAACCAACTTACACTGGAGCAAGTTAAATGGGGACATTTTCGATTTTTAAGTTACTCCAAAAAAGCTACTTACTCCAAAAAAAAACAGGGCAACTCTTGGGGAAATTTGGGCCTATATATTTGCAGGAAATATTATACCAACCAGCTCCTTGAATAAAAATAATAAATGGTCGCAACCAATATGCTGAACTATTATTTTGCAGTTAACCTCTGTACATGCAATATTATTTCCTTCCTGTAGTTTTTCCAACTGTGGTGCAAAAATGGCCTTGGCTATCTTTCGGAAAGTTCCAACCCAACTCAGCTGCAATTGTTAAAAATAAATCAGGTCATGACATATCCCCAAAAAACAATTGCTGTTTTTCCTGGGTTTGAATGACTGTAAACTACATTCAAAGAACTGCCAATCATACACATATCTGAGCAAATCATGTAGGTAAATGTGGCTTGGCTTGTCCCTCAAGCTTTGGAGACAGCTCACAAACACTTGCAGCATTTGTATTGAGTAAGGCTCGAGACATCATTTGGACTGTAGCTGGATATTAAACTCTGTGGGGAGGAGCTTATTCCATAAGCAATGCAATAATTGTGGGGGACTTTAATCTTCATATGGATTGGAAAAATCAAATTGGCAAAGGTTGTCTGGAGGATGAGTTCCAGGAATGCATTCGGGACATTTCCTAAAACAATACGTCATGGAATCTAACAGAGAACAGGCTATTTTAGATCAGAAGCAAAATACTACGGATGCTGGAAATCTGAAGTAAAAACAGAAAATGCTGGAAATACTCAGTAGGTCAGGCAGTATTGTTGGAGAGAGAAACAGAGTTAACATTTCAAGTCAATGACCAAGTGACATTTACCCAGAGAATGGTTAGAATGTGGAACTCTCTACCACAAGGAGTAGTCGAGCCGAATAGCATAGATGCATTTAAGAGGAACCTAGATAAGCACAAGAAAGAGAAAAGAATCGAAGGATATGCTGATAGGATGAGATGAAGAAGGATGGATAAAGGCTTGTGTGGAGCGTAAACACTGGTACAGACCAGTTGGTCCGAATGGCTTATTTCTGTGCTATAAATTCCATGTAATTTGCTGTAATTAGCTCAGACCTAGGGGAAGTGGTTTGGGATCACCATGAGGTTAGAATGGCAGGCAGAAGACTTGCCACACGACACTTCTGACAGGTAACCCAAGTGTGAGGAAAATGCATCCCCTTATGTTTGGTGATGATTTAAAGAAACTGTTTATAAGAACATAAGAAATAGGAGCTGGTGTAGGCCATTCGGCCCCTTGAGCCTGCTCTGCCTTTCAACAAGATCTTCTACCTCAACTCCACTTTCCTGCACTATCGCCATAATCCCTTAATTCCCTTAGTTCCCAAAAATATATTGACCTCTGTCTTGAGTATACTCAACAGCTAAGCATCTATAGTTCTTTGAGGTAGAGAATTCTAAAGATTCACAACCCTTTGAGTGAAGAAATTTCTCCTCATCTCAGTCCTAAATGGCCACCCCCTTATTCTAAGACTGTGACCCTGTTCTAGATTCCCCAGCCAGGGAAAAAAAATTCTCAGCATTAACCCTGTCAAGCCCTTAAGAATTTTTTATGTTTCAATTAAATCACCTTTCATTCTTCTAAATTCTAGGGAATGCAGACTTAGTATACTCAATCTCTCCTCATAGGGCAATCTCCTCATCCCAGGAACCAGTCTAGTGAATCTTTGCTGCACTCCCTCTAAAGCAAGTATGTCTTTCCTTAGGAAAGGAGACCAGAACCGTACACAGTACTCCAGGTGTGGCCTCACCAATTCCCTGTATAATTGTAGTAAGACTTCCTTCCTCTTATACTCTAATCCCTTTGTAACAAAAGCTAACATACCATTTGCTCGACTATGAATTTGTCCGAGCCGGGGATCGCAAGGATGTGCGCATTACCCGCGTCATGACAGGAGCTGACGACTGCTGGACGGACCACCGCATAATCCGATCCATCATTGATATCAAAATAGCCCCAAAGTGGAGGGGGCAGCAGAAGCAATGCTGCAAAAAAGTCAATGCCGGGGCTTTTAAAGACCCAGCTAAGAGAGCCTTATACAGTCAGCGCCTCACAGCTAACCTGGCGTGCCTTGATGACCCCAAGACGCAGAATGCCCACAGCGCTTGGTCTGCCCTCCAGGCCTCCATAACCAGTGCTTGCGAAGAGACGCTCGGTTACTCAACCAGGAAACACCAGACTGGTTTGATGAGAATGACCAGGAGATCCAAGAGTTAATAGATCGCAAGCGCAGGGCATTTCTGAGCCTTAAACAACAACCTAACTCGGGAGCAGCAAGGCAGCATTACAGACGGCTTAAGGCTGAGGTCCAACAAAAAACCCGGGACCCAAAGAACAGATGTTGGATTGAGAAAGCATAAGAGATACAACAGCTGGCCGACAGCCATGATGTGCGAGGATTCTTCATCGCAGTCAAGGCCATCTACAGTCCAAACACCCAAGGCCCCACCCCACTGCTGACCAAGAACGGGGAAACACTCATCAAGGACACCGAGGCAGTCAGGGCCCGTTGAAAGGAGCATTTCGAAGATCTCCTCAATCGAGACTCTGCCTTTGACTCGAGTGTTCTTGACTCCATCCTGCAGCATGCCACCCGCCACCACCTCAGTAAAACCCCAGCACTGCATGTGGTAGAAAAAGCCATAAGACAGCTTAAGAACAACAAGGCTACGGGAGCGGATGGAATCCCCGCTGAGGCACTTAAGTATGGCAGAGAGGCACTGTTGGCGCAAATACATGACCTCATCTCTCTCATCTGGAGGGAGGAGAGCATGCCGGGAGATCTGACAGATGCAGTGATCGTGACCATCTTTAAAAAAGGGGACAAGTCCGACTGCGGCAACTACGGAGGACTCTCGCTACTATCAGCCACTGGGAAGGTCATCGTTAGAGTCATAAGAACATAAGAACATAAGAAATAGGAACAGGAGTAGGCCTTGCGGCGCCTCGACCCTGCTCCGCCATTCAATAAGATCATGGCTGACCTGATCATGGACTCAGGTCCACTTCCCTGCCCGCTCCTCATAATCCCTTATCCCTTATCATTTAAGAAACTGTCTATTTCTGTCTTAAATTTATTCAATGTCCCAGCTTCCACAGCTCTCTGAGGCAGTGAATTCCACAGATTTACAACCCTCTGAGAGAAGAAATTTCTCCACATCTCAATTTTAAATGGGCAGACCCTTATTCTAAGATTATGCCCTCTAGTTCTAGTTTCCCCCATCAACAGAAACATCCTCTCTGCATCCACCTTCTCAAGCCCCCTCATAATCTTATACGTTTCGATAAGATCACCTCTCATTCTTCTGAATTCCAGTGAGTAGAGGCCCAACCTACTCAACCTTTCCTCATAAGTAACCCCCTCATCTCTAGAATCAACCTAGTGAACCTTCTCTGAACTGTCTCCAAAGCAAGTACATCCTTTTGTAAATATGGAAACCAAAATTGCACGCAGTATTCCAGATGTGGCCTCACCAATACCCTGTACAGCTGTAGCAAGACTTCCCTGCTTTTATACTCCATCCCCTTTGCAATAAAGGCCAAGATTCCATTGGCCTTCCTGATCATTTGCTTAACCTGCATACTATCCTTTTGTGTTTCATGCACAAGTACCCCCAGGTCCCACTATACTGCAGCACTTGCAATCTTTCTCCATTTAAATAATAACTTGCTGTTTGATTTTTTTTTGCCAAAGTGCACGACCTCGCACTTTCCAACATTATATTCCATCTGCCAAATTTTTGCCCACTCATTTAGCCTGTCTATGTCCTTTTGCAGATTTTTTGTATCCTCCTCACACATTGCTTTTCCTTCCATCTTTGTATCATCAGCAAACTTGGCTACATTACACTCAGTCCCTTCTTCCAAGTCGTTAATATAGATTGTAAATAGTTGGGGTCCCAGCACTGATCCCTGTGGCACCCAACTAGTTAATATTTGCCAACCAGAGAATGAACCATTTATCCCGACTCTCTGTTTTCTGTTTGTTAGCCAATCCTCTATCCATGCTAAAATATTCCCCTCAACCCAATTATCTGGTGCAGTAACCTTTTATGTGGCACCTTGTCAAATGCCTTCTGGAAGTCCAAATATACCACCTTGATCCACCCTGTCCATTACATCCTCAAAGAATTCCAGCAAATTTGTCAAACATGACTTCCCCTTCATAAATCTACGCTGACTCTGCCTGACCGAATTTTGCTTTTCCAAATGTCCTGCTACTGCTTCTTTAATAATGGACTCCAACATTTTCCCAACCACACTGGTCTATAGTTTCCTGCTTTTTGTCTGCCTCCTTTTTTAAATAGGGGCATCATATTTGCAGTTTTCCAATCTGCTGGGACCTCCCCAGAATCCAGGGAATTTTGGTAAATTACAACCAATGCATCCACAATCCTTGCCGTTACTTCTCTTAAGACCCTAGGATGCAAGCCATCAGGTCCAGGGGATTTATCTGCCTTTTGTCCCATTATCTTACTGAGTACCACCTCCTTAGTGATTGTGATTGTGTTAAGTTCCTCCCCTCCTATAACCCCTTGACTATCCACTGTTGGAATATTGTTAGTGTCCTCTACGGTAAAGACTGTTACAAAATATTTGTTCAGAATTTCTGCCATCTCCATGTTCGCCATTACTAATTCCCCGGTCTCGTCCTCTAAGGGACCAACATTTACTTTAGCCATTCTTTTCCTTTTTATATACCTGTAGAAACTCTTGCTATCTGTTTTTATATTTTGTGCTAGTTTACTTTCATAGTCTATCTTCCCTTTTCTAATCATGTTTATAGTCATTCTTTGCTGGCTTTTAAAGGCTTCCCAGTCTTCTGTCCTCCCATTAGTTTTGGCCACTTTGTATGCCCTTGTTTTTAATGGGATATCGTCCTTTATTTCTTTAGTTAGCCACGGATGGCTATCTTTTCTCTTACACCCTTTCCTCCTCACTGGAATATATTTTTCTTGAGAGTTGTGAAATATCTCTTTCAATGTACACCACTGTTCATCAACCGTTGCACACTAAAATCTGTTTTCCCAGTCCACTTTAGCCAACTCTGCCCTCATACCTTCATAGTCTCCTTTATTTGAGCTTAGTACGCTGGTTAGAGATCCAACTTTCTCAACCTCCATCTGAATTTGAAATTCTATCATGCTATGATCACTCATTCTGAGGGGATCCTTTACTGTTCAGAGTTTCTGTTATCTCCAAGGGGACCCTGTGCTGAGGAGCTCCTCCCGGAGTCACAGTGCAGATTTTGTCCCCTACGGGACACAACGGACATGATTTTTACAGCTGCAGGAAAAATGCAGGGAACAGCACCAGCTCTGAAACACGGCCTTCTTCGACCTTACAAAGGTCTTTGACACTGTCAACCGCAAGGGCCTATGGAGCATCCTCCTCCATTTCGGATGCTCCCAAAAGTTCGGCACCATCCTCCACCTGCTCCACGACGACATGCAGGCAGTGATCCTTACCAATGATTCCATCACAGACCCAATCCACGTCCAGACCGGCGTCAAACAGGGCTGTGTCATCGCCCCAACCCTCTTCTCAATCTTCCTCGCTGCCATGCTCCACCTCACAGTCAACAAGCTTCCCACTGGAGTGGATCTAAACTACAGACCAATGGGAACCTGTTCAACCTTCATCGTCTCCAGGCCAGATCCAAGATCACCCCAATGTCTGTTGTCAAGCTACATTGCACGGATGACACCTGCATCTGCGCACATTCAGAGGCTGAACTCCAAGTCATAGTCAACGTATTTACTGAGGCGTACGAAAGCATGGGCCTTACGCTAAACATCCGTAAGACAAAGGACCTCCACCAGCCTGTCCTCACCGCACAGCACTGCCCCCCAGTCATCAAGATCCACGGCATGGCCCTGGACAACATGGACCATTTCCCATACCTCAGGAACCTCTTATCAACAAGAGCAGACACTGACGACGAGAATCAACACCGCCTCCAGTGCGCCAGCACAGCCTTCAGCTGCCTGAGGAAAAGAGTGTTTGAAGACCAGGCCCTCAAATTCACAACCAAGCTCATGGTCTACAGGTTTGTAGTAATACCTGCCCTCCTGTATGGCTCAGAGACATGGACCATGTACAATGGACACCTCAAGTCGCTGGAGAAATACCACCAACCATATCTCCGCAAGATCCTACAAATCTCCTGGGAGGACAGATGCACCAAGGTTAGCGTCCTCGACCAAGCCAACATCCCCAGCATTGAAGCACTGACCACACTTGATCAGCTCCGCTGGGCAGGCCACATCATTCGCATGCCAGATACGAGGCTCCCAAAGCAAGCGCTCTACTCGGAACTCCTTCACGGCAAGCGAGCCAAAGGTGGGCAGAGGAAACATTACTAGGACACCCTCAAAGCCTCCCTGATAAAGTGTAACATCCTCACTGATACCTGGGAGACCCTGGCCAACGACCGCCCGAAGTGGAGGAAGTGCATCCGGGAGGACGCTGAACACCTCGAGTCTCATCGCTGAGAGCTTGCAGAAATCAAGCGTAGGCAGCAGAAAGAGTGTGCGGCAAACCAGTCCCAGCCACCCCTTCCCTCAATGACTATCTGTCCCACCTGTGACAGGGACTGTGGTTCTTGTATTGGACTGTTCAGCCACCTAAGGACTTATTTTTTGAGTGGAAGCAAATCTTCCTCGATTCCGAGGGACTGCCTATGATGATGATGATTCTAATCCCTTTGTAACAAAAGCTAACATCGCATTTGTTTTCCTAATTGCTTGATGTACCTGTATGTTAACCTTCTGTGGTTCATGTACAAGGACACCCAGATCCCTCTGAATGCATACATTTCCCAGTATCTCACCATTCAAAAAGTATTTTGCTTTTTTGGTTTTCCTACCAAAGTACACTTCCCCACTGTAATGTATGCACTCGTGAATATGCTCACAGGTTTGTAGAGCTGTTGCATTGTGAGTGGCTGAGCCAGTCACATGATGTTCACAAGACTCAATAAAACCAGTCAGTTGGGTCAATGTCATCCATGGCGAGGTATACAGTTGTGAGCCTAGTGGATGAACTGGTGATGTGTAGTGTGATTTTTAAACCTTTGTTAATAAACCAACTAGGTCTTAATAACAATGGGTTGCTATGAATTATTAAGCAAAAAGCGCATGAAGCAAATACATTACACTCACATTGTATTCCATTTGCCATGGTCTTGCCCACTCAGTCAACCTGTCTAGTAGCTATCTCTCTGCAGTAGTCCTCCTCACAGCTTACTTTCCCACCTAGCTTTGTATCATCAACAAATTGGATACATGATACTCGGTCCTTTCATCTAAGATATTAATATAGTTTGTAAAGAGCTGAGGCCCAAGCACTGATCCTTGCGGTACCTTGCTAGATACAGCCTATCAATCCCAAAAAAGTCCCATTTATTTCTACTTTCTGTTTTCTGTCCATTAACCAATCCTCAATCCATGCCAATATATTACCCCAATCCCATGAGTACTAATTTTGTGTAATAATCTCTTGTGTGGCATTTTATCGAGTGCTTTTTGTAAATCCAAATATACTACATCCACTGGTTTCCCCTTATCCATGCTATTAGTTACATCTTCAAAACACTTTAACAGATTTGTCAAATACGATTTTCCTTTCAGAAAACCATGTTGACTCTGCCTAATCATATTATGATTTTCAAAGTGCCCTGTTACCACGTCCCTAATAATAGCTTCTAGTATTTTGCCTACTAGTGATGTCAGGCTAACTGGTTTATAGTTCCCCACTTTTCTCTTCCTCCTTTTAATCTTAGCTTCATAGTAAAGATACTTAATTTTTGCCCCATACATGTTTGTCATATGAGCATCTACATCAGGTAGTAACTTATTATTCAGTGCTAATTTCCACAGAAACACATTTATTAAAGGCAGTTAATTTTCCAGTCCCCTTTGGATTTAGGCATGGTGCTGGAGGACTGGGCGACTGCTAATGTGATACCCTTGTTTAAGAAGGGAGAAAGGGATAGGCCAAGTAATTACAGGCCTGTCAGCCTAACCTCAGTGGTGGGAAAATTATTGGAAAAAATCCTGATGGTCAGAATAAATTTACATTTAGAAAGTTAAGGATTAATCAGGGACAATCAGCATGAATTTGTTAAGGGAAGATCGTGTTTGACCAACCTGATTGAATTTTTTGAGGAGGTAACCAGGAGGGTCGATGAGGGTAGTGCATACGATGTAATATATATAGACTTTAGCAAAGCTTTCGATAAGGTCCCACATGGTAGACTGGTCACGAAGGTAAAAGCTCATGGGATTCAGGGCAAAGTGGCAAGTTGGATCCAAAATTGGCTTAGAGGTAGGAAGCAAAGGGTAATGGTTGTTGGATGTTTTTGTGACTGGAAGGATGTTTCCAGTGGGGTTCCGCAGGGCTCAGTGCTGGGTCCCTTGCTTTTTGTGGTATACATCAATGATCTAGATTTGAATATAGGGGTTATGATTAAGAGGTTTGCAGATGACACTAAAATTGGCTGTGTGGTTGACAATGAAGAGGAAAGTCATGGACTGCAGGAAGATATCAATCTGCTGGTCAGATGGGCAGAACAGTGGCAAATGGAATTTAATTCGGAGAAGTGTAAGGTGATGCACTTGGGGAGGGCTAATAAGGAAAGGGTATACACATTAAACAGTAGGCCACTTAGAAGTGTAGATGAACAAAGGGACCTTGGAGTGCTTGTTCACAGAACTCTTTTAAAGGAGACAAATAAACATTAGGTCAAGTGACCCCCGATCTGGGGAACACTCCAAACATTTTCAAGGCCCTTTTTTTGTGGTTTTTTTGTATTTTTTTTGGGCACTAAAATCAAAATTTTTTTCCAAGTGCCCCCTATAAAAGGGGAGGGGGACACTTGCTTGTTCACAGATCCCTGAAAGTAGCAGGCCAGGTGGATAAGGTGATTAAAAACGCATACGGAATGCTTGCCTTTATTGGTCGAGGCATAGAATACAAGAGCAGGGAGGTTATGCTTAAATTGTATAATACTCTGGTTAGGCCACAGCTGGAATATTGTTTGCAGTTCTGGCCGCCTTATTATAGGAAGCACGTGATTGCACTGGAGAGGGTGAAGAAGGGATTTACAAGGATGCTGCCTGGAATGGAGAATCTTAGCTATGAGGGCAGATTAGATACGCTGGGGCATTGTTGGAGGGGTCAATTACAAGGGGACATAGTTTTAAAGTGGTTGGTAGAAGGTTTAGAGGTGATTTGAGGGGAAGCTTCTTCATGCAGAGGGTTGTGGGGGTCTGCAACTCACTGCCTGGAAGGGTGTTAGAGGCAGAAATCCTCACCAGATTTAAAAGGTGCTTGGATGGGCACTTGAAGTGCTGTAACCTGCAAGGTTACGGACCTCGAGCTGCTAAGTGGGATTAGACAGCTCTTGTTGGCTGGCGCATATACGATGGTAAGTACTTCAAGGAATTGAATAGGGCTAGAGTGATCTCCTGGACTAGTTTCGATTGCCTGGATGGGTTGGAGAGGAATTTTACCAGATTTTTTTCCTGGGTTGGCCTGGGTTTTTATGTTTTTTTGCCTCTCCCAGGAGATCCTATGGCTCCAGTTGGGGTGGAGTGTAAAATGTTGCAGTGCATGGGGTATCGCAATTGTGTGGGGTGGACTGGTTGGGCAGTATGCACTTTACCTTTCCGCCATTATTCATTGTTCATAGGTTTATATGTCTCTCAGACGGTTCCTCGAATCGAGGATGACTTGCTTTCATGCCAAAAAGGGATGATTTCAAGGAGTTCACAAGTGTTTCAATGAAGGACCTGATATTCCAGGTCCCAAACTATATCCTGAAGGGTGGAAGATGTCTGTGCGTAGATTTTGTTAACATGTGGTGACCGTTGCACACCAGCCACCACACGGGCTTGACAGAGCTAGGACTTGGTCCCGTGGCAAGGATTAACCAAGGTGACTGGAGACAAGCTCTGCTGCACAGACCTGGTGTGGGCTGCCCCTGGGCCCTTGTGTTAGCTGGGGTTCCGAACTCACGCCTCTCCTGGGCCCTGATCACATTGCTCCGCGATCTTTTGCCGCTCCTTTGCCCCGATCTCGCCGTTCCTCTGCTGCTGGGTGTGATATTACACTGACACACATACACTCACACAGACACACATACACACACACACACACACACACACGGATACATTGCACATACACACACACACACACACACACGAACACATTGCGTGCGCGCACACACACACACACAGACAGACCGACCGACCCAAGGGACGTCAAACCTGCGTACACACACCAACACCTAAGGAATGTCATGCATGCGCACACACGCACACACACCCCAACCTTCAGGGCTGCTGACCGAGGGCCGAGTGGCTCTTCTTCAGCCAGCTCAGACACGATGGGCCGAAATGGCCTCCTTCTGCGCTGTAGATTTTTATGTTTCGATGTTAAATGTAAAATATCTATGACAAAAATAAAAAATTAAATGTTAGAAGTTCATGACTTGACCTGGTTGCAATGGTAGTTAACTATAAATAAGTAATTGTTTATGAAATACTATTATTGGATATAGTAGGCTATGGTACTAGACTAGCTGCTCAGAAGTCACAAGTTCAGGTCACAACTTGGCAAGTGCTGAAATTGAGTTCAATTCAATAAATCTGGTGACTTGTGGACTAGCACCAGAAAAAAAATTATTAAAGCTGCCTGATTTATTCCAACTGGCTCATTGATGTGCTGATGGGAAGAGAACTTGCCACTCCATTACATGGTCTGGCCGAATTCGACTCTAGTGCCATGCAATGTGATTGATTCCCTAATGCACTATGGGCAAGTAAGGATGGACAATAAATGCTGCCTTGTCAGTGTTGCCCAAGCACAAATAAAAAAGACAACATTGAACTAGAGCAACCAAATAAAAGCTAAACAAAAAATTCTGCTTTAAAGCAAAGTCCAGAAAACCAAGGACTAAATCTACATTATTTTTCAAAAGATTTTTTAAAAAACATTGTTAAATTCCTCCCTGATTTATTGGAATCTCCCACCTGCTTATTTTCTCTGGCCCAGCCCTCATTAATATTCAGACTATTGGAAGCTCCTTGATGTCCACAAGCTACTTCTGTGCTCTATCAAATATTACTTGGTCTTGCACACTAAGAACTGTTGCATATATGTCATGCACCATTTAATCTGCTTCTGTGTGAATTAATCTCTTGTCATAAATTTGACTGATTGTTTGTTTAGCCTGAACTATATCTCAATCAGTGCAGTGTTGCTTTTACCCAAAGAATACAGAAGCATGTGGAATTCAGGTACTCCTAAATCAAAGGGATAAGGTTAATCCTGCAGCAAACTAAACTAGTTACTCCTCATATAAGATTGTAAGTTTTGAATCATAGGGAGCCCACGTGGGTCTTGTCTATGGAAGCTATCTTTTGCTATGAGCAAGTGAGCCCAAATCCCAGTCTATCCCATACAAAAAAAACAATGTGTTTTTTGCACCATTCACAAACAGATAATGATCTTCACTTTGTTTTAATTTCTTCACTTTTTTTAATTAAAATGGGATGGTTCTGTATACTTTTAAGGTCACTTCTGAATTTGGGTCAGCATAGATCCCATCACAGGTTCAGTGATGTTAGTCCGTCTCATAAGTGTTCTGAGCATCTTATTTTTATGGGAGTTGACACACACTTCTCTATATCTACTTGTGTGATTGTCAGAGGCAGGCCTGCAGCCATAGTCCCCTCTTATGAACTGAACTGAATCCCCGTGTCTTCTGCATGTGTTTTTCATCAATTTCTCTGAAGGTGGATTTAGTTAATACTAGATGAGAAAAGTGTTCAGCTTGAATTGTTAAGCTTTTTTATTCCATACTTTTTAATTGGGTTAATTTCTCAAGACAGGTAATGGTATTTAGGGCTATGGAATCAAGGCTGGTAAATGGAGTTAAGATACAGATCAGCCATGTTTCTAATTGAATGGCGGAACAGGCTTGAGGGGCAGAATGGCCCACTCCAGTTCCTATGTTCCTAGCCCAAGTTGTGATGGGGATCAAAAGTCAGAAGAGAGGTGGCTAACACACTAAACAAAAGTTGTTTTCCTCTCTGAATATACAGTAAGCGATTTATTTGCTTTTCTGGGCAACTGGAAAACCCTGCTCACCCATTGTGATCTCTGTCCATAAGAAAGAGAATAGATGAGAGACAGGCTTTTTGATGCAAAGAAAGTAGCTTTCGAAACAGCACAGTGCACAGGCAGTCAGATAGCAAAAGACAGGATACTGCAGGGAGAGGCAGTTCCGCCTTGGACTATGGGACACAATGCTGAATGGTTGTTTTGTTTAAGTGAAGTAAGATGATTCAAGGGGCAGCATTGTGATTATGTTACTTTTATGTCATTATATGAAGAGAAGTTTTATCGATTGGCAAAAGAACCAAAGGCGACATAGAACCAAAGGCAACATAAGAAAAAACTTGTTTACACAATGAGTGGTTAGGATCTGGAATGCACTGCCTGAAAGGATGGCGAAGGCAGACTCAATTGCAGCTTTCAAAAGGGTGTTGGATAAGTACCTGAAAGAAAAAGATTTGCAGGGCTACGGGGAAAGGGAGGGGGAGTGGGACTAGTAGAAAGCCGGCATGGGCTCAACTGGCCGAATGGTCTTCTTCCATGCTGTAACCATTCTATGATTCTATGAATTAAATGGATTTGATCATATTTGTTGCTTTGTACATTCACATTACTGTGGATAAAGTTCGAATGAATTGAATTAAGCCTGGTGTCCTCTTGTTTTAAGTCGGAGAGATTGAAACAAAGTGAACATGCAACAGAGACAGAGATCCAATCCAAATCACAAAGGAGTTTCATTGTTACACTCCTAGGTCCTGTACAAGTAGATATAGTGCACCATGAGTTAACTCCCATAAATGTAAGAAACACAAACTGCTTATGGCAGAAATTGACACCATTGAACTGAGGAGGTATCTACTGCAGACCCAAATTTGTATCGTTCCCAAACTGCATTAAATGATTCCACCTGTGGTGATAACAGTCATATGCTTACTAAGGTTGAAGTAACTAAAGCTTTCTTTTTTCATTTTTGTCTCCCCTCTGTTGCAGGCCCTTGACAGAATGGTAGACTGTATCAGCAAAGTCATGCTTCACGCGACTATCTCGTGTTGGCAGCCAGTTCTGGGTCTGGCTCTGATCATCGTTCTCACTGGGTCTACAATGGGATGTCCAGCACGGTGTGAATGCGTTGCACAAAACAAATCCGTCATCTGCCATCGCAAGCGCTTGACTGTGATCCCTGAGGGCATTCCTATCGAGACCAAAATATTAGACCTAAGCAAGAACAAGTTAAAGTACATCAATCCGGATGAGTTTGCATCCTATACCTTACTGGAAGTAATAGACCTTAGTGAAAATATAATATCAACTGTGGAACCTGGCTCTTTTAGCAATCTTTTTAACTTGCGCTCCCTTCGCCTGAGAAGTAACCGCCTAAAACTGATCCCCCTTGGCGTTTTTACTGGATTAGCTAACTTGACAAGGTTGGACATCAGCGAGAACAAATTAGTCATATTATTGGACTACACATTTCAGGATTTACGGAACTTAAAGTCTCTCGAAGTTGGGGACAATGATTTGGTTTACATTTCACACCGAGCCTTCAGTGGCCTGCTGGCACTCGAGCAACTTACCCTTGAGAAATGCAACCTTACGGCGGTGCCAACGGAAGCACTGTCTCACCTT
Source organism: Pristiophorus japonicus (assembly GCF_044704955.1). Taxonomy (NCBI): domain Eukaryota; kingdom Metazoa; phylum Chordata; class Chondrichthyes; family Pristiophoridae; genus Pristiophorus; species Pristiophorus japonicus. The sequence goes on along the minus strand of NC_091977.1, from coordinate 242,463,330 downwards.
CACAGTCTCATCAGCCTCCGGCTATGCCACCTCCACATCAGTGCCATACATGCATATGCCTTTAAGAAGCTGTATCGATTGAAGCACCTAGAGATGGACCACTGGCCTCTGCTGGACGCAATGCCTGCTAATAGCCTGCATGGTCTCAACCTCACCTCCCTGTTCATCACCAACACCAACCTGTCAGCGGTGCCCTATGGGGCATTCAAGCACCTGATGTACCTTGCCTACCTGAACCTGTCCTACAACCCCATCAGCACTGTCGAATCGGGCATGCTGCAGGACCTGATCCGCCTTCAAGAGCTGCACATGGTCAACGCTCAACTGCTCACCATCGAGCCCCGTTCCTTCAAAGGGCTGCATCTCTTACGGGTCCTGAACGTGTCACATAATCTGTTGGATACTCTGGAGGAGGGCGCATTCCAGACTGTGAAGAACCTCCAAGTGCTCTGCATCGACCACAACCCGCTGGCCTGCGACTGCCGCCTGCTGTGGATGCTGCAGAGGAAGAGTACGCTGAGGTTCGCGGACGAGCACCCGACCTGTGCGTCGCCAGAGAGCTTCAAGGGCAAACAGTTTCGAGATTTCAACGACCTGTACCTGCCCAGCTATTTCACCTGCCAGAAGCCCCAAATACGAGACAAGACGCTCCAGCAGCTGGTGATAGACGAAGGCCAGGTGGCCCGGTTCATGTGCCGTGCCGAGGGTGATCCTCTCCCGGTTATCTCCTGGCAGTCTCCTCGCAAGAGGCTCATCACCTTCAAGTCAAACGGCAGGGCGACAGTGCTGACAGACGGCACTCTGGAACTCAGGTTCACCCAGGCCCAGGACAGCGGGGTCTACGTGTGTGTGGCCAGCAACCCTGCCGGCAACGACACCACCTCAGCGACGCTGGTGGTGAAAGGACTTTCTGAGCACTTGCAGGGAAACAGGACCTCTCTGTACCTGACTGACCTGAACCACACCCATTCCAACGGGACGCACGTCTACATGACAGTGGCGCTGGACCTCAAAACCATCTTGGTTTCCACTGCCATGGGTTGTTTCACATTCCTCGGCGTGGTCTTGTTCTGCTTCCTGCTCCTCTTCGTGTGGAGCCGGGGCAAGGGCAAGCACAAGAACAACATCGACATCGAATACATTCCGCGCAAGTCCAACGGAGCCGCAGTTGACACTGAGCAAGGAGGCACGCGAAGGTTCAACATGAAGATGATATAACGCCAACAGCAAAAGGCTGTATTTTTTCTAAAGAAACCTTTACGCTGTCCGCTCATTATGGGGCTAAATCTTCACTTAGGTCAAGCTCCCTGTCAAGTCACACAGCCAGGGAGCTGGTAACAGCTGATGGTACAACACTGGTTTATGCTGGCAAGTGGGCATTTGGAGTTGATTTCATGGTGCCCGTGCCTTGAATTTAAACGGAGGAAGTGTCACTGGACATTTAAACGACAGCCCCGTGTTGCACATCTCTGATGACTAATCTCATTGGTGAACTGTTTGACCAAGTGAAGGAGAAAATCATTCGACATTTTATATAACACCTTGCCAGTCCGGAAGAATCGGAAGGTGCAAGTCTTCACAAAAGCACCAATGGGTTTCTACATGGAAAAAATGATTGTTGGTCAACCCTCATATTATATTGCAAAATACTGAGGGGGGAGGTGGGGGGAGGGGAGGGGATAGACATAATCAAAGATGAATGGAGGGAGGGAAGGAGTGGGGCTGTCCTTTTTAATGGAAGTCATTTTTTTAAGCAATATGAATGAAGTGTTTATTGGTGTACAAGACACGCCAGCATTGGTTTTGGGCAAGAGAAGCAGTGCTAAAACATAGGCCCAATATGTATGCTTTGTATACCTTCAAATTCATAAAGCTATCATACAATGATAATATTTTAACATGAAAAGTTAACTTCATCATCAAATCTAAATGCAAAATAAAATTGAAAAATTAGTAAAGACATTTTAAAAAATTTGAAATATATATAATTTATTTTCTGCATTGATTTTGGGTACAAATCACATGGTATAAAGACTATGATTGTATGATGGGCGTGTCCAAATGGAAAAGCCACGACATAATACTAAAATAGTAGGTATCTTGGTGATGCCATAGCTCTGCTGTCTGCAACCTCAAGTTCCACCTCTGGAGTGTTAGGCTTCTTCCCTAAGTCTTTAAGATTGGATAGCTTCAGGCTTGGCTTTGATTTCCCCCTTTCACAATCAGCAACAGTCTGCCAAAATTCTCTATTCAGGCATATGAAGAATGGTCAATTGGAAAAGGTATTGGAGGGTTGTTAGCACCCATTGAATTATATCCCAGCATGCATCAGTGTCTTGCGAGGACGAGAGAAAATTGTGGGGCGAAAATCGACATTGAAACTTGGTAAATGGGGGGCCATCAGTTGTTTTAACATTAAGAATAGGAATCTGTTTGTTTTCCACATTTCCAATGACATTTGGACCCAAAGCCAACAAGCCTAAAGAAACTACATGTTCTATGTTCTCTTAGCTGTCCCATCAAATAAGTTATAATTGTGACTGGAAATGGGTCGTTTGCCTTCACCTCCCATGATGTAAGAGAAGCCAGATATGTCAAGTGATTACTGATCCAAAAACCACCTCCTGGTAATGCAGGAGGAGATGAGTGAAAAGATCTGTATTTAGCTAACTGGAGACATGTTGGGGAAGATGAATGTCCTCCAGGCAGGAAGTAAACCCGATTTGGCTACTGATTCCCAGTAAAAGGCAATTCAGCCCAAAAATGAATCAATAAACAATCAATTTTTAGTGAAGTTTGCTAAGAGCAGGGAATTAAGAAAAAAACACCAAAGTTATACAGGTGAATGCAACACAGCAAAAGCAAATACATTAATTTCTTAACAAATTAGGTTGTCAAATTCAAATTTTTAAATATCTGTCAATAAGTTAATTATTCAGTGCCAGTACTTGGGAAACATGAGAACAAGAGGAGGCCATTCAGCCCCTCGAACCTGGTCCGCCATTCAATTAGATCATGGTAGATCTGTACTTCAACTCCATTTACCCGACTTTGATCCCTATCCCTTGACACCCTAATAAAAATCTGTCGAACTAAGTCTTGAAAATTTCAATTGATCCAGAATCCACAGCCTTTTGGGGAGCGAGTGTTCCAGATTTCTACTACCCTTTGTGTGAAAAAGTGCTTCCTGATTTCATTCCTGAATGGCCGAGCTCTAATTTAAGATCATGCTCTTTAGTTCTGGATTTCCCCAACCAGAGGAAACAGCTTCTCCCTATATACTCTATTTAATCTATTTTTTATCATTTTAAACACCTCAATTAGATCCCAACTCAACCGTCGAAACTCAAGGAAATATAATCTATAGGGAATACTTACATCTCCTAAAATATAATTCATATGCCGTTCGAGTTAGGTGTAGACAAGTTTGCCACAAATGGAAATGAACCCCTTGCAATCCATTGCCAATCACATTAGATATGCCTTTCCATAATATGAATTTGAGATTTTTCAAGGAAAGGGACCAGTTCCAACATCCCTACCCCCATTCAAATTGTACACTGCTCATCATAGGAAAATGTATATTGGCTTTTTAAGTCCATTTTCCTGTGTTGTGTACTATTTTGGCACGAGCAAATAAAAACAAAAACAAATCATTTGCTCTTTCAGCAAAAAAAAGAAAGGGTTTCACAGCGCAGTGCAGATTTGGAGAGTTATGTTCATGATCACAAACATGACATTAAATCCAAATTACCAATTGTCAGCGTATGCTTGCATTTTCAATTTGCTGTTGAATGCAAATCATTTACGAGTGGACCCAGATGTCATGGCTGCAGAGGACAGATGGGCACATTGTGTTTAGGAGAAATGTCCATTAGCTGTCTCCATAAAACTATAATCTGAAATAATAAAACAAAAATATTGCAGATGATGATGAGACTAATATAATATGCATATAAATGCGTCAATAATATTCCAATAATTTTATGGCCCTGAAGAGTCATCTCAGAATTTTAAGAGATTGAGCTTCCCTCTAAATTATGAATGAGGTTAAAAGATATATTTCTAAATTTGGACACCGAGGTAAACTGTAATCAACCCTTAATCCACATTTTTGCTGCTAAATTTCCGCTACATTAATGATCTACCATCTGGCTTTCTTATACTTATTGGCTTCCATCTACCTTTGGATTCAATTTGTTTCTTCCCATTCTGCACTCAACTGTCTCAAGTGTACAGCAGGCTGTGTCTCTGAGCGCAGTCTAGTTCCACCCTATCCTTCCATGATAGACCTGTCTGCACCAATGTAACTAAAGCCTGTCAGAATAAATTATTAAAACTCAAAATTTGAATTCCACCCATAGCCCGACCATACTTGTAACTCCACAACTTAGCCCATTCAGGCCCCATTCCAGGAGGTAAGCATATAATTTTGGTTTACACCCCAGTGCAGGTCTGCGTGAATGTTGCAGTCAGCCAAGGTCCTATCTTTCCGTACCAAATGGAAGCCTTTGGCACTATTTCAAGAGCAGGGAATTCTCCCGATGCCTTGACGAACATTCCTCCCCCAACCCGCACCACCAAAAACAGATTAGGTGCCCATTCATTTTCATTACTATTTGTAGAATGTTATAGTGTGAAAAACGGCTTTGATACTTGCAGTTACGTATTTGTAACAAACTCATTTTATGTTACACAATTTGAGAGATGTAATAATGTGCTGTATAAATCCAAGTCTCTTTTTATTTTCAAATGTATTTCTTGAAATCCAATACACCATGGGTCTTCGTAACTTTTTTAAAATCCAAAAATACATGCAAATTATTTTTCAGGTAAAATGTTTGGCCATGTTTGAGTTGAAAAGGCACGTGACAGCAAAATAGATCATCTCTGCTGGAGAGATCGCAAGAATCTGTGAGACAATACGGATAAAGCTCACTGGCTGTGTTTTTATTTACCAAACCTATTCTACAAAGTTGTCTGAGATTTAATTTGGTCTGTTAACAGATGCGAGGAGAAATCATATTTTATATTGTTACAAAGTTAATCCACATTGCATGCTTAAATATTAGGGGTCCATCACTCCAGGAGCAGTCAGTTGTTGAAAATTTGATTCAATTCAGATTGCATTGTTCCAAGTTGAATTCAATCATTGGAATTTTTACACCACCTCCCCCAAATTATGCATTGTCTGATGACATTGTGGACTTGGAGTCTAGCTGAGATTTAATACCATGATGATTCCACCTGTTGAAGTCACTCTCAGTAAATATATATATATTTCAGGGGACCATGCGGTGGAGGATTTTTTCTGTGTGCTCAGTATAATGAAGAAAGAAAAGAAAGAACTTGCATTTCTATAGCACCTTTCAGAACCTTAGGACATCCCAAAGCACTTTACAGCCAATTAAATACTTTGTTTGAAGTGTACTATTGTAATGTAGAAAATACAGCAGCCAATTTGTGCACAGCAAGGTCCCACAAATAGCAATGAGATAATGACCAGATCATCTGTTTTAGTGATGTTGGTTGAGGGATAAATATTGGTCAGGACACCAGGGATAACTCCCCTGCTCTTCTAAATAATGCCCTGGGATCTTTTACATCCACCTGAGAGGGCAGCCAGGACCTCAGTTTAACATTGCATCTGACAGATGGCACCTCTGACAGTGCAGCATTCCCTCAGTACTGCATTGGAATCTCAGCCTGTATTATGCATGCTTAAGTCTCTGGAGTGGGACTTGAACCCACAACCTTCTAACCCAGAGGAAAGAGAGCTACCAACTAAGCCACGGCTGACCCTTATGAAATCATAAACTCTCCCTTTTTATAATCAGGCTTAGACAATAATTAGCGCATAACACTATCTTCTCCTATGATATGATGATAGTGGGAATTGAGTGCCATTCATTATAAAGACTGTCTTATTTAGTTTGGCTCACATTCTGCTTTTACATTCCTAATGATAACGAACTAACCAACTGATTTTTAACCCTACATGGACTTGCTGTTTATCAAGAGAGAGAGAGATGTAAAAAGTACAACTAGTGATTTGTACTACAATAGTGCAACAGCAACTTGTATTTATATTGGGGGTGAAATTGCCTCTTTTTTCGAGGCCCATTAAGAGACTTTTCATCCTGGGGTTGGGGAGGGGTTGAGGGGGGGGCGCTACTGGCTCCTGGGAAATTGCCTGGGAATTTGCGTAGGCACTACGATGACAGCGCCGTGCCCCACAGTTAGCATCATAGACTGCCGCACAACCGGCGATGACGTCTTCACCGTGCGCAGCGACGCTTCACCGCCCCGCACTGACCACTTATGTCCTGCAGGGGAAATTGCCCCACGGGGCCGTGAAGCTAGTACAAGCGGATGTCAAAAAAAGCCAGTTCATGGGCTGCGAAGCTGGCCGACATCCGCTCTTGGGGATGGGGAGGACACCAGCGTCCTATGCCACTATATGTTCTAGATTGCATTCACCCATCACCCCTGTGCCCACTGATTTACATTATCTCCCTGTTCAGGAACACCCAAATTCAAATCCCTGCATGGTCTCATCCTCTATCTCTGTAACCTCCTCCAGCCTTGCAAAGCTATCAGAACTCTGTGTTCCTCCAAATCTGGATTTTTAAGCACCCCGATTTCCTTCACCCCACCATTAGCAGCCATGCCTTCAGCTGTCTCGGCCCTAAGCTCAAGAATTCCCTGCCTAAACCACTCCACCTCTCTCTTCTCCTTTAAGATGCTCCTTAAAACTAACCTCTTTGAACAAGTATTGGCAACCTGTCCTAATATATCTGTGTCTGGCTCAGAATGAAATTTTGTTTGATAAAGCTCCTGTGAAGCACCTTGAAATATTTTACTATGTTAAAGGAGCTATATAAATGCAAGTTGTTCTTGTAAATATTGACATTGGGTTTATTTCATGTTGAACTATTCATACCCTACAATAAAACCACAAATTAAATTATTGTCTAAGTCGAGGATTTTGAAAAACTTGAGAAGTTCATTCCATGAACAACCAGAATTAACGTTGGTCCTTTTGTATGTGGGGCTGGGAGTCTGCTTAAAGTACATAGAAACATAGAAAATAGGTGCAGGAGTAGGCCATTCGGCTCGTAGAGCCTGCACCACCATTCAATATGATCATGGCTGATCATGCAACTTTAGTATCCCATTCCTGCTTTCTCTCCATACCCATTGATCCCTTTAGCCATAAGGGTCACATCTAACTCCCTTTTGAATCTAGCTAACGATTGGCTTCAATAACTTTCTGCGATAGAGAATTCCACAGGTTCACACTTATCTGAATGAACAAGTTTCTCCTCATCTCGGTCCTAAATGGCTTACCCCTTATCCTTATACTGTGACCCCTGGTTCTGGACTTCCCCAACATCGGGAACATTCTTCCTGTGTCTAACCTGTCCAATCCCGTCAGAATTTTATACGTTTCTATGAGATCCCCTCTCATTCTTCTAAATTCCAGTGAATATAAGCTTAGTTGATCCAGTCTTTCTTCATATGTCAGTCTTGCCACCCCGGGAATCAGTCTGGTGAACCTTCACTGCACTCCCTCAATAGCAAGAATGTCCTTCCTCAGGTTAGGAGATCAAAACTGTACAACTGCAATAAGACCTCCCTGCTCCTATACTCAAATCCTCTCGCTATGAAGGCCAACATGCCATTTACCTTCTTCACCTCCTGCTGTACCTGCAATGACTGATGTACCATGACACCCAGGTCTCGTTGCACCTCCCCTTTTCCAAATCTGTCACCATTCAGATAATATTCTGCCTTCCTGTTTTTGCCACTAAAGTGGATAACCTCACATTTATCTATATTATACTGCATCTGCCATGCATTTGCCCACTCACCTAATCTGTCCAAGTCACCCTGCAGCCTCTTAGCATCCCCCTCACAGCTCACACTGCCACCCAGTTTAGTGTCATCTACAAACTTGGAGATATTACATTCAATTCCTTTGTCAAAATCACGAATGTATATTGTAAATAGCTGGGGTCCCAGCACGGAATCTTGCACTACCCCACTAGTCACTGCTGCCATTCTGAAAAGGACCTGTTTATTCCTACTCTTTGCTTTCTGTCGATCAACCTGTTCTCTATCCACGCCAATACATTATCCCAATACCATATGCTTTAATTTTGCACACTAATCTCTTGGGACCTTGTTAAAAGCCTTTTGAAAGTTCAAATACACCATATCCACTGGTTCTCCCTTGTCCACTCTACCAGTTACATCCTCAAAAAATTCTAGAAGATTTGTCCAGCATGATTTTCCTTTCATAAATCCATGCTGAATTAGACTGATCCTGTCATTGCTTTTCAAATGCACTGCAATTACATCTTTAATAATTGATTCCAACATTTTCTCCACTACTGATGTCAGGCTAACTGGTCTATAATTCCCTGTTTTCTCTCCCTCCTTTTTTTAAAAGTGGGGTTACATTAGCTACCCTCCAGTCCATAGGAACTGAACCAGAGTCAATAGACTGTTGAAAAATGATCACCAATGCATCCACTATTTCTAGGGCCACTTCCTTAAGTACTCTGGGATGCAGACTATCAGGCCCCGGGCATTTATCGGACTTAAATCTCATCAATTTCCCTAAAACAATTTCCTGACTAATAAGGATTTCCTTCAGTTCCTCCTTCTCACAAGACCCTCAATCCCCTAGTGAAGACAGAACCAAAGTATTTGTTCAATTGGTCTGCCATTTCTTTGTTCCCCATTATAAATTCATCTGATTCTGACTGAAAGAGACCGACATTTGTCTTCACTAATCTTTTTCTCTTCACATATCTATAGAAGCTTTTGCAGTCAGTTTTTATGTTTCCTTGGTTGGGAATATGATTGGAAGTACTTCATCCCAGCCTTTTTTTTGGAGATCTCCACAAATCAAGTGCCATCCCTGGTCAAGAATTTTGAGATCCACTAGATAGAAAACAAAGAAAATATTACTGGAACCCTTGAAAAATTTTAATTATTCTTGTACTAATAAGGGACATAGATAATCTCCTGTTTCTTTTCTTCTGACTTAGAAACATAGAAACATAGAAAATAGGTGCAGGAGTAGGCCATTCTGCCCTTCGAGCCTGCACCGCCATTCAATAAGATCATGGCTGATCATTCCCTCAGTACCCCTTTCCTGCTTTCTCTCCATACCCATTGATCCCCTTAGCCATAAGGGCCATACCTAACTCCCTCTTGAATATATCCAATCAACTGGCATCAACAACTTTCTGTGGCAGGGAATTCCATAGATTAACAACACTCTGAGTGAAGAAGTGTCTCCTCATCTCAGTCCTAAATGGCCTACCCCTTATCCTAAGACTATGTCCCCTGCTTCTGGACTTCCCCAACATCGGGAACATTCTTCCCGCATCTAACCTGTCCAGTCCCGTCAGAATCTTATACGTTTCTATGAGATCCCCTCTCATCCTTCTAAACTCCAGGAAATAAAGGCCCAGTTGATCCAGTCTCTCCCCATATGACAGTCCAGCCATCCTTGGAATCAGCCTGGTGAACCTTCGCTGCACTCGCTTAATAGCAAGAACGTCCTTCCTCAGATTAGGAGACCAAAACTGTACACAATATTCAGGTGAGGCCTCACTAAGGCCCTGTACAACTGCAGTAAGACCTCCCTGCTCCTATACTCAAATCCCCTAGTTATGAAGGCCAACATACCATTTGCCTTCTTCACTGCTGTACCTGCATGCCCACTTTCAATGACTGATGAACCATGACACCCAGGTCTCGTTGCATCTCCCCTTTTCCTAATCTACTGCCATTCAGATAATATTCTGCCTTCATGTTTTTGCCCCCAAAATGGATAACCTCACATTTATCACATTATACTGCATCTGCCATGCATTTGCCCACTCATCTAACCTGTCCAGGTCACCCTGCAGTCTCTCAGCATCCTCCTCACAGCTCACACTGCCACCCAGTTTAGTGTCATCCGCAAACTTGGAGATATTACACTGAATTCCTTCATCTAAATCGTTAATGTATATTGTAAAGAGCTGGGGTCCCAGCACTGAGCCCTGCGGCACCCAATAGTCACTGCCTGCCATTCTGAAAAGAACCCGTTTATCCCAACTCTCTGCATTTTGTCTGCCAACCAGTTCTCTATCCACATCAGTACATTACCCCCAATACCATGCGCTTTGATTTTGCACACCAATGTCTTGTGCGGGACCTTGTCAAAAGCCTTTTGAAAATCCAAATACACCACATCCACTGGTTCTCCCTTGTCCACTCTGCTAGTTACATCCTCAAAAAATTCCAGAAGATTCGTCAAGCATGATTTCCCTTTCATAAATCCATGCTGACTTGGTCCCATCCTGTCACTGCTTTCCAAATGCGCTGCTATTTCATCCTTAATGATTGATTCAACATTTTCCCCACTACTGATGTCAGGCTAACCGGTCTATAATTACCTGTTTTCTCTCGCCCTCCTTTTTTAAAAAGTGGTGTTACATTAGCTACCCTCCAGTCCATAGGAACTGATCCAGAATCAACAGACTGTTGGAAAATGATCACCTATGCATCCACTATTTCTAGGGCCACTTCCTTAAGTACTCTGGGATGCAGACTATCAGGCCCCGGGGATTTATCGGCCTTCAATCCCATCAATTTCCCTATCACAATATCCTGCCTAATAAGGATATCGTTGAATTCCTCCTTCTCACTCGACCCACTGTCCCCTAGTACATTCGGAAGGTTATTTTGTCTTCCTTCGTGAGGACAGAACCGAAGTATTGGTTCAATTGGTCTGCCATTTCTTTGTTCCCCATTATAAATTCATCTGAATCTGACTGCAAGGGTGCTATGTTTGTCTTCACTAATCTTTTTCTCTTCACATATTTATAGAAGCTTTTGCAGGTCGTTTTTATGTTCCCTGCAAGGTTCCTCTCGTACTCTATTTTCCCCCACTTAATTAAACCCTTAGTCCTCCTCTTTTGAATTCTAAATAGAAACATAGAAACATAGAAAAATAGGTGCAGGAGTAGGCCATTCGGCCCTTCTAGCCTGCACCGCCATTCAATGAGTTCATGTTTGGTGCTTTTTCTAGCCAATTTATATGCCTCTTCCTTGGCTTTAACACTATCCTTAATTTCCCTTATTAGCCATGGTTGAGCCACCTTCCCCGTTTTATTTTTATTCCAGACAGGGATGTACAATTCCTGAAGTTCATCCATATGATCTTTAAATGTTTGCAATTGCCTATCCACCGTCAACCCTTTAAGTATCCTTTGCCAGTCTGTTCTAGCCAATTCACGCTTCATAGCATCGAAGTTACCTTTCCTTAAGTTTAGGACCCTAGTTTCCAAATTAACTGTGTCACTCTCCATCTTAATAAAGAATTCTACCATATTATGGTCATTCTTCCCGAAGGGGCCTCGCCCAACAAGATTGCTAATTAGTCCCTTCTCATTACACATCACCCAATCTAGGATGGCCTGCTCTCTCGTTGGTTCCTCGACATATTGGTCTAGAAAACCATCCTTAATTCACTCCAGGAAATCTTCTTCCACCGCATTGCTACTAGTTTGGTTTGCCCAATCAATATGTAGATTAAAGTCGCCCATGATAACTGCTGTACCTTTGTTGCCCACATCCCTTATTTCTTGTTTGATGTTGTCCCCAACCTCACTACTACTGTTTGATGGTCTGTACACAACTCCCACTAGCGTTTTCTGCCCTTTGGTATTCTGTAGCTCCACCCACACCGATTCCACATCATCCATTCTAATGTCCCTCCTTACTATTGCATTAATTTTCTCTTTAACCAGCAATGCCACCCCGCCTCCTTTTCCTCTCTGTCTATCCTTCCTAAATGTTGAATACCCCTGGATGTTGAGTTCCCAGTCTTGGTCACCCTGGAGCCATGTCTCCGTGGTGCCAATTACATCATATTCATTAACTGCTGTCTGCGCAGTTAATTCGTCCACCTTATTCCGAATACTCCTCGCATTGAAGTACAGAGCCTTCAGACTTGTCTTTTTAACACACTTTGCCCCTTTGGAATTTTGCTGTATTCATTTGGAAGAAAATCTAATTATCTATAATCGCAAACTAATGAATTTTAAACATGCGTTCTCTTGGTGTCTGATATTAAAAATTAATCTGATAAGGAATTAGGCAAAGCAAACTTGGAAAAATGATTTATTTTTAAATAGTTTAATAGTACTCTTGTATTCCGTCATGGATTAATTAAAGTCTGAAAATTGACGAGAAGGCCAAGGGGTGAAATGTGATTCAGGTCTTGAAAATTCTGAGAGTAATAAATTGCTTTTCTATTGTACTTGGACCCATGCTCGTGATGTCAACCCCTGATCAAGTGCAGCCAGCCTGCAACCCGAATGGCGATCTGGCTGGGTTACAGCTAAGGCAAAGTGTCGGGAGATTGCTCCAGTAGAATGGGCCTCAAGTACAATATAAAAGCAGCTGTAGGTTAAAGTAGATTATTGGATGTAGGCATAAAAACAGAGGATACAGGTTTAACACCAACAAGACTAAAGTGAGATTAGAGGTCGGAAGAACCCCCACTTGTAGAAAGAGCAGCTGAGAATGAACTGGATTACCTTGGTTGGGAATGATTGGAAGTTATAATTTCAGGCCCAGGCTGGGATGATGACATACTCTGCTGTGCTGCAGGCTGGAGACAAATAGCAGCGAGATGAGCTAGATAAATGCGTTGAATTTTGCCTGATTGCAGTAGGGAACCAGCAAATCTGTATAATCAGGAGATTACATAGATAATAGGGCAAAGTCCACAATAGGATAGTTGGTACATGGCGTGCTGAAAGAGCGAGCATGATGGCCTTTTCTCATTCAGTGTTTTTTTGTTAATTAGTCATTGTGGGTTCTACACCAAGTTTTGAAAAGAAAAATCTGTTTCAGTAATCGGAATGTAATTATATCACCTCCATGAAAATGACATTGTCACATGCGTGACAAATCCTGATACAAGATGCACATCCAGCCTGCCAAATTAAGCAGTTTACAAAGACAATGCACAGCACAACTCTACCCCAATGTTTGCAATACAAACTGGCCGTGTAATATTGCAAAGTCACTTCAATCATGTGATTCAACAAACGACTTCCATTTATATTGCGCCTTTAACATAATATGTTCCAAGTCGCTTCACAGGAGCGATTATCAAGCAAAATTTTGACACCAAGCCACATAAGGAGATATTAGAACAGCTTAGTCAAAGAGGTGGGTTTTAAGGAGTGTCTTAAAGGAGGAGAGAGAGGCTTGTGTTAGGACTTTTAAAAGATGCAGAAGATCTGAAAACTTGCAGTGCAGACCTGGTTATACCCCTAGCCAAATATAATCTATTGTTGTAAAAAGGAAATCTTAACACAATTAATCTATTATGTCGCTCAACTCGTCAATTCGGAGAAAATCCCATGTCACAAGTTATGTCTTGCACATGAACATTATCTTTCAAGGAAACAAATCTGTGGATTATGTGGGTTTAGAGCTATGAACATACAAGAAAGCAGAAAGAAGTCACCTTATTTTTCCTGCTGACACAATTATTATGGAAGCCATTATACAGTTGATTATTTTTGTAATCTAATTGAGTTTGGAGGAAGTTCACACTCATTGAAGCAGACACCATTTCCAATGATGTCAGTCCAGGTTAAATGGATGTTGAAATTGTAAACGTCAAAAATTAAATGAATCTCAGATGTGTTTAGCCTTTTAACATTTTGGAACTATTATGTTCACTGCATGTTGAAATAAAATGATAGTATTTTATCATAAAGCTTCAAATTTTTTTTCTAATTTCTCTTCTGTTTTTGAATCCAACCGAACGGAACTCTTTGCTGCCCTCAACCTCATGGTTAAGGGCAACCAAGGGAAATAAGACTCCGACTGTCTCAATCCAGCTCCCAGGGGATGTTTGGTTCGGAGAGGAATTGTAGAGAGTATTTTTCCGGTTTTTTTTCGCCTTTCCCAGGAGATTTCCTGATTGCGGGGGTGATTGTGAGGTGAGGTCTTTGGGAGGGGTGGGGGGCGGCCATTGGGGAAGTCAACGGAGGGAAGGAGTGTTTCGTCAAGATCGTGCAGCCATCGCGAAGTGGGGCAGGCTTGATGGACCGGCTGGCCTTTCCTACCCATCATTTTCATACGGCCATAATTCACAAATTAAAACTGCCCTTGAATTGACCACAAATTGCTATAGTTTGAAGATTTCTTTCTTTTAGAGATGGTTCAGTTCGTTCTTTCTTTGACAGCAAATCATCTCATTTTCTGCAGTGAGTTCTTTGGTGACTGATGAGACCACAATCTACTGGGAATGAGCATCCTCGGAGTAAGCAGTAGATCCCAGATATACCAGGTTGGGGATCTTGATTTCTCAGGCAAGACTTCCTCAGCTGGCATGTCCATTCAGCATCAGCAATGCGACAGTAGGAGGTGCCTTTGAGAATCATTCCTCGCCATGTTTTTTTATCTTCAGCAAGATGTTCCCACTTATTTTTCACTTTACGCAGTCTTGCCACCTCTTTTGCTGTCCACCAAGAGATCACTGCTCAGTTGTCAATGCACCATGAAAGATCTTCTTCGGAATTCATTCATCAGACATGCACACCACATGACCTGACCATTGTAGCCATGCCTTCAGGATCAGAGCATCCATGCTTGGCATAGGTGTTTAATATCAAGAAGGGTTTAGATAAAGTAAATAAAGAGAAACTGTTTCCAATGGCTGAAGGGTGGATAACCAGAGGACACAGATTTAAGGTGATTAGCAAAAGAGCCAGAGTTGACATGAGGAAAAACTTGTTTACGCAACGAGTGGTTAGGATTTGGAACGCATTGCCTGATAGGGTGGTGGATACAGATTCAATGGTAACTTTCAAAAGGGAACTGAATAAATAATTGAAGGAGAAAAATTTGCAGGGAAATAGGGAAAGAGCCGAGAGTGTGACTAACTGGACTGCTCTTCGAAAGAGTCGGTGCAGGCTCGATAGGCTGAATGGCCTCCTTCTCTGCTGTACTATCGTGATTCTATGATTCTGTGTCAGCTTTTTTTTTAGGAAGCTCAGTCTCAGGGATATTGTCTTGCCGCTGATCTTCATTGGTCACCTCAGGCAACTTAGGTGAAAGTGAGTCAATATCTCAATGTGGCGTGAATATGTTGTCCAAGTTTCACAAAAACAGCCCTGTATACTTTGAGATTGGTGTGCCAGCTGAGGGCTCTCTTGTCCCAGAGGAGCTCGAGGAGTTAGTCAAACACTAAGTTGTTTTTGGCGATGGTACAGCATGCTTCTGTATTGATAATGGGCTTTTCGAAACAGGGTGCTACATAGGTTGGTGAATCTGTCCACAGCCTGAAGCACGTGATCACCGATAGTGATGATGATAGGTGGAAGAGGTAATAATAACAATAATAAGTAGTATTTATATAGCACCTTTAATGTAGTAAAATGTCTCAAGGTGCTTCACAACAATTTTACAACACATTAGATATTGACCATTGAGGGAAAGAGAGAAAAAGCGTGAGAAGGACGTGTAAAAAGAGGTTAAAGGCTCGGGTCCGAAGCGGCAGCCAAAATGCGCATGCAGGTAGACACAGGTGAAAAAACTAAAAAAAAAGAAATTCAAATTACATTGTAAATAATAAAATAAGGAGTATACAATAGTAAAATCAGTATAATAAATATTAGTTATAATTTAACAAAAATAATATATACCATAATTATAAATCAAGTTAAAATTAGAAAATCAGCAATTGAATCAAATTTCTTTAAGATTCATTCCCTGTCCAGTGATTCAATTAATCTGGAAGAACCAATCACTGTCCTCCATCCTTGTGATGTCATAATTTTAGTACTTTTTATTTCTCATTTTGTCCTCTTGTTAGGACCTGTAATAGCTCCAGGCTCGATCTGCCTCCATTGTTAAGGAAATGCTGATGTTTAAATCTCCCCCCAGCTGCTCCAGGCTACCACTGCTGTGGCGTGTTATCCTTGCTTGGGTCTGCTTAGAAGATTACCACTGAGATGGTACAGGGGCACAGAGTGTGAAAAATGGAAATGTTGCACTGGTGGAGTTGTTGCAAAAATTAGGGCTCACATTGTGAAGATAGTCAAAGGGGTGAGAGCTGAGTACCGAAAGCAAGCTGTTTGGAGAGTGCTCACTGGTCCCAAAGAATGGAAAATAGACATAGCGGCCTATAAATTCAGCCATGTAGCGACCGTTCTTTGGTCCCAATATGGGGGGCAGGAAGCACGGACACATTTACGGCTGAAATTGCGCCGCCTGTCATATTTGGAGAGGATAACAATTGACATCCAGGCCCCACAAATGAAACAGGTGTTCAGAGCTCTGCATATGCAAATGAAGGGTCGAAAGCCATTTTTGAGGCCGCCACATTGAATGGTTTGCCCTGAGGCAGCCAGCGCCAGTATGCCAGACCTTCTTGGGAGACCACCTTCGAGGTACAAGATAAGTTTCTGAAATTTTACACACCTGAATGTGAAGCGGGAGGAGCAGGAATGCTTGTCCTCACATTCACGTTTAAAGAATGCGGGCAGACATGCACACCAGCCATGGTTCAGTGATAGCACTTTTGCTTCTGAGTCAGAAGGTTGTTAAAGACTTGAGCACAATATCTAGGCTGACACTTCAGTGCAGTACTGAGAGAGTGCTGCACTGTCGGAGGTGCCACCTTTTGGATGAGACGTTATACGAGACCCCCTTTGGTCCTCTCAGGTGGATGTAATGGCACTATTTCAAAGAACCTGGGGGGTTCTCCTGGCATGTTGGTCAATATTCATCCTTCAACCATCATCACTACAACAGATTATCGGGTTATTATCTCATTGATGTTTGTGAGAGCTAGCTGTGCGCAAATTGGCTGCCACATTTCCTACATTACAACAGTGATTACACTTCAAAAGAACTTGATTGGCTGTAAAGCACTTTGGGAGGTCCTGAGGTTGTGAAAGGCACGACATAAAGGCAAGTCTTTCTTTCACACAGAGTTGGTTACCAACTTCCTGGACTCTAGAAATGGCACTTCTAAGATGGTCACCAGACAGAAAGTGAGAGCAGCATGGAAAAGTGTTAATGAATAGCTATACAAGTCTGCTAATTTACCCCTCCTACTCACCTGGCTTAAAAGGTAAATATTATGTTCCTAACACAGATGAGGCTGCACACAGGGAGGTTAAAGTAACAGTGACCTCAGTTTTCAATAAGACACTCCAGAGTGAGGAATAGGCCTTAGGGGCCGGCTTATATACAGTGCTCCCAAGGGATGCTGGGATCCCTTGGGACTTCAGGGGATGAGCTCCCTTGTGACGGAACATGGGAGTGCATGCTTTACAGATGCGCAACATCACTCCCTTCCCCAAAGTCAAAGTGAAAACTATTTACAAGGTGAGGCGGTCGGGAGCCATTCTTTCCCTGGTGGACCGTCTCGGTATAAATGTCTGTTCTGGTGTGTTGGCTGTGCCCTCGCTGGGCTGGCGTGTTGTTGGCCCTGCAGGGCTGCTGGGTGAGCCTGGCCTTGCTGGGCTATTGGGCATGATGGGTTCGATTTTCTGGTCCGGGGTGGTGTCGTTGATCCTTTGGGTGTGTGTTGTGGGCTTGAAAAAGATGGTGTCTGCTGTGGGTTGTTCAGGGCAGTCTGAGAACCGCAGCCTCTTTTGGTCCAGGTGCTTTCTGCAAATTTGTCCATTGTCTAGTTTGACTACAAACACCCTATTCCCTTCTTCAGATATCAACGTGCCCGCGATCCACTTGGGACTATGTCCATAGTTTAGCACATACACAGGGTCATTCAGATCAATTTCCCGTGACACAGTGGCGCGACCATCGTTTACATTTTGTTGCTGCCGCCTGCTCTCTACCTGATCATGCAGGTTGGGGTGAACCAGCGAGAGTCTGGTTTTAAGTGTCCTTTTCATGAGTAGCTCAGCCGGAGGCACCCCTATGAGCGAGTGGGGTCTCATGCGATAGCTGAGCAGTACTCGGGACAGGCGGGTTTGGAGTGAGCCTTCTGTGACTCATTTAAAGCTCTCTTTGATGGTTTGTACTGCCCGCTCTGCCTGCCCATTGGAGGCTGGTTTAAATTGGGCCGAGGTGAAATGTTTGATACCATTGCGGGTCATGAATTCTTTAAATTCGGCATTGGTGAAACATGGCCCGTTGTCACTGACCATTACGTCAGGCAGGCCGTGGGTGGCAAACATGGCCCTCAGGCATTCAATGGTGGTGGTGGCGGTGCTTCCCGACATTATTTCACATTCAATCCATTTTGAAAAAGCATCCACCACCACCAGGAACATTTTACCGAGAAACGGGTCTGCATAGTCGACATGGATCCTCAACCATGGTCTGGAGGGCCAGGACCACAAACTTAGTGGTGCCTCTCTAGGCGCGTTGCTCAACTGAGCACATACACTGCATTGCTGTACACAGGACTCTAAGTCAGAGTCGATACCGGGCCACCACACGTGGGATCTGGCTATCACTTTCATCATTACTATACCCAGGTGTGTGCTGTGAAGATCCGAGATGAACGTCTCCCTGCCCTTTTTTCGTAGCACTACGCGGTTACACCACAACAGGCAGTCTGCCTGAATGGACAGCTCGTCCTTTCGCTGCTGGAACTTGGCTCTAGCATTTCAACGGGGATGCTGGCCCAGTTCCCATGCAGTACACTGTTTTTTACTAGGGACAGCAGAGGATCTTGGCTGGTCCAAGTCCTAATCTGGCGGGCCGTGACAGGTGATTTATCATTTTCAAACACTTCCATGACCATCAACAAGTCTGCGGGCTGCGCCATCATCAACAAGTTTGCAGGCTGCACCATTTCCACCCCCGTGATGAGCAATGGTAGCCGACTGAAAGAATCCTCACAGTTCTCGGTGCCTGGCCTGTGGCGGATAGTATAGCTATACGCTGATAGCGCGAGTGCCCACCTTTGTATGCGGGCTGAGGCATTAGTATTTATCCTCTTTTTTCCAGTGAACAGTGAGGGGCATGTGATCCGTTTCCAGCTCAAATTTGAGGCCAACAGGTACTGATGAATTTTCTTTACCCCGAACACACACGCTAATGCATCTTTCTCAATCATGCTGTAGGCCCTCTCGGCCTCAGACAAGCTCCTGGAAACTTGGGGGCTGGTTGCAACTTCCCTGCAATGTTAGCTTGTTGTAATACACACCCGACTCCATACGATGACGCATCACATGCTAGCACAAGTCTTTTATACGGGTTATACAATACAAACAGCTTGTTGGAGCATAAAATGTTTCTGGCTTTCTCAAAAGCAATTACTTGTTTTTTCCCCCATATCCAGTTCTCACCTTTGCGCAATAAGACATGTAGGGGCTCTAAAAGGGTGCTTAACCCCGGTAGGAAGTTACCAACCATAGTTGAAGTGTCCCAGGAACGACCGCAGCTCTGTGACGTTCTGTGGCCTGGGCGAGTTCCTGATAGCCTCTGTCTTGGCGTCTGTGGACCGAATGGCGTCCTCCGCGATCTTTCTCCCCAAAAACTCCACTTCTGTTGCCATGAAGACGCATTTCGACTTCTTCAGCCGCAGCCCTACGCGAGCCAGTCGCTGGAGGATCTCCTCCAGGTTTTGTAGGTGCTCGGCGGTGTTCCGACCCATGACCAATATGTCGTCCTGAAAGACCACCATGTGTGGTACCGAGTTGAGTAGGCTCTCCATGTTTCCCTGGAAGATCGCTGCAGCCGACCGAATTCCAAACGCGCATCTGTTGTAGATGAACAGTCCCTTGTGCGTGTTGATGCAGGTAAGGCCCTTCGAAGATCCTCCAGCTCCTGCGTTATGTAGGCCGAAGTCAGGTCGAGCTTGGTGAACGTCTTGCCTCCTGCCAGCATCGCAAATAGGTCGTCTGCCTTAGGTAGCGGGTATTGGTCCTGTAGTGAGAAAGGATTAATAGTTACTTTATAATCTCCGCAAATCCTGACCGTGCCATCACTTTTGAGTACTGGAACAATCGGGCTGGCCCACTCGCTGAATTCCACTGGGGAGATGATGCCCTCGCGTTGCAGCCTGTCCAGCTCAATTTCCACTCTCTCCTTCATGATGTGAGGTACCGCTCGCGCCTTGTGGTGAAAGGGTTGTGCCTCTGGGACCAAGTGGTTCCGCACCTTCGCCCTGGAAAAGTTTCCAATGCCTGGCTCAAAAAGGGAAGGAAATTTGTTAAGAACCTGGGTACATGAGGCCTCATCAACATGTGATAGCACTCAGATGTCATCCCAGTTCCAGCAGATTTTGCCCAGCCAGCTCCTTCCAAGCAGTGTGGGGCCATTGCCCGGGACAATCCAGCATGGCAGTTCATGCACCATGCCCTCGTAGGTGACCTTGACCATGGCGCTGCCGAGGACAGTGATAAGTTCCTTGGTGTACGTTCTCAGTTTCGTGTGGATGGGGCTCAGGGCTGGTCTGAATGCTTTGTTGCATCACAGTCTCGCAAAAATCTTTTTACTCCTGATGGATTGGCTAGCGCCAGTGTCCAGTTCCATGGCTATGGGTAAGCCATTCAATTTTATGTTTAGCATTATAGGTGGACATTTTGTCGAAAATGTGTGCACCCCGTGTACTTCAGCATCTGCCTCCTCTCTCTGAGGCTCGAAATTGCTTTGGTCCACCATGGACCGATCTTCCTCTGCCACGTGATGGTTAGCAGGTTTTTCAGAACTTGCAGCTCGTTTGCAAGCTCGTTGGAGGTGCCCCATTGTTCCACAGCTCTTAAAAACATACCCTTTGAAGCAGCATGAATAGGCTGAATGGAAGCCTCCACAGCACCAACAAGGTGTGAATTGCCTTGCATTCATTCTTTGTTGGAGATTCTGTGTTATCTGAGTCACCTGAGGCCTGCTGGCAGTTGCAGACTCGTGGATTCTGCCCTGCACATTTCTACTCGCAAACACAGTTCCAGTTAATTTATCAACATTGCTAACACTTGTGTGCTGAGAGATTTGTTTGGTGTTATCACTGGTGAACTTAAACGCCTGTGCTATCGCAATGGCTTTACTGAGGGTCGGTGTCTCTACAGTCAAAAGTTTTCATAGGATGGTCTCGTGGCCAATGCCCAGTACAAAAAAGTCTCTGAGCATTTGCTCCAGGTAGCCATCAAACTCACATTGTCCTGCAATTTGCCTTAGCTCGGCGACGTAGCTCGCCACTTCCTGACCTTCAGATCGCTGGCACGTGTAGAACCGATACCTCGCCATCAGCACGCTCTCCCTTGGGTTAAGATGCTCCTGAACCAGTGTACACAGCTCCTCATCTGTGGATTTCACCGGAGCCAGAAGATTATTCATGAGGCTATAATGAAATGCATCCCAGGGTATTAAAAGAGATGGCGGAAGTTATAGCAGATGCATTCGTTATAATCTACCAAAATTCTCTGGACTCTGGGGAGGTACCAGCAGATTGGAAAGCAGCTAATGTAACGCCTCTGTTTAAAAAAGGGGGCAGACAAAAGGCCAGTTAGTTTAACATCTGCTGTGGGGAAAATGCTTGAAGCTATCATTAAGGAAGAAATAGCGGGACATCTAGATAGGAATAGTGCAATCAAGCAGACGCAACATGGATTCATGAAGGGGAAATCATGTTCTACTAATTTACTGGAATTCTTTGAGGATATAACGAGCATGGTGGATAGAGGTGTACCGATGGATATGGTATATTTAGATTTCGAAAAGACATTCGATAAGGTGCCACACAAAAGGTTACTGCAGAAGATAGAGGTACGTGGAGTCAGAGGAAATGTATTAGCATGGATCGAGAATTGGCTGGCTAACAGAAAGCAGAGAGTCGGGATAAATGGGTCCTTTTCGGGTTGGAAATCGGTGGTTAGTGGTGTGCCACAGGGATCGGTGCTGGGACCACAACTGTTTACAATATACATAGATAACCTGGAAGAGGGGACAGAGTGTAGTGTAACAAAATTTGCAGATGACACAAAGATTAGTGGGAAAGCGGGTTGTGTAGAGGACACAGAGAGGCTGAACATAAGAACATAAGAATTAGGAACAGGAGTAGGCCATCTAGCCCCTCGAGCCTGCTCCGCCATTCAACAAGATCATGGCTGATCTGGCCGTGGACTCAGCTCCACTTACCCGCCCGCTCCCCGTAACCCTTAATTCCCTTATTGGTTAAAAATCTATCCATCTGTGATTTGAATACATTCAATGAGCTAGCCTCAACTGCTTCCTTGGGCAGAGAATTCCACAGATTCACAACCCTCTGGGAGAAGAAATTCCTTCTCAACTCGGTTTTAAATTGGCTCCCCCGTATTTTGAGGCTGTGCCCCCTAGTTCTAGTCTCCCCGACCAGTGGAAACAACCTCTCTGACTCTATCTTGTCTATCCCTTTCATGATTTTAAATGTTTCTATAAGATCACCCCTCATCCTTCTGAACTCCAATGAGTAAAGACCCAGTCTACTCAATCTATCATCGTAAGGTAACCCCCTCATCTCCGGAATCAGCCAAGTGAATCGTCTCTGTACCCCCTCCAAAGCTAGTATATCCTTCCTTAAGTAAGGTGACTATACGCAGTACTCCAGGTGCGGCCTCACCAATACCCTATACAGTTGCAGCAGGACCTCCCTGCAAAGAGATTTAGATAGGTTAAGCGAATAGGCTAAGGTTTGGCAGATGGAATACAATGTCGGAAAATGTGAGGTCATCCACCTTGGAAAAAAAAACAGTAAAAGGGAATATTATTTGAATGGGGAGAAATTACAACATGCTGCGGTGCAGAGGAACCTGGGGGTCCTTGTACATGAATCCCAAAAAGTTAGTTTGCAGGTGCAGCAGGTAATCAGGAAGGCGAATGGAATGTTGGCCCTCATTACGAGAGGGATGGAGTACAAAAGTAGGGAGGTCCTGCTGCAACTGTACAGGGTATTGGTGAGGCCGCATCTGGAGTACTGCGTGCAGTTTTGGTCACCTTACTTAAGGAAGGACATACTAGCTTTGGAGGGGGTACAGAGACAATTCACTAGGCTGATTCTGGAGATGAGGGGGTTACCTTATGATGATAGATTGAGTAGACTGGTTCTTTACTCGTTGGAGTTCAGAAGGATGAGGGGTGATCTTATAGAAATATTTAAAATAATGAAAGGGATCGACAAGATAGAGACAGAGAAGTTGTTTCCACTGGTCGGGGAGACTAGAACTAGGGGGCACAGACTCAAAATACGGGGGAGCCAATTTAAAACCGAGTTGAGAGGAATTTCTTCTCCCAGAAGGTTGTGAATCTGTGGAATTCTCTGCCCAGAGAAGCAGTTGATGCTAGCTCATTGAATGTATTCAAATCACAGATAGATAGATTTTTAACCAATAAGGGAATTAAGGGTTATGGGCTGCGGGCGGGTAAGTGGAGCTGAGTCCACGGCCAGATCAGCCATGATCTTGTTGAGTGGCGGAGCAGGCTCGAGGGGCTAGATGGTCTATTCCTGTTCCTAATTCTTATGTTCTTATGTTGTATAGTTCGGTGCCCTGCAGACTGTGAGGAGGACCGCTCTCCTTTTTGCAGTGCTTCCTTCTCCGTCCAGCTCGTTGGCTACAAGGTACTGGTCTAGCCGTTCGACATAGGCTTCCCAGTCCTCACCCTCCGAGAGCTTCTCCAGGATGCCCACAGTTTGCTGCATCTTTGTGTTGGATTCGTATTCTCATCGCCAGTTATTGTGTTCCTAACACAGGTGAGGCTGCACACAGGGAGGTTCAAGTAACAGTGACCTCAGTCTTTAATAAGACACTCCAGAGTGAGGAACAGGCCTTAGGGGCCGGCTTATATACAGTGCTCCCAAGGGATGCTGGGATCCTTTGGGACTTCAGGGGATGAGCTCCCTGGTGGCAGAATATGGGAGTGCATGCTTTACAGATACACAACAGTAAATATGTCACCCCCTACTGCCATCTTCTTTCACTTTGCATATTAAAAATATAAATAACAGAATACACTCATATTTGTACTTTGGTTAGGATGTGAAGTCAGCTTTTAGTGATTAAAGCTACAACGTTTGAATCATAATTTGCACATTTGCGACGTTGTAGGTTTTAAAGGGCCACTCTATTCATGGAAGAGTTTTTTGGAAGTAAAAGTTGCGAACCATTTTTTCACTATGAGCCGTATACAAATGATGCAATCAAACACAACAAAAGTTATTATGTTGTGTGTTTGTGAACTAAACAAAATAAAAAATTTTCTGAAGGCAGTGTTCCTTTAAATTGACTGAATCATAGATTGATACAGTACAGAAGGAGGCTATTTGGCCCATCGTGCCTGTGCCGGCTCTCTGAAAGAGCTGACCAATTAGTCCCACTCCCCTGCTCTTTCTCTGCAGCTCTGCAAATTTTTCCTTTTCAAGTATTCATCCAATTCCCTACTGTAAGTTAGTATTGAATCTGCTTCCACCAATCTTTCAGGCAGTGCATTCCAACTCACTGCCTCAAAAATAATTCTCCTCATCTCCACTCTGGTTCTTTTGCCAAACATCCTAAATCATTAAAATCTCGAAATCTTTGGCCTATTCCGAGAAGGTCTTTTTAAAAAGCAAAAGCATTTTTCTCTGCTGTAAAAACATCACTTTTCTAGCAAAATGGAGTTATACCATGGAGTTATAAATGTTATTTATACTAATAACATTTTGCATTTCTACTAAAGCGACCAAGACCACATTCATTTGAAGATAGCTTCTTGAACACAGGGAAGCAAAGGCTAGAATATATTCATAAAATTACAGATCACAATCTAGTATCATATTTAATGCTAATTCATGACAACAGTGTTTTGTTTATGAATTGGAAATTCCTTCTGTTGCAGGTACGTTGACACGTTGCCTTAATATTTCAATACTTCGTTTCAATGCATGAAACAATTAAAAAAACTAATGAGGTTCACATATCATTAGGAACACAGTTCCTGAGGTATTGAGAAACAAATTGGGAATTGTAAATAACTACTTCTTACATAATCACTGGTTCTCATTCAATTATGTCAGTCATACTCATTTTCTGACTGGTTGTACAAACAGCACCACTGGGGAAACAGCCTATTGCGACAAACCTAAATGAAGTCTTATGCATTGCCATTTCTCTGCTGTTCTTCAAAAACTCTTGACATGATGAGCTATTGTTGCATTTTCATGGGAAAATCCAATTCTTGTGCATATTACAAACTACAGTGTACTTAGGGTTGCCAAATCTGATTGGACGTATTCTTGGACTTTTCATTCACGTGCCCTCCTGCCTCCAACCGCCCCACCCCCAATCTCCCGCCATTGGTTGCCCGACATGTCCATCCTCACGGCGCTCCATCTTCACAAGCCAATTGGAAAGCAAGCAGACTTTGGATGAATCTTGATTGTCAGTCAAACTTCCCCGCCTCCTCCCCCTGACATCTCCAATATATTTATAACTGATAAACAAAAGTATTTGCAGAAAATGGAAAAAAACAACTGCACAATTTATTTTTTATTCCCTCTATGAATTTTTTCCCTGGCAGCAATGGCCTGAAGATTAATCTTTAATTTCTGGACACTCCAGAGCAATCCTGAAGGATTGGCAACTCTATGTGTACTAGAAAATGTAAGGAAAGTGATTTAAAAATCACTTCATGTAGCAATTAAAGAAGTTGCTAAAAAACTCAAACTCTGGCTGCAAACATGCTGTAATTTGTTTTAAAGAGAATGAAGAAAGAAAGACTTACATTGATATAGCACCTTTCATGGCCACTGGACATCCCAGAGCACTTTACAGCCAATGAAGCACTTGAATTGTCGTCACTGTTGTAATGTAGGAAATACGGCAGCCAATTTACACTCAGCAAGCTCCCACAAACAGCAATATGATAATGACCAAATAATTTGTGTTTTTGTTATGTTGATTGAGGGATAAATATTGCCCAGGACACCGGAGATTACTCCCCTGTTCTTCTTCGAAATAGTGCCATGGGTCTTTTACATTCACTTGAGAGTACAGACGGGGTCTCGGTTTAACGTTTCATCCAAAAGACGGCACCTGCAAAAGACAGCACTCCCTCAACACTGCAGTGTCAGACTAGATTTTTATGCTCAAGTTCCTAGAGTGGGACTTGAACCCACAAACCTCTGATTCAGAGGTGAGTGTGCTACCCACTGAGCCATAGCCGACACTCAAGGAAGATTGATGTCCCATTTATTTCAGAACATGTCATTGCCAGCAGTTCAAGGTCTGTGTAAAGAATGCTCTGTTACAGTAGAAACTGAGCCAGTTTTCATGTAGGGTGTCTCCTGGATCAGAAAGCCAAGAAATTCATTCGTGCAAATGGCTACAACATTTTGACCACTGCACAGGCATGAGCTGAAGACATGAGTAAGACAGACTTGTATTTATATTGTGCTTTCACAATCACAGGATATCCCAAAGTGCTTCACAGCCAATTAAATATTTTTGAAGAGTAGTCACTGTTGGAATCGTGTCAGATGTGGCTCAGTGGGTAGCACTCTCACCTCTGAGTCAGAAGGTTATGAGTTCAAGCCACTCCAGGAACTTGAGCACAAAAATATCTAGGTTGACAATCCTGTGCAGTGCTGAGGGAGTGTCATTTTTCCGATCACATGTTAAAGCGAAGCCCTGTCTGTTCTCTGAAGTGGACACAAAAGATCCCATGGGACTATTTCGAAGAAGAGCAGGGGAGTTATCCCCGGTGTCCTGGCCAATATTTATCCCTCTATCAAAAGAACAAATCTGTTATTATCACATTGCTGTTTGTGGGAGCTTGCTGTGTGTAAATTAGCTGCCACGTTTCCCACATTACAACAGTGACTACACTTCAAAAAGTATTGGGTGTACAGTGCTTTGGGATGTCTGGTGGTCTTGAAAGGCGCTATATAAATGCAAGTCTTTCTTTCTTTATTAATGTAGGATACACAGTGGCTGATTTGCAAACAGCAAGCTCCCACAAACAGCAATATGATAATGACCAGATAATCTGTTTTAATGATGTTTGTTGAGGGATAAATATTGGTGAGCACACGGGGCAGAACTCTTTGAGCCATGGGAGTTTAAGATTCTGGAGTGAGACATAAATTCACAATCTTCTGACTTACGGATGAAGGTGCTACCCGCTGAGCCACAGCTGACACCATAACATACAGGCAACGGAGACGGGACATCAGGCCATAGACTCATTGAATCTAATTCAGCATGTTCTAGCAATACTGGTGAACTGCATGAAGAAAAATAGGCCATTAATTTTCCAGAATAGGTGCCTCCACAGGCAAGCAACTAATAACAATGCAGGTGCGTATATGTGCGCAATGTACCAGGGAAGTGAAACTAGATGTGGGCTTGGAGGACAACTGAGGAAAGTGGGGTTCTCATCTGGCGCTTGTCACTTTAAATCCAGCCATAGTACATAAGCAGTAAATAAAATGACTGCAGTATAAAATTCCTGTACAAAGCTGATTTTGACACAATATTGCAATTGTCGTCGGTTATGGGCTGAACAGAGGAATCATTCAAAATGGTTCTGTTTATATTTGACTAACAAGTCCCAGTAACTCTTTGCTGGGATATAAAAAGAGTGATTCTGTTTGAATCAAGGATGGAGTTTGGAAAAACTCTCGAGGGGGATAGGAGTCAATTTGCATATCTTGGAGAAGAACTGGTCAGTTTGAAACTCCTGAAAGAGGAAACACGGTTTGAAATTTTCAAGGAATAGCATAAATTAATAATCAACTCACACAGTGGTAAGAAATTCCAGAAGCAAAAAGCATTCCTCTGTACAGTTAAAAGTTCTTCCTTTACAAAGAGTTGGCTTAGATTTTAAGAGGTGCAATCTTACTACTTTTCCACTCAAGAATTTATAAATATAGGCCATTAATTTTCCAGAATAGGTGCCTCCACAGACAAGCAACTAATAACAAAGCAGGTGTGTACATGTGCGCAATGTACCAGGGAATTGTAACTAGATGTGGGCTTGGGGGACGGCTGAGAAAAGTGGAGTTCTCATTTCGTTCTCATTTCCATTATATCCATTGGATTATTTAGTTATTCACTGCTCGTTTGAAAAAGTCACGGAAACTTCTAAACTTTTGCAATGAAGTCTGATGTGATGCTCTACCGCATTCAAAGACTGTTGTGCAAGATTACGGAGGCATAAGGGAAGTTCCAGCCGGTTAAAAAAATTACCAAACAGGGTTTGCTGTTTGCTTCAAGCATCTTTCTTTTTTTCACATTAGTGAAAAAGCTCAGCTGGATTTCAAAGGCAATGTTAAAGAAAGAAAGAGCTTGCATTTATATAGCGCCTTTCACGATCTCAGGATGTCCCAAAGCATTTCACAGCCAATGAAGTATTTTTTGAAGTGTAGTCACTGTAGTAATGTGACTGATGCTTTATAAATACAAGTTCTTGCTTTCTATTATTATCTTGATCATATTTTCAGACAACTTGTAAATTTGTGCACAGCAAGTTCCGGCAAACAACAATGTGATAATGACTAGATTGTCTTTTTTTTGTGATATTGATTGAGGGATTAATATTGGCCATGGGATCTTTTGCGTCCATCTGAGTGGGCAGACAGGGCCTAATTTTAATGTCTCATTCGAAAGATGGTAGACACTCTCGAAGGTATAGGGAGTTAAGAATTACCCACAATACTGATCTAACACACAATACTCCTGGATTGCTTGGAGCTCAATCCCTCGTGTGTAGACTTACCATCCAAGAAGCGATAACTACTCTTTATACCTCTATAATTAACTGAGGTTGTAGTCAGTGTTACTCATCATAATCATAAATGTTACTCCTGACATCCCCCTGGTATTGAGAGCTCTGAGTGGAGAAGGCCATCTCTGTAACCTCCTCCAGTCCAACAACCCTCTGAGATCCCTGCGCTCCTCCAATTCTGGCCTCTTGCGTATCCCTGCTTTTCTTTGTTCTATCATTGGCGGCCGTGCCTTCAGCTGCCTAGGCCCTAAGCTCTGGAATGTCCTCCCTAAACCTCACCGCCTCTCGACAACTCTCTCTTCTCCTTTAAAACCCTCCTTAAAACCTACCTCTTTAGTAGCCTGGCGTAATGTCTCGTTATGTGACTCAGTGTCAAATTTTGTTTGATAACACTCTTGTTGGGAAATTTTACTACATTAAAGATGTTATATAAATGTAAGTTGTTGTTGTTAATAGAGTGGAGCTAGTGGAACATATATTAGGCTACGCAAAATTTCTGACTTGCTTATTGTTACCTCAGCACAATTCTTCAAGATCTTCTGTACTCCCAGCGACCCAGTGTAAATATTATGAGTCATATTACACTGTTAAAGTATCTCTGATTGCACCGTTGTTATACAACCCAATGTATACATTTTAACTGTTGTGTTAAAATGTAAGCGAGTTCATATCTTTGAATTCATTGTTGGCATTTGACGGTGAGAATATTTAATTAATGTCATGTTTTTATTACTGACTCGGATCTTCCTGGCATTAAATCAACAGTTCAGTTCTAATGCCTAACAATGGGAAACAGTTTTGAAGTGGAATGACTCTGTGTTCTTATTGATATCAAAACAGAGAATACTGGAAAACACTCAGCAGATTAGGTTGCACCTGTGGCGAGCAAAACAGGGATAATTTTATCCTCATCTGCCTGGCGGGAAGATAACGACATAAGGTTTTACACCCCAGCCAATTTTACTTGCCATTGAAGTCAAAGTAGAGCAATATTGAATGGGTATTATCCGGCGTTCCATCTGATCCTGTGCAATATCCACCAAGCGAGATAGGTTAAAATTAGCCCAATTTTTCAGGTCGATAACCTTTCATCAGTGTTATATACGTGGACTTGTATTTCCTCTGTACAGCCACCAGAGGGCTCATCACCTGGAGTCCCAAGGGATCCCATAATCCCTTGGGAGCACAGGTATTTAAGGAGGCTTCACAGGTTGGAGTGGCACTCTGGAAACCTGCAATAAAAGACTAAGGTCACACTTTACTTTGAGCTCACAGTGTTTGGTCTGACTCTTTCTCCACACACAACAATTGGCAGCGAGATACAGATAGCGAATCCAAAGATGCAGAGAACAGTGGGCATTCTGGAGAAATTCTCGGAGGGAGATGATTGGGAAACTTTTGTGGAGAGACTTGACCAATACTTCATGGCCAACAAGCTAGATGGGGAAGAGAGCGCTGCCAAATGAAGGGCGATCCTCCTCACCATCTGTGGGGCACCAATGTATAGCCTCATGAAGAATCTGATCACTCTTGCGAAACCCACAGAGAAATCGTACAAGGATTTGTGCGCACTGGTCCGAGAGCATTTGAACCCAAAAGAAAGCATTCTGATGGCGAGGTACCGGTTCTACACCGACAAAAGGTCTGAAGGCCAGGAAGTGGCGAGTTATGTCATCAAGCTAAGACGCCTTGCAGGACATTGCAAATTTGAAGGATATTTGGAGCACATGCTCAGAGACTTTTTCTTACTTGGCATTGGCCACGAAACCATACTTCGCAAATTTTGACTGCAGATACCCCAAACTTGAGTAAGGCCATAGCGATAGCCCAGGCATTCATTGCCACCAGTGACAATACGAAGCAAATCTCTAAGCACACAAGTGCTGCTAAAAATACTGTGAACAAAGTGATGTTGTTTTCGAATCGTAATGTACAGGGCAGGTCACACATACCTGCAGCTGCACGTCCGCAGATGACTCAGAGTCCACCATCAAGGGTGATGAATGCTTGTGTTGTATGATCCATGTAAACGTTTGGTACTAGCATGTGATGCATCGTCATATGGCGTCAGGTGTGCACTGCAACAAGCTAATGTTTCGGGAAACTGCAACCGGTTGCTTATGCATCCAGGAGTCTCTAAGGCTGAGAGAGCCTACATCATGATTGAAAAAGAAGCGTAGCTTGTGTCTATGGGGTAAAGAAAATGCATCAATACTTGTTTGGGCTAAAATTAAAATTGGAAACTGACCATAAGCCACTTATATCTCTGTTTTCCGAGAGTAAAGGAATAAATACCAACGCATCGGCCCGCATCCATAGATGGAGGCCGATGCGTTGTCCTCATACAACTGCGCCATCCGCCACAGGCCAGGCACAGAAAACTGCACCGATGCTCTCAGTAGGCTGCCGTTGCCGACCACGGGGGTGGAAATGGCGCAGCCCGCAGATCTAGCCATGGTTATGGAAGCATTTGAGAGTGAGCAATCATCCTTCACTGCTTGGCAGATCAAAACCTGGACAAGCCAGGATTCCTTATTATCCCTAGTCAAAAGCTGTGTGCTTCACGGGAGCTGGTCCAGTGTCCCAGTGGAAATGCAGGAAGAGATAAAGCCGTTCCAGCGGCGCAAAGATGAAATGTCTATATGGGCAGACTGCCTTCTGTGGGGCAATCGAGTAGTGGTCCCCAAGAAGGATAGAGACACCTTCATCAATGACCTCCACAGTACCCACCCAGGCATCATAATGATGAAAGCAATAGCCAGATCCCACGTGTGGTGGCCCGGTATCGATGCGGACTTAGTCCTGCGTTCACAGATGTAATACATGCTGGCAGTTAAGCAATGTACCCAGGAAGGCGCCGCTAAGTTTATGGTCTTGGTCCTCCAAACCATGGTCTAGGTTACATGTCGACTATGCAGGCCCGTTCTTGGGTAAAATGTTCCTTGTGGTTGTAGATGCATACTCCAAGTGGATTGAATGTGAGATAATGTCGGCTAGTACGTCCGCTGCCACTAGTGAAAGCCTGTGGGCCATGTTTGCCGCATACGGCTTACCCGATGTCTTGGTGAGCGACAACGGGCCATGTTTTACCAGTGCTGAGTTCAAAGAATTCATGACCCGTAATGGGATCAAACATGTCACATCTGCCCCATTTAAACCAGCGTCCAATGGTCAGGCAGACAGAGCAGTGCAAACCATCAAGCAAGGCTTGAAGAGGGTAACTGAAGACTCACTGCAGACTCGCCTATCCCGAGTCCTGCTTAGCTACCGCACGAGACCACACTCACTCACTGGGATCCCACCTGCTGAACTGCTCATGAAAAGAGAACTTAAGACAAGGCTTTCGTTAGTTCACCCTGATCTACATGAACAAGGAGAGAGCAGGCGGCTTCAACAAAGTGCATCCCATGATAGCGCAAATGTGTCACGTGAGATTGAAGTCCGTGATCCTGTATTTGTATTAAATTATGGACAAGGTTCCAAGTAGCTTCCCGGCACTGTCTTGGCCAAAGAGGGGAGCAGGGTGTTTCGGGTCAAACTTTCAAATGGACTCATTCACCAGAAATACTTGGACCAAATCAAACTCAGATTCACGGACTACTCTGAGCAACCCACCTTGGACCCTACCTTTTTTGATCCCAGTAACACACACACCAAAGGCAACCGACACGACGGTTGACCACGGAGCAGAATCCATCATCCACAGCAGCCCTGCAGAGCCCAACACACCAGGCAGCCCAGCAAGGCCAGCTGTACAGCAGCCCAGCGAGGGCCCAACAAATGATTCAACAACACCAGCTTTCACACCGAGACGATCAACCAGGGCAAGAAGGGCCCCAGATCGACTCACATTGTAAATAGTTACACTATTGACTTTGGGGGGGGGAATGTTGTTATGTATGTGGACTTGTATTTACTCTGTACAGCCACCAGAGGGCTCATTCCCCGGAGTCCCAAGGGATCCCATAATCCCTTGGGAGCACAGGTATTTAAGAAGGCTTCACAGGTTGGAGAGGCACTCTGGAGACCTGCAATAAAAGACTAAGGTCACACTTTACTTTGAGCTCACAGTGTTGAGTCTGATTCTTTCTCCATATACAACAATCAGCATTGCACTTTTTCTTTGTTTTAAAACAGTACTTAAAAGAGAAGTATGTTAATCTGAATGGACACAAGGTCTTAAGGTCATAAATTATATAAGTGGCACAAAATATCCAACACCCTATACCAAGCACTATTGGAAAGTTGCCTTGCATCACCAATTCCCCACACACTGAATTTCTTTTTGTCTTCAGCCATCTCAGTGTATGGAGTGACAGGAGATTTGGCACTAACCCTTAGATTAGAAAGAAAAACCAGAGCGAGATTAACTCACGCTGCTCTCACACAACCCTTGCTGGCCAGTTAAAGAGCTGCATTGCCAGAAATACGAGGTCAGAGCTTTGTGCACATTTTGGGATAAAAAAAAACATAGGGATCAATTTTCCCCAGTGATTTGCGCTATTTGTTTGGCGCAGGCTTCTTTTTTTGGGCTAAGTTAAAAAAAACACAGTTTCCTCAGTCAATTTGCACCAGCGTAACTCAGTTAGTTGCGATTTTTTTAGTGTTTTTTTTCAGCCAAAGGGGGCGTAACCTGCCACCCGTACCAATGCTGGCCATTTAGGCAAGTTTGGCCAGCTGAGAGTTACTCGAGTTCTGCTTAGGTCAGCGTAAGTGGCCTCTGCAGAAAAACCTTCTGGAGAGTTAAAGAAATTGGCGCAGGTAAGGAAATCGGCACAGGTAAGTGCAGGAGAGAGAGAGAGAGAGAGAAACCGGGCCGCCAATTTTTGGGATGTCAGGCGGAGGAGCGGACCAGCAGGTAAGTTGCTGCAATATATTTTAATGTGTTTTTAAATTGATGCAATGTGTTTTAATGTGTTGCGAGCTGTCTGTATGTTTCACTTTACAGCCTCAGCTCGCATTGTGTCCCTGGTTACCATGGCAGCTCGATCTTTTTGGCACAGATGAAGGCTCCACCCCCAAAACTAAAGGATAGATTAGGCCATACCAAAATGAAGAAATCCAATGGGGAAACTTAGAACTTTTTTTTTGGTGTACTTAGGCCCCCCCCAAAATGGGCGTAACTTTTCAAGTACGCCTAAAAAAAGCTTTGGGGAAAATTGAGCCCATAATTTCTACAATTTAATTAAGCAATATTAATGGTATCTGTATCCTTACTGATTTCTCCCTGAATCATTTCTCTGTCATGATGTCACTGAATAGTTAATACAACACACATTTTCTGTTAAATCCACTATGCGGTAACATCTGAAATTATGATACTCTTCGGTGATATCAGCAATTGGGCGTAATATTCTGTCTTCAAGTTTCTTCAGCTTGCCCAACTGTTGTCCATGATACAATCCATCTGTTCAAGACTTGGATATTGCTCCGTATTTGGGGAAACTATAAACATCTCACTTCCACTCCTGAATAAGAGAAATTGGAATGTCTGCAAAGTGATCCTTCTCTCTCCATCACAACTTTTCTTGGTCTTTCAATTTTATCAATACTAACATAACCAGTACTCCACTGGCCTTTCTGATTTTTTTCTTTCTATGTCCTAACTACACCTTTCTACATGCTCGTCCACTGCCTGCAACCCTCAAGTATTATTGCTTCAGGTCTGCTTCATCCAACCCTGAAGATCATTGGAGGCAAAGTTGAATTGACCCAACTGGAGGGTATCAAATCAATTTGGAAAACTCTAATTGTGATCATTTCAAGTAGGCTTTCCACTTAAAGAACAAATTAATACATTTTCAGAGGGACAAAATTGTTGGAACGATTGCATGTTTCTCAATATTAAGTTTCTTGCTATCATGATGGATGGTGCAAAAGAGCTAATGACATTTACAACTGAAGCCACAACAAGATAGATGAATGCTGTTAAAAAAAGAATTATAAATGTCCTAATAACTGCTTTCTCCATCAATAGTAATTGCAGCACATAAGTTGATCTTCACCAACTGTCTATTCTTTTTACGCTTATTCTGATGGCTATGGCAAGAGCAGGATTTTAAATGAAATATCAGATAGACTATTTTTAATCAGTATGTTCAACTTTATCTGCTGTCACACTCAACTCCACAATTTCACAGATACAGTGATTTTTGAAAAGAGCATATAAGTCCCTTGTACAATAATGTAAGACCAGGCATCTGAGTAGAATAAATTGAGTTCCTGTAAAGCAGAAAATGCAATTAAAAGTGGTTAATACCACGAGAGAATTGAGTATCCCTCACTTTTTTCAATAGAAGGATAAAGAAAAAGAGGATTTCGCCCTCTGGAATACAAGACTGGAGCTGTCAAAGCATGTACATATTTCCTCAAGGACTACTTAACCGCTGTCCTGTTCATTTGACATGGCTCCTTTTAAAAATTATTCCAGACATTCTTCCCATCTGAAATTCAAGAGTGACTGAAGTCAGATTACTGAGAAACTTGTGTCATTTTTCTTTTTGGTAGATGTGGAATCTAACATTTTTTGAAAATGTTGTCCATACTGGACATGAACTTCCAAAGGGTTCAACCTAAATGAGTAGGAAGCAAACCAATATATTTATTGCCACTGTTGGCACTGACGAGACAAACAAGCTGCGGCCATCAGCATCCTTTCACTTCCATGTTTTGGTCAGTTTACTTCCCTTCTCCCATGAAGGCACTGATTCTTGTTAAAGATTGATTCCATGGCCATTAAGGGCGCACTGATACCTCAACCAGGTGACCATTCCTTATGTGTAAGCAGAAATAGTGACATGGAAGGCAACATAGCCCTCCTAGCCTAATCCTATCCTCACCTGGCATCCACATATCGTAGAATCATATTGGACAGAAGGCGGCTATTTGTCCCATCATTACTGTGCCGGCTCTTTGAAAGAGCTGTCTGACTTGTTCCACTCTTTTCCTATAGCCCTGCAATTTTCATTTCCTTTTCAAGTATTTATCCAATTCCCTATTGAAAGTTACCATTGAATCTACTTCCACCGTCGTTTCAGGCTGTGCATTTCAGATCATAACAACTCGCTGAGTAAAGAAATAAATCTCCTCATCTCCCTTCTGCACCGTCCCCACCCCAGCCCGGGATCTTTTGGCAATGATCGTTAATCTATGTCCATTGGTTACTAGCATGCACACTATCCAGCAGGTTTGCACTGCGTGCTAAACAAGAACAGAAACATTTACAACCCACCACCCACCCCTCCAACCCCTCATTCAGGGATGCTGAGATGCTTCACAGATCCTTATTGTTGCCCTTGCTGAAACAAACAAAATTCCCATTGAATGGAAGATAAACCTGGGTCCTTCAATCTAAATGCCAGCTTTACACACCGAACCACCACGGAGCTGCATCTATCTTTTGCTCCTGTGGTGACAAAAATCAGTGAAGATATTATAAACATTGTGAAAGAAGTGGGAACATGGTTACAACGATGAAGAGAGGCATAGAAACACTTGAAACAGTCATTAATACTTACTAAACTCACCCCTTGGAAAACGGCAGACAGAGACACTCGTAAAGAAAATTGTCTTCATTTAAGAGTAATAAGTGCATGAGCATTCAATTTGAGTTGAGATCCCCACTCAACACTCAGACATAATTTCTCCCATTCATAGGAACTATTATCTGAGGTAGACCTTACACTCTCCTAAATGTGTTGAGTCATGGTTTATCTGACGATTATCAATCTTTTCCACACCATGAATTGTGCATTCTGACAACGTATCCCATCACAAGCAACCTAAAACAGAGAGACAGACTATTATCTGAATGGTGACAGATTAGGAAAAGGGGAGGTGCAACGAGACCTGGGTGTCATGGTACATCAGTCATTGAAGGTTGGCATGCAGGCACAGCAGGCGGTTAAGAAAGCAAATGGCATGTTGGCCTTCATAGCAAGGGGATTTGAGTACAGGGGCAGGGAGGTGTTACTACAGTTGTACAGGGCCTTGGTGAGGCCACACCTGGAGTATTGTGTACAGTTTTGGTCTCCTAACTTGAGGAAGGACATTCTTGCTATTAAGGGAGTGCAGCGAAGGTTCACCAGACTGATTCCCGGGATGGCGGGACTGACATATCAAGAAAGACTGGATCAACTGGGCTTGTATTCACTGGAGTTCAGATGAATGAGAGGGGATCTCATAGAAACGTTTAAAATTCTGATGGGTTTAGACAGGTTTGATGCAGGAAGAATGTTCCCAATGTTGGGGAAGTCCAGAACCAGGGATCACAGTCTAAGGATAAGGGGTAAGCCATTTAGGACCGAGATGAGGAGAAACCTCTTTACCCAGAGAGTGGTGAACCTGTGGAATTCTCTACCACAGAAAGTTGTTGAGGCCAATTCACTAAATATTTTCAAAAAGGAATTAGATGTAGTCCTTACTACTAGGGGGATCAAGGGGTATGGCGAGAAAGCAGAAATGGGGTATTGAAGTTGCATGTTCAGCCATGAACTCATTGAATGGTGGTGCAGGCTCGAAGGGCCGAATGGCCTACTCCGGCACCTATTTTCTATGCTTCTATGCTTCTATGCTAAGCAAAAAGATTCTTATATCCCAAGCCGAGAGAAATACCACTTGTGAACCGATATACTCATGTGATCGATATCATTCCTAGATAGGATTACACACAGCATGGCCTACCAACTCAGCCTGGCATCAACAGAGATAGCATTTGTAGTTACTATGGCAACAAGATGTACAAGAAAAATTCTAGCTGTATTATGAGCTGTATACCTAAAAATTAGGTACCAACCTGGGGAAGTTGCAACACAGGACGCATCTTCATCATAGGCAGTCCCTCGAACGAGGATGACTTGCTTCCACGTGAGTTCACAGATGTTTCAATGAAGGACCCGATGTTCCAGTCCTGAACTCCAGTTGAAGGGGTGGAAGATGCTGTGTGTGAATTCTTTTGATGTGCGGTGACCGTTGCACATCAGCCACCACATGGGCTTGACAGAGCTAGGCCTTTATCCAATGGCAAGGATTAATCAGGATGACTGGAGACCTGCTCTGCTGCACGGACCTAGTGCACACACATATCGCAGTGTGGGCTGTTCTGTGCTGCCCCTGGGCCCTCGGTTCTTCTGGGCCCCGTACCCTTATTATCCGCACCTCTGCCACGATGTCCCAGGGCCCTGCGCTCCAGCTCTATTTATAGCCCCGACCTGCAGTGGTGTTCTCACACAGGTCGGGGCAGCCCACGATGTTCGGGTCCAGTGCTCTAGCTCTACTTATAGCCCCAACCTGTAGTGGTGTTCTCACACAGGTCGGGGCAGCCCACGATGTTCGGGTCCAGTGCTCTAGCTCTACTTATAGCCCCAACCTGTAGTGGTGTTCTCACACAGGTCGGGGCGGCCCACAGGACTAAGCAGCAGAAGCAACATGCTATAAACAGAGCTAAGCAATCCCATAATCAACAGATCAGATCAAAGCTCTGCAGTCCTGCCACATCCAGTCGTAAGTGGTGGTGGACAATTAAACAACAAATGGGAGGAGGATACTCATGAATATCTCCAACTTCAATGATGGCAGAGCCCAAAACACAAGTGCAAAAGACAAGGCTGAGCGTTTGTAACCATCTTCAGCCAGAAGTGCCGAGTGGATGATCCATGTTGGCCTTCTCATGAGGTCCCTACCATCACAGAAGACAGTCTTCAGCCAATTCAATTCACTCCATGTGATACCAAGAACCGGCTGAGCGCACTGGATACAGCAAAGGCTATGGACTCCGACAACATTCTGGCTGTCGTGCTGAAGATTTGTGCTCCACAACTAGCCGCATCTCTAGCCAAGCTGTTTCAGTACAGCTACAATGTCAGCTGTGGCTCAGTGGGTAGCACATTCAATTCTGAGTCAGAATTTTGTGGGTATAAGTCCACCTGAGCGCATAAATCTAGGCTGACACTCCAGTGCAGTGCTGAGGGAGTGCTGCACTGTCGGAGGTGCCGTCTTTCGGATGAGATGTTAAACCGAGGCCCCATCTGCCCTCTCAGCTGGATGTAAAAGATCCCATTGCACTTTTTTGAAGAAGAGCAGGGGAATTTATCGTTCAATCATTTATCATTCAATCAAAATAGATTATCTGGTCATTATCATATTGCTCTTTGTGGGAGTTGGCTGTGCGTTTCCCACATTACAACAGTGACTACACTCCAACAGTGGCTGTAAAGCACTTTGAGCTGTCCTGTGGTCGTGAAAGGGACTATATAAATACAAGTCTTTCTTTCTTTTATAATGCTGGCATCTACCCAACAATGGGGAAAACTGCCAAGGTACGTCTACAAAAAGCAGGACAAATCCAATCCGGCCAATTACTTCCCCATTATTCTACTCTCAATCATCAGTAAAGTGATAGAAGGTGTTGTCGACAGTGCTATCAGGCAGCACTTACTCACCAATAACCTGCTCACCGATGCTCAGTTTGGGTTCCACCAGGACAACTCAGCTCCAGACCCCATTACAGCCTTGGTCCAAACATGGACAAAAGAGCTGAATTCCAAAGGTGAGGTGAGATTGACCACCTTTGACATGAAGGCAGCATTTTGACCGAGTGTGGCATCAGGAGCCCTAGTAAAATTTAAGTAAATGGGAATCAGGGAGAAAACTCTCAGCTAGCTGGAGTTATACC
This sequence comes from Pristiophorus japonicus, assembly GCF_044704955.1. Lineage (NCBI taxonomy): Eukaryota > Metazoa > Chordata > Chondrichthyes > Pristiophoridae > Pristiophorus > Pristiophorus japonicus. The sequence continues at coordinate 242,423,906 of NC_091977.1, read as the reverse complement.
TAGCAGAAAGGAAGATGGTTGTGGTTGTTGTAGGTCAATCATCCCAGTTTTCAGTTCCATTCACCACTCCTCAAAAAATGAAGCAGTCCATGCCCACATGAAACAAGACATGGACAACATTCAGTCTTGGGCTGATAAGTGGCAAGTAACATTCGTGTCATTACCATCGCCGAAACCCCCACCATCAACATCCTGAGGCTCTCAATTGACCAGAAACTTAACTGGACCAGCCACATAAATACTGTGGCAATAAGAACAAGTCAGAGGCTGGGTATTCTGCGGTGTGTGTCTCACCTCCTGACTCCCCAAAGCCACCTACAAGTCAGGAGTGTGATGGAATATTCTCCACTTGCCTTTTTCTTTATGCGTTCCTGGGTTGTGGGCATCGCAGGCAAGGCCAGCATTTATTGTCCATCCCTACTTGCCCTTGAGAAGTTGGTGATGAGCCACCTTCTTGAACCACTGTAGTCCTTGTGGTGAAGGTACTCAACAGTGCTGTTAGGGAGGGAATACCAGAATTTTGACCCAGCAGCGATGAAGGAACAACGATATACTTCCAAGTCAAGATGGTGTGGACTTGGAGGGGAACTTGGAGGTGATGGTATTTCCATGAGTCTGCTGCCCTTGTCCTTCTAGGTGATATAGTTCATGGGTTTTGGAGGTGCTGCCAAAGAAGCCTTGGTGAATTGATGCAGTGCATCTTGTAGGTGGTACACACCCAGCCATGGTCATCATCATAAGAAGTCCCTCAAAATCGAGAAAGACTTGCTTCCACTCTAAAAGTGAGTTCTTCGGTGATTTAACAGTCCAATACGGGAATTACAGTCTCTGTCACAGGTGGGACAGACAGTCGTTGAAGGAAAGGGTGGGTGGGACTAGTTTGCCGAAGGTTCCTTCCGCTGCCTATGCTTGTTTCCTGCGTGCTCTTGGCGATGAGACTCGAGGTGCTCAGCGCCCTCCCGGATACACTTCCTCCACTTTGGGTGGTCTTTGGCCAGGGATTCCCAAATGTCGGTGGGGATGTTGCATTTTATCAAGGAGGCTTTGAGGGTGTCCTTAAAATGTTTCCTCTGCCCACCTGGGGCTCGCTTGTTGTGTAGGAGTTTTGAGTAGAGTGCTTGCTTTGGGAGTATGTGTCGGACATGCGAACAGTGTGGCCCGCCCAATGGAACTGGTCGAGTGTGGTCTGTGCGACGATGCTGGGGATGTTGGCCTGATCAAGGAAGTTAACGTTGGTGCGTCTGTCCTCTCATGGGTCTTGCAGGAACTTACGGTGACATCATTGGTGGAATTTCTCCAGCGATTTGAAGTGTCTACTGTATATGATCCATGTCTTGGAGCCATACAGGAAGGCGGGTATCACTACAGCCTTGTAGACCGTGAGCTTGGTGGCATATTTAAAGGCCTGATTTTCAAACACTCTCTTCCTCAGGCAGCCGAAGGCTGCACTGGTGCACTGGAGGCAGTGTTCAACCTTGTCGTCGATGTTTGCCCTTGCTGATAATAGGCTCCCGAGGTATGGGAAGTGGTCCACGTTGTCCAGGGCCACGCCATGGATCTTGATGCCTGGGGGGGCAGTGCTGTGTGGTGGGGTTAGGTTGGTGGAGGACCTTTGTCTTATGGATGTTTAGTGTAAGGCCCATGCTTTCGTATGCCTCGGTGAAGATGTTGACTAAGACTTGGTGTTCAGTCTCTGAATGTGCGCAGACACAAGCATCGTCCGCGTACTGTAGCTCGACGACAGAGGTTTGGATGGTCTTGGATCTGGCCTGGAGATGACGAAGGTTGAACGGGTTCCCACTTGTTCTGTAGTTTAGTTCCACTCCAGCGGGGAGTTTGTTGAATGTGAGCGGGAGCATTGCAGTGAGGAAGATCGAGATGAGGGTTGGCGCGATGTCGCAGCCTTGCTTGACCCCGGTCCGGACTTGGATTGGGTCTTTGATGGATCCGTTGGTCAGGATCACGGCTTGCATGTCGTCGTGGGGCAGGTGGAGGATGGTGACAAACTTTTTGGGGCAGCCGAAACGGAGGAGGACGCTCCATAATCCTTCGTGGTTGACAGTGTCAAAGACCTTTGTAAGGTCAAAGAAGCCCATGTACAAGGGTTGGTGCTGTTCCCTGCATTTTTCGTGCAGTTGTCACACCGTAAAGATCATGAGCTAGACTTTCCACTTTTTTTGCATCGAAACCGGCCACTTAACATCCATTTTAATGCTGAGGTGAGGTATAACCAGACATCGCCCATTTAGGCACAAAATAGAAACTAACGGCCACTTATCACTCACTTATCGCCCAGCATTACTTTCGGCATGTAATTAACGCCGAGAAATAATAATACTGCCCGCCTACTTTTTTTTGTCATAAAGATCAGAATGGCCAAAACTAACGCCCATTATAGCACCGAGTGTTACTTTCTGCACCTCGGCCACTCATCGCCGAAAGTATCACTCACTGAAAAATCCGCTGAAAAAAAGTTGCTCTCACCTGAACTAAACCCAGCGGTATGGACGCCATTTTGTAAATAGGAGGTCGCTTCATATAAAAGGTTGTTTCAACTTCTGGGGAGTTTTGATATACTCTGGAGGTCTTTTAAGGTGATTTGAACACCTGAGTAAACATCTTAACCTACTGTGGACAATTTGAAGTTATTTTAGGTGTCTTAGTAGGTAAATTTATTGTTTGTGAACAATTGGTATAATACTGAGGGCGAGACTTTCCAATTCACATCACCCATATATCGCCCATATATCGCCCAAAGCGGCCGGTTATCACCCATTTTGAGCAAAAAATGGAAATTCAGGCCGGAACATCGCTGGAAAATTAAGCCCCCAAGTTTCAGCTCACATCACCAAGCTGGTTGCTGAGGTGATCGCCCGCATATCGCTGTGGAACTTTCGGCACATCGCCAGCACATCGCCAGGCTGATCGCTCGCCGAGAACATTGCTGGAGAATAGTTGCTTTTCCCGGGCCTTCCTCACTGAACTCAGCATTACGGACGCCATTTTGAATTTTGGAGGAAGGGAGGAGGCAGCTAAAAAGCTTGAGCTTATATATTGTGAGTTATTTAAGGGTCTTTTATAGATAGATCCACACATTTTTATACTTACATTTAATTAAACTAATATTAGCTTAATAGAATAGGCATTTTTTTACTAAAAAGTGCATTTATAGCAAGTGAAAATAATTATTGATAGTGATGGGGCCTATGCTTTCTCTGCCATTACTCGTAACTGCTCACAAACTGGTTTCTGAAAGGATCAACCGAAGAGGTGGCAGAGTAATGCGGAGACAGAGGAGACAGAGGAGGCGAGCATACAGCCAACGAAGGTACAAGGAAAAGCAATCTTACCTCAACTTGTCTGAAAATGCGTGTCTTAGGAGGTCATCGATGAGATATGCCAGCTCATCAAGGGGGATCTGCAGCCTTCAAGGACCATCAGAACTGCACTGCACGTTGAGGTAAAGGTAACTGCGGCACTATCCTTCTACGCATCTGGATCCTTTCAGGCTTCAGCTGGCGACATCTGCGGTACCTCTTAGCATGCCACACACTGCTCCATTCGACAGGTGACCCTTTATGCTCGCAGGATGGACTTTATAAACTTCCCTATGACCAGGGAGGCACAGACCGGGAGGGCTTTGGGTTTCCTGAGAATAGCAAACTTTCCCAAGGTGCAGGGAGCAGTAGACTGCACGCACATTGCCCTGAAAGCCCCTTTACAGAACCCGGAGGTATTTCGTAAAAGAAAGGGATTCCGCTCCCTGACTGTGCAGCTCGTTGTCGATCACAACCAAATTATTATGACAGTAAATGATACATTTCCTGGCAGCATCATGATGCGCACATTCTCCGTGAGAGTGCTATCCCTGACCTATTTGTCAATCAGCCAGAAGGTCACGGTTGGATACTGGGGGATAAAGGATATGGCCTTGCCAGCTGACTGATGACCCCACTGCGTAATCTCGTTACTGAAGCCAAGAAACGTTACAACGAAAGTCACATAGGTACATGCAACATCGTCGAAAAGACAATTGGAGTCCTAAAACAGTGCTTCAGATGCCAGGACCACTCTGGTGGCACCTACAGTACCACCCTGACCAGGTCGCTGAGTTTATTGTGATGTGTTGCATGTTGCATGTAGCTATAAGGAGAGGACAACAAATGCCAAATGGGGCTGCAGGTCCACCTCCAGAAGGAGGGGAGACGGAAGAGCCAGACAGCGAGGAGCAAGAGGAGGAGGAGGAGGCCAGTGAAGACCTCAGGGAGGACAATCAGTCTGGCGATGAATCCATGGTCCCACCACCTGCCTCCCCCCTCCCCTCCCGCCCCCTACACACAGAAGACCAGAAATACCCTGTGGAAGTTACGCAGCTGCAAAGCTGTTGCGCAGCAGCTCATATATGAGTGCTTTGCGTGAACTTACATTGGGGACAGTTACATTTACAGTTACAGTTATGGTTTAACAAAAGTTGCATTTGCATTGAGTTATGTTGAGTTACGTTTTAGCCTTGTCTGCGCTGGCCTGGCCTGTCCATTGTTGTACAACATTTGCATTAATACTTAACTTAACGAGACTTATGTTATTATAAGACAATGCACAACAATTGTTAAATTCAATAAAAAATGTTATTGCAACAAAGAATTTTTAATAAATTTTTATCTTCTTCTGCAAATGAGAAAAGAGCATAGCATAAGCTAATTGACTCGGTAGTATCATGGAGACACAACAGTTTAAAATGTTACATGCTACAACTTGTCACATATACATCTCCCAATACTGCAGCAGCGAGAGAGACTTCCATCCCATCAAACACTCCCAGGGCAGCTACAGCATGGGGTTATTTACAGAGTAAAGCTCCCTCGACATAATCCCAGATTCAGAGCCCTGTCCGGAACTTAACATGAAGTTTACGTAATACATGTATGAATAACAAGCTTAAATTCAATCTGGGAGATTCATTATAATTGCAATTTGCATCAGTACAATATGAAATGCAACTTACTCTTGCTGCAGCTGTCAAACTGTTCCAGAACTTCCGGCACTGGTCCGACCCCCTCGCCTCATGAGAAGCCGAAGACACCACGTCCGCGATCTCAGGCCAAATCTTCCGATACTCATGGGGTGGGAGTTTCCCGTGAGCACCCTTCGTTAATTGGCCCCACCAGAACTGCACCTCATCAATGAGGGCATCATTGGCTTTGTCACTGAAGCGTTTCGCCCTCTTTCTCTCCCCCTCAGCATCATGTTGGCATTAAGACATTTTTACTAATAGAACTTTTAACTGTGTATTATTAACTCTGTAAATTATCTTCTTAGTCTGTAAGCCTGATCTGTAAAGCTCTTTTCTGATCTGTAAACCTTTTTTCTCTCTTTCTCTTCTCTCCTCTAATTCACTGCCTTCTCGGTATCTCCGCTCAACAAAATAGCAGCAACAACATTAAAATACTGTGACCAAGACAACACCTGCAGCCATGCATCTCATTTTCCTTTCCCCTGCCACTTCTCCTCCCTACCTCTACCCCTTCCCCTTTCTCTCCTGACTCCATGCCGCCTGGCCGAGGAGCTCCTCAGGCTGCTTCATTGGGGTGGGATGACGGCAGAACCGCTGGTTGGACAGAGGTGGGAGAGTACGGTCCCGAGGTGGAAACGTGCTCCGAGCCATAAGCAAGATCTTCCTCTTGGCTCTCATGTGTCATTGGCAATGGGGATCTGGCACCTTGGGAGGCTTCTGCCACCAGTGTTCCTGGCTATCACCTCCACGGCCTCCGCCATCCACGGCATGTACTCGCTCATGGTGGCTGACATGCTGCCGATCTGTTGGGATATGCCCTCCATTATCTGTTGGATCTGCTGACCTATGTCAACACTCCTCCTGGACAAGCATACCATGTCACTGCACAGATCTGCTGCTTGTGGAGCAGAACTGCTGCGTCGGACCAACCTCCACTTGGTCGGCGCCATCCTGGAGACACCTGGGGTGCCCGGTGCCTCCATGGTGGAGGAGGGAATGGCTACAAGAGCACTAGATGTCATGGGTGTCGTCTGCCTTATGGAGCTTGAGCACCTCGAGTCTCATCGCCGAGAGCATGCAGAAATCAAGCGCAGGCAGCGGAAAGAGCATGCGGCAAACCTGTCCCACCCACCCTTTCCCTCAATGACTATCTGTCCCACCTGTGACAGGGACTGTGTTCTCGTATTGGACTGTTCAGCCACCTAAGGACTCATTTTTGGAGTGGAAGCAAGTCTTCCTCAATTCCGAGGGACTGCCTATGATGATAGTAGCTTGGCGATGCAGGTTCCTCGAAGTCCGCACTTTCTTCCGTGGAGAATACACCCAGCAGCTCCACGGGCGAGAATCGGGGCTCCTCAGCACCAGATGCATGATCGTCCGGCAACTCCGGACCTGCACCCCCAGCTTCTGGACTCGGCGGTGTTGCATGGCACCGCGCTGCTGGCTGAGCTACAAAACATAAATGAGGTTATTAGAGGAGAAGGAGATGCTAGAATCACAAGATGATTCCAATGCCACACACAGCATATTCATCACCGCCACTATCAAAATCATCACAGATATCACATTTCATGACCAGGACCAAATTCTGCATTGAAATGATTCTCATGAGACCATCATTATTTAGAGAACACTTTTATCAATCATGTATCATACATTATTGGTCGGATAATAGTGGGTGTGGCATCTATTGACTTTACACCACGCAATGGTGTATACTTTACTCACGTGGCATCACAGCAGGTTCTGCAGCTGCATGCATAGCCGTCTGGGGGTGGCTCTCCACTAGTGCCAGCACCCACTCCTCGATGTCAGTGAACGTGATGATAACTGGTAACTCGCCTCCCGTTTGCCTCTGCTCGGCTCTATTCATTGAAAGCTTCTTCTGTAAAGACTGCTTTTTGTGGACAAGACATACTTGGGCAGTTCTCTACATTGTCAGATAGATGCCAGTGTTGTAGCTGTACTGGGACAGCTTGGCTAGAGGTGCTGCTAGTTCTAGAGAACAGGACTTCATCACGACAGTCGGGATGTTGTTGGGGCCCATAGCCTTTGCTGTATTCAGTGCGCTCAGCCTTTTCATGATATCATGTGGAGTGAACCGAATTGGCTGAAGAACGGCTTGTCTGATGGTGGGAACCTCAGGAGGAGGCTGATATGGACCATCCACTTGGCACTTCTGGCTGAGTGTAGCTCCAACAACATTCAAGAAGCTCAACACCATCCAGGACAAAGCAGCCCGCTTGATTGGTACCCCATCCACCACCTTCAACATTCACTCTCTCCACCACCGGTGCACCATGACTGTTATGTTTACCGTTTACAAAATACTTTGCAGTAACTCACCAAGGCTTCTTCGGCAGTCCCTCCCAAACCCCTGACCCCTACCACCTAGAAGGACAAGGGCAACAGGTGCATGGGAGCACCACCACCTCGATGTTCCCCTCCAAGTCACACACCATCCTGACTTGGAAGTATATTGCCGTTCCTTCATCGTCGCTGGGTCAAAATCCTGGAAATCACTCCATAACAGCAATGTGGGAGCACCTTCACCACAAGGACAGCAGCGGTTCAAGAAGGCAGCTCACCATCACCTTCTCAAGGGAATTTAGGGATGGGCAATAAATGCTGGTCTTGCCAACGACTCCCACATCCTGGAATGAATTTTTAAAAAGGATGGCATTGTGGATCCTACAGTTAACAAAATGAATTTAGCTGTTGCCACCAGCAGTGAAAAACTTAAATCCATATTATATTTCCATGCTATTATTGGAAATACACTAATTGCTCTATTTATAGCTAATAGATCAGCAGTAACCCTTTAAAATGAACTGTGATATCTTTATACAGCTATTCAAACACATACCCTACAAGATGGCTACTTAGCAGAAACTGTCATCATGTGACCTTGCCACATGATCTTTTATTGTTATTACATCAGGAGTTGCATTACATCAGTAGTCCACTAGATGGAACTCTATTAAACTTCTCCCTCATTATTGAAGAAGTAATCATAACAAAATAATGATTATACATAACTTGCATGGTATACACAACAAAAGATATGGGGCTAGATTTTACACTTTTGTGCAGATCGCCCAAAAATGGGCATTATTTCTGTGGTGGGCAGTAAAAATGGATTTTCAGATCGGCAGCTTGTCGCCCATTCTCAAAGCCCTTCGTATCCATTTTTGAAATTGGGCGTTACCGTGAGCGATATGAAATGGGCGTTAGCGTTAAATCTCTCTAACCTTCTGCTGTAAAGTGTCGCCGTCCTTAGCAATGGCATGGCAATGTTCGATTTCCACGATTCAGGAGGTCAAGGGTCATCATTACATGCACACAAGAGGAGACAGAGAGAAAGGGATCTGAGAGGGAGTGAAGGCGTGTGTGGGTGTGGTGTGGCTGCTTTGGGAGGAAGGAGGGAGAGTTTCGAGCTTTGGAGCAAATTGGGGGAAAAAAAATTAGCTGTTAGCAGCCACATATTTGCCCAAATTTGGTGCCTATAATGGAGGGAGAGGAGGAAGTGACACAGCAGGCTGTGGAGACTGATGCTGGAGAGAGCAGTGAGCTAGGAGAGGAGCACTTTGGAGGGCACAAAAGAGCGAGGAGGTTCTTGGATGAGCCAAATGCCTCCCTCCTGCAGGAGGTTGAGTCACGTTGGGGTGATGTGACCCAGGGAGGGCGTGGGAAGCCCACCCCAAAGACCTACCAGAAGATGTGGGCCAAGATAGCAGAGGTGGTCTCGTCGGTGACCAATGAGCTGCATGAGGGCAACCTATGCCGCAAGCGTTGGAACGACCTTGTTGGATCTGCAAGAGTAAGTGTTACATTTATTTACATGTACTTATATATTTATATAATTTGATTTGTAAGCATCATGAGTGACTATAATCAGATGTGAGGGCTTTCACTTTTAACGGGAATATTTTACTCAAAACTTGCGGTCACGGTGTACGTCTTTAGGTAAAGAAATGATAATTATCATAATAATCATGATTACATCTGTCGGTTATGTGTTGTATCAGTCTCTGTGATAGTACCGAGCAATGATATCATGCAATGATCTCATGCCACGTCATCCTGTTACCTTTTACAGAAGAAGCTGAGGTCTGTGCAGAGGCAGACGGGTGGGGGGCCACCAGTCATCAGTGGCATCATCGATATCGAGGAGCGGGTGCTCGCACTTATGGGAAGGCCACGCAAGCAACTGCAGACCTAAAGTGATGCCACGTGAGTAAACTATACATCATTGCTTGATGTAAGGTCAATTGATGCCACACCCACTCATATCCAAAGAATAATATAAGATAGGTGGGTTCTAAAATTGTCCTATAAATAATGCTGGCCTAATGAAAATCATTGCAATGGAGAATGTGTTGATGGTCATGAAATATGATGTCTGTGATGATTTTGATAGTGGTGGTGCTTTTGTCATGCATATGCTGTGTGTAGCACTGGACTCACCTTGTGAACCTAGCACCCACTTCTCCTCTAATAACCTAATTTGTGTTTTGCAGCTCAGCCAGCAGCGCGGCCCTAGGCAAGACGACAGAGGCCAGAAGGTGGGGGCGTGGGGCCGGACTCAGCGGACAATCCGACATCTGCTGCTGAGGAGCTCCGATTCTCACCCGTCAATCTGCTAGGTCTGTTCTCCACGGATGAGGGCGCCGACTTCGAGGAACCTGCATCGCCAAACTCCAGAAGGCATTCCATCCGAAGGCCATCTCGTGATCATCTAGCCATTCCTGCCTCCACTCTGGAGGTACAGGGCCCAAGCACCTCGCTACAGGACACCTTAGTTATCCCCAGGACGGCGCCGACCCCGCAGAGGTTTCGTGGAGGCGGCAGGTTTGGTCCACGAGTGCCAGATGAGAGCAGAGAAATGGTAAAGTTGTCCAGGAGAATTGCAGACATTGGTGACCAGATCCTCGATGCATTGGGGAGCATAGCCTGATGCATTGGCTGGCCACCATCTCCGGCACCATGACTGAGTACGTTCCGCGGATGGCGGAGGCCTTCAAGGCGATAGCCAGGAACACTGCTGGCACAGGCCTCCCAGTGATCCCGGAGTGCGGCACTCCACCCCTAGGTTCCGCACCACCAGTGCCAACAACACAAGAGAGGCAGGACTAAGATCCTGCTTCTGGATCCGAGAATGTTCCCACCTCGGCATCCCCACTCCCGTACCCGTGCAACCACCGCCCCGCCTTTATTCCCCAATGAGGCGCCGTCTAAGGAGCTCTTCGGCCAGGCAGCGTGGAGCGAGGAGGAGAAGGGGTAGAGGTGGGGAGAAGAAGGGGAGGGGGGAAGGAAAGTGAGGTGCATGTCCGCAGGTGATGGCTGTGTTATATCTCCAACTGGGTTTATGCAATTTGTTGTAATGTATGGCGGGAGGGGACCATCCTCCTGCTTTGCATTTGTATTTTGTGTTGCTGGACATGTTGATCATTTGACTGATATCAATGGTCAAAAATGTGGGGTGGGGGTGGGGTGTTTTTGCCCGTGATACTTATGATTTTAGACCAATAGTCGTATAAAATGTTTTTTTATTCAACATGGGATTGGGGGTAGTGTGCTGACGTAGATTGAGAACTGGTTGGCAGGCAGGAAGCAAAGAGTAGGAGTAAATGGGTACTTTTCAGAATGGCAAGCAGTGACTAGTGGGTAACCGCAAGGTTCTGTGTTCTGGGGATTAAATGTAGTATCTCCAAATTTGCGGATGACACTAAGTTGGGTGTGAGCTGCGAGGAGGGTGCTATGAGGTTGCAGAGTGACTTGGACAGGTTAGGTGAGTGGGCAAATGCATGGCAGATGAAGTATAATGTGGATAAATGTGAGATTGTCCACTTTGGTTGTAAAAACAGAGAGACAGACTATTATCTGAATGGTGACAGATTAGGAAAAGGGGAGGTGCAACGAGACCTGGGTGTCATGGTACATCAGTCATTGAAGGTTGGCATGCAGGTACAGCAGGTGGTTAAGAAGGCAAATGGCATGTTGGCCTTTATAGCGAGGGGATTTGAGTACAGGGGCAGGGAGGTATTACTACAGTTGTACAGGGCCTTGGTGAGGCCCCACCTGGAGTATTGTGTACAGTTTTGGTCTCCTAACTTGAGGAAGGACATTCTTGCTATTGAGGGATTGCAGCGAAGGTTCACCAGACTGATTCCGGGGATGGCGGGACTGACATATCAAGAAAGACTGGATCAACTGGGCTTGTATTCACTGGAGTTCAGAAGAATGAGAGGGGATCTCATAGAAACATTTAAAATTCTGACGGGTTTAGACAGGTTAGATGCAGGAACATTGTTCCTAATGTTGGGGAAGTCCAGAACCAGGGGTCACAGTCTAAGGATAAGGGGTAAGCCATTTAGGACCAAGATGAGGAGAAACTTCTTCACCCAGAGAGTGGTGAACCTGTGGAATTCTCTACCACAGAAAGTTGTTGAGGCCAATTCACTAAATATATTCAAAAAGGAGTTAGATGTAGTCCTTAATACTAGGGGGATCAAGGGGTATGGCGAGAAAGTAGGAATGGGATACTGAAGTTGAATGTTCAGCCATGAACTCATTGAATGGCGGTGCAAGCTCGAAGGGCCGAATGGCCTACTCCTGCACCTATTTTCTATGTTTCTATGTTTCTATAACCTTGTTGCTCATCGTCTCAGATAGCTGGACCATTACACACAGGTGATTCCTTAACATGAAAGGGGATAATTAAACTTAACTTGAATTAACTTAAACTTTAACTGTCACCAAGGTAATGCACACCATCCATGTATGAGCTGAAGACACAGAAGTGTTGCAGCTTTGTAAATGCAACCAAAGTTATTTCAAGAAAAACGCTCATTTATGAGCTGCTGACGAAGGAGTCTTGCAGCTATGTAGCTGCCACGAGCCCTTTCCTGCAGTCTAGAGGGGGTGGGGGCATTGTTTCATTGTCAGCCTGATTGTCGGCCCCGAGTTCAGCATCCACCTTCTCGTCCTCCTCTTCCTCTCTCTCCTGAGGTGGACCGGCAGTCCCTTCTGTCAATTCTTGTCCCCTCCTGATAGCCAAGTTGTGCAGCATGCAGCACATCACAACTAATTGAGCTATCTGCTCAGGGTGGTATTGGAGCTCGTCTCCTGAGTGGTCCAGGTATCTAAAGCGCTGCTTAAGCTCTCCAATGGTATTCTCCATGATATTGCGTGTGGCTCTGTGCTCTTGTTGTATCGCTTCTCGGCTTCTGTCTGGGTGTTACGCAAGTGGGTCATCAGCCAGGTGGCTAGGCCATATTGGTTGTCACCAAGCATCCAGCATTGTCCTTGTGGCTGACTCTTAAACATGTCAGAGACAGCGTTCTCACACAGGATGTGAGCCTCATCAAAGCTGCCCGGACATTTGGCACTCACTGCCATTATTATCTGGTTGTGGTCGACAACTAGTTGGACCTTCAGGGAGTGAAATCCTTTTCTGTTACAAAAAGCTCTGAGTCCTGAGAAGGCGATGGCGATGGTGATGTGAGTGCACTGTATTGCTCCCTGCACCCTGGGGAATTTAGCAATGCAGTAAAATGCTCCAGTCCTGTCAGTCTGCGCCTCCGTGGTCATGGGGAAGCTGATAAAGTCCATCCTACGCGTATACAGGGCCTCCGTGACCTATCTAATGCAGCAATGGGTGGCATGGTGAGACAGAGGGGAAATGTTGACCGCGGAGGCCTGAAAGGAACCAGATGCGTAGAACGACAGTGCCGCAATAACCTTGACCTCAACGGACAGTGATGTCCTGATGGCGGGCTGCATATCTGGCCTGATGAGCTTGCATATTTCAGTGATCACCACCTTGTGGAAGCACGGTCTCCGAAGGCAAGTGTGCTCGGACATGTTGAGGTAAGACTCTTCTCCCTGTAAGTGCGGGGTGTGTATGGCCTCCTCATCATTCTGGCACATTTTAGATTGGGCACCTAATGATGTGCATTAGACATTGTGCCATTTGCACTCTGCAGCATCTGCGTATTAATCGATGCAGGCTGAGAAATGGCTGGTCCCATTCAAATGAAAGTATAATAGCAATTGATCAGAAGCAATAATTTTCACACTAAAAGACACTTACAGTAAAACCCAATAGTCCAGAGTCTGAAAAGATGTCAGTTGAAATGGTCACTTCACCTGAGAAGAACTCCAGAGTCAATCCAAACTCCCCTGAAGTTGAAGCAGCCTTTTCAATGAAGCGATCTAAGATGATAAAAATGGCGTCAACACCACTGTGATTAGTTCAGAACAGTTCTACTTTTTCAGAGCGGTGTTTTGGGCGAGTGATATTGTTGGTGAGATGTTTGCGAGGTGGTGAAAGTGACGCTGGGTGTTAGTTTCGGCAAATTTGATCTTTACGACAAAAAAAAGTATTATTGAATCTCAGTGTTAATTACATGCCGAAAGTAATTCTGGATGATATTATGGCTGTTGGTTTCGCCCATTCTGATGATTCTGCCCCCAAGAAAGTGGGCGGGCAGTATTATTTTTTCCCGGCGTTACATACATTGCGAAAGTAACGCTCGGTGATAAGTGTCCGAAAAATGGGCGTCAGTTTCCATTTTGTGGCTAAATGGGCGACATCTGGGCGTTATACCTCATTTCAGCAGTAAAATGGACGTTAAGTGGTGTAATGCATGCAAAAATAATGGAAAATCTAGCCCATGAACTTATTTTTCCATATTTACAAATCAAACTTAACCACTGGTTTTCTGTTTTGAAGAGGATATCTTCTTTCTTGAACAGAACTTTCTAATCTTGTTTTAGGACCTACACTCATTCTAGGCTCAGCCTGAGGAGAGTTTTTCTTCAAGGGAAATCCTTGATCAACATTTGGACTCTCTATAACTTCAGACTGCTTGTCTGCCTGACTCGGACTCTGACATAAGTTCTGACTTTCTCTTGGACATTTTTTTAGTATATCTGATGTAGGATTTTCTACTGGTACTCTACTTGTTGCAAGACTATCTGACTCATCAGAAATAATCGAATCATTCTAACTTTCAACTCCTTCCACATCTGTCAGTAAAATATGATCAATGTGAATAAACTTCACCTTTCCATGATCAAACATCTTGACCAAATATGTGCGAGGGCCACATATCTTCACTACTCTTCCTGGTAACCACTTTAACCATTTATGGTGATGGTTCTTCACTCTAACCTTCGAATTCATTTTCACACTGCTCTCTCTAACACTACCTTCATCATGACTCTCTTTCTGCCTTGATTGTTTCTCTTCTACTGACTGTGTCAAGTTTGGCTTCAACAATGAGAACCTGCTTCGTGGCTATCATTTAAGAAACAACTCTGCTGGTGTTCTACCAGTAGTTGTATGAGGAGTATTACGATAACTAGTCAGAATATTTGCCAGTTAGTGGTCTAACGAAAACTTACGATTCCTTGGATTTAGATCCAACATTTGCTTGATGAGGGCACGTTTTACAATTTGTACTTTGCAATCTACTGCACCATTTGAAGCAGGGTGGTATGGTGCAACTTTGGTATGTTTCACACCATTTCTGATCATGAGCTGTGCAAATTCTTCTGAACAAAATTGCAGACCATTATTCAACACAATTTCTTCTTGGAGACAATATGATGAAAACAATCTTTGCAAATTGTCTCGTGTTTTACTTATTGTTATTTTCTGCATCGGAAACCCATTTCGAATGACTAGGAATCACAATGAAAAATTGCTGTCCTTCTAGCTCAGCAAAATCTATATGTAACCTTTGCCACACTCTGGGAGGCCATTTCCATGGCTGTAATGGTACCGATGGTGGTTTCTTGTGAACTGATTGACATGTTGTACACTGACTGATGATGTACTTCATATCTTTATCTAGACCTGGCTACCATAAGTAACTGTGTGCAAAACTCTTTGTCAAGCACATTCCCAGGGGCTGATCATGAAGATCTCCTAATAATTTGGACCTGAACTGATTTGGGATAACTACTCTTGCACCCCACATGATACAATCTTTATCCACTGACAATTCATTCCTATGAACGAAGTATGGATGAATATCTTCCTCTGATATCTGGTTTGGTCATCCATTTGCGATGTAATCATACACCTTTGACATAACTGGTTCATGTTTGGTTGCTCTACCAATCTCTTCAGCAGCTACACAAGGTATGAAAAATAAAACACTTCTTCCCTACTGGGTAATTGTGATGGGGATGGCAACCTGGATATAGCATAAACATTACTGTGATCGTCTGATCATCTGTATTGAATGTCATATGTATATGCTGACAAAATCAAAGCCCATCTCTGCATTCGGGCTGCAGTTAAGGTTGGAACTGGGGACTTTGGATGGCGGATTGCTGTCAGGGGCTTTTGGTCAGTACAGATGGTAACCTTGCAACCAATCAAGCATTTGTGGAACTTCTTGGCCACAGCATCAATGCCAAAGCTTCCCTTTCGATCTGCGCATAATTCCACTCACTGACACTGAGAGTGCATGAAGCAAAAGCAATTGGTCTCTCCTCCCCCACTATATAGTACATGAGAGATCACTGCTCCAACTCCATATGGAGAGGTGTCACATGCTAGCTTGATTTCCACAGATACATCATACTGAACTAACATGATACTCTCTATCAATTGGCTTCTACTCTCTTCGAATGCTGTGTCACATTGTTCTGACCACTTCCAATGGACCTGTTTTTTCAACAGCTCATTCAGTGGATGTAACACTGTAGCCAAATTTGTCAGGAACTTTCCATAGTAGTTCAAAAGACCCCAAAATGACCAAAGTTCAGTGACATTCTTCTTGGGAATGGGTGCATTTCTAATTGCATCCAGCTTTCCCTGGTTGGATGTAAACCATCTTTGTCTACTCTGTGCCCTAAGTACTCCACTGAATTTTGAATTAACTCACACTTTTGAGCAATCACTCGTATGCATTGCTTCTCTAGCTGTTTCAGGACTTCATTCAATAAGTTATTATGGATTTGCCTGTTGGTGCTGAAATGGGTATGTCATCTAAATAACATACTACCCCTTCAATGCCTTGTAGAATCTGGTTCATCACCCCTTGGGGCGGAAAACATTCAAAATGGTAGCCTATTAAACTGTCATAGGCCAAGATAAGTATTTATAGTCAAGCATGACTTGGACTCCTCATCTAGCTCAAGATGTAAGTAGGCATTTGTGACATCTAATTTTGAGAAGATCTGACCACCTGTCAGTGTTGTGAACAAATCTTCTACATTTGGCAATGTATTGGGCAGATTACCCTCTTGAACTTGTTTTACGGTTACTTCATAATCACTGCACAACTTACCTTACCATCGGACTTAGGTACAACAACAATGGGTTTAGCCCAATTACTTAATTCTACCTTAGAGATAATGTTCTCAATGTCTAGACTTTTGAGTTCTTGCTCAACTTTCTCCTTGAGTGCGTATGGTGCAGGAAATGGCCTGCAGTAAACTGATCTTGCGTCCTTCTGCTCTCTGACACTCACATTGAAGTCTTGGATCGGACTGCCTATTTCACAGAACACCTTCGGATATTGCTTGATGATGTCATCGTTCGATGCATATTTTGTTTCCATTCGAAAAATCTCATTCCAATCTAGCTTCAGTGATCCCAACCAATTTCTATCTATCAAAGCAGGCTTGTCTCCTGCCATTACTATGAGAGGCAAGGTCTGAAACTGATCCTTGTATTTCACTGGTATGGTGATACTTCCTACAACAGGCATTTGCTCTCACAGGGAGTGGCCTCGCAGCTCTATCTTTGATTTCTCCAGTTGAAAATCACGCAACTTGTCGAGATATAGCGATTCCGGTACTAAGCTCATGGATGCACGAGTGTCAATTTCCATGGGTATCTTGGTTACCGCAACGTCTACTTGGATGATGATACTTTGCAAATCACTGTTAGATACATTAGTGCTCCTGATGTCATGCATCTCTGGAACCTCCTCATCCTCTTGCTTCTCTTCAATGCTATGTAGTGTCTGGTGATTTCAAATTCTAGCATTGAAAGTTGGTTTACTCTTCAGTCGGCACACCTTCACAAGATGCCCAGTTTTCTTTTATCAGAAACACTCTGCCTTCATATATGAACAGCTTTGAGCAACGTGTTGTCCCAGGCACTGATAGCATGATTTCAATTCACTCTTACCTTGGCCAGTTGCTGAGGACTTGGGGCCCAACTGCCTTTTACTTTTAACCTGGAGGCGATTCACCTTGGTTGTCTGATGACTGGAAATGGCACGAAATTCTCAGGAGTATTGATTGGTCATATCCATCGACACAGCAGTATGACAAGCTAAATTAACAACTTCCTTCTGATTGCTGTATTTTTCAATCCACAAACAAAGCGGTCACACAATGCTCAGTCCAGAAAGTTTCCGAAATGACAGTGAACGGATAGCTTTTTTAAAGCTATAATATACTCACTGATACCCTCATCAATTAATTGATTTATTGTTCCAAAACGATAATTGTCAGCAATTTCCAGGGGTTCAGGACTGTAGTGCTGTTCTAACTTGGTTAGAATCTCCGTCAGTGATGTGTCCTTTGGATTGACGGGAACAAGCACATTTTTCAGGGTTTCATACACCTCGGGGTCTGCCTCAGGCAAGAAAATAGCCTATTTCCTTTCTAAAAATACCCAGTTTTGGTTTTCATCTCCCAGGACTTCAATGATACTATTTGCGGTGAGAAGCATTTCTAGCTACTCCACATTCGCTCCAATAGTCTCTTGGTCATGATGAAACTCACCCAAGTGCCCTATTATTCCCATAGGTGTGGCCATCTGGACTTGGATAGTTCAGCCAAGTGTGCTTGAAATTTACCTTGGATTTTCTTAGCTGTTCTGAAAAACAAAGAACTGCTCAATGGGCCCAAATTTCCCCAAGAGTTGCCCCTTTTTTTTGGAGTAAGTAACGCTTTTTGGAGTAACTTAAAAATCGCAAATTTTCCCATTTAACTTGCTCCAATGTAAGTCAGTTAGTAAAATTTTTCCTAGTTTAGTTTGTTCTCTCCAAAAGGGGGCGTGACAAGCCACTTATGCCTCTTCTGGCCATGCAAGAAAATTTGGCCAGCTGAAAGTTACTTCAAACTAACTTCGGTCAGTGTATGTGACCACTTTTGTAGGCACAGAAAAACCTTACCTATATTTAAGAAATCAGCGCAGGTAGCCAGAGATTTTATTTTTGGGGGGGGTGACAGGGGTGAGTTAGAGGATTCTAAAGCACTAAAGACCTTCACAACATCAGCACAACATTACACCATCTTCAGCACAACAGCTGCACAACATCATCAAAAATAAATGAAAGATAAATCAGCTACTGAAAATAGAGCAGTCCTACCTTGCTAACTGCAGAACGCACCGGCTAGCCCTCCTGCCAGGGCTAAGGGCGGCAGGCACGCATGACTGTAGGGGTGAGGGATTTTTACTTTTTACAGTTGGCCCTAAATGTTGCGTGGTTCTGATGGAGCATGATTCAATTTTGGTGCAAAATATCTTTTATTGTAAATTTTACAGTGCACTTCAACGACAACAAACAATAACCACAGCAACAACAGCAAAGAAAGGCTGCACCCATCCCTCACCCACATCTCGGGGAAAGTGCACTTCCTCATAGGGTCGGTGATGATGGTGGGGGGAGGGGTTGGGGGTCCGGCTTGAGTCTGACCAGTGGCCAGTGCGTGGATTGAACTGGGAGTGGCATTTGAGTATTCGGCCTTTGTGCCCTTATTGCAGACGTGAGCTCCCTCATGGCATCTGCCATCATCTACACTGCCTCTGAAATGCTTGCCCTCACTTCCCGTCTTAGTGCAGAGATTTCACCCGACAGTGTCGTGAATTCATCACGCACCCCACTGAAGGCCACCACCAGTGATCTTGTGAGGGCATTCGTCTCCTCACCCAATAAAACAACCTGATTAACCTCTGCTGAGGGCTGCATTTCAGGAGAGAATGGTCGGCTTCTCCTTCCCCTTCCCTCACCGTGGGTCTGCCTAGTGGCAACCCTCCTGTGCAAGGCGCAGACTGGGACGGTGGGGGACTGGGTGTCCCAAGATACATTTCCCAACCGCCACTCGGACCCGCGACCTCGGAAGGTGTGAACCCATGGAATGTTGCCGAGGAGCTCATGGAGGGTTCCGGCAGTGTGATGCCCTGTGCTATGTCCTGATCTATATCGCAGTCAGCATTCCCCTGAGCACACATTTCCATGGACCCCTCCTCCCCACACCCGCCTTGGTCTGGAACGCACGCATCTGGATCTTCTGGTGGATCTTCAGGATCTGGAGGAGTGTCTTCTTTTTCTGCAAAAGACAACAGAACAATCAAATGATTAGCAGCACAGGAGGGGGCAGGATGGGTGGCATGAGTCGTCTCATACATAGCAGGCCAGTCAGCAGGTTGATTTGAAGGGTGACTATGCATTTTAATGACTCACCCTCACCCTCGCGTGTGGGTCCAGCTTGTGCAGAGCTAATTCTTTTTCTGCCGGTGTGAGTCAGCAAGGCAGCAACCCTCTGTTCCAGGGGTGACAGTTGGTGCAGATCTGGTGGAAATCCCCCTGTTCTAGTTCTCTCCCTTTTTTTTGTGAGCCAATTTCTTCTGCAAAGATGAAAATATTAATTTTCAGACATGGTGTGCTTCTGATGGGTGCGATGCATGCAGATGGTCACATTTTCCATTGTAATTCAATTTAAAGGTGAAGATATTACTTACACTCACTACTTGACCAATGTCCTGCTATTTCTTCTTGCACTGGCTCCCAGATCTTGCGGTGTTGACCCCAGCGGAGAATTCTTCTACAACGATATTCCATTTTTTCTCATTTCCTTGTGTGAAACTTTTGATATCCAGCTCCAGCCATTTCTCCTCAATTACAGTCGCTAATTTCTCCACTTCCTCATGGAGGCAATTCTTTGTTCGTCTTGCACACTCTTGCGTCAATTCGTCTATTGGACTCAAACGCAGGTAATGTTCAAAAATCACACTTCACATCTTTCTTCCCCTTATCCAGTACTCCTTTCCACTCCCTCAGCCACACAACAATCAATATTAATATCTCACCTTTATATATGGTCCATTACCAATTATTCTGAGGACGCTCTCCCTTTAATTGGCTGATTGCCAAGCTTCCTTTTGCACTGCGCATGCGCGCAAGCTGAACCACCCATTGCGCATGCACGCACGCTCAAACAGTCATGCATGCTCCTGCCGGCACTACACAACACACTGGGCCCAAGCCCCGTCTCCTTGCCAGCCACACTGAGCAAGCACGGCTGAAGCTCCGCCCCCCCCCACCCCCCGCCCCCCCCAGCTCTGCAGCGCCACGTGATGGATCCGCATGACGAGGGAGCGGCCAAACTGAAAGGTTAATTTTTGCCGCTTTTTCCCGCACGAAGTCGGCACACCACATCTAACTATGCCACTCGAAGCGGCTGGGGAAATTTGGGGCCTATGTCTCTCCATCGGTTGGCAGGAATATCCACCAACAAAAATATCAGCTAGGGAATCCAGAGATCCTATCCTCTGTGATATCTTTTTACAGCTACTCAAGCAGACACCCTACAAGATGGCGCCTTAACAGAAACTGTCATCATGTGACCTTACCTCATGACCTTTTATTTTTATTACATCAGTACATGCATTACATCAGTAGTCCACTAGGTGGAGCTCTATCACAGAAAGGTGATGAGAAAAAGAGTACAACAGAAGCAAAAATTGTGACGGGGTCACCATAGAATCTGAGAGTCGTACAGCGCAGTAGGAGACTCTTCGGTCCATCGTGCCTGTGCCAGTTCTTTGAAAGAGCTTTACAGCTATTCCCACTCACCTGCTCTTTTCCCATGGCCCTGAAAATTTCTACTTTTTGCCCATTATTTTAAATCTATGTCCTCGGGTCCTGACCCTTCTGTCAGTGGGAACAGTTTCTCCTCATTTACTCTAGCAAAACCCCTCATGATTTTGAACATCTCTATCAAATCTCTCCTTAATCTTCTCTGCTCTAAGGAGAACAATCCCAGCTTTTCCAGTCTCTCCACATTACTGAAATCCCTCATCCCTGGTACCATTCTAGTAAATCTCCTCTGCACCCACTCCAAGGTCTTGACATCCTTCCTGAAGTGTGGTGCCCAGATATGGACATTGATATGATTAGAAAGTGGGAAATAAAGTGTTGCAGAGAGACACGATGTCCAGTGCACTCAGTAGCTTCTAATCTTCTGCCCATTACAAGTAAATGGGCGGAATCTGTGGCTCAGTAAGTGCACTCCTGACACTATTTTTTGCCTGTGAGCAATGCCACAATCATTTGTAGAAATCTATATGAAGTAACGGAAACGCCTTCATCAATTATTTTCACTGTGCCTCTTAAGTACACTTAGATATTTCAGTAATTAAATTAATACATGTATTAATGGAACAGGTTCTACATTGCACAAAATTGCTGCCAGCCGTGGTTTAAGGCAGATATTTATGACCCTTGTAGTGATAGGAATTCCACTGGTCACTGTGGGTAGCAACATTATAAGTGTGTCAGTGAAGATTTGGTATTTCTAGCAAAATGATGAACAAAATATAAAAGAATTAGCAAAGAGAGGGCACCTTCACCAATACCATGTTGTTACAAGGACAGCATTGCTGGGAAAGAGTAAAGGCAGCTTCACTCGAATTTACAACAGCAACTTGCATTTATATAGCGTCTTTAATGTAGTAAAACATCCCAAGGCGCTTCACAGGAGCATTATCAGACAAAATTTGACACCAACCCACATAAAGAGATATTAGGACAGGTGATCCAAAGCTTGGTCAAGGAAGTAGGCTTTAAGGAGGTCTTAAAGGTGGCGAGAGAGGTAGAGAGGCGGAAAGGTTTAGGAAGCGAATTCCAGAGCTTAGAGCCCAGACAGCTGAATCACTTTAGAACTTCCTGTAGGCTCATCCATTCAGGGCTGGGAATGGGAGTAAGAAATATGTCTTCCCACAAATCTTTTTGTCGTGCATTATTTCTCTCCAGCAACCCCCCACCCGCCCCACCCTAGAGAAAAGAGCCCCAGCCTGTTCAATCTTTCCTGATAAGTTGTAACCTCTCAGTTGTGATATCATCCTTGTAAATCTTGTTTAGTCCTTCTGCAGTATCCTTTTTGCAATATGGAGACCAGTACTGTGTACAGCATTGTAAGCGTAAGGAACAAGTGTACACTGCAGCGTCTAACATGCACACATGCGGTACCAAGATCCTCAAGATTTATTTTATAAAAGTTTAAATTCACTGAATGTTGGCATGGCACTGTGCAATCTGCCATACTCCAGCTTAGGCAGGGGAGGGAAATTGGCTTCATAAGCATGGGTAAATTGGATAGCTCGTTCAAAGAGCTGGCTCAGGCAAGACTGTTCCAATTTGGCCTCCTTCTGTGCTGTATGATTCTATGATTTAAAAACCAACGTGAATTTTATGGATAATAATCCAGTTCAGTAGAATTAAAATATAGGTTTTCAATAAAATGCTTTGAAACTTGAAAGCAGAACTGGGGCCAAAATAATATCAAAGTCATTCTTTTGCACTGCTTTCTGAAGTTAGGCCCAATCACATGCATACCCTGCCTACACAACACTCTACCCAAAACACATGTCCTGTGCAATCAAGGCATGCATGAGCCAATAGTTGTTCTTAATCATTTTGAACAAACCAATCTAATTAAGTAATTCTCAAATGTCATTGGGCTGGGCCTACCATTAAAAAAACTTCCCATTCCTTGTTTTCAAATCCCTCCATGGTTCACCCCTCCCTCTCTCTGTAATCTCCTCCAGCCCTACAACTCTCCATGGTCTCTGGCCTCCTACAATTTGGGCCTCGAGTGCATCTCTGATTGTCATCGTGCCTTCAGCTGTCTAGACCCTAAGCTCTCTAGCCTCTCTAGCTCTCCCTCCATGCTCCTTAATACTTACCTCTTTGACACAGCTCTTGATCACCAGTCAAGAGTTCAAATTTTATTTGATAATGCTCCTATGAAGCGCCTTTGATGTTTTACTACATTACATTCCACACTGCGATATGTGTGCCGCTAGGTCCGTGCAGCAGAGCTGGTCTCCAGTCGTCTTGGGTAATCCTTTCCACTCGACCAAGACCTAGCTCTGTCCAGCCCGTGTGGTGGCTGGTGTGCAACGGCCACCACACATTAAAAAAATCCACGCCCAGGCATCTTCCACCCTCCAAGATATAGTTTGAGATCTGGAATATTAGGTCCTTCATTGAAACACCTGTGAACTCATCCCTTTTTGGCGTGGAAGCAAGTCATCCTCGCTTCGAAGGACAGCCTATGATTATGACATTGCAGGAGCTATATAACTGAAAGTTGTTATTGTAGATAGTCTACAGAATTCTCTCTTTCCCTCTCTCCTCCTTCACTTCTGCTGAGTCTCTTTCTCCTCCATTCTTGATTCTTGATTTCTCTCTCTTTTGTTTCTCCACTTGTCTCCTCAAATTCATTTCTCTCCTGAGTCTACCATGTTGCCTGTTTGATTGTTCAAAAGCGGCATCATTCTTTCATATCACCAGGAGACCGGAGGGGGGGAGGTGTATTGTAGCATTGTTTCTGCTTAAAGCAGAAAGGTAATGTTCATCTAGATTATTGCTCAGGAATATTGCATTCCTCCTTATCATGCTGCTATTGACTAAGTGCACATTCAGTGCACAGCTCCATGAGGAAATAAGCCAGATTCAAAAGATGCAAAATGCTAGGGTGGGAATAGTCTAACCCTTATAACAAGTTCAACCACTGAGGAAAGATACCTGTAAAACTATTAATATCTTCTATCATCTGGAGATCGACCTATATTAAGAAAAATTCTTCAACGCACTGAAACCCATATTTCTACCTGTATTTAATTTCTCCTTTAATTTTTGAATGTAATTTTATTTTGTACTTTTCTCAGAATATTTTCAATAACAAAGCCGACAAATTACTATTACCAATATTAGCAACCAACATATTTTAAAGTCTGAATCCTGCACTTTGCAATTGTCTGCCTTCCAAACACTTACTTTCAAAATCCTCTTCAATATCTGTGTCTACTACCATACCTTCAGTTGTCTCCCCAAATCTTTTCCTAATTCTGTTTGGTTTCCAGTTACCCTCCCCTCTAGTCAATTACTACAACAAAGGTGCTACATAAATGAAAATTGTTGTTATTGCTTGCTACACAACTATATACTTAAGCCCAGACATAGTTGTTGGCAATAAAAGTGGACTGATTCTTGATGACTTGATATTTCCATTAAAATAGCTGACAAAGAAAAAGAAAAAAGAAGACCTTTTATGACTGCAGGACATCCCAAAGCACATTACATCCAATTGAGTACTTTTGAAATGCAGTCACTGTAGGGAAACATGGAATCCAATTTGTGCACAGCAAGGTCCCACAAATAACAATGTGGTAATGACCAGATCATCTGTATTTAGTGATGTTGGTTGGGAGATAAATACTGGCCATAACATTGGGAGAATTTTTACATCCACCTGAGAGGACGGACAGGGCCTCAGTTTAACATTTCATCAGAAAGACCACACTTCCAACCCTGCAACTCTCCCTTAGTATTGCTCCAGAGTATCAGCCTGGATAACAGGCTCAAGTCTCTTGAGTGGGATTATGAACTGACAACCTTTTTGTTCATAGGCAAGAGTATTACCAATGAGCCACAGCTGACATTTAGCAAAGAAATGTCAGGTGAATGAGTAACAACAACTGTTCTTGTTATTTTGAATTCAATGCATTGGGGGACAGGGAGTCTATAGATATTGGCAAAGACAGAAGTAATATTGAGTTGGACTGGGTGCTTCTTCTTCTTCTTAGGCAGTCCCTCAGAGTCGAGGATGACTTGCTTCTATGCTAAAAATGAGTTCTCAGGTGACTGATGAATCCAATGCGTATACTACAGTCTCTGTCACAGGTGGGACAGACGGTGGACAGAGAAAAGAGATGTTGGGGTGCCTGGGCTGCCAGGCACTCCTCCCACTGTCAACGCTTGGCTTCAGCTTGCTCTCGCCGAAAAGACTCGAGGTGTTCAGCGCCTTCCCAGATTCTTTTCCTCCACTTTGGGTGATCTTGGGTCAGGGATTCCCAGGTGTCAGTGGGGGTGTTGTATTTTTTCAAGGAGGCTTTGAGAGTGTCCTTGAAGCGTTTCCTCTGGGGATCACCTGCCGTGTCGAAGCTCCGAGTAGAGCGCTTGTTTCGAGAGTCTTGAGTGACAATGTGACCCGTTCAATGGAGTTGATCGAGCGTGGTCAATGCTTCGATGCTGGGGATGTTGGCCTGAGCGAGAACACTGAAGTCGGTGCTCCTGTCCTGCCAATGGATTTACAGAATCTTGCAGAGGCAGCACTGGTGGTACTTCTCCAGCATTTTGAGGTGCCTGCTGTACATAATCCATGTCTCTGAGCCATATAGGAGGTCGGGTATCACTACAGCATGAGCTTGGTGCCGGGTTTGAGGTCCTGGTCTTCAAACACTCTCTTCCTCAGGCAACTGAAGGCTGTGCTGGCACTCTGAAGGCGGTGTTGGACCTCGCCATCGATGTCTGCCTTTGCTGACAGTAGGCTCCCGAGGTATGGAAAATGGTTCATGTTGTCCAAGGCCTTGTCATGGTTTTTGATAACTGCGGGGGGGGGGCAGTGCTGTATGGCAGAGTCAGGTTGGTAGTGGACCTTTGCCTTAGAGATGTTTAGTGTAAGACCCATGCTCTCATATGCCTCGCTGAAGGTTGACGATGTTTTGGAGCTCTGCCTCCGAGTTTGCGCAGATGCAAGTGTCGTCTGCGTACTGTAGTTCGATCACAGAGGATGGAATGACATTGGATCTAGCCTGGAGGTGGCGGAGCTTGAACAGATTCCCATTTGTTTTGTAATTTAGCTCCACTCCAGCTGAGAGCATTGCAACAAGGAAGATCGAGAAGAGCATTGGTGCGATGACACAACCTTGCTTGACCCCAGTCCGAAATTGAATTGCATATGTGGTGGATCCGTTGGTCAGGATCATGGCTTGCATGTTATCGTGAAGCAGGCGGAGGAAGGTGATAAACTTTTGGGGGCAGCCGAAACGGAGGAGGACACTCCATAATCCCTCACAGTTGACAGTGTCAAAGGCCTTTGTGAGGTCAAAGAAGGCCATGTACAAGGGTTGGTGCTGTTCCCTGTATTTTTCTTGTAATTGCCGCAAGGTGAAGATCATGTCCATTGTGCCCCTTAGTGGGCGGAATCCGCATTGTGACTCTGGAAGGAGCTGTTCGGTCACAGGGAGAAGAGGATGGAGGAGGATTCTTTTGATGACCTTCGCTGTGGTCGACAGCAGGGAAATTCCTCTGTAGTTACCGCATTCGGAATTGTCTTCTTTTTGAAGATGGTCACGATTACGGCATCCCTGAGATCTCCTGGCATGCTCTCCTCCTTCCAGATAAAAGAGATGAGGTCATGTAATCGTGTCAATAGTGCTTCTCCACCATTTATTTATCTGTTTCTTTGCCTCTACCAGGAGATCGCACGGCTCCGGGTGCGGAGAACTCTGCTGTGTGACATCACAGGTAAGGCAGGTAAGTGATTGTGGGCTAAGTTTTTCTTTTTTCTCTGAAATTAACATATAGCATATAACTAAATACTAAACACTAACCTTTATTTGTTTAACTAATTTAATAAACTATATAGGGTAAATCCTTGATTAACACTAAACTAATTAATTAAATAAAATAATGGGAAAACAGGAGATGTGTTGCTCCTGCAATATATGGAAGCTTCTGGACATTTTGATCCAGGGCGACTACATCTGCAGTAAGTGTCTGCGGCTTAACGAACTTTGGCTCCGAGTTGAGGAGCTGGAGTCCGAGCTGCAGACATTGCGAGACATCAGGGAGGGAGAAAGTTACCTGGATCTATTGCTCCAGGAGGCAGCCACACCCTCTAGATTAAATACTTTAGAATTGACACGTGGTCAGGGACAGGAGGGTGTGACTGTGAGTGAAGCAGGTAAGGGGATCCAGGAGGTAGTATTGCAGGAGCCTCAGTCCCTGCACTTGTCCAATAGATTTGAGGTTCTTGCAACCCTTGAGGACAATTGTGCAGACTGCGGGGTGGATGAGCAGACTGACCAAGGCACTGTGGTGCAGAAAGCCATTCAAGTGGGGGGAGTAAAGAGGCAGGTGGATGTAGTGGGGGACAGTATAGTTAGGGGGATAGATAGGGTTCTCTGCAGCCAAGAGCATGCGTCCCGAAGGCTGTGTTGCCTACCCAGTGCCAGAGTAAAGGACATCTCCTCCGGGCTGGAGAAGAACTTGGAATGGGAGGGGGAGGATCTAGTAGTCATGGTACATGGGTAGGACTAAAAAAGTGGTTCTGCTGAGAGAGTTTGAACTACATTGAAAAGCAGAACCATAAACGTAATAATCTCTGCATTATTTTCTGAGTCATAAGCAAATTGGCATAGGGTCAATAGAATCAGGGAGATGAATGCGTGGCTCAGAGGTTGGTGTGGGAGAAGTGGGTTTCGATTTGTGGGACACTGGCACCAAGACTCGGGAAAGAGAGAGCTGTTCCGTGGGGATGGACTACACCTGAACTATGCTGGGACCAGAGTTCTAGCGAACCGAATAACTAGGGAGGTAGACAGGACTTTAAACTAAATAAGGGGTTGAGGAGGACGGTTGTAGTAGAGAGCAATCTAGAATGCTAAAGAGAAAAGAAAAGGAAGCAATGCAGGAAAGTGATTGTGGTAAGGATAACCAGATTACGTCAGGAAGGGACAGAGCATACAAACAAAAAAGTGCACTAGCAAATAGGGTCCAGGTAAGAAAAAATAGTGATAAGACAAATAGGGCTATAGTACAAAATAATGTTAAGATGTCTAATGTTAAAAAAGACAAATTTAAAAGTATTATATCTGAATGCACGAAGCATGTGTAATCGGGTAGATTAATTAACAGCGCAAATAGATGTAAACGGATATGATATAGTTGCAATTACGGAGACATGGTTGCAGGGTGACCAGGGTTGGGAACTGAATATCCAAGGATATTCGATATTTAGAAAGCACAGGCAAAAAGGAAGAGGAGGTGGTGTGACGTTGTTAGTAAAGGATGAAATCTGAGCAATAGCGAGAAAGGATATTGGCTCAGAAAATCAAGATGTAGAATCAGTCTGGTTGGAGCTAAGGAGCACCAAGGGACAGAAAACATTGGTGGGAGTTGTCTCTAGGCCTCCAAACAGTAGTGGCAGTGAAGGGGATGGCATCAAACAGGAAATTAGAGATGCATGTAGCAAGGGTACTACAGTAATCGTAGGTGACTTTAATCTAGATATAGACTGGTCAAACCAAATTCGTAATAATACTGTGGAAGATGAATTCCTGGAGTGTGTACGAGATGTTTTTTTAGACCAGTATGTTGAGGAGCCTATTAGGGAACAAGCTATCCTAGATTGGGTATTGTGTAATGAGAAGGGGTTAATTAACAGTCTTGTTGTGCGGGGTCCTTTAGGGAAGAGTAACCATAACATGATTGAATTCTTTATTAAGATGGAAAATGAAGTCGTCCAATCCGAAACTAGGGTCCTAAATCTAAACAAAGGAAACTACGAAGGTATGAGGAATGAATTGGCTATGATAGATTGAGAGGATTCATTAAAAGGCATGACAGTGGATAGGCAATGGCTAACAGTTAAGGAACGAATGTATGAATTGCAACAATTATATATCCCTTTCTGGCGTAAAAACACAAAAGGAAAAGTGGTCCAACAATGACTAACAAAAGAAATTAAGGATAGTATTAGATCCAAAGAGGAGTTATCCAAAGTTGCCAGAAAATGTAGCAAGCCTGAGGATTGGGAGCAGTTTAGAATTCAGCAAAACAGGACCAAGAGATTGATTAAGAGGGGAGAAATAGAGTATGAGAATAAACTTGCAAGGAACATAAAAATCGACTGCAAAAGTTTCTACATGTATGTAAAAAGAAAATGATTAGTGAAGACAAATGTAGGTCCTTTACAGACAGAAATGGGAGAATTTGTAATGTGGAACAAGGAAATGTCAGAACAATTAAATAAATACTTCAGTTCTGTCTTCACGGAAGAGGACACAAATAACATCCCAGGAACCAAGGGTCTGGTGAGCAAGAGGAATTAAAGGAAATGATTATTAGTAAGAAGATAGTGTTGGAAAAACTAATGGGACTGAATAAATCCCCAGGGCCTGATGATCTGCATCCCAGAGTACCAAAAGAGGTAACCATGGAAATAGTTGATGCATTGGTTGTCATCTTCCAAAATTCTATAGATTATGGAACAGTTCCTGCAGATTGGAGGATGGCAAATGTAACCCCACTATTTAAAAAAGGAGGGAGAGAGAAAACATGGAACTACAGACCAGTTAGCCTAACATCAGTAGTAGGGAAAATGCTAAGGTCTGTTGTAAAGGATGTGATAACGGCACACTTAGACAATATCAACGGGATTTAAAAAGTCAACATGGATTTATGAAAGGAAAATCATGTTTGACAAACCTACTGGAGTTTTTTGAGGATGTAACTATTAGAATAGATAAGGGAGAACCAGTTGATGTAGAGTATTTGGATTTTCAAAAGCCCTTTGATAAAGTCCCACATAAGAGGTTAATGTGCAAAATTAAAGCACATGGAATTGGGGGTAATGTATTGGCATGGATTAAAAATTGGTTAACTGACAGGAAACTGATAAGAATAAGCGGATCTTTTTCGGGGTGGCGGGCAGTGACTAGTGGGTTATCACAGGGATCAGTGCTTGGGCACCAGCTATTCACAATATATATAAATAATTTGGATGAGGGAACCAATTGCAATATTTCCAAGTTTGCTGACAACACAAAACTAGGTGGGCTTGTGAGTTGTGAGGAGGATGCAAAGTTGCTGCAAGACGATTTAGATAGGTTGAGTGAGTGGCAAACACATGGCAGATGCAGTATAACATGGATAAATGTGAAGTTATCCACTTTGGTAGGAAAAACATAAGGACAAAGTATTATTTAAATTGTGATGGTTTGGGAAGTGTTGATGTACAGAGGGACCTGGGTGTCCTTGTGCACCAGCCATTGAAAGCAAACATGCAGGTGCAGCAAGCAGTTAGGAAGGCAAATGGTATGTTGGCCTTCATTGCAAGAGGATTTGAGTATAGGTGCAAGGATGTCTTACTACAGTTATACAGGGCCTTGGTGAGACTGCACCTGGAGTATTGTGTGCAGTTTTGGTCTCCTTATCTAAGACAGGATATACTTGCCATAGAGGGAGTGCAGTGAAGGTTCAGCAGACTGATTCCTGGGATGGCAGGACTGTCGTATGGGGAGAGATTGGGTCGACTAGGCCTGTATTCACTAGAGTTTAGAAGAATGAGAGGGGATCTCATTAAAACGTATAAAATTCTGACTGAGTTGGACAGACTGGATGCAGGGAGGATGTTTCCCCTGGCTGGGAAATCTATAACAAGGGGTCACAGTCTCAGCACACAGGGTAGGAAATTTAGGACCGAGATGAGGAGAAATTTTTTCACTCAGAGGGTGGTGAACCTGTGGAATTCTCTACCACAGAAGGCTGTGGAGGCCAAGTCACTGAATATATTTAAGAGAGAGATAGATAGATTTTTAGAAGGCATCAGGGGGTATGGGGAAAAAGCGGGAATATGGTGTTGAAATAGAGGATCAGCCATGATCATATTGAATGGCGGTGCAGACTCGAAGGGCCGAATGGCCTACTACTGCTCCTATTTTCTATGTTTCCATGTTTCTATGTTTTAGTGCTTCGGCGGGGATTCCATCTCCTCCTGTTGCCTTGTTGTTCTTTAGCTGTCGGATGGCCTTTTCAACCTTGTGCAGGGCTGGGGTTGTGCTGAGATGGTGGCGGGTAGCATGCTGCGGGATGGAGTCGAGGACACTCGTGTCGAAGACAGGGTCTCGTTTAAGGAGATCTTCAAAGTGCTCTTCCAGCGGGCACTGACTACCTCTCTGTCCTTGATGAGCACCTCTCCATTCTTGGCCAGCAGTGGGGTAGGACCTTGGGTGCTTGGACAGTAGGTGGTCTTGACTGCATTAAAGAATCCTGCACATCATGGTTGCCGGCTAACTGCTGGATCTCCTGCGCTTTCTCCCCCCACCATCTGTTCTTTAGTTTGCGGGTTTTTTGTTGGCCCTCAGCCTTCTGAGGAGCGAGCATCGCGAGAGCAGAGAGGCGCAGGAGGATAAAGGCGGCGGCAGCAACTGGGAGCAACGGTAGATCGGGAGGCCAGCATCGCGAGAGTGGAGTGGTGTGGGAGGATAAAGGGTGGCGATAGCGACTGGGAGCGGAGGCAGTCCGAGGAGCCGGCTGGTGCAGAGGCAGAAAATAAACAAAGAAGTAAAAAGAAATCGAAGTGTGATGTCATAGCCAAGTGTGTAAGTGATTGGCTGGTGGATTGGTAAGTATTTAATCTTTTTCTTTTTCTTTTTATTTCCTGATCAGTAGGTAACCTTTGGCATTGTTGCCAAATTAAGTTAAGTTAAGGGTTAAGTCATGGCAGGAGAGCCCAGACCCATGGCATGCTCCTCCTGTGCTCTGTGGGAAGTCAGGGACACTTCCAGTGTCCCTGACTACTATGTATGCAGGAAGTGTGTGCAACTGCAGCTCCTGACAGACCGCATTGCAGCACTGGACTCACACTGGAGCGTCCGCGATGCTGAGGATGTCATAAATAGCATGTTTAGTGGGTTGGTCACACCGCTGGTAAAGGTTACTCAGGCAGATAGAGAATGGGTGACCATCAGGCAGAGCAGTAGAAGGAAGGTAGTCCAGGGTCATCTCCCTCCAAAACAGATATACCGTTTTGGGTACTGTTGGGGGAGATGACTCATCAGGTAAAGGCAGTAGCAGCCAAGTTCATGGCACCATGGGTGGCTCTGCTGCACAGGAGAGCAGGAAAAAGAGTGGGAGAGCTATAGTGGTAGGGGATTCTATTATAAGGGGAATAGATAGGCGTTTCTACATCCTTAATATGATTCCCATAATGGTGTGGTTAGATTTCCCACAGTCTACTGGGGCAGGATAGGCTTCAGAGGCTAGGCAGAGCTGGCACGGGCTTAGTGAATTGCTGTATGGGTGGAGGGCTGCGAGGTGCTTGTTCCTGATCCAAGAGGGGACTACACCTTGTTTTAAATCCTCCAGGTTGTTGCGGCCCTCGCCCAACAACCATGCCCCATATAATACGCACACCTCGTTCTGTGCAGCCTGGTCAGAAGCGTTTCTATCCTGCCTTATGAGTGCATTCACTGTGCATATTTTTCCAGCTCGGCCACTATTTCTTTTAAATGGACAGTCATGGCCTGGTCCTCATGTAGTTCTGATTCTACTAGTGTTCTCCTGTTTCAGGATTTTTCTCAATTGGGTCTTTAACCTGTTTATCTGTGTCTGCAGTTCTATGTCATCTAAGCTATTTATTACAGAGGATGCTGTATTGTAGGTAGTGAAAACATCATTTATGATTCCCCTTCTAGGTCTCCCCGAGCCCATAGTGTCCCTAGCGTTTAGGGTGTATAGGTCTGCTTTGCCTATATTCCCAAAGTCTAACTCATAAAATTTCTTGAACATGTCTCTAAGTAGGGCCTGGTATAGCAGCTGTTTCCTTCAGACACCATGCAGGTAGGTGTACCTCGGTAAGGTTTAATATTACTCAAGCTACTGCATAATGTACCCCCTAGTATAACACCTTTTCGGTCGGTACCAATACTAATCCATTTCCAGGTCCCTTGGTGCTGGTAGGACACCTTTCTATTACTGTGCGTATTGGCGGGGTTGTGGATAGGGGTTTCTTAATGTGTGCTCTTAGCTCGTTGGCGTTAATTGGGAGTGGGGTGTGTGGGACCGTGCACCCATGTAGGCAAGAATTCCATCCCATCCCTTCCCCTTCATCTTGCCATTGCCTGGCGAAGGCGATTGATATGCCTGAGGGACAAATACTCTCTGATCCCCACATGCAAACATAAATTCCTTGTTCAGATTCCCACCATTTGTCCCAACACACTTATCCTCCTCCCCGTGTCCCCGTGATGGTGCGGTACGTATCATTACCAAGTCTTTCCCAGTCCGATTCCTGGTCCCATGTGTCCTTGCTGAGTTTTCTGAGCCACCACCATCTTCCCAGGGGAATGTTCCCTTTGCAAGTCAAACGCTCACGCTTTCCCTCTGTAACACTGACTCGGGCAGCGATGATCTGCATCCGGGGGCATGGAAGTGAGGCCTCCCCGTAGGTAAAACCTTCCTGGCTGGAGTAGCGGGTAGAATTAGATCCCAGCCACCCTGGCCATCTTCCCTCGTGGGCGTAAACAGCGAGTTCTTCCATGTCTTGGGAGCCACCCCCGGCGGTTACGATCGGTGCTCTTCCTCCTGAGCATCCATAAATGAGGATTCTTCCACGTCTCCTCGGTCGCTGCTGCTCATCCTTATCAGAGCGAGCAGGAACAGGACCCTTCTCATGTTGACCTCTTTCCTGCAGGGGCACATAAAACAGATTGTCTAGCCCTGAAAAAGTTCTCTGGCTTGACAAAGGTGACCGAGTTCCAAATTGGGCTCATAGTCTTTAATTGACTCGCTGTCTTATTCAGTTCCTTGTGGACTGATGTCTGCTTTTAACTTTTATCTCACAGCCGTTTTGCTTGTTATCTTACCGGTGCTTCCTTAATAGCCATACCGGTAGATTCTTCTTAATCCTGGGTATTATCCGGCCTGTGCCTCTTTTTAATAGCTGCACAGGTAGATTCTTTTCCTTTCCCCAGTTAACTAATACATATATACTTAATCATTGCACAGATAATTTTACACTGCTCTAAATTACTCACTAAACATTCTTAAATTCATATGGTACTATATATGTACATCTGCCGCTCGTCTCCAGGTGGTCAGGTTAATTCCTGCCTTCTTTCTTTCTTCTTCTCCCGCTGGGTGTCCAGCGAGGTGGGTGATAGGTCGGTCTGCAATGCCTAACCCTAAGTACCCTGACCGGATGTGGGTTTGAGTCCCACACTATCAGGGGAACGTTCCCTCCTTTGGGGGTGGCTGCCTGGTTCCTTTCTTCCCCTGGGGGTTGTTCTGCCTGGTCTAGGGCTACGGGCTGGGGACTCTCACTTGGTGGCTGTTCCACCACTATCCCTTCTGGGGCTCCCTCTTTGCCCAAGGCTACCTGCTGGGTGTCCCTGCTCGCGGGCTGCTCGCTGACCTTAGATGCCCTTTTCCGGCTGGTCCCTCTCCCGGAGCTGAACCATTTAAATTGGAGCACTGGTGACCACGGTGTCTTTGGGCGTGGTGTGCAGGGAGACCTTCTTAAGGCTCCGGCTGCTGGGGGTGCGTCCGAGTCCCAAATGATTGGGGGGACAGTTCCTCCAGTGACACAGTTCACTGCCCCTCTAGGTGCAGTCTGTGGGTCTGCCACGTCCCCTGTGGGATTTCCACAGTCGGGGGCCGTTGGCTGGGGGCCCCTGTCTTTAGCACGGTTTACAGTTGTTTTGGCTGTTCCTTACGTTTTGCTGCTGCCCCTGGGTTGAAAAGTTTGCACTGATTTATGTGGAACCACTTTGTTCGGCGGGGCAGTTTTATGGAATAGACCATGGGGCTTGCCTTGTCGACAATGTGGTACGGTCCCATGTACAGTGCCTCAAAGACCCCTACTCTAGCGTAGCTCTTCACCATAACCTGGTCCCCTATCTCCCACTCGTGGTGCTTGCGGGGTTCTAGCAGCAGTCGGTTGCTCCGATGCTATTTTCCCATGTTGTTAACAGCCTGCCAGTGAATCTAATTAAGGTGTTCAAACAAATTCCTGACAAAGCTGTCCCGGTTCGCTTCCCTAAGCTGGCCTTCCGTGAGTACCGGGGCTAACACATGGGTGGGGGTCGCATGGCTCTGCCGGTCATGAGCTCATACGGGGAGTACCCCGTGCTCTTTTACTGGCTGGCCCGGATCCCCATAAGGACTAGTGGTAGGACCTCTACCCACCCTTTGGGTGAGTCCCCTGTCTCGTTGCGCAGCCTTTCTTTGATGGTACGGTTTAAACGCTCCACAGGCCTGGATGACTGTGGGTTGTGGGCGACATGCCATTTTCCTTTGATGCCGAGTACCTTAAGGGTCTCCTGCATCACCTGCTCGGTGAAGTGACTCCCTTGGTCGGACTCCACATATTGTGGTCGTCCCCATCGAGAGAACACTTCTCTGACCAGGATCCTGGTTGTTCCCAGGGCAGTGGCTGTTCGGCATGGGAAGGCTTCCACCCATTTGGTGAATACATCCACCAATACTAGGCAGTACTTGTAAGCTCCCTGGGCAGTGGGTAGGGGCCCGATGTAGTCGATTTGAATCAACTGCCAGGGTCCCACTATCCTCCTGATATGTCCCATCGACACCTTTCTTTTCTGGGGGTCGGGGTTGTTGGCCGTGCACACCAGACAGCTAGCACAGAACTTGCGGATGTCTTCCCTGAGTCCTGGCCATCACCCTGCCTGTTCCACTCGTTGCCTTGTGGTCTCAGGTCCGGGGTGTCCTGCTCCTGGACCCTCGTGGGTCAGCTGGAGGAACTCTCTCCGGTGCTGTTGCAGCACTACCCATTGCCCCCCGCTGAACAGCATGCCTTCTTTAATGGCAATTGCTGCGGTGCCGTACAGGCCGTCTACCCTTTCCCCTTTAGCTAGTGTGTTCAGGACAGTTTTGAGGATGGGGTCTTGGGTCTGAGCCGTTTTTAGGTCCGGGGGCAAAGCTATCCCTGCCTTCCCTGCCGTCCCCATCCTGCCCCTGACTCCTGCGATGGGTCCTGGGTTGTACGGATACCAGAGCTTGACGTGCGGGCTCCTTGCTTGGCCATCATGTCAGCCTGCTGGTTTCCCTTGCTATGGGGTTCGGTGATGGAATGTGCCTTCACCTTATGTATGTAGATATTCCCTTCCTCCCCTATGGCTTTCACAACCTTTTCCAGTAGGGTCTTAATTGCCAGGGGTCTCCCGTCTGCGAATGTGTATAGATAGCCAGGTACTCCGTACACGAATTGCAGGTGAACACACTGTCCGAGTAAATCGTGTATGGGGTATGGAATTCTTCGAGGTGTGTGACTACATACACCACCACAGACAGTTCAGCGTGCTGGGCGCTCATAGTACTGGGGAGTTTAATAGCCAGGGTAATGCCAGCCTCAGGGTCATAAACTCTGCAGCCTGTGAGTCGTTCACTGCAGATACCATGCTGGAATCGTCCACATTGATCTCTCGGCCTGTGGGGTGTAACCCAGCCCGAAAGCCGATGTCAATTTCCCATACCCCTTCTACGGAACACCGGTGGGCTGTCCCTGGATAGATCATGTTGGCTGTGAGTCTTGGCTCGCAGAGGCCCTTTACCCTTAGGTCCATTTGAGAGAGGAGCAGGGTCCAGTGAGCAATGTGGGCACTACTCACTGTCCCATCCTTGATTCTCCCATCCAGGAGCATTTGGGTGGGTGTATGGTGGGTAAGAAGTGTGAAGGGGGACCCCCCTGTGAAGATCAATGATCTTTTCACAGCCCAGTGTCTGCCTAGGAGCCTAGGAGGTGGCTAGGAGGTGCTGCTCACAGTTAGAGTATCCCTTCTCCACGTCCGTGAGTATCCTGGAGGAGTAGACCACTGGTCTCAGCCGGCCGTGCCGCTCTTGGAGCAGTACTGCACTCAGACTGTCCCCACTGGCTGCTACCTCTAGGAAAAACACTTTACCCCCCATCTATGGCCCCTAGAGCCAGCGTGGTCTGCAGGTCTTTCTTGAGTTGGATAAATGCTGCCTCGCAACCTTTGTCCCATTCCCACTCCACTCCCTTGTGTAGGAGTCGGAGCAGAGGGGCTACTGTGGCTGCATAATCCTCAATGAAATCTCTACAGTACCCGGTTAGCACTAAAAAAAATCTTAATCCTGTTACTGTGTTGGGGGCGGGTAACTTCTGCACTGCTTCCCTTCTAGCTTTCTCTATGGCTCTTTCCCCTGCGCGCACAGCCAATCCCAGGAATTTTACTTCCTTCAGGCTGCTCTGTGCCTTCTTGGGGTTTAGTTAAATCCCTCTTCTTTCAGCAGCTCCAGCAGCTCAGCCAGCAGTGGGCCATGCTCCTCCCCTCATCGGTAAACAGGAGCAGGTCGTCTATATAGTGTACTAATTGCTGGGGTCTGCTGAAACTCTTAAAACAGTTGGCCATACACTGATGGAAAATACTGGGGTTGTTGTGGAAGCCCTGAGGGAGACAGTTCCAAGTATATTGCTGCCCTTTAAAGGTAAAAACAAACATGTACTGATTTTCCCTTCTTAAAGGTATGGACCAGAACCTGTTGAAAATATCCAGCACCGTGAAGGTGGTCGCGGAGACTGGGATACTTCCAATGAGGTCGGCAACATAAGCAACGGTGGGTGCACAGGCGGGGATGTTACGGTTGAGTACTCGATAGTCCACCATGGCTCTCCAGGAGTTGTCCGGTTTCTTAACCGGCCACAATGGAGAGTTCACATGGGTAGCTATTGGTCTCAATACCCCCTGTTTAACCAGCGAACCCAAGGCTGTTTCCATGTCTGCCTCCGCCTCCCTGGGGAAGTTGTACTGTTTCTGTGGTCGGGTCATGGGGTCCCCATCTATACTAACCTCGACCCCGTTTATTCTCCCACAGTCGTGTTTGTGAGTGGCAAAAACTGCAAGGTTTTTCCTCACATACTCTTGATATTCTACAGGGGTGTTACTGACCAGTGATTCAAGGTCGTAACCCTTCTTTGTCTTCAAGGTGCACACCGTCCCTTTTCTCTGTTTTCCCGGGATAACCATCACCTCACTCTCCTGTCCCGTGCAGACTGACCCCCAAAGGCAGTGGTTTCTTAAATCCACTATGATCCCATGGCCTAGGATGAAGTCAGCCCCCAGGATCCCTCTCCCTTCCTGCTTCCACTTCATCAGGACACAACTCCACTTCGTGTGGAGTGTATCTAAATGAATGGAGAGCGGAACGGAGAATGAACCAGTCTGTTCAGTACCTGTGAAAGCCGTCAAGCTGTAGGGAACCCCGTTAGACAGAGATAAGGCGGTGGGGTTAGCTGTATAGACAAGGATGCTTGAGACACCGGTGTCCAGCAGCTAAGTCCCTTAGACCTTTTCCACCTCCAACTGTACGGTCGGTCTCCCCCACGCATCATACCCGAGGGAACAAAGGTGGACAGGCTGTGCCTGTCCTAGTCACGGTTTTGGTTGGGAAGGGGCAGATGGGATTTCTGTAACGGTGGCGGTGGCTACCTTCCCAGGGCCATCTAACATGGCTCGGAGTGCAGTTAAAAAGGTCTCAAACGAGTAGGGAGGGACTGGCTTATCTGTCTCGGTCTTTTGGGCAGGGACTGGAGAATTCTTTCCTGCGCTAGTCTTCCATGGATTTTTACAATCCCTTCTCCAGTTCCCACTCTTTCCGCACCCGAAGCAGATACGTTTTGTATCGAGGGGTTGCCCCCCTCGTGGTGCCATTCCCTCTTATCTTGGCTAGGTCGGATTTCGTGAACCCTTCCCTTTTGAGGGAACTCTTCCGTCCCTCTGCTGTTTCTGTAAGCTAGGGTCAGTTGCCTAAGCACTCCCTGTTCTGTGGCTTGGGGATCTCTTGGGTCGAACCA
Organism: Pristiophorus japonicus; assembly: GCF_044704955.1. Lineage (NCBI taxonomy): Eukaryota > Metazoa > Chordata > Chondrichthyes > Pristiophoridae > Pristiophorus > Pristiophorus japonicus. The sequence goes on along the minus strand of NC_091977.1, from coordinate 242,385,226 downwards.
GGCCTCAGCCTTGGTTCTTATTCTGGGTAAACTGTTAGCTACTAGGCTTCGCAGCCAGTGTGCTAATTCATCCGGGCTTAAGTTATCTCTGTCGATGTCCCCACTACAGGTGCTTTGGTATACAGGCCACAGTCGGTCTGCGAAAGCCTGTGGGGTTTCTCCTGTGAGCTGCACCGTTTTCTCTACTCTAGAGAACGGACTCCCGTCATTGCAGCCCATAGCTTCTAAAATGTCCTTTTCGATGGCAGCAAGTGTTTTCTTTCCTCTTTTGCTCTCAGTAGAGAGGGACTGGTACAGTTTTCTATCTAGGGATAGGAGAAGCATCTTTGCCATTTTTGCATTATCGCACCCATTAATATCCCCTGCATGTTCCACTTCCACAAAGTGAACCGAGGGGTCTCCCTTTGGAGTTAGCTTTCCTAGGTGGCTTATCATAGCCCTCAGCTGGTGAGGAGTGTAGGGGACCATAAACTGACTTTCCAGGGGCCCTGGACGCCCGCCAAGGGTGGGCGGGCCAAACTTCTGTTGCCGGACCGAGCACATTGGCCCTGGTTCTGGCTCTTCCTGTTCTTGGTCGCCTTCCTCTCTTCCCCACGGCCAAGCCGAGCTGAAACTCGGTGTTACAGGTGGTGGTGGTTCACTATCCCTGTCCGCCCCGCAACTGATTTGCCCCTCCTGCTGCTGCACTGGTGTAGTCATCGGTGTCACAGGTTGTGGCCGAGTAGTTTCTTCCTTTTCTTCCAGGTTTACCTGGGGCATACCCGGGCTTATTAGGCATACCATGCCTTTCGCCTTGGACAGAGCAAGGTTCAAACTTTTAATTTGTTGCTGGCAGGGACCATGGTCTCCCAATTCAAACCTATTAGTGCTAGCTAATTTATACGCTGCCTGCACATCTTTTAATCTTTCCTGGAGCTCTTTTACTTGTAGGGTGAGGCGAGTGCTTTCCTCCCTCAGTGAATTTTCATTACTTTTGGCCTCGGTAACCTGATATTGAAAATAGTCCTAACTATTTTTAAACCTTTCCATTATTTGGGTCCTTTCCTGTTTTAGTTTACTGAGTTCTCCCGAAAATCTTTCTTCTGACATAACCCTTTCCTGATAGTTCTCTGCACATTCCCATAACTCTGCCTGTAATGTTTCATTCATTCTGTCTCGGAGTTGGACCTGTCGCTGTAGACAGACCAACCGAATTGCCTTCTCTACTGCTTCCTTGTGATCTTTGCTTGCTGTCCACTGGGCTGCAGCATCAGCTAAATGCTCAGCGCACAATAGACTAAGCACCCATTCTTTAGTTACATTCACTTTCTTATACACATAGGAGGAAATCCTCTCTTCCATTTTGGTTCTTTGCCCCAAACCAGCACTCTCCACATCACACCCCGTGTAGCAGAGTCCTACCATGGTCGCCACTTTGTAAGGGGTGGTCTCTATGAGGGGGTCAGATTCCCTTCTAACCAACTTGAGTGGTTAGAATCGCTCCCACTCCCTTGGGTTCTGTACCATGGATTTATTTGGGGGGTGTGACAAAAGTGCAAAGGACACTGGTTTGATGCAAAGAACTTTGTTTCTATTACAGTCAAAGTAATACAGGCTTATTACTCTAGTAAGAAAATACAAGGCCAAACTTATAACCACACTAATAAAGGACAATACAAGGAAAGGTACAAGGTCAAACTTATAATCACTCTAATAAAGAACCATGCACTACACATTCAAAGGGTTTACAGTAAATTATACCTCCCACCTCCCAAAACCTAATTCTAGCTTGGTTAGACTCCAGGGCAGGCAAGGACTATGCTTATCAATCCTTTTGATAGTTAGCAGTAGATCGTGGTTGTTTTTTCCTTGATACCACGTTGACTGTGGTCGGTTGCTGCTGCAATGGTGATGTTTTTCCTTCCTTCAGGACTTCAGGACTTTGAGGCTGGAGAAGTTAGTTTACAACTGTCGCGTTGGTTTCTCTCGTTGTCTTGATGACATACTCGCAGTATAACACCAGGTGTAGTTTGGCATCTGAGGTAGTAGCAGCCTTGTAGCTACCTAGTAACACTTAACCTCTGTTGAAAACAGGGGCCAGTTATACGATTTCAGTGTTCTAATCTTAGCGCCAAATCGCTTCAAAATCCTTCCTATAATTTTGGCAGGCTTGGTTCTTCTTTGTAATATTTTGGTGGGCTCATTAAAAGTTGATTTGTTTTGGGTGAGTTGATGTTCGAAAACTGTTTCCTGATGGAAATATTATTTTGGTATGTGCTTAGTCTTTCACATACAGGCTGGATTGGGTCTCTTTGTGATGTATATGCTGAAATGGTTTTCCAGACCCATGTTGATGGGTTGATGACCTCTGGGTGATTTTGTGATATTAATGTCAGTTGTGGGGGAAGGATTTTTGAATACTCATTCTTCCAGACAGGTTGACTTAGTCCTCACACCCAGGTAGCTTCACTTAATCAGTCTGTCTCTGCTAGTTCCGTAGGTCCGCCCACAGCCTTGATTGAGTTTATCTTTTAAAATCCAAAATTCTTTTAAAGTTCGAAGTTTCTTCCATAAGCACTTTAGAGTTCCAAACTTTTTGGTAGATAGTCCCAAATTAAATTTCCTTTCGAATGAGCCCAAATTGGGGGGGCGGTTTCTTGTGAATTTTGCATCCCTTCATTCGCTCGAATTCTTCATTAAGATGGAGAGTGACACAGTTAATTCAGAGACTAGAGTCTTGAACTTAAAGAAAGTTAACTTTGATGGTATGAGATGTGAATTGGCTCGGATAGACTGGTGAATGATACTTAAATGTTTGACAGTGGATAGGCAATGACAGACATTTAAAGATCACATGGATGAACTTCAACAATTGTACATTCCTGTCTGGCGTAAAAATAAAACAGGAAAGGTGTCTCAACTGTGGCTAACAAGGGTAATTAGGGATAGTGTTAAATCCAAGGAAGAGGCATGTAAATTGGCCAGAAAAAGCAGCAAACTGGAGGACTGGGAGAAATTTAGAATTCAGCAGAGGAGGCCAAAGGGTTTAAAGAGGAGGGGGGAAATAGAGTATGAGAACAAGCCTGCAGTGAACATAAAAACTGACTGCTAAAGCTTCTATAGATATGTGAAGAGAAAACAATTAGTGAAGACAAATGTAGGTCCCTTGCAGTCAGAATCAGGTGACTTTATAATGGGGAACAAAGAAATGGCAGACCAATTGAACAAATACTTTGGTTCTGTCTTCACTAAGGAAGACACAAATAACCTTCCGGAAATACTAGGGAACCGAGGGTCTAGCGAGAAGGAGAACTGAAGGAAATTATTATTAGTCAGGAAATTGTGTTAGGGAAATTGATGGGACAGAAGACCCAGGGCCTGATAGTCTGCATCCTAGAGTACTTAAGGAAGTGATCCTAGAAATAATGGATGCATTGCTGGTCATTTTCCAACATTCTATAGACTCTGGATCAGTTCCTACAGATTGGAGGGGAGCTAATGTAACCCCACTTTTTAAAAAAAGAGCTAGAGAGAAAACAGGGAATTATAGACTGGTTAGCCTGACACCGGTAGTGGGGAAAAAGTTGGAATCAATTGTTAAAGACGTAATAGCAGCGCCTTTGGAAAGCAGTGACAGGATCGGTCCATGGATTTATGAAAGGGAAATCATGCTCGACAAATCTTCTAGAATTTTTTGAGGATGTAACTTGTAGAATGGACAAGGGAGAACCAGTGGATGTGGTGTACTTGGACTTTCAAAAGGCTTTTGAAAGGGTCCCACACAAGAGATTAGTGTGCAAAATTAAAGCACATGGTATTGGGGGTAATGTATTGACGTGGATAGAGAATTGCTTGGCAGACAGGAAGCAAAGAGTAGGAATAAACGGGTCCTTTTCAGAATGGCAGGCAGTGACTCGTGGGATAGCGCAAGGTTCAGTGCTGGGCCCCAGCTATTTACAATATATATTAATGATTTGGATGAAGGAATTGAATGTAATATCTCCAAGTTTGACACTAAGCTGGGTGGCAGCGTGAGTTGTGAGGATGATGTTAAGAGGCTGCAGGGTGACTTGGACAGGTTAGGTGAGTGAGCAAATGCATGGCAGATGCAGTATAATGTAGATAAATGTGAGGTTATCCACTTTGGTGACAAAAACAGGGAGGCAGAATATTATCTAAATGGTGACAGATTAGGAAAAGGGGAGGTGCAACGAGACCTGGGTGTCATGGTACATCAGTCATTGAAAGTTAGCATGCAGGTACAGCAAGCAGTGAAGAAGGCAAATGGCATGTTGGCCTTCATAGCAAGAGGATTTGAGTATAGGAGCAGGGAGGTCTTACTGCAGTTGTACAGGGCCTTGTTGAGGCCACACCTTGAATATTGTGCGCAGTTTTGATCTTCTAATCTGAGGAAGGACATTCTTGCTATTGAAGGAGTGCAGCAAAGGTGCACATGACTGATTCCCGGGATGGCAGGGCTGACATATGAAGAAAGACTGGATTGACTCGGCTTATATTCTCTGGAATTTAGAAGAATGAGAGGGGACCTCATTGAAACATATAAAATTCTGACAGGATTGGACACGTTAGATGCAGGAAGAATGTTCCTGATGTTGGGGAAGTCCAGGACCAGGGGTCACAGTCTAAGGATAAGGGGTAAGCCATTTAGGTCTGAGATGAGGAGAAACTTCTTCACTCAGAGAATTGTGGACCTGTGGAATTCTTGCCCAAAAAAAGTTGTTGAGTCCAGTTCGTCAGATATATTCAAAAGGGAGTTAGATGTGGCCCTTGTGGCGAAAGGGATCAAGAGATATGGAGAGAAAGCAAGAATGGGGTACTGAATTTGCATGATCAGCCATGATCATATTGAATGGTGGTGCAGGCTCGAAGGGCCAAATGGCTTACTCCTGCACCTATTTTCTACGTTTCTATGTTTCTATGTTTCTTCAGCCGTCTGTTGAGCTGCTTTCTTGCTTTTGAGTTGGGTTGCTGTTTGAGGTTCAGAAAAGCGGCTTATCAGCTCCTCTATCACCTGATTGTTCTCATCGAACCAGTCTTGGTGTTTCCTGGTCGAGTGACCGAGCATCTCTACGGAGGTGCTGATTATGGAGGCCTTGTGGGCAGATTAGGCGCTGTGAACACTCTGTGTCCCTGGGTCACCGGGAGTCATCAGGTTGGCAGTGAAGTGCTGGCTGACTAGGACTTTCTTATCAGGGTCTTTGAGTGCCCCAGCGTTGAATTTCCTGTGATATTGTTTCTGTTGCCGTCACTGCTTTGGGGCTACGTTGATGTTGATGACAGAGCGGATAAGGTAGTGGTCCATCCAGCAGTCTTCAGCTCCTGCTATGGCGCACGTCATTGCGGTCCCTCGCTCAAACGATGATGTAGTCAACCAGATGCCACTGTTTGGAGCGAAGGTGTTGCCACGAAGCCTTGTACTTGTCTCTCTGACACAACAAGCTTTTGGTTATGACAAGGTCATGTCCTTGGCATTTTGTCAGGAGCAGGATACTGTTGGTGTTGGATTTCCCTATCCACTCTCTGCCAATCACACCTCCCCAGTGTCCTTTCCAACGCTGGCGTTAAAGTCACCAAGGAAGATCAGCTTGTTGCCCATTGGGACTTGGGCCAGGGATTGTTCGAGGCTGGAGTAGAATTCCTCTTCCAGTGTTGGGGCGTACGCGCTGAAGACTGCAGCGCACTGGTTTTGATCTCGGGTGAGCCAAAGGGTCATAAAATGTTCAGTTGTCCCGCAAGGGAAGTCTCTGAAACGGCCAACTAGTTCATTTTTTCTGGTGAAGCCAACCCGTGGATGTGGCGAACTTCTTCTGGTTTACCTTTCCAGAAGAAGGTGTAACTGCCACCTTCTTGCTTCAGCTGGCTTTCCCTGCCATCATGGTGCTGCCAACATTGGCACGCTGTCTCCTCCATGGCTGTTGCTGGTCCTCGTCATCTTGTTGGCCATTCAGGACATCGCCAGGCTCCTGTTCCTCTTCCTCCTCCTCCTCCTCCTCCTGAGGTTGGCCTGTGATCCCCACAGGCAAGGCCTGAGCCTTCATGATGGCCAAGTTGTGCAATACCCTACAATGTATAGGGAGACCTGGTGAGGGGAATATTGAAGGCTGTCTCCAGAGCAGTGCAGGCATTGGAATCATAACAACATAAGAACATAAAAAATAGGAGAGGAGTAGGCCATTTGGTCCTTCGAGCCTGCTCTGCCATTTAATACGATCATGGCTGATCCGATCATGGACTCAGGTCCATTTCCCTGCCCGCTCCCCATAACCCTTTATTCCCTTATTGCTCAAAAATCTGTCTATCTCCGCCTTAAATATATTCAATGACCCAGTCTTCACAGCTCTCTGGGGCTGAGAATTCCACAGATCTACAACCCTCTGAGAAAATAAATTCCTCCTCATCTCAGTTTTAAATGGGCGGCCCCTAATTCTGAGACTATGCCCTCTCGTTTTAGTTTCCCCTATGAGTGGAAATATCCTCTCTGCATCCACCTTGTTAATCATCATCATCATCATAGTCAGTCCTTCGAAACGAGGATGACTTGCTTCCAAAAATGGTGAGTTTACAGGTGTTTCAATGAAGGACCTAATATTTCAGATCCCGAACTAAATGTTGAAGGATGGAAGATGCATGTTCGTGGATTTTTTTAATGTGTGGTGGCCGTTGCACACCAGCCACCACACGGGCTTGACAGAGCTATATCTTGGTCCAATGGCAAGGATTACCAAGATGATTGGAGAACTGCTCTGCTGCACGGACCTAGTGCGCACACATATCGCAGTATGGGCTGGCCTGTGCTGCCCCTGGACCCTTGGCCCTGAACTCATGCCTCTCCTGAGCCCCAATCACATCCCTCCACAGTCTCGTGCCGCTCCTTCGCGCTGACCTCGCAGCTCCTGCTGTGTCTGCCCATGCGCCAATCACCGACCTGGATTTGATGATGTCACTCTTCGCTGCTCCCTGAAGTGGCATGCCTCCACACTGCTCCCGGGCCACCACACCTCTGCTCCTTTTATGGCCCCAACCTGCCACTGGTGTTCTCACGCAGGTCGGGACCTCCATGCTGCCCTGCAACTTGTTAAGCCCCCCTCATTATCTTACATGTTAGAAACATATAAAATTCTGACGGGACTGGACAGCTTAGATGCGGGGAGAATGTTCTCGATGTTAAGGAATTCCAGAACCAGGGGACATAGTCTTAGGATAAGGGGTAGGCCATTTAGGACTGAGATGAGGAGAAACTTCTTCACTCAGAGAGTTGTTGACCTGTGGAATTCCCTGCCACAGAGTTGTTGATGCCAGTTCATTGGATATATTCAAGAGGGAATTTGATATGGCCTTTACGGTTAAGGGGATCAAGGGGTATGGAGAGAAAGCAGGAAAGGGGTACTGAAGGAATGATCAGCCATGATCTTATTGAATGGCGGTGCAGGCTCGAAGTGCCAAATGGCCTACTCCTGCACCTATTTTCTATGTTTCTATGTTTCTATAATAAGATCACCTCTCATTATTCTGAACTCCAATGAGTATAGGCCCAACCTACACAACCTACCTTTATATATCAAACCCATCATCTCCGGAATCAACCTAGTGAACCTTCTCTGAACAGCCTCCAATGCATGTATATCCTTCCTTAAATACGGAGACCAAGAGCTCAGTTTTCCCCGTTCATTTTGCGCAGTTTTTTTACATATTTTTTTTTCAAAGTTTCCCCCTGTGATCTGTGTGATATGTTCACAGAGCACAGCACACAAAGCTCCTAACATGGCAGGCAGCTCTGTCGGAAGCCTCCGGAATCTGCCTGGTTCTGTTTAATTATTAACTCTGCAGTTGCAGTACACAATACGTCCACATCCATAGTGTGGAGCTACAAACATGACAAGCTGAAAGTCATTACACTTCTCCCTCCTCAATGAAGAAGTTATTATAACAAACATCATACATAACCTTCATGTTTATACATAACACAGGATATAAACTTATTTTTTCCATATTTACAAATGTAACTTTACCACTTGTTTTCTGTTTCGAAGACGATACCTTCGTTCTCAAACAGAACCTTCCAAACATGGTGTCGATTCCACACTCATTCGAGGCTCATCCTGAGGAATGTTTTCCTCCATGGAATTTCCTTGATTTTCAGTTGAACTCACGATAACTTCAGGCTCTTTGTTTTCCTGACTCGGGCTCAGACTTTCATTCTGATTCTCTCCTGGATTTAGGATTTGCTACTGGTGTATTAAAACTATCTGAATTATTCCAACCTTCAACTCCTTCCATGTCTGTAGGTAAAATATGATCAATATGAACAAACCTAACCTGTCCATTATCAAATATCTTTACCAAATATGTGCGAGGACCACATATCTTCACCACTTTAACCATTTATTGTGATGTGTCTTCACCCTCAACTTCTGGTTTAATTTCACACTTCTCTCTTTTACTCTACCTCGATCATGATTCTCTTTCTGTCTTAATTGTGTCTCTTCTACGGACTGTGCCAAATTTGGTTTTAACAACGAGAATCTGATTCGTGGTTGTCGTTTGAGAAATAACTCTGCTGGTGTTCTACCAGTAGTTGTATGAGGAGGATTTCGATATGTAATCAAAAAATTAGCCAATTTGTGATCCAATGACAAATGTCATTTCCTTGGATTTGGATCTAACATTTGTTTTATGAGGGCACGTTTTACAATTTGTACAGTGCGCTCTGCTGCACCATTAGAAGCAGGATGGTATGGTGGAACCTTGGTATGTTTCACATGATTTTTGCTCGTGAATTGTGCAAATTCTTCTGAACAAAATTGTGGTCCATTATCCGAAACAATTTCTTCAGGGAGGCCAAATGAAGAAAATAATTTTTGTAAAATGTCCAATGTTGTTGTTATTTTCCACATTGGAAACACCTCAACTCACTTCGAATGGTTAACAATCACAATGAACAATTGTTGTCCTTCTAACTCAGCAAAATCAATATGTAGCCTTTGCCACACCCTGGCAGGCCATTTCCATGGCTGTATTGGTACTGATGGTGGTTGCTTGCTTACCGATTGACATGTCGTACACTGACTCACGATGTACTCTATATATTTATCAAGACCTGGCCACCATAATAACTGCATGCAAAACTCTTGGTCAAGCACATTCACAGGTGCTGGTCATGGAGATCTCCTAATAATTTGGACCTGAATTTCTTTGGTATAACCACTCTTGCAACCCACATGATATAATCTTTATCGACTTATAATTCATTCCTATGAATGCAGAACGGATGTGTATCTTTGTCTGTTACCTGGTTTGGCCATCCATTTGCAATATACTCATACACTTTTGATATCACTGGGTCAAGTTTGGTTGCTCTACAATCTCTTCAGCTGTGACTGGTAATTCATCAATGTATGAAAAATAAAACACTTCTTCCCTATCGGGTGTAACCTGTGATGAGGAAGGCAATCTAGATATTGCATCAGTATTACTGTGATTAGCTAATCGTCTGTATTCAATATCGTATGTATATGCTGACAAAATCAAAGCCCATCTCTGCATTCGGGCTGCAGCTAATGTTGGAACTGGGGACTTTGGATGGAGGATTGCTGTTGGGGGCTTATGGTCCGTAACAATGGTAAACTTACGACCATACAAGTATTTGTGGAACTTCTTGACCCCAAAAATTAATGCCAAAGCTTCCCTTTCAATTTGCGCATAATTACTCTCACTGGCACTGAGAGTGCGTGAAGCAAAAGCAATTGGTCTCTCCTCCCCACTACGTGATACATGAGAGATCACTGCCCCAACTCCATTCGGAGAGGCATCACATGCTAGCTTAATCTCCTTAGATATGTCATAGTGAACTAATATGGTGCTCTATGCCAAATTGCTTTTACACTTCTTGAATGCTGTTTCGCATTCTTTTGACCACTTCCAATGGACTTGTTTTTTCAAAAGTTCATTCAGTGGATGTAATACTGCAGCCAGATTTGGTAGGAACTTCCCATAACAGTTCAAAAGACCCAAGAATGAAAGAAGTTCAGTGACATTTCTCGGAGTGGGTGCATTTCTGATTGCATCCAGTTTTTCCATGGTTGTGTGTAAACCATCTTTGTCTACTCTGTACCCTAAGTACGCCACTGACTTTTTAAATAACTCACACTTGCGAGCAAACACTTGTACTCTGTGCTTCTCTAGCCATTTGAGGACTTCAATCAATATGTTATTATGAATTTGCCTGTTTGATGCTGAAATTAGTATGTCATCCAAATAACATACTACCCCTTCAATACCTTGCAAAATTTGGTTCATCACCCCTTGGAATATGACAGGGGCGGAAGACACTCCAAACAGTAGCCTATTAAATTGATATAGGCCTAGCTCAGTATTTACAGTCAAACATGACTTGGACTCCTCATCTAGTTCAAGCTGTAAGTACGCATTCGTAAGATCCAGTTTTGAGAAGATCTGACCACCTGTCAGTGTTGTGCACAAATCTTCTATGTTCAGCAATGTATTGGGGACATTACCCTCTAGAACCTGGTTTACAGTTACTTTATAATCACCACACAATCTTACCTTACCATCGGACTTAGGTACAACAACAATGGGTGTAGCCCAATTACATCGATCTATCTTACAAATAATGTTCTCAGTCTCTAGTCTTTTGAGTTCTTGCTCAACATTCTCCTTGAGTGCATATGGTATGGAAAGTGGCTTGTAGTAAAACGATCTAGCGTCCTTCTGTACCTGACACTCGCCTTGAAGCCTTGGATCGGACTGCCCGTTTCACAGAACACCTTCGGATAGTTCTTGATAACCTCATCCATTGATGAAAATCTCACTTCCACACAGAAAATCTTACTCCAATCCAGCTTCAGTGAGCTCAACCAATTTCTTCCTAGTAAGGCAGACTTGTCTCCTTTCACTACTATTAGAGGCAAGTTCTGAAATTGATCTTTATATTTCACTGATACGGTGATACGACCTACCACAGGAATTTTCTCTCCTGAGTAGCCTCGCAGCTCTATCTTAGATTTCTCCAATTGAAAATCACGCAATTTGTTGCGATACAGTGACTCCGGTACTACACTCACAGATGCATCTTTGTCGATTTCCATTGGTATCTTGAATTCCGCAACAGCTATTTGGATTTTGATACTTTCTGAATCGCTGTCCGTTAACCTAGTGCTCGTGATGACGTGTAACTCTAACATCTCTTCGTCCTGTTGTTGTTCTTCCATGCTATGTAGTCTCTTGGGATTTCTACTCATAGCTTTGGACACTGGACTCATAGCTTTAAAAACTGGTTTACCCTTCAGTCGGCAAGCCTTCGCAAGATGCCCAGTCTTTCTGCAGAATAAACACTCTGCCTTCATGTATGGACATCTTTGAGTAATGTGTTGTCCCAGGCACCTATAGCATGACTTCGACGCTCTGTTAAAATTTCCAGTTTCTGAGACATTGGGCCCCCACCATCTTTTATTTTGAACCTCAGTTGACTGATGACCGTAATTATTATTTAATTCTCGGGAATATTGGTCGGCCATGCCCATCAACCTCGCGGTCTGACAAGCAATCTCAAAAGTCAAGTCATCCGTTGTCAATAACTTCCTTCTGATCGCATCATTTTTCACCCCACAAACAAAACGATCCCATCATGCTCGGTTTTGAAAGTTTCCAAAATTACAGTGCATCGATAGCTTTTTTAATGCTACGATGTAATCACTGATACCTGCATCAGACTTTTGATTCCGAATCCCGAAACAATAGCTTTCAGCAATTTCTAATGGTTTGGGGTTATAGTGCTGCTCCAGCTTTGTTAAAATCTCTTTAAGCATTGTGTCCTTTGGCTCGTCAGGCACAAGCAGATTTACCAGAGTGTCATATAATGCCAGACCTGCCTCCGATAAGTAGATCGCTCTCTTACGTTCCAACACAGCCTGGTTCTGGCCTGCATTATCTGGAACTTCAATTATGTTATTTGCAGTGAAATACAATTCTAGCCGATCCACATACGCTTTAAAACATTCCCGGTCATGTCTATATTCACCCAAATGCCCCAATACACCTGCCATTTTAATCTCTAGCTGTTCACACCATTTGCTGTATTTTAATTCGGATTTTTGTAGCTTTTTCCAAAGTCAGAAACTTCCAAAGTCTCTCTGTCGGCTGGCTGAATTCTTCACCAACAAAATTTAAGGTTTAAATCATCCGAAAAATCCCATCTCATCACCAAATGTGATATCTTCACAGAGCACAGCACACACAGCTCCTAACATGGCAGGCAGCTCTGTCGTAAGCCTCCGGAATCTGCCTGGTTCTGTTTAATAATTAACTCTGCAGTCACAGTACTCAATACGTCCACATCCATAGTGTGGAGCTGCAAACATTACAAGCTAACAGACGTTACAATCTGCACTGGCGTAACTGACTTAGATACGATTTTTCTAGGCCAGTTTTTTAATGTCATAAGGGGTATTCCCTCATGTCTGCACTGTTTTTTTGAATTGTTTGCAGTTTGGCCAACATTTTTTTCTCTTGGGTTGGCGTATCTGGCCACTCCCAGAAAACCTGCTGGTGAGTTAAGAAACCAGTGCACATTCACATATCGGCACTGAAAGACGCCATTGTTTTTAAATCGAAGATTTGGGAGGGAGTCAAGAACACTGTCAAAATCAACAATAAATTTCAACCTTTTTTACCTGTCAACGTAGAAGTCTAAATTTGTTGGATTTCAGAAGTTCTCTCATTTTTTAACTCGCTCACACGCCATCACCGAACGTCTTGAAGCAGGGCAAGGGGGTCGTAGGTTTGGCCGGGAGAATCGGCCCTGTGCCTGGACACAGGGGCTTGGGGCTTGGCTACAAAACAAGCTGTGGGGTGCGGGGGTGGAAGAGAGAGAGAGCGAGTGAGGTGTCTGTGGTGTATGAAATGATACAATAAACTCCGTACTGTGAGCCAGTGATTGGTGTAACTTGGTCAGTCTTTAATGGCTTCCAGAAGTGAAGATACAAAGGTGAAGTTCAGGTTATATACCGGGCCCAGCACGAGTGTACCTATGACCTTAGGACCTCCAACAGTAGTGCCCCCTGGTGGTGGACAGACCTTATGGACATACATTATATCATTTCTTCCCCCCCCCTCCACCCGCAGTTCTCGGCACAAGTCCATATTACAAGTTCAGACGGTCGGGAGCCCTTCGCTCCCTGGTTGACCATCTCAGTACAATCCCAGTGCTTTCTGAGTCTCTCACAACTTGGGGCTGGGTGTTGACCACAGTGGGTTCTTATGAGGGCTGGATGTGAGTTGGTTGGTCATCTAAGCTCGCAGTGTCTTCATCCAACTGTTCCGGTTTATCAGTGTGTCTTAGCTTGATTTGATCAATGTGTTTCCTGCATATCTGCCCATTCTTGAGCTTAACCATATAACCCAGTTACCCTCCTTATCCGTAACATTGCCCAGCAGCCACTTGGGCCCTTGACTATGGTTAAGTACATACACTGGGTCATTTACAGATATGCCACGCGACACAGCGGCGTGGTTGTGATACCATTGCTGGCGTGACTTCGGGTTTCGGCATGATCGTTAAGGTCAGGATGTACTAGAGAGAGCCTGTTTTTGAGGCCTCTCTTCATCAATAGTTCTGCAGGTGGGACCCCGGTGAGTGTGTGTGGCCTTGTCCTGTAACTGAGTAGAAAGCGTAACAGGCGTGTCTGCATGGAACCGTGAGTTACGTGTTTCAGGCTCCGCTTGATGGTTTGAACTGCCCGCTCCACTTGACCATTGGCCGCGGGTTTGAACAGGGCTGACCTCACGTGTTTTATGCCATTGCGTTTCATGGACTCTTGAAATTTCAGGTTCGTGAAACACGGTCCGTTGTCGCTGACAACAATGTCTGGCAAACCATGTGTGGCAAATATGGCTCTCAGGTTCTCAATGGTGGCAGTGGAAGTGCTGGATGACTTGATCACACATTCTATCTGTTATGTATGAATAAAGAGTCTGACTGGATACTGTGAGCTCAAAGCAAAGTGTGACCTTAGTCTTTTATTGCAGGTCTCCAGAGTGCCTCTCCAGCCCATGAGGCCTCCTTAAGTACAGGCGGTCCCAAGGGATTGTGGGATCCCTTGGGACTCCAGGGGATGAACCCTCTGGTGGTTACACAAGGTATTTACAGGTTTACATATATAACAACACACTCCCCCCCCCAAAGTCAATAGTGTAACTACTTACAAGGTGAGTCGATCTGGGGCCTTTCTTTCCCTGGTTGATTGTCTCGGTGCAAATGCTGGTTTTGGTGAATCGTTTGTTGGGCCCTTGCTGGGCTACTGTGCAGCTGGCTTTGCTGGGCTGCCTGGTGTGGTGAGCCCTGCTGGGCTGCTACAGGTGATGGGTTCTGCTTCGTGGTCAACCGCGGTGTTGGTTGCCACTGGTGTGTATGTTGGGGGATCAAAGAAGGTAGGGTCCAATGTGGGTTGCTCCAGATTGTCCGTGAATCTGAGTTTGATTGGTCCAAATGTTTCCGGTGAATGAGTCTATTTGAAAGTTTGACCTGAAACACCCTGCTCCCCTCTTTGGCCACAACAGTGCTAGGAAGCCACTTGGGACCTTCTCCATAGTTCACCACAAATAAAGGATCATTGATTTCAATTTCACGTGACACATTTGCGCTATCATGATATGTACTTTGTTGAAGCCGCCTGCTCTCTACCTGTTCATGTAGATCATGGTGGACTAACAAGAGCCTTGTCTTACTTGCCGTTTTCATGAGCAGTTCAGCGGGTGGAATCCCAGTGAGCGAGTGGGGTCTCGTGCAATAGCTAAGCAGGACTCGGGATAGGCGAGTCTGCAGTGAGCCTTCAGTTATCCCCTTCAAGCTCTGCTTGATGGTTTGCACTGCTTTCTCTGCCTGACCATTGGATGGTGGTTTGAATGGGGCAGATGTAACATGTTTGATCCCGTTACAGGTCATGAATGCTTTGAACACGGCACTGGTGAAACATGGCCCGTTATCGCTCACAAGGATATCAGGCAGGCCGTGCGTGGCAAACATGGCCCGCAGGCTTTCCGTGGGGGCAGTGAACGTGCTTGCCGACATTATCTCACATTCAATCCATTGGGAGTACGCATCTACAACCACAAGGAACATTTTACCCAAAAACGGGCTGGCATAGTCGACATGGACCATGGACACGATTTGGAGGGCCAAGACCATAAACTTAGTGGTACCTCCCTGGATGCATTGCTTAACTGCAAGCATGTGTTACATTTGTGCATGCAGGACTCTAAGTCTGCATCGATACCGGGCCACCACTCGTGGGATCTGGCTATCGCTTTCATCATTACAATGCCTGGGTGAGTACTGTAGCGATCACTGATGAAAATGTCCCTGCCCTTCTTGGGGACCACTACCCGATTACCCCAGGAAGGCAGTCTGCCTGTATAGACATTTCATCTTTGCGCCACTGGTACGGCTTTATCTCTTCCTGCATTTCCAATGGGACACTGGACCATCTCCCGTGAAGCATACAATTTTTTACTAGGTCCTGGCCTGTCCAGGTTCTAATCTGTCGGGCTGAGACGGGTGATTGCTCACTCTCGACTGCTTCCATTACCATGGCTAAATCTGCAGGCTGTGCCATTTCCACCACCGTGGTGGGCAATGGCAGCCTACTGAGACCATCGGCACAGTTTTCTATGCCTGGCCTGTGACGGATGGCGTAGTTGTATGCGGACAACGTGAGCGCCCATCTCTGGATGCGGGCCGATGCATTAGGATTTATCCCCTTACTTTCGGAAAAAAAGGATATCAGTGGCTTATGGTCAGTTTCTAATTCAAATTTGAGCCCAAACAGATATTGATGCATTTTCTTTACCCCATAAACACACGCTAATGCTTCTTTTTCAATGCTGTATGCTCTCTCAGCCTTAGACAGACTTCTGGATGCATAAACAACCGGTTGCAATTTCCCAGATTCATTAGCTTGTTGCAATACACACCCGACACTGTATGACGACGCATCACATGCTAGTACCAAACGCTAACATGGATCATACAATACAAGCAATTTGTTTGAGCATAACAGTTTTCTGGCTTTTACAAAGGCATTTTCTTGGCTTTTGCCCCAAACCCATTCATCTCCTTTATGCAGTAAGACATGTAGTGGTTCTAACATTGTGCTGAGACCCGGTAAGAAGTTACCAAAGTAGTTCAGGAGTCCTAGAAACGACCGCAGCTCCGTCATGTTCTGTGGTCTCGGTGCGTTCTCGATTGCCTCCATCTTCGAATCGGTGGGCCTGATGCCGTCCGCCGCTATTCTTCTCCCCAGGAACTCCACTTCAGGTGCCAGGGAAACGCACTTTGAGCGCTTTAACCTGAGCCCCACGCGGTTGAGTCGACTAAGAACCTCCTCCAGGTTCTGCAGATGCTCGACTGTGTCCCGACCTGTAACCAAGATGTCATCCTGGAAGACCAACGTGCGTGGGACTGACTTCTGTAAGCTTTCCATGTTTCTCTGGAATATCGCCGCTGCTGATCAGATTCCAAACGGGCATCTGTTGTAAATGAAGAGACCTTTGTGCATGTTGATGCAGGTGAGGCCCTTCAATGATTCCTCCAACTCCTGCGTCTTGTAGGCCGAGGTCAAGTCCAGCTTCATGAACGTCTTTCCTCCCACCAGAGTTGCAAAAAGGGTTGTCTGCCTTTGGTAATGGGTATTGATCCTGCAGGGAGAAATGATTGATAGTTACTTTGTAATCACCACAGATTCTGACGATGCCATCTCCCTTGAGGACTGGGACAATCGGACTGGCCCACTCGTTGTATTCGATCGGTGAAATGATGCCCTCTTGTTGCAGCCAGTCCAGCTCAATCTCCACCCTCTCTCTCATCATGTACGGTACTGCTCTCGCCTTGTGATGGATGGGTCGTGCCCCCAGATTCAAATAGATTTGCACTTTTGCTCCATGGAACTTCCCGATGCCTGGTTCGAACAGCGAGGGGAACTTGTTTAAGACCTGGGCCCTGCAGCGCCAACAAGGTGTTAATGGCCTTGCATTCATCACCCTTGATGTTGGACTCTGGGACATCTGCGGACGTGCAGCTGCAGGCATGTGGTGCCTGCCCTGTACGTTGCAATTTGAAAACAACATCACTTTGCTCACATTACTTGCAGCAGCACTCGTGTGCTGAGAGATTTGCTTAGTATTGTCACTGGTGGCAATGAACACCTGGGCTATCGCTATGGCTTTACTCAAGTTTTGGGTCTCTACAGTC
Source organism: Pristiophorus japonicus (assembly GCF_044704955.1). NCBI lineage: Eukaryota > Metazoa > Chordata > Chondrichthyes > Pristiophoridae > Pristiophorus > Pristiophorus japonicus. The sequence goes on along the minus strand of NC_091977.1, from coordinate 242,367,963 downwards.
AAAGGTTTGCGAAGTATCACTTCATGGCCAATGCCATGTATGAGGAAGTCCCTGAGCATGTGCTCCTATTGTGTTTTAAATTCGCAATGTCCTGCAAGGCGTCTCAGCTCGGCGACATAGCTCACCACTTCCTGGCCTTCAGACCTTTTGTAGATGTAGAACAGGTACCTCGCCATCAGAATGCTTTCATTCGGGTTCAGATGCTCCTGGACCAGTGTGCACAAATCATTGTATGATTTCTCTGTGGGTTTCGCTGAAGCAAGCAGATTTTTCATGAGGCCATACGTTGGTGCCCCGCAGACAGTGAGGAGAATCGCCCTTCGTTTGGCAGCGTTCGCTTCTCCTTCCAGCTCGTTGGCCATGAAGTATTGGTTGAGTTGCTCCATGAAGGCTTCCCAATCATCTTCCTCCGAAAATTTCTCTAGGATGCCCACTGTTCTCTGCATCGTTGGGTTTGTCATCTGTATCTCGTCGCCAGTTGTTATGTATGAATAAAGAATCTGACTGGATACTGTGAGCTCAAAGTAAAATGTGACCTTAGTCTTTTGTTGTAGGTTTCCAGAGTGCCTCTCCAGCCTGTGAGGGCTCCATAAGTACATGTGCTCCCAAGTGATTGTGGGATCCCTTGGGACTCCAGGGGATGAGCCCTCTGGTGGCTATACAAGGTATTTAGAGGTTTACATATATAACGCTATCCATTTGGAGTATGCATCTACCACCACAAAAAATCTTTTACCGAGGAAGGGCCCCGCAAAGTCGATGTGGATTCTAGACACGGTTTGGATGCCCATGACCACAGACTGAGAGTTACTTTCTTTGGGGCATTGCTTAACTGCATGCAAGTGCTGCACTGATGCACGCATGACTCTAAGTCTGAGCCAATGCCAAGCCACCAAACATGGGACCCGGCGATGGCCTTCATCATGACAATACTGGGATGCGTGCTATGTAACTCCCGTACAAATCTCGCCCTGCTTTTCTTGGGCATTACAACATGATTACCCCACAGCAAACAGTCGGACTGGATGGAAAGCTCATCTTTGCGACGGCTGTACAGTTTGGTTTCATCACCCATTTCCTTGGGGATGGTCGACCAGTCCTCGTTAAGAACAGAATGTTTTACAACCGATAGGGTCGGATCCTGGTTGGTCCAGGCCTTTACTTGTTGAACAATGATAGGTGCCCCTTCACTCTCAAAGGCATCCACGACCATGCTCTGTGGGCATTGGCGTTTCTATCTCTGGTTTGGGCAACGGTAACCGGCTCAAGGCATCAGCGCAGTTGTTGGTGCGTGGTCTATGACGAATGACATAATCATAGGCAGATAATGTCAGTGCCCACCTCGGGATGCAGGACGACGCGTTGGTATTGATACCTTTATTTTCCGAGAACAATGATAGAAGCGACTTGTGATCGGTTTCCAGCTCGAAGCGAAGCCCAAACAGGTATTGGTGCATTTGTTTTACTCCATAAACACATACTAAAGCCTCTTTCTCTACCGTTTCCGCCTTGGACAGGTTTCGAGACGCGTATGCAACTGGTTGTAGTTTGCCTGACTTATTGGCTTGCTGGAGTACACAGCCGACCCCATAGGACGACGAATCCCACATCAAAAGTAGATGCTTGCATGGGTCATACAGTACCAGTAGTGTTATGTATGCAACCCTATGTAACTAGTATTATACCACCACCAGAGGGCATAAGTGTTGGAGTCCCAAGGGATCCCAGCATCCCTTGGGAGCACTGTATATAAGCAGGCCTCCCATGCTGTATCAACACTCTGGAGTTTGAATAAAGGAGCTAAGGTTACCCTTACTCATTGTCTACAGTACTCAGTTACATTACTTTATTATGAGCATAACATCTGGCGATGAGATAATGAACAATCACGCGAAAATGCAGAGAAATGCTGGTATCCTGGAGAAATTCTCAGAAGGGGACGATTGGGAGGCATTCGTGGAGCGACTCGACCAATACTTCATGGCCAACGAGCTGGAAGGGGACGAGAACGCTGCCAAACAAAGTGCAATCCTCCTCACCGTCTGTGGGGCAACAACCTATGGCCTCTTGAAGAATCTTCTAGCTCCGGTGAAACCAACAACCAAATCATATGAGTATCCTGGTCCGGGAGCATCTAAATCTGAAGGAGAGCGTTCTGATTGCAAGGTATCGATTCTACACGTGTCAATGGTCTGAAGGCCAGGAAGTGGCGAGCTATGTCGCTGAACTAAGGCGCCTTGCAGGACATTGCGAATTCGATGGATTCCTTGAGAAAATGCTAAGAGACTTCTTTGTGCTTGGCATTGGCCTTGAGGTTAGCAAACTATTGACTGTTGAAATACCAAACCTGAGCAAAGCCATAACAATAGCTCAGGCATTTATGTCCACCAGCGATAACACCAAACAAATTTCGCAGCATAAAGAGGTTTCGGCAAGTACTGTACTGTACATAAAGTAACATCGTTTTCAGGCAGGAATGCATATAACAGAATGTACACGCCAGCAGCTGCACGACCTCAGATGACTCAGAGTCCGTCATCAAACGTTAATGCGAGGCAGTTAACACCTTGTTGGCTCTGCGGAGGTGATCATCAAGTCCATCAATGCCGTTTCAAACACTGTGCAAAGGCTGTGGAACAATGGGACACCTCCAGCGAATGTTCAGATGAGCTGCAAACCCAGCAAACCACCACGTTGCATTGGAGGATCGATCCATGGCGGATCAGGTTGAACTAGAGACTTGAACCGAGGAGGCAGAAGTGTACGGGGTACATACCTTCACCACGAAATGTCCACCGATCATGCTAAAAGCTGAACTGGACGGAATTCCAGTATCCAAAGAACTGGGCATGGGTGCAAGTCAGTTTATCATGAGCAAAAAGGCCTTCAACGGGCTGTAGTGCAACAAGGCACACAGGTCCAAGCTTAGCCCCTTTCATACCAAGCTAAGAACTTACATTAACGAGCTGATCCCTGTTTTTGGCAGCGCAGCAATAAAAGTCTCCTATGGTGGAGCAGTGCACGAACTCCCACTTTGGATTATACCAGGAGATGGCCCCACACTGTTCGGCAGAAGCTGGCTGGGAAAAATCCGCTGGAACTGGGACGACATCCGAGCGCTTTCGTCCGTTGCCGATGCCTCATGTGCTCAGTTTCTGAGCAAGTTCCCGTCGTTGTTTGTGCCAGGCATCGGAAGATTCTCGGGGGTGAAGGTGCAAATCCACTTGGTTTCTGGTACACAACCCATCCACAACAAGGCACATGCGATGCCATACATGATGCGAGAGAAAGTGGAAATTGAGCTGGACAGGTTGCAGTGCGAAGGCATCATCTCGCCGGTGGAGTTCAACGAGTGGGCCAGTCCGATTGTTCCGGTTCCCAAAGGCGATGGCACAGTCAGAATTTGTGGGGACTATAAAATAACGATTAACCGTTTTTTGCTACGCGATCAGTGCTCGCTACCCAAGGCAGACGACCTATTTGCGACGCTGGCTGGAGGAAAGACGTTCACCAAATTGGATTTGACCTCAGCCTACATGACGCAGGAGCTGGCGGAATCTTCGAAAGGCCACACCTGCATCAACACGCACAAAGTCTGTTTATCTACAATAGATGCCCGTTTGGGATTCGAGCAGCCGCGGCTATTTTTCACAGGAACATGGAGAGTCTGCTAAAGTCGGTCCCGTGCACCATGGTTTTCCAGGACAAAATATTGGTCACAGGTCGGGACACCATCAAATACTTGAAGAACCTGGAAGAGGTTCTAAGTCATCTAGATAGCATGGGACTCAGGTTGAAATGCTCAAAGTATGTTTTCCTGGCGCCAGAGGTCGAGTTCTTAGGGAGATGAATCGCGGCAGACAGCATCAGACCCACCGACACTAAGACGGAGGCCATCAAGAACGCGCCGAGACCACAGAACGTGACGGAGCTGCAGTCATTCCTGGGACTCTTCATCTATTTTGGTAATTTCCTACCCGGATTAAGCACCTTGTTAGAACCCTTACATCTGCTACCGTGCAAGGGAGATGACTGGGTATGGGGGAAATCACAAGAGACTGCTTTTGAGAAAGCCAGAAATCTGGTATGTTCCAACAAACTGCTTGTTCTGTATAACCCATGTAAACGTTTAGTGCTAGCTTGCGATGCATCTTTGTACGGGGTTGGGTGTGTGTTGCAACAAGCAAACGAATCAGGAACATTGCAACCGGTCACCTATGCGTCCAGGAGCTTGTCCAAGGCCGAAAAGGCCTACAGCATGATTGAAAAAGAAGCTCTGGCATGCGTTTATGGGGTGAAAAAAATTTACCAGTATCTGTTTGGTCTCAAGTTTGAGTTAGAAACTGACCATTAGCTGCTCATATCGCTATTCTCAGAGAGCAACGGGATTAACACCAATGCCTCTGCCCACATCCAAAGATGGGCGCTCACGCTGTCTGCATATAACTATGTAATCCGCCACAGACCAGGCACAGAAAACTGCGCTGATGCTGTCAGTCGGCTACCATTGCCCACCACCGGGGTGGAAATGGCACAGCCTGCAGACTTGTTCTTGGTGATGGATGCATTTGAAAACGAAAAGTCACCCGTTACGGCCCGCCAGATCAGGACCTGGACCAGCCAGGATCCTTTACTGTCCCTTGTAAAAAACTGTGTCCTCCATGAGAGCTGGTCCAGCATCCCAGCTGAGATACATGAAGAGATCAAGCTGTTCCAGCGACGCAAAGAAGAAATGTCCATGCAGACGGACAGTCTTTTGTGGGGCAATTGCATGGTTTTGCCTAAGAAAGGCAGGGAAACATTCATACGCGACCTACACAGTTTCCACCCAGGCATAGTAATGATGAAATCTATAGCCAGATCCCATGTGTGGTGGCCCGGCATCGACTCAGATTTGGAGTCATGCGTGCGCCAATGCAACGCTTGCTCTCAGCTGAGCAATGTACCCAGAGAGACAACGCTAAGTTTGTGGTCATGGCCCTCCAAACCGTGGTCTAGGATCCACATTGACTTTGCGGGCCCGTTTCTAGGCAAAATGTTTTTGGTTGTTGTGGATGCTTATTCAAAATGGATTGAGTGTGTAATAACATCTGTAAGCACGTCCACTGCCACCATCAAAAGCCTACGAGCCATGTTTGCCACACACGGCCTGCCTGATGTCCTGGTCAGCGACAATGGGCCGTGCTTCACCAGTGCTGAATTCAAGGAATTCATGCCCCGCAATGGGATCAAGTATGTCACATCTGCCCCGTTCAAGCCCGCATCCAACGGCCAGGCAGAACGGGCAGTCCAGGCCATCAAGCAAAGCTTGAAACATGTGTCTGAAGGCTCCCTGCAGACCCGCCTGTCCCAAGTCCTGCTCAACTACCGCACCAGACCCCACTCACTCACCGGGGTTCTCCAGCCAAGCTGCTCATGAAAAGGGTGCTCAAAACAAGGCTCTCTCTTGTCCACCCTGATCTCCATGATCACGTCGAGGGCAGGCGGCATCAACAAAGTATATACCATGATCGTGCAAACTTGTCACATGATATTGAAGTCAATGACCCTATACATGTACTCAACTATAGACATGGTCCCAAATGGCTTGCTGGCACCGTCATAGCCAAAGAAGGGAGTAGGATATTTCAGGTCAAACTTGCTAATGGACTAACTTGCAGAAAGCATTTGGACCAAACCAAACTGCGATTCACAAACAGCCACGAGCAACCCGAAGAGCACATCACCAACTTCGACCCTCCAACACACACACAAGTGGCAACCGACATCACAGTTGACAATGAAGCTGAAATCACCATCCCCAGCAGCCCCGTAAGGCCAGCTGCCCAACAGCCCAGTGAAGAATCAACCAACTCAGCCACACCTGCATCGACAAGAGAGCGAAAAGCCCCAGATCGTCTCACCTTTTAAATAAGTGTACAATTGACTTTGGGAGGGAGTGATGTTATGTATGCAACCCTATGTAATCAGCATTCTACCGCCACCAGAGGGTGTACCTGTTAGAGTCCCAAGGGATCCCAGCATCCCTTAGGAGCACTGTATATAAGCAGGCCTCCCATGCTGCAGCAACACTCTGGAGTTTGAATTAAAGGAGGTAAGGTCACACTTACTCATTGTCTACAGTATTTAGTTACATTACTTTATTATGAGCATAACAAGTAGCTTGTGGGAACACAACAGATTTCTAGCCTTCTCAAAGGCTCTGTCTTGAAGTTCACCCCACACCCAGTCATCTCCTTTCCTGAGCAGCTTGTGCCAAGGCTCTAATACTGTTCTCAATTTGGGTAAGATGTGACTGAAATAGTTGAGAAAACCCAGGAGCGAACGCAGCTTCGTCACATTCTGGGGCCGGGGCGCATTTTTGATGGCCTCTGTTTTCGAGTCTGTAGGCCTGATTCCGTCTGCAGCAATCTTTCATCAAAGGAATTCGACCTCTGGTGCCATGAAAATGCACTTCGAACGTTTTAGCCTGAGTCCCACTTTGTCCAGACGACACAGAACCTCTTGCAGATTGTGCAGGTGCTCGGCGGTGTCACGACCTGTGACTAGGATGTCGTCTTGGAATACCATGGTCCTGGCGACGGATTTCAATAGGCTCTTCATGTTTCTCTGGAATATGGCTGCCGCCGAACGAATGCCAAAAGGGCACCTGTTGTAAATAAACAGTCCTTTTTGCGTGTTGCTCCACGTAAGTTTCTTTGATGATTCAACCAGTTCCTGTGTCATGTAGGCCAACATTAGATCCAATTTGTTGAACGATTTTCCCCCGGCTAGCGTTACAAACAGGTCATCAGCTTTCGGTAGCGGGTACTGATCTTGTTTCGAAATTCGGTTGATTGTGACCTTGTAGTCTCCACAAATCCTGACTGCGCCATCGCTCTTTAACACCGGAACAATGGGGCTGGCCCATTCATTAAATTCGACCGGTGAGATGACCCCCTTGCGTTGTAGCCTGTTCAATTCAAGTTCGACCTTTTCTCTCATCGTGTGCGGGACCGCCCTAGCTTTGCGATGGATGGGCCTTGCATCTGGGCCTAGATCAATCTGCACCTTGGTTCCCATGAAGCTGCCAATTCCTGGTTCAAACAGTGAGAGAAATTTGCTCAGCTCTTGGGCACACAAATTATCAACCGCTGATGACAATGCTTTGATATCGTACCATTTCCATTTTATTTTCTCAAGCCTACTCCTGCCGAATAACGATGGGCCGTTGCCCGGGATAATGCATAATGGTAAATCATGAACCGCTCCCTCGTACGACATTCTTACTGCTGCACTACCGATCGCACCCATGTCTAATTCCATGGATACCAGCACGCCGTTTAATTTGATCTCTATCATTATAAGTTGGCTCTTTGTTAGGAGCGCACGTACGCTATACACTTCCTCCTCGGAGCTCTCAAATGCCTCAGGCTGCATCGCCAGATCCACGCTGAATTGATCATCATCCATGTGGTGTGTCACAGCTCACTTGTTCTGCTGTGGACACGTCCGCCGAAGATGTCCCGTCTTCGCACACCCTCTGCATGCATACTGCCTGAAGCGGCACTGATGGGGTCGATGATTGCCCCTGCAACGCCAACACATTGAGCTCGGATTTGCACATGATGGCGGGCTTTGAGCGGCCCCCGTTCTCGCATATGCAGTCAAGTAGGCCCTCAATGGCGAACTTTGAGTGGCTTCCGTTCTCGCATACGCAGTTGAGTAGGCCCTCGATGGCGAACTTTCAGCGGCTCCTGGTCTTGCAGACACAGGTGAGTAAGCCCTGCTATGTGCAGCTCTGCCGGCCGTCAATACAATTTTTTACACAGTATTTGCCATGGAGTTCCTGTTTTGTCGTGATATCTGCTTCGTGCTTTTCTGCGTGGACATGCAAGCCTGAGCGACGGTGATGACCTTGCTGAGGTCCAGCATCTCTGCAGCCAGCAACTTACTTAAGATCGCCTTGTAGTTGACCCCGATCACGAAAAAGTCACGCAGCATTTCTTCCAACGCAGGCCCAAATTTGCAAGGCCCTGCAAGACGTCTCAGCAACAAATGCCGCTGCATCCTGGCCTTCTGGACAGACCTTATATACATACATTACAGTGCTGAACAGAAGTCTTGGAGACAAGGGAGTGGGAGGGAGAGAGAGAGATGTCACAAGACTCCAATTAGTAAAAGGTGGGGGGGTGGGGGGGAGAGAGGAGAAGTCACAAGACCTTTGGGTGTGGCCTATCCATACAGACCTGGAGAGATACAACTGCGAATCTGTGCTGCCTGCTTTCCTGCCATTTTGAGCTTCATTCAACGGTTAAATTTAAGTCGGAGGCAATACTAACAATGCCATAACTTGTACGAGCCTTCTGCATCATGGTGTTGCGTTGGAGACAATTGATTCGACTTCATCACATCAGGAACATCAGAGCACTTGGGTATATCGAGACAGGCATTCGTACCTCCACCTGAGTGATGCAGACTGTGTCAGAAGGTTGTGTTTCCGCAAAGAAGTTGTAAGTGAGATCTGTGAGTTTCTGAGACCAGACCTGCAACCGAGAAGCATCAGGAGGACTGCTTTGTCAGTTGAAGTGAAGGTTACAGCTGCACTTTCATTCTATGCCTCCGGATCGTTTCAAGCTACGACTGGGGATGTGTGCATCATCTCTCAACATGCAACACATGTCTCCATTCGCCAGGTCACGGCGCGTAGGAATAACTTCATAAAATTCCCCAGGACCGCCCAAGCAATCCATAACAGGGCTGTGGGCTTCTCCAGGATTGTTAACTTCCCAAAGGTACAGGGCTGCATTGATTGTACCCACATCACCTTGCGAGCACCTTTGAAGGATTCCAAGATGTACAGGAACAGAAAAGGCTTCCGCTCCATTAATGTGCAGCTCGTATGTGACGACATGCATCATATCATGTCAGTCGATGCAAGATACCCTGGCAGCACCCATGATGCGTTCATCCTGGGTTATATCTGCCAGGTTTCAGCAGCAGCTGCCAGAACGGCAGAGCTGGCTACTGGGAGACAAAGGGTACGGCCTCGTCCCCTGGCTCAGGACGCCCCTACGCGTAACCAGGACGGAAGCTGACCGTCAACACATGTCGCACATTGCGACGCGCAGCATTATTGAGAGGACCATTGACATATTGAAACAGCAGTTCCGATTCCTTGGACCATTCCGGAGGCTACTTGCTATACTTCCCTGAGATTGTCAGTCAATTCACTGTGTGCTGCATGCTGCATAACTTAGCCATCATGGGGCAGCAGCACCTGGTAGTGGAAGACCCACCTGCGGTGAGAGTGGCTGATGATAATGATGTGGAAAATGCAGGTGATGAGCATAGAAACATAGAAACATAGAAAATAGGTGCAGGAGTAGGCCATTCGGCCCTTCGAGCCTGCACCCCATTCAATGAGTTCATGGCTGAACATGCAACTTCAGTATCCCATTCCTGCTTTCTCTCCATATCCCTTGATCCCCCTAGTAGTAAGGACTACATCTAACTCCTTTTTGAATATATTTAGTGAATTGGCCTCAACAACTTTCTGTGGTAGCGAATTCCACAGGTTCACCACTCTCTGGGTGAAGAAGTTTCTCCTCATCTCGGTCCTAAATGACTTACCCTTATCCTTCGACTGTGACCCCTGGTTCTGGACTTCCCCAACATTGGGAACATTCTTCCTGCATCTAACCTGTCTAAACCCATCAGAATTTTAAACATTTCTATGAGATCCCCTCTCATTCTTCTGAACTCCAGTGAATACAAGCCCAGTTGATCCAGTCTTTCTTGATATGTCAGTCCCGCCATCCCAGGAATCAGTCTGGTGAACCTTCGCTGCACTCCCTCAATAGCAAGAATGTCCTTCCTCAAGTTAGGAGACCAAAACTGTACACAATACTCCAGGTGTGGCCTCACCAAGGCCCTGTACAACTGTAGCAACACCTCCCTGCCCCTGTACTCAAATCCCCTCGCTATGAAGGCCAACATGCCATTTGCTTTCTTAACCGCCTGCTGTACCTGTATGCCAACCTTCAATGACTGATGTACCATGACACCCAGGTCTCGTTGCACCTCCCCTTTTCCTAATCTGTCACCATTCAGATAATAGTCTGTCTCTCTGTTTTTACCACCAAAGTGGATAACCTCACATTTATCCACATTATACTTCTTCTACCATGCATTTGCCCACTCACCTAACCTATCCAAGTCACTCTGCAGCCTCATAGCATCCTCCTCGCAGCTCACCCAACTTAGTGTCATCTGCAAATTTGGAGATACTACATTTAATCCCCTCGTCCAAATCATTAATGTACAATGTAAACAGCTGGGGCCCCAGCACAGAACCTTGCGGTACCCCACTAGACACTGCATGCCATTCTGAAAAGTACCCATTTACTCCTACTCTTTGCTTCCTGTCTGACAATCAGTTCTCAATCCATGTCAGTACACTACACCCAATCCCATGTGCGTTAACTTTGCACATCAATCTCTTGTGTGGGACCTTGTCGAAAGCCCTCTGAAAGTCCAAATATACCACATCAACTGGTTCTCCCTTGTCCACTCTACTGGAAACATCCTCAAAAAATTCCAGAAGATTTGTCAAGCATGATTTCCCTTTCACAAATCCATGCTGACTTGGACCTATCATGTCACCTCTTTCCAAATGCCCTGCTGCTGTGACATCCTTAATAATTGATTCCATCATTTTACCCACTACCGATGTCAGGCTGACCGGTCTATAATTCCCTGTTTTCTCTCTCCCTTCTTTTTTAAAAAGTGGGGTTATATTAGCTACCCTCCATTCCATAGGAACTGATCCAGAGTCTATGGAATGTTGGAAAATGACTGTCAATGCATCCGCTATTTCCAAGGCCACCTCTTTAAGTACTCTGGGATGCAGTCCATCAGGCCCTGGGGATTTATAGGCCTTCAATCCCATCAATTTCCCCAACACAATTTCCCGACTAATAAGGATTTCCCTCAGTTCCTCCTTCTTACTAGACCCTCTGACCCCTTTTATATCCGGAAGGTTGTTTGTGTCCTCCTTAGTGAATACCGAACCAAAGTACTTGTTCAATTGGTCCGCCATTTCTTTGTTCCCCGTTATGACTTCCCCTGATTCTGACTGCAGGGGACCTATGTTTTTCTTTACTAACCTTTTTCTCTTTACATATCTATAGAAACTTTTGCAGTCCGTCTTAATGTTCCCTGCAAGCTTCCTCTCGTACTCTATTTTCCCTGCCCTAATCAAACCCTTTGTCCTCCTCTGCTGAGTTCTACATTTCTCCCAGTCCCGAGGTTCACTGCAGGAGGAGGAGGAGGAGGAGGGTGATGAGGATGAGGAAGCCATCCAAGTGCCTGAGACCAGAGCATGACGGCGAAGAAGGGTGGGCCCTCGTGCCCCTTTAACAATTGCTCAAGCCTTGCACCAGCAGCTCATCCATGAAAGCTTTATTGATTCCTGAGGCTCAGCGACAACTATTCCACATTTACATGTTTACTGTTTGGAGCTGTTCCGTAATATTGTGTTGTGTTCATGGAACATGATTCAGTTTTAATGTAAAATATATTTCATTCAAAAGTTTACAGTGTACTTAACTTAACTTTAATAAAATTATTCTTGGACAAAACTTTACTTTAATATCATTCTTTAAGACCACTTAAAAACTTTAAGATCACTTATAAACTTGTAAATTTACATAACTTACAAAAAACTTTTAATTTGAGAACAGTTACAATTATCATCCCTCATCATCATAGGCAGTCCCTCGGAGTCGAGGAAGACTTGTTTCCACTCCTGAAGTGAGTTCTTTGGTGGCTGAACAGTCCAATATGAGAGCCACAGACTCTGTCACAGGTGGGACAGATAGTTGTTGAGGGAAGGGGTGGATGGGACTGGTTTGCCGCATGCTCTTTCCGTTGCCTGCGCTTGATTTCTGCATGCTCTCGGCATTGAGACTCGAGGTGCTCAGCGCCCTCCTGGATGCACTTTCTCCACTCAGGGACTCCCAGGTGTCAGTGGGGATGTCGCACTTTGTCAGGAAGGCTTTGAGGGTGTCCTTGTAATGTTTCCTCTGCCCACCTTTGGCTCGTTTGCCGTGAAGGAGTTCCGAGTAGAGCGCTTGCTTTGGGAGTCTCGTGTCTGGCATGCGAACTATGTGGCCTGCCCAGCGGAGCTGATCAAATGTGGTCAGTGCTTCAATGTGGGGGATGTTAGCCTGGATGAGGACGCTGATGTTGGTATGCCTGTCCTTCCAGGGGACTTGTAGGATCTTGCGGAGACATCGTTGGTGATATTTCTCCAGCACATGAGGTGTTGACTGTACATGGTCCATATTTCTGAGCCATGCAGGAGGGCGGGTATTACTACAGCCCTGTAGATCATGAGCTTGGTGGCAGATTTGAGGGCCTGGTCTTCAAAGACTCATCTCTTCAGGCGGCCGAACAGTAACAACAACAACAACAACAACAACAACAAACAACAACAAAGAAAGGCTGCACACACCTCTCATCCCCCTTGGTCTAACACTGCCCTCTGCACTTGGTCTTGTACTCTCCATCGCCCCTGCCCGCAGGCGGTGGCACAGTGTTTCTGGGCTTGGTAACAAGCTTATTCTTTCTAACATCTCAGGTACTGCGCACCTCTTGAGGGTGGGGGGTGTCAGCGTCAGGCGGCAAGTTGGAGCGCCCGGCTTTGGGCTCTTCAGAGGCAGGTGTGGGGATTGGAGTGGGAGTGACAGTTGATTCTGTCAATGGACGCGGGGTCTGGGCGTGTTCTCTTATTGCAGCAGCTAACTCCAACATGCCGTCCCTCATGTGCCCCGGCAGTGTCTCAGTGGCCTGCGACATTCCCTACCTCATGGTCAGTGACGTGGTTTGCACTACCGCTGACATTCCCTCCCCCATGGCCACTATTCCCTCACTGATGGTCTCGGATATCATTCCCATTTCTAATGTCATTTTTGTTACTTCTCCTGGCAGTCCCGCTACCTCATCACTCATCCCACTGATGGCGGCCAGGAGTGATCGGGTAAGGTAAATGCTCTCCGCACTCAATGACATCATCTGAACCACATCTGTTTGATCCTGCACCTCAGGAGAGCGCGGTTGAGCTCTCCTTCCCCTCCTCCCCACGGGTGTGGCTCGCACCCCACCACTAGGACCTGCAGCCTGGGATGGTGGGGCCCTGAGTGTGCCTCGCTGCACCACACCACTGGGTCCGACAACCGCGGAAGTTAGGGCCCTGGGTGTGCCGCGCTGCACCACACACTGGGACCAGCAACCTCGGAAGGTGTGAAACCATGGAATGTCCCACCAACACTCAAACCACTGGTCACGGAAGGGGCTGTCACCTCCATGAGCGGCACCTCCTCCAAATTAAGTACAACAGTGGGAGCTTCATCCAGCTCCATCCCCTCCCCCTCACCCTCACCCCCATGTTCTTGGTCTGGAGGGTTGGATTGGAAGATGTTCTCCTCTTGAGGCTCATCCTCATCTGAATTTTCTTCTGCATTGTCAGGGTTGGCCTCAAGTTCTACAAAAGTTAACAGAACAGTCAAATGATTCGCAGCAGAGGAGCATGAGTAGGCTCACACAGCACAGGCCAGGTAGCAGGCTGATTTGAAAGACCGGGATGAATTTGCAGGACTTTCCCTCTCCCTCGAGTATGGACCCAACTTGTGCAGTAGTGATTGCTTTTTTCCAGGCAGGATCCATCAAAACAGCGACCCTCTCAAGGGTTCAGTGCGAGCAGGTTTGCCGGGCCTCTTCCTGTTTGAGTTCTTTCCCTTTTATTATGTGCCACCTTCCTCTGCAAAGATGAAAATGCAACTTTTTAGAGAGGATGTCTTTCTGCTGGGTCGGACATATACAGTTGGTCACATTTACAATTGCAATTCCATTGAATGAATGAAAATGTACTAATTACTTGACCAGGGTCCTGCCATTTCTTTTTACACTAGCCTCCAGATCTCATGGTGATTATTGCACAGTAATCTTCTGCAACTTGGTATTAGCCTTTTTTCATTTCTTTGGGTGGAACTTTTAAGAGATCTCTACTGGTGTCCAATTCCTGCCTTCTGTTCTCAATCACTAGTAACTAGTCTTCCTGTAAGAAATTCTTGGTCCTTGCTCCGCGTTGCATCTTGTATTGCTCCAGCTGCGATTTTCCCAATGCTCTCACACAGCACTCCTTCTCACACACACAACTGGCTCTTTAAAAATGGCCGATTGCCAAACCCGAGCTGTACTGAGCATGCACGTCCATTGAAACAACGTCAAAAATGTAACTTTTTTTTCCCCGCGCATGCGCAGAAGGTGCAGCTTCGTTTTTCGGCAGAGACAGTAGACTCCGCCCCCTGAGGTGACTGGACACGCTGCATGGCGCCAAATTCGAATTACACATTGGGGAAACTTTGGCAAAATATTTCTGCCGCATTTCTGGTCTAGAAAAACGGGCGTAACTCTGACAATATGCCAGAAAACGGGCTTGGGGAAAAGTGAGCACCAAAACTGCACTCAGTACTCTAGGTGTGGCCTCAGCAATACCCTGTACAGTTGTAGCAGGACGTCACTGCTTTTATACTCCATCCCCCTTGCAATAAAGGTCAACATTCCATTTGCCTTCCTGATTACTTGCTGTACTTGCATGCTAACTTTTTGTGTTTCATGCACAAGGACCCCCAGGTTCCTCTGCACTGCAGCATTTTGCAATTTTTCTCCATTTAAATTATAATTTGCTTTTCTATTCTTTCTGCCTCATATTTCCCCACATTATACTCCATCTACCAAATTTTTGCCCACTCACTTAGCCTGTCTGTATCCCTTTGCAGATTTCTTGTGTCCTCCTCACAATTTGCTTTCCCACCCATCTTTGTATCATCAGCAAACTTGGCTACATTACACTCAGTCCCTTCATCCAAGTCATTAATATAGATTGTGGCAGGGCCGCTCCTGAGCCACGACCTCATTGCTGCTTCACACTGCTGGTCCTTGCTGCACTGCTCCTGAGCCACGACCTCATTGCTGCTTCACGCTGCTGGTCCTTGCTGCGCTGCTCCTGAGCCATGACCACATTGCTGCTTCACACTGCTGGTCCTTGCTGCACTGCTCCTGAGCCACGACCTCATTGCTGCTTCACGCTGCTGGTCCTTGCTGCGCCGCTCCTGAGCCACGACCACATTGCTGCTTCACACTGCTGGTCCTTGCTGCACTGCTCCTGAGCCACGACCTCATTGCTGCTTCACGCTGCTGGTCCTTGCTGCACCGCTCCTGAGCCACGACCTCATTGCTGCTTCACACTGCTGGTCCTTGCTGCACCGCTCCTGAGCCACGACCTCATTGCTGCTTCACACTGCTGGTCCTTGCTGCACCGCTCCTGAGCCACGACCTCATTGCTGGTTCACACTGCTGGTCCTTGCTGCGCCGCTCCTGGGCCATGGCCCTACTGCTGGACTCGATCTCGCACCACAAAACGCCAACCAATCAGCTACCTGGATGCCGTTATATCAGATTTGTCGCCCGCTTTGCCTTTGTCGCACTCTCTGGGTTGCTCGCACTGCAGCCTGTGTGGCTAGGCTCCTCTTTATGTCATGCTGCTCCAGTGGTGTTTCCCCCTAGTTCGGGTTGTGGCGCGCTGGGTGCAGGATGTGGGTGACAGCGTTTTGGATGAATTGGAAATGATGTCGGGTGAAAATCAGAAGGCCAGTTATAATTTGAGAAACAGAGCAGAGATATGTGGATTAAGGGGTGTTGTGTATGTAGAAAGAGTCAGACTGAACACTGTGAGCTCAAAGTAAAGTGTGACCTTAGTCTTTTATTGCAGGTCTCCAGAGTGCCTCTCCAACCTGTGAAGCCTTCTTAAATACCTGTGCTCCCAAGGGATTATGGGATCCTTTGGGACTCCGGGGAATGAGCCGGTGGCTGTACAGAGTAAATACAAGTCCACATATAAAACAACATTTCCCCCACCCGCCAAAGTCAATAGTGTAACTATTTACAATGTGAGTCGATCTGGGGCCCTTCTTGCCCTGGTTGATCATCTCGGTCTGAAAGCTGGTGTTGTTGAATCATTTGTTGGGCACTCACTGGGCTGCTATACAGCTGGCCTTGCTGGGCTGCCTGGTGTGTTGGGCCCTGCAGGGTTGCCACTGGTGTGTGTTGGGGGATCAAAAAAGGTAGGGTCCAAGATGGATTGCTCAGGGTAGTCCGTGAATCTGAGTTTGATTTTGTTCAAGTGTTTCCGGTGAATGAGTCCATTTGAAAGTTAGATCCGAAACACCCTGCTCCCCTCTTTGGCCACGACAGTGCCGAGAAGCCACTTGGGAACTTGTCCATAATTTAATACAAATACAGGATCATGGACTTCAGTCTCGCGTGACACATTTGCGCTATCATGGTATGCACTTTGTTGAAGCCGCCTGCTCTTTCCTTGTTCATATAGATAAGGGTGAACTAACGAGAGCCTTGTCTTAAATGCTCTTTTCATGAGCAATTCAGCAGGTGGGAGCCCAGTGAGTGAGTGTGGTCTCGTGCGGTAGCTAAGCAGGACTCGGGATAGGTGAGTCTTCAGTGAGCCTTCAGTTACCCTCTTCAAGTCTTGCTTGATGGTTTGCACTGCTCTCTCTGCCTGATCATTGGACGCTGGTTTAAACAGGGCAGATGTGACATGTTTGATCCCGTTACAGGTCAGGAATTCTTTGAACTCAGCACTGGTAAAACATGGCCCGTTGTCGCTCACCAGGACATCGGGTAAGCCGTGTGTGGCAAGCATGGCCCGCAGGCTTGCAGTAGTGGCAGCGGACATGCTAGCTGACATTATCTCATATTCAATCCACTTGGAGTACGCGTCTACAACAACAAGGAACATTTTACCCAAGAACGGGCCTGCATAGTCGACGTGTACCCTAGACCACGGTTTGGAGGGCCAAGACCATGAATTTAGTGGCGCCTCCCTGGGTACTTTGCTTAACTGCGAGCATGTATTACATCTGTGAACGCAGGATTCTAAGTCCGCATCGATACCGGGCCATCAAACGTGGGATCTGGCTATCGCTTTTATCATTACGATGCCTGGGTGGGTACTGTGGAGGTCATTGATGAAGGTTTCTCTGCCCTTCTTGGGGACCATTACTCGATTGCCCCACAGAAAGCAGTCTGTCTGTATAGACATGTCATCTTTGTGCTGCTGGAACAGCTTTATCTCTTCCTGCATTTCCACTGGGACACTGGACCAGCTCCTGTGAAGCAGAGCTTTTGACTAGAAATAATAAGGGGTCCTGGCTTGTCCAGGTTTTGATCTGCCAGGCAGCGACGGGTGATTTCTCACTCTCAAATGCTTCCATAACCTTGGCTAGATCTGCAGGCTGCTCCATTTCCACCCCCGTGGTGGGCAATGGCAGCCTACTGAGAGCATCGGCGCAGTTTTCTGTACCTGGCCTGTGGCGGATGGCGTAGTTGTATGCGGACAACATGAGCGCCCATCTCTGGATGCGGGCCGATGCCTTCGTATTTATCCCTTTACTCTCAGAAAAAAGGGATATAACTGGCTTGTGGTCAGTTTCCAATTCGAATTTTAGCCCAAACAGGTATTGAGGCATTTTCTTTACCCCCATAGACACACGCTGACGCTTCTTTGTCAATCATGCTGTAGGCTCTCTCAGCCTTAGACAGACTTCTGGATGCATAAGCAACCGGTTGCAGTTTCCCAAAATCATTAGCTTGTTGCAATACACACCCAACGCCATATGACGACGCATCACATGCTAGTACCAAACGCTTACATGGATCATACAACACAAGCAACTTGTGTGAGCATAACAGTTTTCTCACTTTTACAAAGGCATTTTCTTGGCTTTTGCCCCACCCCCATTCATCCCCTTTTCGTAGTAAGACATGTAGTTCTAGCAGGGTGCTGAGACCCAGTAAGAAGTTACCAAAGTAGTTCAAGAGTCCCAGAAACGAAAGCAGCTCCGCCATGTTCTGTGGCCTCGGTGCGTTCTCGATTGCCTCCGTCTTCGCGTTGGTGGGCCTGATGCCGTCCGCCGCAATCCTCCTTCCTAGGAACTCCATTTCAGGCACCAGGAAAACGCACTTTGAGCATTTTAACCTGAGCCCTACGTGGTTGAATCGACTAATAACCTCCTCCAGGTTCTGCAGGTGCTCGACTGTGTTCTGACCTGTGACCAAGATGGCGTCCTGGAAGACCACCGTGTGCGGGACCGACTTCAGTAAACTTTCCTTGTTTCTCTGGAATATCGCCGCCGCTGACCGGATTCCAAACGGGCATCTGTTATAAACAAAAAGACCTTTGTGTATGTTGATGCAGGTGAGGGCCTTCGATGATTCCTTCATTTCCTGCGTCATGCAGGCTGAAGTCAGATCCAGTTTCATGAATGTCTTTCTTCCCGCCAGTGTTGCAAAGAGGTCATCGGCTTTGGTAGTGAGAAACGATTGATAGTTACTTTGTAATCACCACAGATTCTGACAGTGCCGTCTCCCTTGAGGACTGGGACAATAGGACTGGCCCACTCGCTGAACTCGATCGGTGAAATTATGCCCGCTTGTGGCAGCTGGCCTAGCTCGATCTCTACCCTTTCTCTCATCATGTATGGCATTGCTCTCACTTTGTGATGGATGGGTCGCACCCCCGGAATTAGGTGGATCTGCACTTTTGCTCCTTGGAATTTCCCGATGCCTGGTTCGAACAGTGAAGGAAATTTGTTTAAGACCTGGGCACACGAAGTGTCGTCAGCGGGCGATAACGCTCGGATGTTGTCCCAGTTCCAGCATATCTTTCCCAGCCAGCTCCTGCCGAGCAGCGTGGGACCATTGCCTGGTACCACCCAGAGTGATAGCTTGTGCACCGCTCCATCATCGGAGACCTTTACGATAGCACTGCCGATTACAGGAATCAGTTCTTTAGTGTAAGTTCTTAGTCTTGTGCGAACTGGAGTTAAGACTGGCCTTGAGGCCTTGTTGCACCACAATCTTTCGAAAGTCTTTTTGCCCATGCTGGACTGGCTCGCAAGGCGTCTCAGCTTGGCGACATAACTCGCCACTTCCTGGCCTTCAGATCTTTTGTAGGTGTAGAACCGGTACCTCACCATCAGAATGCTTTCCTTCGGGTTCAAATGCTCTCGGACCAGTGTGCACAAATCGTCATATGATTTTTCCGTGGGTTTCGCTGGAGTGAGCAGATTCTTCATGAGGCCATACATTGGTGCCCCACAGGCGGTGAGGAGGATCACTCTACTTTTGCAGTGTTCTCTTCCCCATCTAGCTCGTTGGCCACGAAGTATTGGTCGAGTCGCTCCACAAAAATTTCCCAATCATCTCCCTCTGAAAATTTCTCCAGGATGCCCACTGTTCTCTGCATCTTTGGGTTCGCTATCTGTATCTCATCACCAGTTGTTTTGTATGGAGAAAGAGTCAGACTGAACACTGTGAGCTCAAAGTAAAGTGTGACCTTAGTCTTTTATTGCAGGTCTCCAGAGTGCCTCTCCAACCTGTGAAGTCTTCTTAAATATCTGCGCTCCCATGGGATTATGAGATCCCTTGGGACTCCGGGGAATGAGCCCTCTGGTGGCTGTACAGAGTAAATACAAGTCCACATACATAACAAGGGGGTCAGCAGCAGCAGAGCTGAGGAGGCCAGCCATATTGTGGAGGTGTAAATTTACAGTCTTGGTGATTGATGGGATCTGGTGCTTGCAGCTCAAGTCGGCATCAGGTCAGACACTGAAACTGTGAATTATCTGAACAAACAGCCAAGGAGAAGGTTGGATTTAGGGATTAGGCTCTGGAGGCATTTTGATGAGAGCAAATTTGGGCATGCCATAGATAGGCTCAGTTACTCCCATAAGTGGATCTCATGCATTTATATGCTGGATTCGGCTTACACTGCCCAATATCTACTCATATTGTAGCATTGACCAGGACTAAATGAATGGTACTTTCCTGTGATTTGAATCGGATGTTTACGTATTTCATTCATGTCTCTACATGCCTCTCCAAATCTTTTGAAAATGGTCCCAGAGACCAGCAGGTAGGACGAAAGCAGGTGAAATTCATTAAGCAGATTTATTACATAGTGAGTATACGTGAAGAGCAAGGGTTATGATCAGACTCACTTACTTCAATCAGTACCACTTATCTTTGCACAATACTACAAAAAAACATGTTACTCATCCCCACATCAGTGGATCATCTTGATTGACTTGAAGAAATAATACCGGCATTCACTTTCTGAGCCTCGCAAAAGCTTATCCTCACCGCTTTCTGTTTAAGGACATGACTGACCTCATAGCCTTTGCTGGACTGGACTTTATTTTTAATCCCCACATTTGCAGCAACCCTGGAAGAAGGCATATGGCAGAAAACCTCAGCCAAGTGCCCAGCAGATTGCAACACAGTGGAGGTGAAGTATTCATCGACGGCTGAGACAGACTAACAAATTGCTTATTGTTTGCTGTCTTTGCAGAAATAGTGCCAAAGCCTAGCTCAGTAGGCTCAGGGAGGGGCACCCCAACTCCCTCCTCGAAAATAAATCCTGTGCATGATGTTCAAAAACACCGCTCCACCATCAGGAGGAGATTTTTTTTTTTGTTCATAGGATGTAGGCGTCGCTGGCAAAGCCAGTATTTATTGCCCATCCCTAATTGCCCTTGAGAAGATGGTGGTGTACTGCCTATTTGAACTGCTGCAGTCCGTGTGGTGAACGTACTCCCACAGTGTTGTTAGGGAGGGAGTTCCAGGATTCTGACCCAGCGACGATGAAGAAACAGCGATATATTTCCAAGTCAGGATGGTGTGTGACTTGGAGGGGAACTTGGAGGTGATGGTGTTCTCACCTTGCTGGCCAGATGAGCACATGGATGCCATTAATCATACTCTGCTGTTGGTGAAATTCGGCAGTGCAGTGAAATCGGGCAGCCATGTCATGGAACTGCAGCTATTCAATGGGAAAGGAGAAGAGCAATATTGGATTGTTGCAAAAATGAATCAGTCACCTGCTTAATGCACCCAAGGGTACAACATTGGTTGATATTGGTGATATTTCCCACACTAGCCTGGAAAGGGAATATATAAAGGCTGAGGGTGGAGGTGAGCTTGGATGGTAGTGACTGCGACACCCCTTAGCTACTGGAGCAGAGACTTAGCTCTAATTTGCTAACCTGCTGAATCTACTCGGACATTGCCAGATATCCATGCCTGCTGGTAGTGTTGGAGGTGGTTGGGGGTAGGCAGTCTGGCTCTGCTGCTATCTGTTCTCCTTGTCATTCCTCCATCGCTCGTCATCCTCTCGTGTGAAATCCCATGCTGGGAAGCATTAAAAGCAATCCTTATGTAGTGCAACTGAGTGCCCGGAAGAAGAAAAAAAGGCAGGGATCCCTTTCAAATTTGCAATAAGCTTCCTGGCATTCAAGGTTCACTATAGATCGACAGTTTCAGGCTTGGTGTGAAATGGGTAAATTATGGACTGCCTCGTAATGCCCTGATTGGAATAGAATCTTGTTACTCTCAAGCTCTTCCACCCTTTGCTTGAGAGAGAGAGCACTCCAGGCAGGCAACCGGGTCAGTAATTGCATGTGCAGTGAAAACCCAGCAGAAAATGGCAAACACGTGAAACCCATGCTTTTTGGCTCTTGTTCTTCCAGTTTTCATTGACTTTTGATGATAGAAATTTCTACCCTAATAACCGTACTGAGAAGAAGAGACGACAGATCAGGGTTTGCATAGAGAGAAGAGGAAACAAAACTCTACATTACCTACACTTAGTCTAATTAACTATGTTAATTGACCATCTATAAGATGTACTGCAGCAACTCGCCAAGGCTTCTTCGGCAGCACCTCCCAAACCCGCAACCTCTACCACTTAGAAAGTCAAGGGCAGTAGGCGCATGAGAACATCATCACCTGCAAGTTCCCTTCCAAGTTACAAACCATTCTGACTTGGAAATATATCACCCTTCCTTCATCGCTGCAGGGTCAAAATCCCAGAACTCCCTCCCTCACAGCACTGTGGGAGTACCTTCACCACAAGGACGGCAGCGATTCAAGAAGTTGGCTCTTCACCACTTTCTCAAGGGTATTTAGGGATGGGCAATAAATGTCGGTCTTGCCAGCGACTCCTACATCCCGTGAATTAATTTTTTTAAATAATAATTGTAGCTGAAATTCCAGCCACATGATAGTTCTTTATACAAATGACAGTTTGTAGAATCTCTGCATCATTTTAGAAATTTGTTCCGGGATGTGGGCATCGCTGGCAAGGCCAGTATTTATTGACCTTGAGAAGGTGGTGGTGCGTCTGCTGCCCTTGTTCTTCTAGATTGCAGAGGTCGCGGGTTTGGGAGGCGCTGCCGAAGAAGCCGTGGCGAGTTGCTGCAGCGCAACTTATAGATCATATGCTGTGGTGAATATTGGGAAATATTTATCATCTATTCTCTTACATTTCAATTACAGTTTAAAACTATGCAAATAGTGTATAACATTTTGAAGTGCTACAATTTGCCTCAATAAGCTGTAATTGGTGTTACAACACCTCCTATTGTGAATGTCAGAAAACAAAAGGTTTGGCTGATTATACTGTCAAACACACCTATTTGGCTGCAATCACTGTTATTTTCATCATAAAATAATTACAGTCTACTTCACAATATTGAAAAAGGTACTATATAACGTATCAAAAAGTCACATTGCTCCTTGAGCAGGTCTCTGCAATCCTTCGAAAATAAATGGTACTTACAATCCAAGAATTGCTTTTGATGTACCCCTTTTTTGCAATTGATCCACAAGTGTTTCATTCCAATACCAATTGCAATAAGTGGAAGAAAAAAGGCTTGCATTTCTAAAGCACCTTTTGCAACCTCAGCCAATGAAATACTTTTTGAAGTGTAGTCACTGCTGTAATGTGGGAATTGCAGCAGCCAACTTGCGCACAACTCCCTCAAACAACAATGTGATAATGAGCAGATAGTCTGTTTTAGTGATGTTGATTGAGGGATAAGTATTGGACAGGACACTGGGGAGAACTCCCCTGCTCTTCTTCAAAATAGTGCAATGTGATTTTTTTTTGTCCACCTGACAGAGTAGAAACATAGAAACATAGAAAATAGGTGCAGGAGTAGGCCATTTGGCCCTTCGAGCCTGCACCGCCATTCAATATGATCATGGCTGATCATGCAACTTCAGTACCCCATTCCTGCTTTCTCTCCATATCTCTTGATCCCTTTAGCCGTAAGGGCCACATCTAACTCCCTTTTGAATATATCTAACAAACTGGACTCAACAACTTTCTGTGGTAGAGAATTCCACAGGTTCACAATACTCACAGTGAAAAAGTTTCTTCTCATCTCGGTCCTAAATGGCTTACCCCTTATCCTTAGACTGTGACCCCTGGTTCTGGACTTCTCCAAAATCGGGAACATTCTTCCTGCATCTAATCTGTCCAATCCCGTCAGAATTTTATATGTTTCTATGAGATCCCCTCTCATTCTTCTAAACTCCAGTGAAAATAAGCCAAGTTGATCCAGTCTTTCTTCATATGTCAGTCCTGCCATCCCAGGAATCAGTCTGGTGAACCTTCGCTGCATTTCCTCAATAGCAAGAATGTCCTTCCTCATATTAGGAGACCGAAACTGTACTCAGTATTCAAGGTGAGGCCTCACCAAGGCCCTGTACAACTGCAGTAAGACCTCCCTGCTCCTATACTCAAATACTCTCGCTATGAAGGCCAACATGCCATTTGCCTTCTTCACCGCCTGCTGTACCTGCATGCCTACTTTCAATGACTGATGTACCATGACACCCTGGTCTCATTGCACCTCCCCTTTTCCTAATCTGTCACCATTCAGATAATATTCTGCCTTCCTGTTTTTGCCACCAAAGTGAATAACCTCACATTTATCCACATTATACTGCATCTGCCATGCATTTGCCCACTCACCTAACCTGTCCAAGTCACCCTGCAGCCTCTTAGCATCCTCATCACAGCTCACACTGCCACCCAGCTTAATATCATCTGCAAACTTGGAGATATTACATTCAATTCCTTCATCCAAATCATTAATGTAGTAGACAGAGACTCGGTTTATCATTTAATCCAAAATTCAGCACTTCCGACAGTTCAGCACTCCCTCAGTAGCTCACTGGATTGTCAGCCTAGAATTTGTGCTCATGTCTCTTCGAACCACAACCTTCTGTCGCTTCCCGGGTGATATCGCTTACCTTTATCTGCACTTATCGGAGACTGGTAGCTACAGTGTTGGTTACAGCTGGACAGTACAAGGCTTATACTACCAGGCTAAAATTCCAATGCTGCAGTTGTCCCACTCAGTCGCTAGCAGAAGATCAGTGGAAACCCCGATTGCCCGACTATCTGGAGATTCAGATGATCTTCCAGCTAAGCTACATGGGCTGATTGGGAGAATCCTGAAAGAAATTCCAGCACAGGAAAGAGCACTGTGCATGCCAAGTTACATGCTTAGATTGTGTAAGTGGCAGCATCCACACTCCTAACATTTGAATAAATTGCCCTGGAGTTTCCTTCATGGGCGCAACCCGAAGGACACTTGAAATTGTGCATCAGCGACGTCCATTTCGCTGATTTCAAAAGACATCCAAGTATCCTCCCAATTTCATGAGAATATGCCAAACTCAAAATGGGCGTAAATTATTCAACATAAACAATCGAGGCCAACGGAAATGCCGAACCCATTCCAGTATATCTTTTCTTTGAGTCTTAAAATCTAACGTGTCAAGGAGGCAGACAAAAAGCAGGAAACTATAGACCAGTTAGCCTAACATCTGTGGTTGAGAAATTGTTGGAGTCCATTATTAAAGAAACAGTAACAGGACATTTGGTTAATCAAAATTACATCAGGCAGAGTTATGAAGGGGAAGTCATGTTTGACAAATTTGCTGGAGTTCTTTGAGGATGTAACGAACAGGGTAGATAAAGGGGAACCAGTGGATGTGGTGTATTTGGACTTCCAGAAGGCATTTGACAAGGTGCCACATAAAAGGTTACTGCACAAGATAAAATGTCATGCGGTTGGGGGGTGATATATTAGCATAGATAGAGGATTGGCTAACTAACAGAAAACAGAGAGTCGGGATAAATGGTTCATTCTCTGGTTGGCAACCAGTACCTAGTGGGGTGCTGCAGGGATCAGTGCTGGAAGCCCAACTATTTACAATCTACATTAACAACTTGGAAGAAGGGACTGAATGTAACCTAACCAAGTTTGCTGATGATACAAAGATGGGAAGAAAAGCAATGTGTGAGGAGGTCACAAAAAATCTGCAAAAGAACATAGACAGGCTAAGTGAGTGGGTAAAAATTTGGCAGATGGAGTATAATGTTGGAAAGTGTGAGGTCATGAACTTTGGCAGAAAAAAAATCAAAGCGCAAATTATTATTTAAATGGAGAAAGATTGCAAAGTGCCGCAGTACAGCGGGACCAATGGTATATTGGCCTTTATTGCAAAGGGGATGGAGTATAAAAGCAGAGAAGTCTTGCTACAGCTATACAAGATATTGGTGAGGCTACACCTGGAATACTGTGTGCAGTTTTGGTTTCCATATTTACGAAAGGATATACTTGCTTTGGAGGCAGTTCAGAGAAGGTTCATTAGGTTGATTCCGGGGATGAGGAGGTTGACCTATGAGGAAAGGTTGAGTAGATTGGGCCTCTACTCATTGGAATTCAGAAGAATGAGAGGTGATCTTATCGAAACGTATAAGATTATGAGGGGGCTTGACAAGGTGGATGCAGAGAGGATGTTTCCACTGATGGGGGAGACTAGAACTATAGGGCATGACCTTAGAATAAGGGGCCGCCCATTTAAAACAGAGATGAGGAGGAATTTCTTCTCTCAGAGGGTTGTGAATCTGTGGAATTTGCTGCCTCAGAGAGCTGTGGAAGCTGGGACATTGAATACATTTAAGACAGAAATAGACAGTTTCTTAATGGATAGGGGGATAAGGGGTTATGGAGAGCGGGCAGGGATGTGGAGCTGAGTCCTTGATCAGATCAGCCATGATCTTATTGAATTGCGGAGAAGGTTCGAGGGGCCGTATGGCCTACTCCTATTCATATTTCTTATGTTCTTATGTAACTTATTTAACCATCATCCATGTACATCAGACACAGCATAAATCTCCTGGACCTGATGGCTTGCATCCTCGGGTCTTACATAGAAACATAGAAAATAGGTGCAGGAGTAGGCCATTCCTGGCTAATCATGCACTTCATTACCCCATTCCTGCTTTCTCTTCATACCCCTTGATCTCTTTAGGCATAAGGGCCACATCTAACTCCCTTTTGAATATATATAACAAACTGGTCTCAACAACTTTCTGTGATAAAGAATTCCACATGCTCACAACTCTCTGAGTGAAGAAGTTTCTCCTCATCTCGGTCCTAAATGGCTTACACCTGAGCGGGCAGGGAAGTCTGCCATGATCGTATTAAATGGCGGAGCAGGCTCGAGGAGCCCTATGGCCTACTCCATTTCCTATTTCTTATGTTCTTATGTTCTTAAGCATGTTTACAAACTTACAATTGGGGAAGCTTTCCAATTTTTAATGCATCAAATGAACCAGATAATACAGAGTAGGGGCCCGAAATTTAGTATTGCTGAAAAGCTGTACTCCCCCCACCTTGTTGTGGCCATTCGCGCCAAAATTTTTGCGTGGCTGGGCCACCCCATATTCAGCTCCAAAAATGAACAAATGGGTCCCAGCGCTAATGATCCCTTCCAAAGTGATTTTTTCAGCAGTGTGGCTGATTTAATTTGAGCATTATCACCACTGAGAAATTCAGTATGTAGGTAAGGATTTCTAACAAGCCAGCTGCTCCCTGGCCTTTTTAAAGGCCGGAGTTTGCAGCAAGATCCTGAGGGGGGAAGGAGTTTGGAAGGATGGCTGGTGCAAGAGGTACAAGGACAGCCAACAGGTTCACTGATATGGAGCTAGAGACACTGATGGATGGTGTAGAGGCTTAGAAGAAGAATACTGTTCCCTGACATGGGGAGACCTGGCAGACAGGCAGTACATAATACATGAAGGGAGATTGCAGGGGAGGAGTCAGGCACCTCCATATATGTGAGGCGCGGCGCAAAACCAAACACCTTGAGGCGAGTCCCCTCTGTGGGCCAGACAGCCCCATCACCGCGCTCAGCCAACCCCTGTCACCGGCGAGCGTGGAGTATCCCGAGCCCGTGCCCGAGCCCTTGACCGCTACCGCGGAGAGCTTACCACCCGCTATCGGGCTCGGGCGCGGGCAAGACAATTCAAAGGGGGGAGCAGAGCCGGAGGCCTTGGCAGACATGGAGGTCTCCCTGCCTCCGCACCCCCCCAGACATAAAAGGAGACACCACTCCAATGAGGCGGAGGAGGAACAACATAGCTCCATGGAGGAGTTGGTGCCCGCCGCGTGTCTAGCGTCCCCTACCAGCGCCCCCAAACCGCGTTGAAGGCGGGGGGAATCTGTCCCCGGGGAGGGTGAGACAGCCGAGGCTGCCCAGCCTCTGCATCCCGGGGATAGCGAAGAAGATCTGCCTGTTGTGGGGGGGCGCGGGGCCACCGGAAGAATGCGTCGCCGCCAGGTCGAGCGTCCCGGGGACTGAGGTAGGCGAGGGCGAAAAGGCTGAACCTGAGCCCGACCAGCCATTAACTAACAACCCCCAGGATCTGCTCGACCTGGCAGAAAAAGAACAATCAAAATCACAACATAATCAATTTCCTGAAACTGCACCCACTGGGCCGGGGGGCTGTGGCGGGGAGGGTGAGGAACCCCAACCTTCGTCCCTCACATTGGGGCCGAGAGACTTGGAGGAACTGGAGCGGTTCTTCGCCCGGTTTCTCCATGTTCCCCAGTGCCTGGAGTGGAGGGGGACCCTTGTCCACTGCCGCTTCCCGACCCAGCAACACGAGAAAAAGAGCCCAGGGGGTCTCCTTTGCTGACGATCCTGGGGGTGGGATCGGGGCAGAGGTAGGGCTGGGCATTTTGCCGTACACCGTGCAGTCGACGGACCGGCTGCAGACGGCGACCTCCCGGAGGGGGACGAGGACTCGGTGGAGGTCGCGGGAGAAGATCTGGAGTCCATCGCCAGTGAGGTGGTGGATCTCCTCGTGCCCGCCGCTGAGTCCACCTTCATTCCTGCAAAGGAAATCCAGGACTTTTTGGCGCAATGCCAGGGTTGCCGAAATCGAGCCCATCTGGCCCTGGACAAATGGTCCGAGCTGGCGCTGCTCATCAGGTCTGTCCGCGCCGCCGTTAAAACCATTGCCGCGGGCGGGCCCTTATCAAAACCGCAAAGCCTTGAGCTGCGCCGGCCCAGAACGTTCCTCGCTGGGTTGCTGAGGGAGCGGAGATCATCAAACGATTCCACTCCCCCGCCCCCCCCCCCCCGCCTCCCCACAGAAGATTAAGTTTGAGGTTGCACTCTGCTTTTGCCATGAAGATAACTATAGTCAGCCTCAACATCAAAGGCGGCAGAGAGGCACGCCGTAGATTTTACAATTTTTCGTTCCTACGGGAGGGGAAATATGCGGTGTGTTTCCTGCAAGAAACCCACACATTTCCAGGAGACGAGGTCACATGGCTCCTGGAATGGCAAGGCTAGGCCTGCATGAGCCACCTCACTGCCACTTCTTGTGGGGTGGCTATCTTGTTGGAACCACATTTTTAGCCGGAGATCTTGTGGGTCAAGGAGCCCGTGCCAGGCTGCTTGCTTCATGTCACGGTTCACCTGAGGGACGTGCCACTCCATCTCGTAAACGTGTACGCCCCTCAGCCTGGCCCGCAGCAAACACGCTTCTTCGAAGAAGTGTCCGCTCTTCTTGGCTCTGTCGACGTCGGCGACTGCATTGTCCTCGAGGCGAGGGACCGCTCCGGTGCCCCACAGAGCATGACGGCGATCGAGAAGTTGAGGGACCTGGTCGGGTCCTTCGACTTGGTGGACGTCTGGTGAAATCTCCATCCCGACCCTACTTGGGTGAGGCCTGGAAGAGGATAGTCCAGAATCGACCGCCTTTACGTGTATCGGGTGTACGTCTCCTGCGTTCCGGCGGCCTCCATGCAGCCGGCGCCGTGTTCGGACCACCACCAGGTGTAGGCGGAGCTCGCTTCGCTCCGCGTGCAGGCGAGGTCCATGTACTGGCATTTTAACAACAAGCTGCTGGAGGACGAGCGGTTCCGGGATTCATTCCGTCGTTTCTGGGCCGACTGGAGAAGGAAGCAGGGTGGCTTCCCCTCCTTGAGGCTATGGTGGGACGTGGGCAAGGCTCACACCCGTGTCCTCTGTCAAGAGTATGCGAGGGGGTCGACCAAGAGACGGGCGGCCAGGGTGGGGCGCCTGGAAAAGGAGGTGCTCAACCTGGAAGCCCGTCTCGGTCAAGTCGTCGAAGACCCGGCCCTGTGGACGGTGTACGAAGTGAAGAAGGCCGCGCTGAAGGACCTGCAGCTCGTCGGGTCCCGAGACGCGTTCGTGAGGTCGCGGATCCGGTTCCTGCGGGACCTGGACCACGGCTCCCCCTTCTTCGACTCGCTGGAAAAAAGACAGTGGGTCCATAAGCAGCTCTTGACACTTCTGGCCGACGACGGATCTCTGGTCTCGGAGTCGGAGGGCATCAGCAACAGGGCCTGGGACTACTACAGGGCTCTGTTCTCTCCGGATCCGTCCAGCGAGGAAACACGTAGAATTTTGAGGGAGGACCTGCCGAAGGTCGGCCTGGGGGGGCGCCGAAAATGTGGAAGCTCCGCTAAGCCTGGCGGAGCTGACCGGTGCCCTCGACCAGCTCTCGAGGGGAAAGGCCCCGGGGCTGGACGGGCTGACCGTGGCATTCCACAGGGCGTTCTGGGACGTCTTGGGGGAGAGAATGCGCATGGGTCCTAGAGGAAAGTCTGGCGACTGGGGAGATGCCCCTCTCTTGGCGCAGGGCAGTCATCGTCCTGCTGCCTAAGAAGGGTGATCTCCGCCTACTTAAGAACTGGCACCCGGTCTCCCTCCTCAGCACGGATTACAAAATCATTGCCAGGGTGATGTCTGCTCGCCTTGGTGCCGTGCTGGACCACATGATCCACCCCGACCAGTCCTACATGGTCCCGGGCCGGACAATCCACGATAACATCTATCTGGTCCGGGACCTCATCCATCATTCCCAGGAGGCTGGTCTGTCGGTCGCCTTCCTTACCCTCGACCAAGAGAAGGCGTTCGACAGGGTGAATCACGATTATCTGTTCGGAACTCTGCGCGCTTTCGGGTTCGGGACGCATTTCTTTGCCTGGATCCGACTTTTGTACGCCGCCGCGGAGTGTCTGATTAAGGTTAACGGGTCCTTGACGGCGCCCCTTCATTTTGGGAGAGGGGTGCGCCAGGGATGCCCCATGTCCAGCCAGTTATATGCCATCTGTGTGGAGACTTTCCTGCGCCTCCTGCGGACGAGGTTGACAGGTCTGGCTCTGCAAGGTCCAGGCGTGGAGGTCATCATCTCGGCTTACGCCGATGACATGCTCCTCATGGTCGAGGATCCCGTTGACCTGAGGAGGATGCGTGAGTGCCAGGAGATTTACTCGATCGCATCCTCCACCAGGATCAACTGGGAGAAATGTTCCGGACTCCTGGTGGGTCAGTGGCGGGTGGACTCCCTGCCGGAGGAGCTCAGGCCTTTTGCCTGGAGCACGACCCATCTCCTCTATCTGGGAGTCTACCTTAGCCCCGACGAGGAAGACTAGCCGGCGAACTGGCAAGAGCTGGAGGCCAAGGTCGCTGCTCGCCTAGGGCACTGGACAGGACTGCACCGAGTGCTGTCCTACAGGGGTCGAGCGCTAGTCATAAACCAGCTGGTGGCCGCTATGCTGTGGTAACGGCTGGTCACTTTGACCCCTCCCCCTGCGTTTGTCGCCAAGATACATAAGAAGCTGGTGGACTTCTTCTGGAACAACAGGAAGCACTGGGTCTCTGCTGCGGTCTTGAGTCTCCCGCTTAGGTAGGGCGGTCAGGCGTTGGTGTGCATCAGCACCCAGCTCGCGACTTTCCGTTTTTAGACCCTGCAGAGATACCTTTACGTCGAGCCCCCTCCTTGGTGGCGTGCGCTGGTGGCGTATTTCTTCCGCCAGCAGTACAGCCTTAATTACGACACACAGCACCTGTTTGTGAGCCTGGGGGGAGTCAGGACTGCCATGAGGGGGCTGCCTGTCTGTTACCAGGAACTCATCAGGGTCTGGTACAGAGTCGCCACCAAGTGCAGCTCTCCACCGTCTGGAATGGCGGCTGTCCTGCAGGAGCCGCTGCTCAGGAATCCGTACATCCACGACCGCGGTTTTAGGTGGCAGGCAGACGAGAGGGCTGTGGCTGGTGCAAGACGTCAGGGTCCTGCTTGATGGTGGAGGAACGGGCTGGATGGCGCCAGACGTACTGGCAAGGTGTCAAAACTGGGCCGACGTCCGGCACGCGGCCAATGCCATCCAGTCACTAGAAACATAGAAACATAGAAAATAGGTGCAGGAGTAGGCCATTCGGCCCTTCGAGCCTGCACCACCATTCGATATGATCATGGCTGATCATTCCCTCAGTTCCCCTTTCCTGCTTTCTCTCCATACCCCTTGATCCCTTTATCCATAAGGGCCATATCTAACTCCCTCTTGAATATATCCAATGAACTGGCATCAACAACTCTCTGCGGTAGGGAATTCCACAGGTTAACAACTCTCTGAGTGAAGAAGTTTCTCCTCATCTCAGTCCTAAATGGCCTACCCCTTATCCTAAGACTGTGTCCTCTGGTTCTGCATTTCTCCAACATCGGGAACAATCTATCCGCATCTAACCTGTCCCGTTCTGTCAGAATCTTGTATGTTTCTATGAGATCCCCTCTCATCCTTCTAATGGAAAAGAGTGACTAAAGTAAACGTTGGTCCTTTAGAAGATGAGAAGGGGGATTTAATAATGGGAAATGTGGAAATGGCAGAGACCTTATACAATTATTTTGCTTCGGTCTTCACAGTGGAAGACACAAAAACCATGACAAAAATTGCTGGTCACGGGAATGTGGGAAGGGAGGACCTTGAGACAATCACTATCACTAGCGGGGTAGTGCTGGATAGGCTAATGGATCTCAAGGTAGACAAGTTCCCTGGTCCTGATGAAATGCATCCCAGGGTATTAAAAGAGATGACGGAAGTTATAGCAGATGCATTCGTTATAATATACCAAAATCCTCTGGACTCTGGGGAGGTACCATCGGATTGGAAAGCAACTAATGTAACGCCTCTGTTTAAAAAAAGGGGCAGACAAAAGGCAGGTAGCTATAGGCCGGTTAGTTTAACATCTGTATTGGGGAAAATGCTTGAAGCTATCATTATGGAAGAAATAGCGGCACATCTGGATAGGAATAGTGCAATCAAGCAGACGCAACATGGATTCATGAAAGGGAAATCATGTTCAACTAATTTACTGGAATTCTTTGAGGATATAATGAGCATGGTGGATAGAGGTGTACCGATGGATGTGGTGTATTTAGATTTCCAAAAGGCATTCGATAAGGTGCCACACAAAAGGTTACTGCAGAAGATAAAGGTACGCGGAGTCAGAGGAAATGTATTAGCATGGATAGAGAATTGGTTGGCTAACAGAAAGCAGAGAGTCGGGATAAATGGGTCCTTTTCGGGTTGGAAATCGGTGGTTAGTGGTGTGCCACAGGGATCGGTGCTGGGACCACAACTGTTTACAATATATACAGATCACCTAGAGGAGGGGAAAGAGTGTAGTGTAACAAAATTTGCAGATGACACAAAGATTATGGGAAAGTGGGTTGTGTGGAGGACACAGAGAGGCTGCAAAGTGATTTAGATAGGTTAAGCGAATGGGCTAAGGTTTGGCAGATGGAATACAATGTCGGAAAATGTGAGGTCATCTACCTTGGAAAAAAAAACAGTAAAAGGGAATATTATTTGAATGGGGAGAAATTGCAACATGCTGCGGTGCAGAGGGACCTGGGGGTCCTTGTGCATGAATCCCAAAAAGTTAGTTTGCAGGTGCAGCAGGTAATCAGGAAGGCGAATGGAATTTTGGCCTTCATTGCGAGAGGGATGGAGTACAAAAGCAGGGAGGTCCTGCTGCAACTGTACAGGGTATTGGTGAGGCCGCACCTGGAGTACTGCGTGCAGTTTTGGTCACCTACTTAAGGAAGGATATACTAGCTTTGGAGGGGGTACAGAGACGATTCGCTGATAGATTGTGTAAATTGGATCTTTACTCGTTGGATTTCAGAAGGATGAGGTGTGATCTTATAGAAACATTTAAAATAATGAAAAGGGATGGACAAGATAGAGGCAGAGAGGTTGTTTCCACTGGTTGGGGAGACTAGAACTAGTGGTCACAGCCTCAAACTACGGGGGAGCCAATTTAAAAATGAGTTGAGAAGAAATTTCTTCGCTCAGAGGGTTGTGAATCTGTGGAATTCTCTGCCCAGGGAAGCAGTTGAGGCTAGCTCATTGAATGTATTCAAATCACAGATAGATAGATTTTTAACCAATCAGGGAATTAAGAGTTATGGGGAGTGGGCAGGTAAGTGGAGCTGAGTCCACGGTCAGATCAGCCATGATCTTGTTGAGTGGCGGAGCAGGCTCGAGGGGCTAGATGGCCTACTCCTGTTCCTAATTCTTATGTTCTTATGTTCTTATGTAAACTCCAATGTATAAAGGCCCAGTTGATCCAGTCTCTCCTCATATGTCAGTCCGGCCATCCCGGGAATCAGTCTGGTGAACCTTCGCTGCACTCCCTCAATAGCAAGAACGTCCTTCCTCAGATTAGGAGACCAAAATTGAACACAATATTCCAGATGAGGCCTCACTAAGGCCCTGTATAACTGCAGTATGCTCCCTGCTCTTATACTCAAATCCCCTCGCTATGAAGGCCAACATACCATTTGCCTTCTTTACCGCCTGCTGCACCTGTATGCCAACTTTCAATGACTGATGAATCATGACACCCAGGTCTTGTTGCACCTTTTCCTTTTCCTAATCTGCCACCATTCAGATAATATTCTGTCTTTGCGTTTTTGCCCCCAAAGTGGATAACCTCACATTTATCCACATTATACTGCATCTGCCATGCATTTTCCCACTCACCTAACCTGTCAAGTCACCCTGCAGCCTCTTAGCATCCCCCTCACAGCTCACACCGCCACTCAGTTTAGTGTCATCTGCAAACTTGGAGATATTACACACAATTCCTTCATCCAAATCATTGATATATATTGTAAAGAGCTGGGGTCCCAACACTGACCCCTGCGGCACTCCACTAGTCACTGCCTGCCATTCTGAAAAGGACCCGTTTATCCCGACTCTCTGCTTCCTGTCTGCCAACCAGTTCTCTATCCACGTCGGTATATTACCCCCAATACCATGTGCTTTGATTTTGCACACCAAAATCTTGTGTGGGACCTTGTCAAAAGCCTTTTGAAAGTCCAAATACACTATATCCACTAGTTCTCCCTTGTCCACTCTACTAGTTACATCCTCAAACAATTCCAGAAGATTTGTCAAGCACGATTTCCCTTTCATAAATCCATGCTGTCTTGGACTGATCCTGTCACTGCTTTCTAAATGCTCTGCTATTTCAACCTCAATAATTGATTCCAACATTTTCCCCACCACTGATGTCAGGCTAACTGGTATATAATAACCCACTTTCTCTCTCCCTCCCATTTAAAAAAATGATGTTACATTTGCTATCCTCCAGTCCATACGAACTGATCCCGAGTCGATAGACTGTTGGAAAATGATCACCAATGCACCCACTATTTCTAGAGCCATTTCCTTAAGTACTGTGGGATGCAGACTATCAGGCCCCGGGGATTTATTGGCCTTCAATCCCATCAATTTCCCGAACACAATTTCCCACCTAATAAGGATATTCTTCAGTTCCTCCTTCTCACTAGACACTCGGTCCCCTAGTACTTTCGGAAGCTTATTTGTGTCATCCTTCGTGAAGACAGAACCAAAGTATTTGTTCAATTGGTCTGCCATTTCTTTGTTCCCCATTATAAATTCACCTGAATCCGACTGCAAGGGACCTACTTTTGTCTTCACTAATCTTTTTCTCTTCACATATCTATAGAAGCTTTTGCAGTCAGTTTTTATGTTCCCGGCAAGCTTCTTCTCGTATTCTATTTTCCCCCTCCTAATTAAACCCTTTGTCCTCCTTTGCTGAATTCTAAATTTCTCCCAGTCCTCAGGTTTGCTGTTTTTTCTGACCAATTTATATGCCTCTTCCTTAGATTTAACACTATCCTTAATTTCCCTTGTTTGCCACAGTTGAGCCACCTTCCCCGTTTTATTTTTATTCCAGACAGGGATGTACAATTGCTGAAGTTCAGATATGTGATCTTTAAATGTTTGCCATTGACTATCCACCGGCAACCCTTTAAGTATCATTTGCCAGTCTATTCTAGCCAATTCACGCCTCAGACCATCGAAGTTACCTTTCCTTCAGTTCAGGACCCTAGTTGCTGAATTAACTGTGTCACTCCATCCTAATCAAGAATTCTACCATGTTATGATCACTCTTCCCCAAGGGGTCTCGCACAACAAGATTGCTAATTAGTCCTTTCTCATTACACATCACCCAGTCTAGAATGGCCAACTCCCTGGTTGGTTCCTCGACATATTGGTCTAGAAAACCATCCCTCATACACTCCAGGAAATCCACCTCCACCGCATTGCTACCAGTTTGGTTAGCCTAATCAATATGTACATTAAAGTCACCCATGATAACTGCTGTACCTTTATTGCATGTATCCCTTATTTCTTGTTTGATGCTGTCCCCAACCTTACTACTACTGTTTGGTGGTCTGTACACAACTCCCACTAGCACTTTCTGCCCCTTGGTATTCCGCAGCTCCACCCATACCGATTCCACATCATCCAAGCTAATGTCCTTTCTTACTATTGCATTAATTTCCTCTTTAACCAGCAATGCCACCCTGTCTCCTTTTCCTTTCTGTCTATCCTTCCTATATGTTGAATACCCCTGGATGTTGAGTTTCCCAGCCTTGGTCACCCTGGAGCCATGTCTCCAAATGGCAATTACATCATACCTGCGCAGTTAATTCGTCCACCTTATTCTGAATACTCCTCGCATTGAGGCACAGAACCTTCAGGCTTGTCTTTTTAACACACTTTGCCCCTTTAGAATTTTGCTGTAATGTGGCCCTTTTTGGTTTTTGCCTTGGGTTTCTCTGCCCACCACTTTTACTTTTCTTCTTCTATCTTTTGCTTCTGCCCCCATTCTACTTACCACTGTCTGACTGCATAGGTTCCCATCCCCCTGCCATATTAGTTTAACTCCTCCCCAACAGCACTAGCAAACACTCCCCCTAGGATATTGGCTCCGGTCCTTCCCAGGTGCAAACCGTCCAGTTTGTACTGGTCCCACCTCCCCCAGAACCGGTTCCAATGTCCCAGGAATTTGAATCCCTCCCTGCTGCACCACTCCTCAAGCCACGTATTCATCTGAGCTATCCTGCGATTCCTACTCTGACTAGCACGTGGCACTGGTTGCAATCCTGAGATTACTACTTTTGAGGTCCTAATTTTTAATTTAGCACCTAGCTCCCTAAATTCGTCTTGTAGGAGCTCATCCTTTTTTTTATCTCTATCATTGGTACCTATATGCACCACGACAACTGGCTGTTCACCCTCCCTTTTCAGAATGCTCTGCACCCGCTCCGAAACATCCTTGACCCTTGTACCAGGGAGGCAACATACCATCCTGGAGTCTTGGTTGTGGCCGTAGAAACGTCTATCTATTCCCCCTACAATTGAATCCCCTATCACTATAGCTCTCCCACTCATTTTCTTGCCCTCCTGTGCAGCAGAGCCACCCACAGCCGCCCACACTAAAAACAGTTCTTGACCCTGACTCTGTCAGATGTGTCAAGGAGGCTCAAGCACGTGGGGAGATCCCGTCCGAACTGACCCCCATCCAGACAGAATTCCTTATCGGCACCAAGCCCCAAAACCTCCCTCGGGAGCCGGCGCCTCACAACTTGAGCCACCTCAGGGAAATCCCCTCCGTGTCTTTCAGTTCTGCATGGAGGGGTTTCCTGTATGGGCTGCTCCCGCACACGGCATTGCACACCATCTTGCCGTCTGGAAGAGGCGGGTGTCCCCGATGGAGTGCACTCTACGCGGGAGTCCTCCCACTATATATTTGGGACTTGGCCTGGACGTTGGTGCACGGATTAGTCCCATGCAATAAATTTTTAAGTCGGTTCACGGGCTCCCAGGCCGCCTGCAATTTCTGCAGTCTGGAGGAGTCCATGATCATGTTTTTACGCAATGTGCGAAGTTGCAGCCCCTCTTCCAATATCTGAAAGGGCTGCTCCTCAAATTCTGTTTGCACTTCAGTCCCACACTCCTGATCTTTGGGCACCCTGTGCGGAGGGGAACGGGCAGGTTGGAAGGCCTCCTCGTAGGACTGCTCCTGGGCATGGTCAAGGTGGCCATCAGCCGGTCCAGGCAGTGGGCGGTCGAGGGGGTCGTTCAGCTCGACTGCCTGCCTCTTCCGCGGTTTCATCCGAGCCAGGGTGTCACTGGAGATGGAGCACGCGGTGTCCACTGG
The DNA here is from genome assembly GCF_044704955.1 of Pristiophorus japonicus. Classification (NCBI taxonomy): domain Eukaryota; kingdom Metazoa; phylum Chordata; class Chondrichthyes; family Pristiophoridae; genus Pristiophorus; species Pristiophorus japonicus. The sequence continues at coordinate 242,330,340 of NC_091977.1, read as the reverse complement.
TACACTCACGGTCTTCCGTGAGAGGTGGGCGCCGGAGGGACTGGAGTGCATCATCACCCCTGGCAACTAAATTTTAATTTGATTTAATGTCTAAAGTTTAATTTGTTTAAGTTGTCGGTTTTAGTGCCCCCCCCCCCCCCCCCGCCCACCACACCCCCCTTCTTTTAGCCAGGGTGCACTTGATTAAAGTATAGAACTGTTGTTCTGTGTGGAGGGGTTGCTCCTGCACACTCGCCACTTTGCCATCCTCGTCTGCCATCCAGACACGCCATGGTGCACCATCTTGCCGTCCGGAGAAGGCGGGGGTCCCCAGTGGAATGCTCTCTATGCGGGAGTCCTCCCTCTATTTATTGGGGACTTGGCCTGGAGGGTGTTGCACGGAGCTGACCCGTGCAATAAGTTTTTCAGTTGGTTCACGGGCTCCCAGGCCGCCTGTAATTTCTGCGGTCTGGAGGAGTTCGTGTTCCATGTGTATGTTGTGCGTGCGAGGTTGCAGCCCCTCTTCCAATATCGGAAGGCCTCCTTGTAGGACTGCTCATGGGCATGGCCAGGGGGGCCATCAGCTGGTCCAGGCAGCGGGCGGTCGAGGGGGTCGTTCAGCCCGACTGCCTGCCTCTCTTCCGTGGTTACATCTGAGCCAGGGTGTCCCTGGAGACAGAGCACACGGTGTCCACCATTACGCTTGCGGCCTTCCACGAGAGGTGGGCGCCGGAGGGACTAGAGTGTATCATCACCCCCGGCACCAAATTTTAATTTGAACCACATGTCTAAAGTTTAATTTGTCTAAGTTTTTTGCTTTAATACCTCCCCCACCCCCCCCACCCCCGCCTACCCACCACCACCTTTTAGGCAGGGGCACTTGTATAACTTATGTTTTTGGTGCCCTCAAAAAAAAAACAAGGGGGCACTTGAAAAGCTTTTGGAGTGTGACCCCCCATCCCCTTTAATCAAGGGGCACTTGATTAATGTTCACAACAAAATAGTTGGAGAGCTGTTGCATCGTGAGTGGCTTAGCCAGTCACATGGTGTTCGCAATACTCAATAAAACCCCAGTCAGTTGGGTATAGGTCATCCACAATGAGGTATGCAGTTGTGAGCCTAGTGGATGAACTGGTAATGTGTAGTATAATTGGTAAACTTGTGTTAATAAACCAACTAGTTCTTAGTAGCAATGTGTTGCTATGAATTCTTAAGCAAAGAACCCATGAAGCAAATGCATTACATCTATTGCTGTTTTATCTTCTGGCCCAAATAAATGCATTGTTCTGGTGGTAGCTCAATGTCTCTGTTGACATGCTTCATGCCTGTGCATTACCCAGTCTGCATATGCACAATATACCGAGATTCATTTTGCAGCGCATCATACAGAGACTGGATACACTATTTGAATGTAAGTAAGGGAGAGTGGCATACTCGGGTCACTGTCCTCAGAACTTAGAAACATTAGGAACAGGAGTAAGTCTATTCAGCCCCTCGGACCTGCTCGGTCATTCACTTAGAACATTGCTGATCTCCAGCTCAACTCCATTTTCCCGCCTTAGCTCCATAGCCCTTGATACCCTTACCCAACAAAAATCTATCAGTCACTGTTATTTGAGCATTCACAACCTTTAGGTTGAGAGTTTCAAATTTCTACCATCGTTTGTGTGAAAAAAGTGCTTTCCGATTTCGGTCGTGAATGAGCTAGCTCTAATTTTAAGGTTAAATCCTCTTGTTCTTGAATCCCCCACAAAAGGAAATAGTTTCTCCATATCCATCCTATCGAATCCTTTTAACCTCACTCAGATCACCCTTCAATTTCCGATAGTCAAGGGCACAAAAGCCAAGTTTATTCAACCTGTTCTGATAATTTAATCCTCTACGCCCCAGTATCTTTCTGATGAATCTGCACTGCAACATATCCTTCCTGAGGTGCGGTGCCCAGAACTGAAACCCAGCCTGCAATGTAAAAGTAGCCTTTACCAGTACTCAGGCCATCCAATGGAGGAAACAAATAGACTACTGATAAGATGGAATTTTGCTTGCCTTGGCTGCTGCGTATGCATTTGACCTTGTTTTGATGATTGTGTTAATTGATGCATTTCCATTTTCAACACTTTCAAGCCAGGCTCATCAAAACTCCAACAAGTGTCCATCAGCACCTGATCTTCAAAATTCAAAAGGAACCTACACTCTGCTGGGCACTAATGTACCTGTTTGAATATCATGAATTTTCAACATGATTAATTAGACTATCTCCAAAGAACAAGTAGGAACTGCGAGAATTATTCATGTTTTTTTTCCTCTCCAAAAAGTGGCAGTTTTCTGGAAAGAGCCAGCGATTGGTAAGGCTGGGACATCGAAATCACTGGAACATCGCCCATTTGTGAGGCAATAGACAGCAAAGTGCAAAGTCTAGCCCCATGAGTTTGGTGCCGAGTTTGAGATCCTGGTCTTTGAACAATCTTTTCCTCAGGCGGCCAAAGGCTGCACTGGCACACTGAAGGCAGGGTTGGACTTTGTCGTCGATGTCTGTCCTTGCTGAGAGTAGGCCCCCAAGGTATGGGAAATGGTACACATTGTCCAAGGTCTCATCATGGATCTTGATAATCAGGGAGCAGTACTGTGTGGTGGGGGCAGTTTGATAGAGAACCTTTGTCTTGCTGATGTGTAATGTAAGGCCCAGACTCTCGTGCGCTTCAGTGAAGGTGTCAACGATGGTTTGGAGTTCAGACTCAGAGTTTTCACAAATGCAAGTGTCATCAGCATAATGTAATTCTATGACAGAGATTGGAACAACCTTGGATCTGGACTGGAGGTATCGGAGGTTGAACAATTTCCCGCTTGTCCTGTAGATTAACTCCACTGCAGCGGGAAGCTTGTTAAAGGTGAGATGAAGCATTGCAGTGAGGAAGATTGAGAAGAGCCTTGGTGCAATGACATGGCCTTACTTGACCCCAGCCTTCACTTGTATTGGGTCTGTGGTGGATCCCTTGGTAAGGATCACAGCTTGCATGTCATCATGAAGCAGGCCGAATTTGAGAAGGACACTCCATAATCTCTCAGGGTTGACAGAGTCGAAGGCCTTTGTGAGGTCAAAGAAAGCCTTGTATAGAGGTTGATGCTCCTCCCTGTATTTTTCTTGGCTTTGTCGCGCGGTGAAGATCATGTCCGTTGTGCCCTTAGTGGGTGGAATCCGTATTGCGACTCTGGGACGAGCTCTTCAGCCACTGGGAGGAGATGATTGAGGAGGATTCTTGCGATGATTTTCCCTGCGGTAGACTGAAGGAAAACTCCTCTGTAATTACTGCAGAAGGACTTGTCACCTTTCTTGAAGATGGTCATGACTATGGCATCTCTGTGATCCCTGACATGCCTTCCTCCTTCCAGGTAAGAAAGATGAGGTCATGGATTCGCGTCAAGAGTACTTCTCGGCAATGCTTTAGGACTTCGGCGGGGATTCCATCTGCTCCTGAGGCCTTGTTGTTTTTCAGTTGTTGAATGGCCTTTGCAACCTCATGCCGGGCAGGAATTGTGCTAAGGTGGTGATGGGTAGCATGCTGTGGGATGGAGTCAAGGACACTCAAGTCAAAGATAGAGTCTTGGTTGAGGAAATCCTCGAAGTTTACCTTCCAGTGGCCACTGACTGCCTCTCTGTCTTTGATAAATGCATCACTGTCTAATAACAATACAATAATGTGGCAGATCAATCACACTTTGTTACAAAGGCAAAACAAAATGAGAAAGACAATCATTTCCATCTATGTTCTCTGACTGTGTGGGAGAACCAAGCTGCTGCCAATTTATAGGGAAACAATTGACCTCTAATTGACTTCAGGATGTGCCTCAGAGGAACTGGTCTCCTACTGACCTCACAACGTGCCTTCTTACACCAATTAGGCAATGCGACTTTAAAGGGACAAGCCACATTGCACAAAGTTCCAACTTAGCAACAGAAGAGAAACAGGTGCATGGGAACACCACGACCTGGAAGTTCTCCTCCAAGTCACACATCATTCTGACTTGTAAATATATTGCCGTTCCTTCAGCTGCCAGGCCCTAAGCTCTGGATTTCCCTCCCTAATGCCGACTCTGTTGTTCCTATCTGCGGGGTGCCACGGCATCAGCCCGGCACTCAAGCGGCATTCCGGGCTGCCAGATCGCAGCACGGACTTCATGATTCACGATGCAATGGGCCGCGATCGGTAAGTCGGATAATTTTTTTTTCTTGCAAGCGCCATCTCGCCTTTAACTAGCACCCCGCAAGCGGCCTATAGCCGCTATATGCACCCTGAAGATTCATTATCATCGCCAGTGCAGCAGAGCGCGGTGCCACCGGTTAACGCCGCCAATAAAGTCCTGCAGAATTTAGCAGGAGTAGGGAGTGGCCCTGCACTGGGCGAAAAGTCATTTGCGCCCCATTAGTGCCCACTTTACTCTCCCAACTTCAAAGCACCTATAGATTTTTGTGCTTTTAACTGAATGAGGTTTTAAGGCATAAGGCTGAATTTTCCGGGGTGGTAGCAGATGTGATCGGTGGTGGGTCAGGTGGGAATGTTGTTATTTTTTGACAGCGTGTCGGGAACTCGCTAATATCTTGCTCCCACGCGCCTTTCCCCCAGGTGCGTCGGTCATCAAGGAGCAGACCCAATCAGCAGTGGCAGGGGACCCAATTGAGATGATCATCAGGTAGTTAACAGGCACTTATGAGCCTTTTTTCACTTACGTTTTAACTTTCACTGCATGGCCACGGGATTCCCGCAGCTCAGGAACCACGTCAGTTAACTTGAGGCGTGAGTTCCGTGGCCATTGCTCCAGTTGATTACTTGACATTATGGAAAACAAACCACAATAAAACATGTTGATTACATCAGCTAACAGATTGATGGAGATTTTGTTCCACTTGAAAAGCTATTGGAAAATGTTAATTCAGCAATTCCTGAAGGGATGATGAGGGAAATACATTCTTCATTGGCCATTCTTGGCTGTTGCCTTCCAACGTAACAGTAATTGCAGTGAATTGATCTGCACTATAACAAATGACATAAACCAATTAAATAAATGTTTATGTTGTTTCTGGTCAGGTTTTTCTCACAGCATACTGTGATTGTCCAGTTAAAGATTAAGTCAAGTAATCAACTTTAACAATTTAATTATTATCACTCATTCCACTGGTTCAATTTACTTTCAATCCCTGAATATGACTAATTTAATTTTTCAGTCTGAGACTTTGGGGCTGAATTTCTGTGGAGGTTCTCTCACTTGTTCATTGTTAACTTCAATGGAAGAGCTGCAAAAATCCCAGAAAAGCATTGTAAGCACCACTTGCATTATTTGTCAGGGATTCTGCAGCTTTTCCGCTAAACTTGCGTAAGATTGTAAATCCGCCACTTTACAATTACATTTAAAATCTACTTAATTTTACATGTACTTATACATACACATCATTTATTTATACCAGTTACTGATTCAAAAGTCTGTAGAGTTGTGACTAAAGCACCAATAACTTCCCAATTAATGTACTTTTTTAATTATGTTCTTGATCGTATTTGTAGATGGTGTCATATTACTTAATAATATTCTTTCAATATTTCTTTGTCACTCATATATAACCTTTATTATATTATTGTAGAATAAAGATTCAATACCCATTATGTTAGATTAAACTTAAAATGTAATGTGGCCATGGTCTGTTTAAAGATCCTGGCTGAGAACAATGACGTCACCAGATCTGCCCCATCGAATTGGATCTGGTAACGGGTGGGTGGACTTAATGGGCCCAAGTTTTGGGCCGCGCCGACCTGGATGCCCGTTTTTCGCGCCACAAAGTGCGCCTAAAAAAAACTTACAGATTCTCCGGCTCCCTGCAGGTCGTTTGCAGCTTGGCGCGGTGCAGCACGAGCTGTAGGGGGCAGAGCTAGGTCCCTGCGCTGAAAATAGTGCTGGGACCTCTGCACATGCACGCTACAGTGGGCACGCATGTGCAGTAGCTCCAGGCGCCCAAAACTGTGTGGGAGGGGCCCGAAGCAGTTAGCCCCTAGCCCTGGCCGAATGGCCTCACTGGGAGTGTGTGAATAAGGCTCCTCACACACCCAGCTCCTGCTTCCACCCGACCCGACTCGACTTCCCGCTTCCACCCCCCCCCCCCAGCCCCCGGACCGGACCCGACCCGCGCTCCCCCCCCCCGACCCAAACTGACCTCACTCCCACCAACCCCCCGACCTGACTCGTGCTCCCGACCCCCCCCCCGCCCCCCACCCGGACCGGACCCGACCCAACCTGACCTCCCTCCCCCCACCCCCGACATGAACCGACCCGACCTCCCTCCGCCCCCCCGCCCCGAACCGAACTGAACCGACCCGACCCACGCTCCCTCCCTCCCCCCTACCCGAACCAACCCGACCTCCCTCCTCCCCCCACCCCCGACCCGCGCTCCCCCCGACCCGACCCCCGCTCCCCCTGACCCGACCCCCACTCCCGACCCCGGACCCCGGACCCGACCCGACCCAACGCCACCTAGCTGTAAATCTAGTGCTGGGGACGGGCCCTGCCCGAAGTCTTGGACCCGGCCGAGCCCGGCCCGTTCAGCCTCCCTCCCCCTTCTCCTTCCCTCCCCCCCTCTCCTTTCCCCCCCTCTCCTTCCCCCCTTCTCCTTCCCCCCTCTTCTCCTTTCCCCCCCTTCTTCTCCTTTCCCCCTTCTTCTCCTTCCCCCCTTCTTCTCTTCCCCCCTTCTCCTTCCCCCCCTCCTTTCCCCCCCACTCCTTTCCCCCCTCTCCTTCCACCCCTCTCCTTCCCCCTTCTCCTTTCCCCCCCCTTTCCCCTTCTCCTCCCCCCTTCCCCTTCTCCTCCTCCCCCTTCCCCTTCTCCTCCTCCCCCCTTCCCCTTCTCCTCTTCCCCCCTTCCCCTTCTCCTCCTCCCCCCGTTCCCCTTCTTCTCCTCCCCCTCTTTCCCCATCTCCTCCTCCTCCCCCCCTTTCCCCTTCTCCTCCTCCCCCCTCTTTCCCCTTCTCCTCCTCCCCCCTTCCCCTTCTCCTCCTCCCCCCTCCCCCATCTCCCCCTTCTCCCCCATCCCTCCCTCCCTCCCCTCTCCCTCTACCCCCCTCCTCCACCTTCCCTCGCTGTCAGAAACACAGACACTGACAGACAGAGAGTGAGAGACACAGACAGACAGACAGACAGAGAGATAGAGACACTGACAGAGGCACACTGGGGGGCATCCCAGCACGCTGTTGGAGGGCTCCCGGTGCTGCAATCGGTAAGTAGAAAATGTTTTATTTATTGATTTAAAAAAATATATTTCTTATTAATTTTTTTTGATTGATTTATTGGTTGATTTATTGATGTTTTTATCATTTATTATTGATAATGGCTCTTTATTTGTAAAACTGAAGTGTTTAATGTTTGTAAACTTCCCTTTAAACCCCCCCCCCCCCCCATTCCCTACGCCTGATTTGTAACCTACGCCTGATTTTCTAAAGTGTAGACAAGGTTTTTTCGAGCGTACAAAAATCTTCACTTACTCCATTCTAAGTTAGTTTGGAGTAAGTTTTTACTGCCGAAACTTTGAAATCAGGTGTAAGTGGCCGGAAAAAAAATTCTGTTCCAAAGTGAAACTGTTCTAACTGACTAGAACTGGAGCAAACTAAATGCCGAGAATTTGAATTTCTAAGATACTCAGTTCTACACCAGTTACTCCAAAAATTCAGGAGCAACTGAGGCCAAAACTTGGGCCCATTATACCCCATTAAGGTAAGTTCATTTTCTGCAGCGGGATGGAGCCAGCAACGGGATTGTGACCCACCATGGATACCACCCACTCCAGGCCCGTCCACGTAGGTAACATTCCGGCCATATTCTGTGTATTAGGCTAGCTCTTACTGAGCAGCAGATATACACTGCACAAAGACTTGTTGAATCTTAGTCACAACTTTTGACAAGACTGACCCAAGGCACTAGACAACTGCTAATTTCAATTTTGTCATCATAATCTTTCATAAACATTGAAAGAACTTAATAAAGAATGAGGCCGCTACAAAGAACAAGCTATTGCAGAGAATAACATTGTGGCATAATTGAAAATCATCAGTTATCCTGATCACAAACCACTGCAGACTTAGAACAACATGCTCATGTTTCAACTTATTATTAAATGATTGATGTTTGCTGAACATGGTAAACAATGTCTTCTAGTGACCTGCACGCTGGAGGTAGCACCACTTTTGTTGTTTGAATGCTGCATCTGCTCATCATCATCATCATCATAGGCAGTCCCTCGAAATTGAGGAAGACTTGCTTCCACTCTAAAAGTGAGTTCTCAGGTGACTGTACAGCCCAATACGGTAATTACAGTCTCTGTCACAGGTGGGGCAGATGGTCGTTGGAGGAAATGGTGGGTGGGGAGTCTGGTTTGCCACACACTCCTTCCGCTGTCTGTGCTTATTTTCTGCATGCTTTTGGCGACAAGACTCGAGGTGCTCAGCGTCCTCCCAGATGCTCTTCCTCCATTTACGGTGGTCTTGGACCAGGGATTCCCAGGTGCCAGTGGGGCTCGCTTGCCATGTAGGAGTTCCGAGTAGAGCGTTTGCTTTGGGAGTCTCGTGCCGGGCATGCAGACGATGTGACCCGCACAACGGAACTGGTCGAGTGTGGTCAGTGCTTCAATGCTGGGGATGTTGGCCTGAGCGAGAACACTGACGTTGGAGTGTCTATCCTCCCAGTGGATTTGCTGGATCTTGCAGAGGCAGCACTGGTAGTACTTCTCCAGCGCTTTGAGGTGTCTACTGCATATGGTCCACGTCTCTGAGCCATATAGGAGGGCAGGTATCACTACAGCCTTGTAGACCATAAGCTTGGTGCCAGATTTGAGGTTCTGATCTTCAAACACTCTCTTCCTCAGGTGACTGAAGGCTACGCTGGCACACTGGAGACGGTTTTGGACCTCGCTGTTGATGTCTGCCCTTGCTGATAGTAGGCTCCCGAGGTATGGAAAGTGGTCCACATTGTCCAAGGCTGCGCCGTGAATTTTGATGACCGGGGGTCAGTGCTGTGTGGCGGGGTCAGGTTGATGGAGGACCTTTGTCTTATGGATGTTTAGTGTAAGGCCCATGTTTTCATAAGCCTCGGTTAAGATGTTGACGATGTCTTGGAGTTCAACCTCTGAATGTGCTCAGACGCAAGCGTCATCCGCGTACTGTAGTTCGATTGCATCTGCTATTGAATGTGTGGACCCTATTGCATCTCTTGGACATTACTGATTACTATTTGGTTGTTCTTGTCTGGCAAACAGCATATTATGGAAGATATTTAAATAATCTGTAATGCTACTGAACTAAAGACTTCTCTCGAAAACCAAACCTTATTCGAAACATTGACAACATGACAGATCAAACCACTCAATGAAAAAGAAGAGCCTAAATTTAATTTGTTTTGCCATTATAATATTCAATGGAGACATTGACAAAAAGATAATTAACGAATGTGTTCTGTGGAAAGAATGAGCTCCAGTGAGCAGCATTTTGTGATAATTGAAAATCATTTGCAGTTTCATTCCCAAACTGCTAGCTGATTTGTGGAAGTAATTACCTCAGAGTAATAACGTTTTTGAATCAGTGCTTTAGTCAGAAATTCAAAATGGCCCATATTTTGCTATAATAATAATGTGAGGGTAACAATGCCGTTATTATAGGGTAATACTGACAGCAAATTCTGGCTCCCGCACATTCGCAGTTAAATGTGGAAATCCAGAAGTTGTTGTCAGAGATACCCTGCTCCTCCACAATAGACAAATTGCAGTCCTCGACAATAGATTTGGCACTGAAATGACTGCAACGGCAAAAACTTAGGGTAATTACCCAATAGTCTCGCACTAAAAACAGATGAAAAAGTTAGGGCTAGTGCAATCAGGGGGAATTGAGTTTCTAACGACATAATATGTGATAATTACTCAAGAACAATCTGAAAATTAACTTTACAAGTGTGGAGCCTCGTTCCCTCAAATGAAAATTAATCATAGGTTCATAGAATAGTACAGCACAGTAGGACATTTGCCCCATCGAGTCTGCGCCGACTCGTTCAAAGAGCAATCCAGTTAGTCCCACACCCCCGCCCTTTCTCCATAGCCCTGCAATTTTTTCTCCTTCAAGTATTTATCCAATTCCCTTTTGAAGGCTACTATTAAATTTTAAATCCACCACTTGATCAGGCAGTGCGTTCCAAATCCTAACCACTCATTGCGTAAAATTATTTTCTCATGCCACCTCTGCTTCTTTTGCAATCACCTTAAATCTGTGCCCTCTGATTCTCCATCTTTCAACCATTCAAAGCAGTTTATTTTTATTTACTCTATCAAAACCCTTCATGTTTTTAAACACCTCTATCAAATCTCCTCTTAACCTTTTCTGCTCTAAGGAAAACCCCAGCTTTGCTCGTCTATCCACGTAACTGTAATCTCTCATCACTTGGAACATAAAAACATTAAAAATAGGAGCCGGAATAGGCCATAGGGCCCCTCGAGCCTGCTCCACCATTCAATAAAATCTTGGCTGATCATCGACCTGAACTTCACTTTCCCACCCGATCCCCAAATCCCTTGATTTTCCTAGACTCCAAAAATATATCTACCACAGCCTTGAATATATTCAGAGACTCAACATCCACAGCTCTCTGGGGCAGAGAATTCTAAAGATTCACAACCCTCTGAGTGAAGAAATTCCTCCTCATCTCTGTCTTAACTGGCCTGCTCCTTATCCTGAGACTGTGCCCCCTAGTTCTAAACACTCCAGCCAGGGGAAACAACCACTCAGCATCTACCCTTTCAATCCCCTTTAGAATTGTGTATGTTTCTATGAGATCACCTCTCATTCTTCGAAACTCCAGAGGTTATAGGCCCATTCTACACAATCTTTCATCAAAAAACAGCCCTCTCACCCCAGGAATCAATCTGGTGAACCTTCATTGTACCGCCTCCAAGGCAAGAATATCCTTCCTTAGATAAGGAGACCAGAACTGTGCACAGTACTCCAGGTGTGGTCTCACCAAGGCCCTGTACAATTATAGCAAGACTTCCTTACTCCTATATTTCACCCCCCCTTGCAATAAAGGACAATATGCCATTTGCCTTCCTTATTGCTTGCTGCATCTGCATGCTAGCTTTCTGTGTTTCTTGCACAAGGACACACAAATCTCTTTGAACACCAACATTTAAAAATTTCTCACCATTTAAAAAATATTCTGTTTTTCTATTCTTCCTACCAAACATTTCCCTACATTATACTCCATCTGCCAACTTACTGCCCACTCACTTAGTCTATCTAGATCCCTTTGCAAATGCTTTGTGTTTTCCTCATAGCATACTGTCCCACCTAGCTTTGTATTGTCAGTAAACTTGGATACATTACACTCGGTCCCTTCATCGAACCAGTCTAGTAAATCTCTTCTGAACTCTCTGCAAAGCCTTCATGTCCTTCCTAAAGTGTGTTGCCTAGATTTGGGCACAATACTCCAGTGAGGCTGAACTAGTGTTTTACACAGGCTTAGCACAACTTCCAGGCTTTGTACTTTATGCCTCTATTTATAAAGCCCAGGATCCAAAATGCTTTATTAACTGCTAACTTGCTAATTTGCTAACCTGTCCTACCACCTTCACAGATTTGTGCAAGGCCAGCCTTTATTGTCCATCCCTAGTTGCCCTGGAGAAGGTGGTGGGGGCCCTCTTCTTGAACTGCTTCAGTCTGAGTGGGGAGTATACTGCCACAATGCTGTTAGGTAGGGAGTCCCAGGATTTTGACCCAGCAATGACAAACTAACAGCGATATGTGATCAAGTCAGGATGGTAGAAACACATAGCAGGCCTTGATTGTGAGGCGCTCTCCAAACACAAGGCTTGTGCAGATGACTGCAACTCCAAAGTAAACTTGCTAGCATGCACCAAGACCAGTGACCAGGTAGACACGTAAAAATGATTCTTCCTAGCCACAGTGCTTAGCAAAACCTGACAAGTTTACTTCTGGGTTGTAGCTGTTCATACAAGGCCCAAGAGTTGGTGGCTGACATCATTAGCACAGTCCTTAACACAATATAAAAGCAGCTTTAAATTACTCTAAGGTTTTTACCTCCTATGCTCTACCATTGCTTGTGTTGACTATTTGCATATGTGCATAAAGGACTCTCTTATCTGTCCTAAATTTGCCTTTATATAGATGGAACCTGTTCTAGCCTTGTGTTTTAGTTTGAATTAGTGTTCTGGATTCACATTTTCTATACACGTTGCTAAGATCACCTCTATGTCATCTCCTTTCAAGGCTGAAAAACCCACATTTCTCCTGTCTTTCATCATACTTCATATCTCAGCCCCCTGATAACAGAGATCGGTTTCATGGCTCTTCATTGAATCATACATCACAGAAGGAGCCATTCGGCCCATCACGCCTGGGCCAGCTCTTTGAAAGAGCTATTCAATTAGTCCCACTCCCTTGTTCTTTCCCCATAGCTCCGCAAACTTTTCTCCTTCAAGTTTTTATCCAATTCCCTTTTGAAAGTTACTGTTGAATCCGTTTCCAGTACCCTTTCAGGCAGTGCATGCCGATCATAACAACTCGCTGCATAAAACCATTTCTCCTTATCTCGCCTCTGGTTCTTTCGCCAATGAACTTAAATCTATGCCCTCTGGTTACAGTTTCTCTCGATTTACTTCATCAAAACCAGTCATGATTTTGAACACCTCTACTAAATCTCCTCTCAACCAACTCTGCTTTAAGGAGAGCAATCCCAGCTTCTCTCGTCTCTCATCTCTCGTCTCTCCACATGACTGAAATCCCTCATCCCTCATTCTAGTAAATCTCCCCAGCACCCTATCAAAGGCCTTGAAATCCTACCTAAAGTGTGGTGCCCAGAATTGTACACAATAACCCAGCTGAGGCCGAACTAGGGATTTATAAAGATTGAACATAACTTCCTTCCTTCTGAACTGTCTCCAGGACCTAAATGTCTTTGTGTCTCAGTGACCAGAACTGACCAAAATTCTCAAGTTGTGGTCTGATCTGAGCACGATACAGTTGAAATATTGTATCTTCTGACTTGTCCGCTATTTTATTGGCTATAGATTTCAGCATTCCATTAGCTTTACTGATTGCTGCTCTGCAGTTATTAACACACTGGGCCTAAAATCTATAAAAAACCTAAGATCATGCTTATCTGTTTTAACAACATTTACGTCACACATTTTTCTCAACATGCTATTACTCCGCACTTGCCGGCATTAACTTTCAATCCGTTTCTCTATCAGCTGAATCGTAATACAGAAAAGATTCATTGCAAGGAGTCATGTGATACCTCGGTGGGGTATGATTACCAACCTGTTGGGATCCTCTATCTGACACCCTTTATTATCCATTTTCCCATGGAGCCTAGATTTTCCGCTAGATTTTATTTTAATCCATTGATTTCAAATCAATGTGAAAATAACTTTGCATACAAATGCTTGCTCAATTATAGAATACCTAATTCATGACAAGCAGGGTTTAGGGTATTTCCTAGACTCAAAATGCACCCATTGAGACTTAAATTGAAAAGCAAAAAAAAAAATCACCTCCCTGTTTTGAAGGGAAAGAAAGAAACAGATTTATTTTTGATTCACTAGCTCCTTCAATGGCCTCAGGGCATCACAAAACATTTTAAAGCCAATGAAGTACTGATGTAATGTAAGAAATGCAGCTGCCATATTGCACACAGCAATGGAAACATAGAAACATAGAAATTTACAGCATAGAAGGAGGCCATTTTGGCCCAGCGTGTCCACGCCGGCCGACAAAAAGCCACACGGCCCTTGGTCGGTAGCCATAAAGGTTATGTATAAACCCATGAAAAATGACGGAAAGTCAAAGAGCACCCAGCCCAACCAGTCGGCCTCACACAACTGCGACACTCCTTATACTGAAACATTCTACACTCCACCGCAACCGGAGCCATGTCATCTCCTGGGAGAGGCAAAAACCAGCGAAAAACCCAGACCAATTTAGGGAGAAAAAATCTGGGAAAATTCCTCTCCAACCCATCCAGGCAATCGAAACTAGTTCAAGAGATCACCCCAGCCATATTCTATTCCCTGCAGTATTTACCATTAGACCTGTGCCGTCCAACAAAAGATCATCCAGTCTAATCCTCATTATCAACTCTAGGTCCATAACCCTGCAGGTTACGACACTTTAAGTGCCCATCCAACCATCTCTTAAAAGTGGTGAGGGTTTCTGCACCCACCACTCTTCCAGGCAGCGAGTTCCAGATCCCCACAACCCTCTACGTAAAGAAGCCCCCCTCCTCAAATCCCCTCTAAACCTTCCACCAACCACCTTAAAACGATGCCCTCTCATAATAGACCCCTCCACCAATGGAAATAGACACTTACTATCCACTATGTCCAGGCCCCTCAATATTTTGTACAACTCAACAAGGCCTCCTCTCAACCTCCTCTGCTCAAATGAGAACAAACCCAGCCTATCCAATCTGTCCTCATAATTAAGATTCTCCATTCTAGTAAATCTAGCATCCTAGTAAATCTCCTCTGCACCCTCTCTAGTGCAATCACGTCATTCTTATAATACAGCGACCAGAACTGCACGCAGTACTCCAGCTGTGGCCTAACCAAAGTATTATACAATTTAAGCATAACATCCCTGCTCTTATATTCTATGCCTCGGCCAATAAAGGTAAGCATTCCGTATGCCTTCTTAACCACCTTATCCACCTGGCCTGCTACTTTCAGGGATCTGTGGGCAATGTCCCACAAACAGCAAGGTGACACGTTTTAGTTCTTCTTGTCTTGGTATGCGTGATGAGAGAGCTTGAAAGGATCAAATTGTATCTAAGTGAAGAAGCAGATAAAATGAAAGAAAAAAGAAAAGTCATCATATAAGAAGAAAATAAGATTGTATTAAGAGAGTCATCGAACTAAAAAGAAAACAGTCTGCCATGGAAGTTAACACCACTAAATTTTTGCTTTATTCATTCATCGGATGTGGGCGTCGCTGGTAAGATCGGCATTTATTGTCCATCCTTAGTTACCCTGGCTGAGTAGCTTGTTAGGCCACTTCAGGCAGTCAACCATGTTGGTGTGTGACTGGAGTCACATATCGGGCCAGACCAGTTAAGGACAGCAGGTTTCCTTCCCTACAAGGACCAATTTTGTAAATTGATTTCAAATTCTCCAACTGCCATGGGGGATATTTGAACTCATGTTTTCTTGAATTATTGGTTCATGCCTCTGGATAGTTCAATAACATCACTATGCACTATCGTACCCCATACCTGCAAGATGTATCAAAAATTGAAAGATTCAGTGGCAGTTTTACTGGAGTATTGACTTCACAGGGATAACACTACATTAAAATCATCTGAAATCTATAGATATTGTGGAAATTTTAACAGGGGTTACACATGGACTCTACGGCACACAATTCAAAAGCCTGTGTAAGACTGACAAAATTGACATCCGTTGGGTATGTGACAAGGTTAAAGAACTGATGCCTGCTGTGACTCAACCTGCTTGCACAGTATAATCAGCTCTGGTTTATAAGAAAGGAACTATAGCTCTGTGATATATTCTGTACGACATCACAAACACACACATACACAAGATGGTTCTACAGTAACTTGTCATGTGACCTTGTCACATGATCCTTTTATTGTATTTACAGCAGTGGTTGCATTGCATCAGTAGTCCACTAGATGGAGCAGTAATCCACTAGGGGGAGCTCTATATTACGCTTCTCCTTCCCTAATGAAGATGTAATAAATATAAAATAATCATCATACATAACTTTCATGGTTATAGACAACAAAAGAGGACTTTTTTGCCATATTTGCAAATCACACTTCTTTTCTGTTTTGAAGAGGCTACCTTCGCTCTTGAACAGAACTTTCCAAACTTGGTGTTGAACTTAGACTCATTCTAGGCTGAGCCTGAGGAGAGTTTTTCCTCAAGGGATGACCTTGATTTACATTTTGACTCACTACAACTTCAGACTGTTTGTCTGCCTGACTCAGACTCAGACTTAAATTCTGACTTTCTCTTGGACTTGTTTTTAGTACATCTGATTTAGGTATGCTACTGGTACTCTACTTGTAACAAGACTAGCTGACTCATCAGAGATAGTCGAATCATTCCAACTTTCAACTCCTTCCACATCTGTAGGTAAAATATGATCAATGTGAACAAACCTAACCTCTCCATGATCAAACATCTTGATCAAATGTGCGTGAGGATTACATCTTTTCAGTACTCTTTCTGTTAAACACATTAACCATTTATGGTGATGATCCTTCACTCTAACCTTCTGATTCAATGTCACACCTCTCTCTTACTCTACTTCTATCATGATTCTCTTTCTGTCAAGATTGTTTCTCTTCTACTGACTGTGCCAGGTTTAGCTTTAACAACAAGAAGCTGGTTTGTGGCTGTTGTTGGAGAAACAACTCTACTGGTGTTCTATCAGTAGTTGTATGAGGAGTATTATGATAAATAATTAGAAAATTTGTCGATTTGTGGTCCAACAACAACTGATGTTTCTTTGGATTTGGATCCAACATTTGCTTGATGAGAGCATATTTTACAATTTGTACTGTGTGCTCTGCTGCACCATTTAAAGCAAGTTGGTATGCTGGAACTTTGTTATGTTTCACACCATTTCTGCTCATGAACTATGCAAATTCTTCTGAACAAAATTGCGTTCCATTATCAGACACAATTTCTTCTGGGAGGGCATCTGAAGAAAACAATCCTTGCAAATTGTCTTGTGTTTTACTTGATGTTATGTTCTGCATCGGAAACACCTCTATCCACTTGGAAAGACATTCAATCACAATGAACAATTGCTGTCATTCTAGCTCAGCCAAATCTATATGTAACCTTTGCCACACCCCGGGAGGCCATTTCTATGGCTATAATGGTACTGATGGTGGTTTCTGGCTTACCGATTGACATGTTGTACACTGACTAATGATGTACTCTATATCTTAATCTAGTCCTGGCCACCATAAGTAATTGCGTGCAAAACTCAGTCAAGCACATTCCCAGGTGCTGATCATGAAGATCTCCTAACAATTTGGACCTGAATTTTTTTGGGATAACTACTCTTGCATTCCACATGAGACAATCTTTATCCACTGATAATTCATTCCTACGAACAAAGTATGGATGAATCTTTTACACTGATACCTGGTTTGTTAGGTAATCATAAACCTTTGACATAACTGGGTCATGCTTGGTTGCTCTACCAATCTCTTCAGCTGTGACTGGCAGCTCATCAATGTATGAAAAATAGAACACTTCTTCTCTATTGGGGATGGCAACCTGGACATAGCATCAGCATTTTCATCTGACTTAGGTAAAACTACAATGGGAGTAGCCCAATTACTTAGATCTACCTTAGAGATAATGTTCTCAGTTTCTAGTCTTTTGAGTTCTTGCGCAACTTTTTCCTTGAGTGCGTATGGTATGGAACGTGGTTTGCATTAAACTAGTCTTGCATCCTTCTCTACTCTTGACACTCACCTTGAAGTCTTGGATCAGACTGCCTTCGGATACTGCTTGATGACATTCGCTTTCAATGCAAATTTTGTTTCTACAGGAAAGATCTTGTTCCATTCCAGCTTCAGTGATCCCAACCAATTTCTACCTATCAAGTTAGGCTTGTCTCCTGCCACTACTATGATAGGCAAGCTCTGAAACTGAATCTTGTATTTCACCAGTACGGTGATACATCCTACAACAGGAATTTGCTCTCCTGAGTAGCTTTGCAGCTCCATCTTCGATTTCTCCAGTGGAAAATCACTCAACTTGTTGAGATAAAGCGATTACGGTACTACACTCATAGATGCACCAGTGTCGATTTCCATCAGTATCCTGGTTCCTGCAGCATTTACTTGGATGACGATATATCATGAATCGTTGTTAAGATACCCTCATGCTCCTAATGACGTGTATCTCCAGAACCTCCTCATCCTGTTGCTTCTCTTCAATGCCATGTAGTGTCTGGTGATTTCTACTTCTAGCTTTGAACATCGGTTTACTCTTCAGTCAGCATGCCTTCGCAAGATGCCCAGCTTTCTTGCAGAAGAAACACTCTGCCTTCACATATAGACAGCTTTGAGCAATGTGTTGTCCCAGACATCGATAGCTCAACTTCAATGTGTTAGTCAGTTGCTGAGGCCTTGGGACCCAACTGCCTTTTACTTTTAATCTGCAGGCAATTCACCTCGGTTGTCTGATGACTGAAAATAATGTGAAATTCTCAGGAGTATTGGTCGGCCATATCCATCGATATAGCAGTCTGACAAGCTAAATCAAAAGTCCAGTTAGGGGTTGTCAACAACTTCCTTCTGATTGCTTCATTTTTCATCCTACAAACAAAACGGTCATGCAATGCTTGGTCCTGCAAGTTTCCAAAATGACAGTAAATGGATAACTATTTTAAAGCTATAATGTACTCAATGATACTCTCGTCATTCAACTGATCTCGTGTTCCAAAATGATAACTTTCAGCAAATTCCAGGGGCGCAGGACTGCAGTGCTCTGAATCTCCATCAGTATCCTTTGGCTTGATGGGAACCAGCAAATTGTTTAGGGTTTTATACACCTCGAGGCCTGCTTCAGTCAAGAAAATAGCCTGTTTTCTTTCTAAAACCAACTAGTTATGGTTTTCATCATCGGGGACTTCGCCGATACTATTTGCGGTGAACAACATTTCTGGCCGCTCCGCAAAGTCTGTTGGCCATGATGGAACTCACCAAATGCCCTATTATTCCCATAGGTGTGGCCATCTGGACTCCTCAGTTCAGCCAAGTGTGCTTGTAATTTACTTTGGATTTTTAGCTGTTCTGCAAAACAAAGAACGTCTCAAAGTCCACCTGTTGTTTGGTTGGATTATCCACCAACAAAAACTTCAGCTAGGGAATCGAATGATCCTATCCTCATTCTCCAAATGTGATATATTCTTATGACACTCTACAAGATGGCGCTACAGGAACTTGTCACATGTCCTTGTCATATGATCCTTTTATTTTATTTGCAGCAGTTGTTGCATTACATCGGTAGTCCGCTAGGTGGAGCAGTAGTCCACTGGGGGGAGCTCTATGGGCTCAATTTTCCCCAGTGGTTTGCGCTGTTTTTTTGGAGCAGGCTGCTCTTTTTGGCCTAAGTTGAAAAATCACAGTTTCCCCAATCAATTTGCACTAGTGTAAGTCAGTTAGTTACGATTTTTTTAGGTTAATTTTTTCTTCAGCCAAAGGGGGCATAACCAGCCACCTACTCCAATTAGGGAAGTTGGGCCAGCTGAGAGTTACTCTAGTTCTGCTTAGGCTAGGGTATGTGGCCTTTGCTGAAAAATCTTCCATAGAGTTAAGGAAATCGGCACAGGTATGGAAATCGGCGCAGCAGCTGCCCGGACACACTAAAAGAATTGAAAAACACATAGCAGCAACTTACCTCCAACCCCGCCCAAAGGGTCCCATTCCAGATCCTTGGTTCACACACACACAGGAAGGCTGTCCAGTTCCATTCTCGGTCCCTGGTTCATGAGAGAGAGAGAGAAAGAGAGAGAGAGGGGAAAGAGAGAGAGAGAGAGAGGGGGAAAGAGAAATGTTGGAGGTAAGTTGCTGCTATGTGTTTTTCAATTCTTTTAATGTGTTGGGAGCTGGCTGTATGCTTCCGCTCGTATTGTGTCCCTGGTTACCATGGCAGCCCGATCTTTTTAGCGCAGATCAAGGCTCCACGGGTTAGGCCACGCCAAAATGAAGAAATCCAACGGGGAAACTTAGAACCTTTTTTTTTGGCGTACTTAGGCCCCCAAAAGATTGGGTGGAACTCTTCAAGTATGCCAAAAAAATGCTTTGGGGAAAATTGAGCCCACAATTACAAGCTCAACAAATGTGAGCAGGTGTTCTCAACTTTATATATTCTGTCAGACATTTATCATTCAGTGTATCAACCCATTCATGGCTTATTGTGGCTACGATGCAGTTCCAGACAGGATACATACTAAAGTAGGGTGAGGTATTCTATTATTTTTCTATCGTCACTGGCTCTAAACGATTCACCTTGATTGTTTATCAGACGGCTAGCAGTAATCCAAATGCAGACTTATTAGCACATGGTGTCTCTTATGGTACGGCTATGCTGCCACTTTCACATTAATGTAAAGGAGCTCCAGTAGTGTGCCAGGTCCCAATATAGCAGGCAAATGCTCCAACAGCTTCTCCAAGAGTGTAAAGCAAACCACTTAACGTACACACTGACTGTAGGAGAACTCTCATCCTGGGAAACAAAAATCAGATGGACCTCCAGGGAAACTTTAAAAAACTTTGAATGGATTATTTTTCATGCTATTAGAAAGCTGACGCCCTTACCTGCTACCTTCTAATATTCCAAATTAGCTGCCAGTGTGTGGAGTTCTGGACATGCACTGAAGCACACACTTGAAGCATTTTCTCCTGGCCAGCCTCCCACCAGGCACCCTCCATAAACCTGAGCTTATCCAAACCTTTGCTGCCCATTTCCTAGTTCGCACCAAATCCCGTTCACCAATAACCCCTGTGCTCGCTACCCTACATTGGCTGCTGGTCCAACAACACCTCAGTTTTAAATATCTCATCCTTGTTTACAAATCCCTCCATGCCTCAACCTTCCCTATCTCTTTAAACTCCTCCAGCCCTACAACCCTCCGAGAGCTCTGTGTCCTCCAATTCTGGCCTCTTCCGCTTTCCTTCACTCCACCAATAGCAACCGTGCCTTCAGCTGTCTAGGCCCTAAGCTCTGGAATTCTCTCCCTAAACATCTCAATCTCTGTACCTCTCACTCCTCCCTTAAGACACTCCTTAAAACCAACTGTTTGACCAAGCTTTTGGTTATCTGTCCTAATGTCTTCTTATGTGGCATGGTGTCAAATTCTTTTTATTTATTCCGGGATGTTGGCGTCACTGACAAGGCCAGCATTATTGCCCATCCCTAATTGCCCTTGAGAAGGTGGTGTTGAGCCTCCTTCTTGAACTGTTGCAGCCCGTGTGGTAAAGGTGTTGTTAGGGAGGGAGTTCCAGGATCGTGACCCAGTGACGATGAAGGAATGGCGATCTACTTCCAAACCAGGATGGTGCATAACTTGGAGGTGAACTTGCAGGTGATGGTGTCCTCCTGCGCCAGCTGCCCTTGTTCTTCTAGGTGGTAATGGTCACGGGTTTGGGAGGTGCTGCTGAAGAAGCTGTGGTGAGTTACTGCAGTTCATCTTATAGATGATAATGTTCCTGTGAAGCACCTTGTGACGTTTTACTACATTAAAGGCGCTATATAAATGCAAGTTGTTGCAGAGTTGAGCTGCCTCAGGCCTTTAAGCAGCGATATAAATTTCATCATTTGCAGATGTACAGAGTTTATTTCTTAAAAGCTCAGCTGTAAATCAATGCAGTGCTCTCACTTAAGTGTAATAAATAGTTAAATTTATTTAGAGAAACTGTTATAAGACATTGGCCTGTATTTTGCAGTGGTAATGATGGTGAAACTGTTAGCGTTCACCGACATTACTCCTCTGAAAGTAACAGCAACTTCTGGAGTCAGCACATGTGGAGATAAATGAGGGAATCCAGTTTCTGTCAGTGCTTCCACACTTCTCCATAGGTTGTACTGTGTAACTCCCCGGAACCGATAATCAATTCAAATCACACTGAAATGTACTTCTTGACGAAAACTTCCCATATTACGCAGGAATATCACTGTTAAAAAACCTTGAAAAAGTTAAGCCTTTTTTAAAGAGATGTACCTGGGTTTTAACGGCGTATTGACTGTTGAACAACCATTCTGGCCCTGAAAAACTCAGTTTATATTTGTGAAAAGTCAAATTTTTACATTAATATGGGAAGAATAACATGGGCCACGATTTTGCTAACCTCGGCAGGTCGGTGGCAGGCGATGTCGGTGGCGCGTTCTGACCTCGCTGTTGTCTCCATCCCGCTCTGTGAAATAAAATTCCCCTGATTGGGCTTGTTAAGCCCACCCAGCGCATTTCCTGGTCCAATTAGAGGAAGCGTGTCTAGTGAGGTCATTTGATGATGCGTCATCAGCTGATTTCCTTAAAGGGACTATAGCCAACTTTATTTTGACATTTGTGCTGTCAGTGTTCGACAGCAATGAGGTGCTGCAAACATTGACAAGTACTGCATAAAGTTACACGGCTGCACCCAGACTCTCCCATGACTCTCATGACTCTTCCCCAAGGGGCCTCGCACAACAAGATTGCTAATTAGTCCTTTCTCATTACACATCACCCAGTCTAGGATGGCCAGCCCTCTAGTTGGTTCCTCAACATATTGGTCTCGAAAACCATCCTTAATACACTCCAGGAAATCCTCCACCGTATTGCTACCAGTTTGGTTAGCCCAATCTATATGTAGATTAAAGTCGCCCATGATAACTGCTGTACCTTTATTGCATGCATTCCTAATTTCCTGTTTGATGCTGTCCCCAACCACACTACTGCTGTTTGGTGGTCTGTACACAACTCCCACTAGCGTTTTCTGCCCTTTGGTATTCCACAGCTCTACCCATACAGATTCCACATCATCCAAGCTAATGTCCTTCCTTACTATTGCGTTAATTTCCTCTTTAACCAGCAACGCTAACCCACCTCCTTTTCCTTTCTATCTATCCTTCCTGAATGTTGAGTACCCCTGGATGTTGGGTTCCCAGCCTTGGTCATCCTGGAGCCATGTCACCGTAATCCCAATTATATCATATCCGTTAATAGCTGCCTGCGTAGTTAATTCGTCCACCTTATTATGAATACTCCTTGCATTGAGGCACAGAGCCTTCAGGCTTGTCTTTTTAACACACTTTGTGCTTTTTGAATTTTGCTGTAATGTGGCCCTTTTTGATTTTTGCCTTGTGTTTCTCTGCCCTCCACTTTTACTTTTCTTCTTTCTGTCTTTTGCTTCTGCCCCCATTTTACTTCCCTCTGTCTCTCTGCATAGGTTCCCATCCCCCTGCCATATTAGTTTAACCCCTCCCCACCAGCACTAGCAAACACTCCCCCAAGGACATTGGTTCTGGTCCTGCCCAGGTGCAGACCATCCGGTTTGTACTGGTCCCATCTCCCCCAGAACCGGTTCCAATCTCCCAGGAATTTGAATCCCTCCCTCCTGCACCACTCCTCAAGCCACGTAGTCATCTTAGCTATCTTGCTATTTCTACTCTGACGAGCATGTGGCACTGGTAGCAATCCTGAGATTACTATCTTTGAGGTCCTGCTTTTTAATTTAACTCCTAGCTCCCTAAATGCAGCTTGTAGGACCTCATCCCGTTTTTTACCTATATCGTTGGTACCTATATGCACCACAACAACTGGCTGTTCACCCTCCCCCTCCAAAATGCCCTGCAGCTGCTCCATGACATCCTTGACCTTTGCACCAGGGAGGCAACATACCATCCTGGAGTCTCGATTATGGCCACAGAAACTCCTATCTATTCCCCTTACAATAGAATCCCCTACCACTATAGCTCTCACATTCTTTTTCCTGCCCTCCTGTGTAGCAGAGCCACCCATGGTGCCATGAACTTGGCTGCTGCTGCCCTCCCCTGATAAGTCACCCCCCTCAACAGCACCCAAGATGGTGTATCTGTTTTGGAGGGGGATGACTGCAGAGGACCCCTGTACTACTTTCTTTCTGCTGTTCTGCCTGATGGTCGCCCATTCCCTATCTGCCTGAGTAACCTTTACCTGTGGTGTGACCAACTCACTAAACGTGCTATTCACGACATCCTCAGCATCGCGGATGCTCCAGAGTGAATCCATGCGCAGCTCCAGTGCCGCTTTTCGGTCTGTCAGGAGCTGCAGCTCGACACACTTTCTGCACACATAGCAGTCAGGGACACTGGAAGGGTCCCTGATTTCCCACATAGCATAGGAGGGGCATGACACTGGTCTAGGCTTTCCTGCCATGACTTAACCCTTAAATTAACTTAATTTGGCAACAATGTCAAAGGTTACTCACTGATAAGGAAATAAAAAGAAGAAAAAAAAGATTAAATACTCACCAGTCCACCAGCCAATCACTTACCCGCTTGGCTGTGATGTCACCCTTTGATTTCTTTCTACTTCTTTGTTTTACCTTTGGTCTCTGCATCAGCTCACCCCTCGGACTGCCGCCATTCCCAGTCGCTGCCGCCGTCCTTTATCCTCCCACGCCGCTCCTCTCGCGATGCTGGCCCCTCGGACTGCCAATCATACCAACTAACAACACACAAGGGTAGTCACGAGGGTGTTTTATCCAATGTTCAGGTAAAGTTTCTGTTAATGTGGTGTCAAATATTGAAACATTTATGTGCACCTTTGGAAGTGGCTTAGTGAGTTGCAGTGAATGGTGAGGCATAACTGTACCCCCTGCAATGGTCATAAGTGTGAAAATAATGGCTTGGGCATTGTAGGGATGCTTTTTGGTGTTGATGTGGGGTGGTGCCAAGCTGGCACATCATGTGGCAGCCAGGGTGTACAGCATCAAGTGAATTAAATCTGGCCATGGTGATGCCATCCCTGGCCTCCCAGGCAGCAATGTGGTTGGGTGCAGATGCTCTCTGTATTGTGCAGCATCAGTTGATTCGTATTGTTGTTGGTGCTGCTGGTGTTGGGTATGATCGTGGTGGGATTCTGAGGAAGAAGGTGAGACCATATAAAAGGCACCCATGTTGATGGAGTACATGGCAGATGAAGCTGAGATGACAGAAGCATTCTGTCAATGGTGAGAGAGGTTGTTCCAATGAGGTGACACTGGATATAGAGTTTGTTCCAAACATTTGCAACCTGCAAAAAGCTCAATCTGTGTTCTAAATGCAGTAAGAAACAGCTTATGAGTTTGGAATGAGAGGTGGGAGCTTTTATAGCACATTTCAAGCTGTCAAGTAATCAGCTGATTCAATGGCCATTCATCGAAACAGACATGATCCCCAAACAGTGAGGACCCTGTGGGTGAGCATGTAAGGTCAAAAGGTAAGCTGAAATGTATTCTTATTGATGTTAAAACAAGATCATAATGAGCTTAATTGAGTACCCTGCCGCTGCATGTCTGGTCTGCTCAGCACTGCTAGACCTGACATTGGGAAAGCTACATGGTGGTGGGTTCACAGCAGGGTCCCGATCCGCTGTGAAAAAGATCCATTTTCCCACCCGACCCACCAGCAATCCGGCCCGCTGAAACCCCCGGAACATTCCGGCCATGGTTTCAAAACATATATTTTTTTCAAAGTTTGTTTATACTAGTTCAGCTTTGCCCTAAATCCTATGTGCATGTCCCAATCTTTATTTTGCTCTCTGTAAAATTTATAAAATGTAAATTACAATCTGTGCATTTTACTTCCTGGTTTGCTGTCTGAGAATTCTTCAATGTGATTGGCTGCTTAGCGCGCTTGATGACATCACTGTTGCTTGACACTGGATATTCACCTGATTTGGCGCCAGACTCAAACTAACATCAGGAGAGCTAAAATTCCCACCACAGAGATCGCTGCATCTTTGTGGGCAGCTTTCCTTGAGGTCGGTGGCGCGCCATTGCTTCGCCACTGACCGCAGATTTCGGGCCAAAGGGATTTGAGTTGAATCTTAGAAGTGAGCTGACCTGATAATTCATGAAGAATAAAGATTTCTAGCCAATTTCATGCATGGGATACAAATTATAAAGCATGGACCTTGATCAGGTATTTGAAACAATACAATTCAATAAAAACTAACCTGGTAAATAATTTATTGCATAAATAATGTAATATTTTGTCCTGGAGGTCAACCATGAAAATGTTCTTGTACAGCTTGAACCATTTTTCATTTGGGGCTAGAAATTCACCGACTTTGCAACTGGGTTTTCACCGCTATTTCATCCTCTGCGGCGAAAACCCAGTCGGCAGGATCTTCGGTGAATTTTTGCGATGGCATTTTCCACGTATCACTGGGGAAAGGAGCGTCGACGTGTGACACCCGAAATAGTGTTTGCTATTGACATTTGGCTCTCTCCACACTCGTATTCTGTGCCCTGGCAGAATACCGACAGAGAAAAATTGCGTTGCAATCCTGCCAACAGCAGTAATTATGAAGACCTGCAAAAAAAGTATGTTAAAGTTTTTATTTTTTAGTGATTTAGTAGGTAAGTGTTTTGTGAATGTTTTATGAATGTTTCTTTTTTGCAATTTTTTTGGGTTGCTTTTCCCCCCTCCCAAGGCCTCTCTGGCTGCGCTATCGGCCCCGGACTAAAGTCGCCGAAATTTGCAGTTTGCGCCGCGAATGCTCGTGCAATGCTGATTTTTACCACTGCACAAATTAAAGGCCAAATATCGGGCCTGAAAATGGTAGTGAAGCGAAAACGGTAATTTTGGCATAAAAATGCAGTTTTGCTGAAAACCAAATTTCTAGCCCATAATATATAATGTGCTAAATAAGATCATATGAACACAACTAGTCCATTCAGCCCCTCAAGCCTGTTTCGCTATTTAATTAGATCATGGTTGATCCCCATGTCTCGGCTCCCTGCCTTAGCCACCCTAACTCCGACCTCGCCCGACCTTGGCCGCCCAACCCCTCCTCCTTACCTTGGCTGCCCGACCTCCGGCCGCCCGATCTCCCCAGGCCTCGGCGACCCGAACTCCAACATCACCCGAACTCCGACCTCACCCGAACTCCAGCTGTTCGATCTTCCCAGGCCTTGGCCCCCCACCTCGGCCGCCCGAACTCCAACCTTGCCTAAACTCCGACCTCGCCCGACCTCTGGCCGCCCAACCCCGTCCCCGTACGTTGGCCACCCGACCTCCCCAGGCCTCGGCCCCCCACCTCGGCCACCCAAACTCCGACCTCGCCCAAAATCCGACCTCACCCGACCCGACCTCCGTCCGCCTGATCCCCCATCCCCTCCCCTACCTACCTACCTCGGCCCAGGCATTTCCGGACATCGGAACAACAGAAAGACGTTCAGAAATCCGAAAATAACCGAAATCCGGAATTACCTCAGTCCCGAGGTTCCCGGATTTCGTACGCTTCACCTGTACTCATTGTTTTATAGGCAAACGTAACAGTTAACTTGTACACAGCAAGGTCCCAGACAGCAATTGGACAACTAACTAGTTAATCTGTTTTTGGTGATGTTGGCTGAGGGTAAATGTTGTCCAGGACATTAAAAGAACTCCCTAGCTCTTCTTTAAATACTGTCATGGGATGTTTTACATCCACCTATGCAGGCAGATGGGGCCTCAGTTTAGCATTTCATCCGAAAGATGGCAACTGCGACAGTTCAACACTTTGTCAGTACCGCACTGGAGTGTCAGTTTAGATTATGTGCTCAAGTCCTGGAGTGGAACTTGGATCCACCAACTTTTGCCTCATTTGAGCCAAGCCTGGCGCTGGAATAGCAAAGTTCTGACAACCAGCCACCTGAAGTGGAGGCACATGAGAAGAGATGAGAAGGAATATTACGTGCGCAGTGATGCTAGAAGCTTTTGACTGACACCTCAGAGGAGAGGCAGATGTTTAACTTCAGATGAAATCCCAACGCACCCTCTCCTCTCTCACCTTTTTGATCAGTTCAGTTTTTCTCTTGTAGCACAGGTAGTGAAGCATAATGGAACAATTAGTTAATGTAGCAATGTTGTAATGAAAATAAAGTAAAATGCCAGCCTAATGTTTTATAGATTACAAGGCTATATTAATACATTTTGCTAGCTCAAGGTCCTCAGAGAGTACAAATGTTGTTTCCTCCAGACAGCTAAGAACAAACAGACTTAGAGCTGGATACGTGGTGGGAGTGAAATGTCTGTGTGAATGAAAATCCACTCCTTTGCCCCACATTAATTAACAGAACCCACAACACCAGAGCCAGATGAGACCAGCAGCTGAGTATATCTGTGGACAGATGTAGTGAGGCAGTATTGTAAAGCATACACTGCCTATCTTGAAGGAGCCACTGAGCGAAGGATGCGACTGCAATTTTTACTGACGCCTGAATGGAAAATGACAGTGAGTTTCCCACCAAACCAGCCTTGCTTCTCCGGGCTCCCTTGCATTGCCGCGATCTAACCCCCCCACTCCCTCTTGATCTGCAGGGAACCCGTGGGACAGGCCGCGAACCGAACTGAACTGATCAGCAAGTGGCTGCTTGGTCACATATCTTTCTGCCACCGGGGATGGGTGGCAAGCCGGCCAGCAGTAATTACATTTCCCAGGCCGCTTTTTTGCTGCAGAGAGTGAACCAGCACCAAAGCTCATCGGCCAAAGCTTGGCCCCCAGTTAGGTTCAGGGCACCAAAGATCACTGAGTTTTATGTGCTAATTGTTTTCAGTGCAAATCGAGTTCCCGCAATCTTTTGCGCTAGTTTTAAAAATATAGCGATAGAAGTTGGCCCCGCCTACAAAACTGACCATGCCCCCAGGGTGAATTTACGAAGGAACTCACGACTTTACTCTAATCTAACCATAAAATAGTTTTGTATAAATTTTAAACTCATTTTCAGCAATTTAAAATCGGGTTACTAACAGATGGTGGACTCTGATTAAAAATGTTTCTTTTCATGATAAACCCATTTTCAGCTGTGTTAGTCATACTTTACCAAGTTACCACTCTTAAATAGATCAAGGAATGTTTTTTAAAGCAATTTTTTTTTAAAGTATTATGTTTTAAAACGCTACCTGATTGTGACGGTTCATGGCAGATTTTGTGTTCGGCGATATGCAAATGTGTTTGGGCAGAAACTTGGGGGGAAAAACACTTTTCAGAACGGATGTAATTTTGTGCGCATTTTTCGCCAGAATTGCCAATTCTAAAGCAGAAAGTCTATCCCTAATATTCTGAAGAACATTGGAATTTGACACTTTTAATAGCTGTTTGAAATGGTTATCTCTGTTTAAAGTCAATGTGAAATGCTTATTTAACAGGTTTCCAAAATGGTGCATGACTAATAAGGTTTTTAACCCATCAAGAATTAATTTGGTGTGAGATGAAACTGAAGTTTTAAAGCAAAGCTGACATACTAAGATCTAGGAAAGGAAGGGAAGCACATTGTTATCATCATTAACATTGATGGGTACAGATATTATTTTCTTTTCTGTAAAATGTGACTTATTTTCCCTGTTCTCTGAACTCAGTCAGGTCCAAAAAAACTGAATACGGTCGCCTAACGCAACCCTGAGCATGAGTTTTTTTCCACTTATGAGTAGCAGAATTGTAAATGTGTTCTCTTTACTTCAGTTTATGAATACACTACAAATAAAGAACAGAGGAAATATGGTGTTTACATCCAGATGAAGGACTTACTCAGACTAGCTTTGTTCCCTCCTGTCATGGCTTGATCCCATATCCCAGCACTGCACACGATGTGTAATCAGGAAGCTACACGCCCTTTAGCTGTGCTAGGCAACAGCCTAGTCCATAAGTTAACTATTTAAGTTTGGAGCAGTTCGTACAAAGAATTATGTAGAATTTTACAGCACAGAAACAGGTCCTTTGGCTCAACAGGTCCATGCCAATCTTTATGTTCCACAAAAGCCTCCTCCCACCCTACTTCATCTCACCTTATCAACATAACCTTTTATTCCTTTCTCCCTCATGAACTTATCTAACATCCCCTTAAATGCATCTATGCTATTTGCCTCAACCACTCCATGTGGAAGCAAGTTCCACATTCTAACCATTCTCTGAGTAAAAAAGTTCCTCCCAAATTCCCTATTGGATTTATTAGTGACTATCTTATATTTGTGGCCCTCAGTTTTGCTCTCCCTCACAAGTGGAAACATGTTCTCGACGTCTACCTTATAGAAACAACTTCATAATTTTAAAGCCCTCGATCAGGTCACCTCTCAGTCTTCTCTTTTCTAGAGAAAAGAGCCCCAGCCTGTTTATTCTTGGCTGACAGTTGTAGACTCTCAATACTGGAATCGCCTTTGTAAATCTTTTTTGCAATCTCGCAAGTGCTTCTGTATTGTTTTTGTAATATGGTGACCAGAACTGTGCACATGCCACTGAGCTCTATTCTCCAAGTTCAGTGATAAAAAAATCTTCTCTATATCCATTGAGCAATAGGGGGCCAAAATGGCCACTTCCCTTAAGGCCCGTTACCGCTGGAAATCGGTGGTCACACTGCGGAATGGAATGGTCGCTGATTTTTCGTTGAATGGCCACCATTTTGAAAACTCCGCTCCTGCAGTAACCCGGCGGTGATCCGCTCCCCTCCACTTCTGCCCCGCTGCCACCAATCCATCCTAAGTGTGTCAGCAGAGCGCACACCGCCAAAGTACCCCCCGAACATGAAATTCCGCGCAGAAAATCTTGCTCCCGCCGCTAGGTGCCACCGACAACTTTTTCTGTCGGTGCTCTGTGCTTAGATTGCTTGTAAAATGGTGGGATCACTGCCATTAAAGGGGAGGGTGCACTGCCGCGGCCGCCATCTTTTTTTTTTTATCAGCCGACTTCCATGTTCGTCTGACAATTATGCCCCCGGTTCAGCCGGACTGCCAACAACAGACAGCCAGGCACCCCGTCTTGAGTGCCAGGCCGCTGGCCCGGCTAAGACCCTCCTTGATGGACCTAACTAAAAGATCGCAGTGCTCACAGCGGCCCTCCCCTTTAAGTGAAGGGGAGAGACATGGTGACGCGCCAGTGTGATGATGTCATCCATGCTACGTTGATGAGTGACAGCAGTGGACCTTCCGCCCGTCCCCCACTTCCGCCCCTCTACTTACCGAAATCCGCTCACTGCCGCACCTCTGCCCCCAGTCTAACCAACTTCCGGGCCGCTCGAAAAAAAAGCCAAAGAGCGGAATTTTTTGCAAGAGGCCACCACATCTACCGTCATGGTGAAAACAGTCGAAACACGTAGGTGCCGTCGTGTTTTCGGCAGGGGGCAATTTCGGCCCCTATTTGCTTAATGCTTTTAAAAATGTGGACCATGTCTTTAGTTTACTTTTTTATCAAGAGAACAGATTTAGTTCCCTTATAGCCTTTGTTTTTATTCATTCATGGGATGTGGGTTTCACTGTCAAAGGCCAGCATTTATTGTCCATCCCTAATTGCCCTTGAGAAGGTGGTCTTGAGCCTCCTTCTTGAACCTCTGCAGTCCATGTGGTGAAGGTACTCCCACAGTGCTGTTGGGGAGGGAGTTCCAGGATTTTGACCCAGCGACGATGAAGGAACGGCGATATACTTCCAAGTCAGGATGGTGTGTGACTTGGAGGGGAACTTGCAGGTGATGGTGGTCCCATGCGCCTGCTGCCCTGGTCCTTCTAGGTGGTAGAAGTCGCAGGCTTGGGAGGTGCTGCCGAAGAAGCCTTGGTGAGTTGCATCTTGTAGATGGTACAGACTGTAGCCACGATAAGGTGGTGGCGGAAGGGGTGCACGTTGAAAGAACTGCATGGG
This sequence comes from Pristiophorus japonicus, assembly GCF_044704955.1. Lineage (NCBI taxonomy): Eukaryota > Metazoa > Chordata > Chondrichthyes > Pristiophoridae > Pristiophorus > Pristiophorus japonicus. Next base: position 242,298,950 of record NC_091977.1, on the reverse strand, counting down.
GTGCCAATCAAGTGGGCTGCTTTGTCCTGGATGGTGTCGAGCTTCTTGAGCGTTGTTAGAGCTGCACTCATCGAGGCAAGTGGAGAGTGTTGTGTATGCATACATGTTTACCGTGTGATGTCTCTAACACTGTTATGCAGCACTGAATGTACCCTTACACTGTACACACCTTACCTGTACACCAGTGGGTGCTGCTGCTGGAGACCTAAGGGTTACCTGCACACTGCAATAAAAAGGAGCTCACAGCTTGGTGTCCTCACTCGAGGAGCTGCAAATAAAGGACTACAGGTCAACACTGTTTAAGTATCACACCCTGCCTCATGGAGTCATTACTAAAGGTGCCTACAAACACTACAACTGGCGACGAGAATACAAGGTCACGAACTACATGCTCAACATGTTGAATCTCAGCAACTTTCAGCAATTTACAGAGGGGGAAGATTGGGATGCTTTTGTGGAAAGATAGGAACATTTCTTTATAGTCAACGGCCTGGACGGGGACACACCGGCTACATTACCGAGCAAATGCAGGGCCATCCTGCTTAGCAGTTGTGGGCCCACCATCCATTGTCTCGTCAGGGACTTGCTAGCCCCGGAGAAGACCAACCACCAAGAGCTATGAGGAACTTGTAACAATCATACAGGGACAACTAAAACCGAAAGAAATCACCTCACAGCCAGGCACCGGTTCTACACTTATCGGCAACCTGAGGGCCAAGAAATTGCTAAATATGCTGCACACCGAAGAAGACTAGCTGCTCTGTGTGATTTTAGAGACCACCTAAATGAAGCCCTAAGGGACATATTTGTCATTGGAATCGGCCATGAGGGCCTCCTACACAAATTGCTCTCTGCTGACATCACGGTCACCCTGCAGAAAGCAATCCAAGTGAGCCAGGCCTGCATGGTTTTGGCCGGCGACTCCAAGCGAATACTGACCTAGGACTATAAACTGGCGAGCGCAGTGCACGGTATGGATACTTCTAAGGGCAGAGCCCCGCAAACCTGAGTTCGCCACATGAGGCAAACCGGATAGCCCCGTGCTGACGCTGTGGAGGAAACCACAGGGCCCACCAGTGCTGCTACAAGGACTATACCTGCAAAGGCTGCAAAGAGAAAGGGCACCTTCAGAGAATGTGCAGAAAAAGTTTTACTCACCGCGTCTCTGATGAGTTGGCTGATCACCGGGGCTCCGACACAGAGGAAGGTGAAGTTGCTCAAACCCTGGAAGAAGAGTATGGAATCTTCACCTGCTCCACCGAAAGTTCTCCGTGGACTATGGAAGTGGACATCGATGGGGTCCCAGTCTCCATGGAAATCGACACGGGGCAAACCAGTCCGTGGTGAGCCAAACGACTTTTGAAAAACTTTGGATAAATCTTGCCACTCGACTGAAACTGTCTCCTGTCCAGGCGCAGCTGCTCACCTACATCAAAGGTAAAATTCAAAGCGTTGGCAGCATGGGCGTCCAGGTCTCCCAGGGCAGCGTGTTGAACAAACTCCCCCTGTGGATTGTAGCCGGCGACGGTCCCACCTGCTGAGCAGGAATTGGCTGAACCCGGTCCACATCAGACGAAGTGGCGACGGCCTCTGGTCCCCGGCAATCGACCTCAAACATGGATCAATCATTGCATCCGGAGGTTCCACTGTCCAGCTCTACGGCGAGGCGACGACTCCACAACACCACGGTGAAATCTCCGAGACCGAGGATCCAAACTCCACTTTCCGGGCCGGGACAGGACGCCATGAGGAGAACGGCATCGAAAGAAATGGACTCCCGATGTCCACAGTCGAACCTGTGGAAGAAAAGAGCACCACAGCCGACCTGCAGCAGAGCCAGAAGATGGCTGCAGCACCACGAGGAGCAGCACCTAAAATCAAAATGGCCACGGCCATACCACGAGGGACAACATTGGAGGAGCATCACGTGACACCAAGCGGCCAATCAGATTTGAAGGTTCCCTTAAAGGAGACCGGTAACCAAAAAAATTTAAAGGGGAAGTTTCAACTATTTGAGTACAAGGACTTGAAAGCTAAAGATGCAATTAAAGGGTGCAAGTATGAAAATGTATGCAATGTAACCATGAATTGTGATGCGGGTTTAACTAAGGTGACTGATGAGATGAATACAGGTGTCAGTAAGGTTAAGAACAAGTTTATTATGCTTAACAATAATGATAGAAATGTGAAATGCCTAATGTAACCATGTCTGTTGAAATCAGGACACCCAAAAGTGATGCAAATGCTAGAATGTACAATGCAGGCTCGACTATGTGATCAGAGCCAAGGTGTCATGTATACTGGTAGGACACTGTCAAAGGACATTGGATCCTCCCGGGACCATGCTGATGCCAATGGAATCCCCCTGTGGGAGACTCCCAGGTCCATCAGGCTACCTGACCATCTTTGGAACGAATGTGATGCCCCTTGCAGGACACATACACAGGCAGTGGGAGCAGACCCACTACAGGGACAGTGGTCAATGGGCAGCCCAGCCACCACCAATGGCAACCTGCACCAGACCAGCCCTACAGCCCCTGGCCACCAAGGCCAACACCAGGAGCATGAGGCCAACACCCTCCAGCTTCCCTGGCAAACCGTGGGACGACATGACCCTCATCCCAATTGGTGGACAAGGAACCAACCCAGTTTTGTTGCCCTGCCCACCACCCCACAACTACCCACATCACAGTGTATACACACCATCCACTGCTGCCATGGTTACCCCCCCTGAGGAATCCCACAACCTCCCATAGCCCACCACTGATCACCTCCCCTGGTCATGACAATAAGGATATGAAAAATGCTTAGGGGGGAGTGTTGTTGTGTATGCATGCCTGTTTACTGTGTGATGCCTCTAACACTGTTATGCAACACTGAATGTACCCTAACACTGTATTCACCTTACCTGTACACCAGAGAGTGTTGCTGCTGGAGACCTAAGGAGCTCACAGCTTGTGATCCTCACTCGAGGAGCTGCAAATAAAGGACTACTTGGTCTACACTGTTTAAATATCACAACCTGTCTCGTGGAGTCATTACTAAAGGTGCCTACATACACTACAGAGAGTATTCCATCACACTCCTGACTTGAGCTTTGTAGATGGTGGAAGGCTTTGGGGAGTCAGGAGGTGAGACACTCACTGCAGGAAACCCAGCCTCTGACCTGTTCTTGTTGTCGCAGTATTTATGTGGCTGGTCCAGTTAAATTTCTGGTCAATGGTGATCCCCAGTATATTGATGGTGGGGGATTCAGTGATGGTAATGCCATTGAATGTCAAGGGATGGTGGTTAGACTCTCATTTGTTGGAGGTAGTCATTGCCTGGCACTCGTGCGGTGCAAATGTTACTTGCCAATTATCAGCCCAAGCCTGAATGTCGTCCAGTTCTTGCTGCATGTGAGAATAGACTGCTTCATTATCTGAGGAGTTACGACTGGCACTGAACATTGTGCAGTCATCAGCGAACATCCCCACTTCTGACCTTATGATGGAGGAAAGGTCATTGATGAAGCAGCTGAAGATGTTTGGGCCTCGGACACTGCCCTGAGGAACTCCTGCAGCGATGTCCTGGGGCTGGGATGATTGATTTTCAACGACCACCACCATCTTCCTTTGTGCTAGGCCTACTATCGTAGAACCATAGAAGTTTACGGCATAAAAGGAGGGCAATTTCCTCAATGTGTCTATGATGGCTCTTTGCCAGAGCAATCCAAAATCAATCCAAGGCCCAATTGGCAGAAACTCGCCATGCTCGCTATTTCGATCTGGGGGCGTGGCCAGTTTTGTGGGCAGGTCTGGCTTCCAGGTTTAAAAATGTTTTACCTGCATTAAAAATGATTTACACTTGATGTAACTCGTGCTTAAAGTTCCTCGATCTTTACACTGGTTTGGCCGATTTCAGGCGAATTGTGTGGGTAAAACCAGTTCAAACTAGTGCAAACACTAGGCTAAGGAGTCCGTGGAATATTCCAGAATCCAACACACAAGTCATGATATTACAGCACCACAACATGCATGAATGCCCATGTTTTTATATAAATGCTGCTGTGAATCCCAATGCTGAAAGGCAAGTGTAAAATATACGCCAGCCAGATTATGGAAGTCAGAATTTCCAATGCCTGCTATCAGCACACTCCGCATACCATTCTACCTCTCCCCTCTTCACTGAACAGTAATAGTGTGCCTACAGCAACAACTCGCATTTGTAGCAACTTGCATTTATATAGAGCCTTTAACATAGTAAAATGTTCCAAGGCCCTTCACAGGAGTGTTAAAACATAGATTTTGACATCAAGCCACATTATGAGATATTAAGACAGGTGGCCAAAAGCTTGTTTAAAAGTTTAGGTTTTAAGGAGCGTCTTAAAAGAGGTGAGAAAGGTTAGAGAGGTTTAAGGAGGAAATTCCAGTGCTTATGGCCCAGACAGCTGAAGGCATGGCCACCAATGATGGAGCGATGAATATCAGGGATGCACAAGAGGCCAGAATTGGAGAAACGCAGAGATCTCGGATGTACACTTTTTAATGTCATTCTCCAGTCCTATTTATACTGCCGATTCCACCAACCGCCCTCCCATGTTGAACACCATTTGGAGGTAGCACTGAGGGCGCCAAGGACACGGGATATTCTATGGGTCGGGGACTTCAAGGTCCATCACCAAGAGTGGCTCAGTTCTCATGATAAGCAGTTGACTCCCAAGGTCACGTGAATTTCCTCCTGTCAATAAATGTAACGAAAAAAAAGTCAGCACGAGTACTAATTTCACATTTTGTACATCTGGCAGCATTTAACTTTTTGCTAAATTACTGACAGAAATAATTGAGCATTCCACTTTTCTGCACTATTCCAACAGCCCTTGATTCCCTTAGTGTCCAAAAATCTATCGATCTCTGTCTTGAATATACTCAACGACTGAGCATCCACAGCCCTCTGAGGAAGAGAATTCCACAGATTCACCACCCTCTGAGAGAAGAAATTTCTCCTCATCTCAGACCTAATTGGTTGATCCCTTATCCAGCCGGGAGAAACAACCTCTCAGCATCTACCATATTACATTATAACAGTGACTACACTCCAAAAGTAAATCATTGCTTGTAAAGTGCTTTGAGATGTTCAGTGGTCATGAAAGGCGCCATATAAATGCAAGTCTCTCTTTCCTTCATATGCTGTCAAGCCCTCTAAGAATGTTATACATTTCAATGAGATCACCTCTTATTCTTTGAAACTCAGAGGATATAGCCTAATTTTACTCAACTTCTCATAGAGCAACACTCTCATAAGAACATAAAAAATAGGAGCAGGAGTAGGCCATTTGGCCCCTCGAGCCTGCTATGCCATTCAATAAGATGATGGCTGATCTAATCATGGACTCAGCTCCACTTCCCTGCCCGCTCCCCATAACCCTTTACACACTTATCGCTAAAAATCTGTCCATCTCCGCTTTAAATATATTCAATGACCCAGCCTCCACAGCTCTCTGGGGCAGAGAATTCCACAGATTTACAACCCTCTGAGAGAAGAAATGTGTACTCATCTCAGTTTTAAATGGGTGGCCCCTTATTCTAAGACTATGGGCTAGAACCTCCACTTTTGTGTTTATTGCTCAAAAATGGGTGTTATATCCGGCGTGGGCATTAAAAAAGGGTTTTCAGATCGCCGGCTTCTCGCCCTTTCTCAAAACACCTAGTTCCCATTTTTGAAAATGGACGTTACCGCGAGCGATATCAAAAGGGCGGTAGCATAAAATTTTTTTGACCTTCTGCCGTAAAGTGTGGCCGTCCTTGGCAACGGCATGGCAACGCTCGATTCCCGCAGTTCAGGAGGTCAAGGGTCACCATGACATGCGCAGAAGAGGAGACACAGAGAGAGGGAGCTCAGAGGGACTGAAAGCGTGTGTGGCTGTGGTGTGTGCTTGTCTGGCTATTGTGGGAGGCACGATGGAGATTCACCAGTAGCAAAAAGCCAACTAAGCACCAAGAACATAGTTGGCACTGAGTTTTTGTCCAATAAATAAGGTACAACATGGAAGCGATGGATGAGGCCCTGGAGTTGGTAGCCAGGAACACTGGTGGCAGAGGGCTCCCAGTGGTCCCGGAGCGCAGCACTGCACTACAAGGTGTCGCACTCCCATTGGCAACCACACATGAGAGCCAGCAGCAACATCTTGCTTCTGGCTCAGAGCACGTTCCCACCTCAGGTCCATCCTCTCCCGTATCCATCCAAGCAGCACTTTGGGCGTTACCCCCCATCCCCCCCGCCAATGAAGCATCGCCTGAGGACCTCCTCGGCCAGGCGGCTTGGAGTCAGGAGGGGAAGAGGAAGGGGTAGAGGTGGGGAGGAGAAGCGACGGGGGGGGGGGGGGGGTGCGGGGAAAGGGTTGGTTTGTACAGAAATACTGATGATTTCAGACTAATGTTCAGTTTAAATGTTTTTTATTTAACAAAACCTTGTAGCGCATTGGATCAGATAGCTGCACCGTTACCTGCTGGTGATTCCTTAACATCAAAGGGTATAATGACACTTAACTTCAATCAACTTAAACTTTAACTGTCACCAAGGTGATGCTGCCTTGTATGATCTGCACACCGAGCAGTGTGTCAAGCTTGTAAATAACACCGACGTTCTTTCACGCAAAATGATCTCATTGATGAGCTCTTGACGTATGGCTCTTGCAGCTATCATGCCACCATGGACCCTTTCATGCAGTTTACAGGGGGGCGGGGGCATGGTTTCTGCATCAGCCTGATTGTCTGAGCTGATGTCAATGTCCGCCTCCTCGTCCTCCTCAGTGATGGGAAAATTATTGGAAAAAATCCTGAAAGACAGGATAAATCTGCATTTGGAAAGGCAAGGATTAATTAGGGACAATCAGCACGGATCTGTTAAGGGAAGATCGTGTTTGACTAACCTGATTGAATTTTTTGAGGAGGTAACCAAGAGGGTTGATGAGGGTAGTGCATATGATGTAGTATATATGGACTTTAGCAAGGCTTTTGATAAGGTCCCACATGGTAGATTGACCATGAAGGTTAAAGCCCATGGCATACAGTGCAACATGTCAAGTTGGATCCAAAATTGGCTTGGAGGAGGAAGCAAAGACTAATGATTGATGGATGTTTTTGAAACTGGAAGGATGTTTCTAGTGGGGTTCCTCAGGGCTCAGTACTGGGTCCCTTGCTTTTTGTGGTATATATCAATGATTTAGATTTGAATATAGGGAGTATGATTAAGAAGTTTGCAGATGAAACTAAAATTGGCTGTGTGGTTGATAATGAAGAGGAAAGTCATGGGCTGCAGGAGGATATCAATCTACTGGTCAGGTGGGCAGAGCAGTGGCAAATGGAATTAAATTCAGAGAAGTGTGAGGTGATGCACTATGGAAGGGCTAATAAGGAAAGGGCATACACATTAAGTGGTAAGCCACTTAATAGTGTAGATGAACAAAGGGACCTTAGAGTGCTTGTCCACAGATCCCTGAAAGTAGCAAGCCAGGTGGATAAGGTGGTTAAGAAGGCATATGGAATGCTTGCCTTTATTGGCCGAGGCATAGAATATAAGAGCAGAGAGGTTATGCTTAAATTGTATAATACTTTGGTTAGGCCACAGTTGGAGTACTGCGTGCAGTTCTAGAAACATAGAAACATAGAAAATAGGTGCAGGAGTAGGCCATTCGGCCCTTCGAGCCTGCACCGCCATTTAATGAGTTCATGGCTGAACATGCAACTTCAGTACCCCATTCCTGCTTTCTCACCATACCCCTTGATCCCCCTAATAGTAAGGACTACATCTAACTCCTTTTTGAAAATATTTAGTGAATTGGCCTCAACTACTTTCTGTAGAGAATTCCACAGGTTCACCACTCTCTGGGTGAAGAAATTTCTCCTCATCTCGGTCCTAAATGGCTTACCCCTTATCCTTAGACTGTGACCCCTGATTCTGGACTTCCCCAACATTGGGAACATTCTTCCTGCATCTAACCTGTCTAAACCCGTCAGAATTTTAAACGTTTCTATGAGATCCCCTCTCATTCTTCTGAACTCCAATGAATACAAGCCCAGTTGATCCAGTCTTTCTTGATATGTCAGTCCCGCTATCCCAGGAATCGGTCTGGTGAACTTTCGCTGCACTTCCTCAATAGCAAGAATGTCCTTTCTCAAGTTAGGAGACCAAAACTGTACACAATACTCCAGGTGTGGCCTCACCAAGACCCTGTACAACTGTAGTAACACCTCCCTGCCCCTGTACTCAAATCCCCTCGCTATGAAGGCCAACATGCCATTTGCTTTCTTAACCGCTTGCTGTACCTGAATGCCAACCTTCAATGACTGATGTACCATGACACCCAGGTCACGTTGCACCTCCCCTTTTCCTAATCTGTCACCATTCAGAAAATAGTCTGTGTTTCTGTGTTTCATGCACAAGGACCCCCAGGTCCCTCTGTACTGCAGCACTTTGTAATTTTTCTCCATTTAAATTATAATTTGCTTTCCTATTATTTCTGCTGAAGTGAATAACCTCACATTTTCTCACATTATACTCCATCTGCCAAATTTTTGCCCGTTCATTTAGCCTGTTTATATCCCTTTGCAGATTTTTTGTGTCGTCCTCATAATTTGCTTTCACACCCATCTTTGCATCATCAGCAAACTTGGCTACATTACACCCAGTCCCTTCATCCAAGTCATTAATATCGATTATAAATAGTTGAGGACCCAGCACTGATCCCTGCGGCATCCCACTCGTCACTGTTTGCCAAATGGAAAATGACCCATTTATCCCAATGCTCTGTTTTCTGTTAGTTAACCAATCCTCTGTCCATGCTAATATAATACCTCCAAACCCGTGAACTTTTATCTTGTGCAGTAACCTTTTATGTGACACCTTATTGAATGCCTTCCTGACATCCAAATATACCACATCCACTGGTTCCCCCTTATCCACCCTGCTCGTTACATCCTCAAAGAAAGCCAGCAAATTTCTCAAACATGATTTCCCTTTCATAAAACCATGCTGACTGCTTGATTAATCATGCTTTTCCAAATGTCCCGCTATTGTTTCTTTAATAATGGACTCCAGCATTTTCCCAACGACAGATGTTAGACTAACTGGTCTATAGTTTCCTGCTTTTTGTCTGTCTCTTTTTTTTAGGTGCGTTACATTTGCGGTTTTCTTATCCTGGGAATCAATCTAGTGAACCTTCGTTGCACTCCCTCGAAGGCAAGTATATCCTTCCCTCAGTAAGGAGACCAAAACTGTACATACTCTTCTTTCAGTAGTGCCACTGGATCTTCTGCACCCACCTGGTTTAACTGTCTGGTTATCAATGATGTACCACATTATCTTGATTCATGCTAAGAACATTTCTTATTCCAAAAACTTTAAAAGTTTTTTGCAGACAGACATGAAATCAGTGTTGAGTAAGTTATGTTCATAATTTCAATAGAGGCTTCAGAAAACTTTTATAGAACTTGCCGTATTTTTGGAAATATCTTGGGGGCAATGGAAATCTGCACAAAGCCACAAGGCAGATATAATAAAAAGTACAATAATAGAATATCAGGAAATCTCAACTCAATATTTGCAGCACATTCAGACATCCTCAACTCATTTGTGGAATTTGTGTGACAGATGAGAGGTGATCTTATTGAAACATATAAGATACTGAGGAGGCTCGACAAGATAGATGCAGAGAGGGTGTTTCCATGCGTGGGGGAATTCAGAACCAGGGAGCATAGGTTAAGAATAAGGGGCCGCCCATTTAAAACTGAGATGAGGAAGAATTTCTTCATTCAGAGGGTTGTAAATCTATGGAATTATCTGCCCCAGAGAACTGTGGAGGCTGGGTCATTGAATATATTTAAGGTGGAGATGGACAGATTTTTGAGCGATAAGGGAATAAAGGGTTATGGAGAGCAGGCAGGGAAGTGGAGCTGAGCCCAAGATCAGATCAGCCATGACCTTATTGAATGGCGGAGCAGGCTCGAAGGGTCAAATGGCCTACTCCTGTTCCTATTTCTTATGTTCTTATGGCGGAGGTGCATTGTCCCTGTAGGGGAGGATGAAAACCCTCTCATTTTACCCAGAAGGAAAAGGGCTGTGGGATCAGTCTGTGCTGTGAATTGAAACCGATACAGTTTGACCTTGGCAGAGCAGTGATTGGACGGGGGAGGACACCGGAGGGCCAATGGTGGGACAGAGTCAGCCTGAAGCATGGGGCTTTCAAGCCAATGGGAGAGCACTTGCTCGAAAACTGTGGGACTGACTCACAGCCATTATCGGACTATTGTCTTCCCCATGTTTACACTATGGAAGGAAATTATGCAGACCTTCAGAAACCAGGGAACCCAAAACAACCCAAGGGCCTACACAATGGCTACAGGAGGCCAACGCAATCAACACCCACTCAAACCTTGAGTAGGTTAACATCAGTGGAAAAAACCCTGCAATAATCTAAAACTGCTGCATTTTTCAAAATCACAAAGCCCACCAATGGGAAGAATCAATTTCAGCAGGAGAGGCGGACTGGATAATCTGGCTATAAAAAGGGGTTTCTGACATAGTGTGTGTGGTTCTCTGCCCTCGTGATCCAACAATCAGCAAGCCTCTCGACACTGAAGGAAAACCAGTGTCCGAAGACACCGAAGATAGAAGAAACAAACCACCAGACCTGCAGAAGGCGCAGTAGTGAGTATAACCTCTGGTCCCTGGAACTCCCAACTCAGTTAGGCCAGGAAAGGTGGGAGGTTGGGCATTGTACTGCTAAACTTGTGCAAAGATTTTCGTTGTGTCCATTTAGTGGGATTTAGGGGGATTGTTTTGTTGGTGTATTGCTGTTTGTTGAGATACACCTTGTCAAATAAATTGGAAGCCTAAGTTCCTCTTGGAATCACCTTGTCTCAGTTCTATTGTATTACATCTCCTGATCGTGAGTCTTATGTCAGAACAGTGCAAGGGAAGCTAGGAGCGCCTCGAAAATGCTCAACTGTGTGTCACAGGCTAGGGAAGAAGGGGTTAGGAATGTTTGACACTCACAGATGCCTCACAGGCTAGGCATAAGCTGTGGGGACGCACGAGTCTCAAAACCCCCTTCATAAGCTGTGGACACAGTCTCTCCAGGGGTGCTCTTGCAGCACTCAGGGTACCTCACAGGCCAGGCATAAGCTGTGAGGGCAGAAGCCCAGAGAGAGACACCCAAGGCACAACAACACTCCCTGAGAACCCCTTACATCCCCAAACAGAACCCTCACTGCATGTGAAAGCCTTTTGTTCACTACCAGATGGGTATCAGCTGTGGCTCAGTGAGTAGTGCTTTTGTCTCTGAGTCAGAAGGTTGTGGGTTCCAGACCTACTCCAGACTTGAGCACAAAATTTAGGCTGTCCCTTCTATTTCTCATCTACATGCTGCCTCTAAGTGACATCATACAGCCACACAATGTGAGTTTTCACATGTACGGCTGATGATACCCAGCTCTACCTCTCCTCCACCTCTCTCGAACCCTCCAACATCTGAAGCTTATCAGACTGCTTATCCGACATTCAGCACTGGATGAGTAAAAATGTCCTCCAATTTAATAATGGGAAGATTAAAGCCATTGTCTTCGGTTCCCGCCAAAAACTCCATTACCTTTCTACTAATTTGATCTCTCTCACTGGCAACTGTCTAAGGCTGACCAAGTCTGTTTGAAACCTTGGTGTCATATTTCATCATGAATTGAGCTTCCTACCTCAAATCCATAATATCACTAAGACCGTTCATTTCCACCTTCGATATATCGCCCCTCTCCGCCCTTACCTCAACTTATCTGCTGTTGAAACCCTTATCCATGCCTTTATCACCTCTAGACCTCCAATGTGCCATCGCAGCCTTCAGCCGCCTGAGGAAGAGTGTGTTCAAAGATCAGTCCCTCAAATCTGGCACCAAGCTTATGGTCTACAGGGCTGTTGTGATACCTGCCCTCCTGTATAGCTCAGAGATGTGGGCCATATACAGTAGACACCTCAAATCGCTGGAGAAATACCACCAACGATTCCTTCGTAAGATCCTGCAAATCCCCTGGGAGGACAGACGCACTAACATCAGTGTTCTCGATCAGGCCATCATTCCCAGCATCGAAACACTGACCACAATTGACCAGCTCCGTTGGGCGGGCCACATTGTTTGCATGCCGGACACAAGACTCCCAAAGCAAGCACTCTACTCAGAACTCCTGCACGGCAAGTGAGCCCCAGGTGGGCAGAGGAAACGTTTCAAGGACACCCTCAAAGCCTCCTTGATAAAATGCAACATCCCCACTGACACCTGGGAGTCCCTGGCCAAAGACTGCCCTAAGTAGAGGAAGAGCATCCGGGAGGGTGCTGAGTACCTCGAGTCTCGTCGCCGAGAGCATGCAGAAAACAAGCGCAGACAGCGGAAGGAGCGTGCGGCAAACCATGCTCCCCACCTATCCTTTCCTTCAACCACTGTCTGTCCCACCTGCGACAGAGACTGTAATTCCTATATTGGACTGTACAGTCACCTGAGTACTCACTTTTAGAGTGGAAGCAAATCTTCCTCGATTTCGAGGGACTGCCTATGATGATGATGACTTGATTATTCCAATGCACTCATGGCCAGCTTTCCTAGATCTTATTGAGTCTGTAAGCACTCTAATAATGACTTCACGAGGCAAGGTATTGTACTTGAACTGTGGTGACCTTAGTCCATTTATTACAGTTCCTGAATGAGGTTACAGTAAGGTGGGCTCCCTTTTATACCTGGTTACCTGTCGTGTACAGGTGACTCCGAGGTCTCCACCAGTTGCACCCTCTTGTGGTACAAGCATAGTGTATACAGTGTGAAGGTACATCCAGTATTCTTATGTAACTGTACATTGAGTGTACAGGGAGTTTACTTATATTATACATACACAACATCACTCTCCCCTAAGTCGTGTGCCACTGGCCTTTGCATTGTGTGCTCTGGGCCTAGACTTGAGTGTGTACAGACCTTGCACCTTGTCAATGCTTTGGCTTGGCTCTCTCCCTGTTGACCCCCAAGTCCTTATTGCCACAACATTGGGAAATGGTCAGCAGTGGATGGTTTGAGGGTGCAGTGGGGGTTGAGTGGATTCTGGGTGTGATCCATGTATATCCATGACTAAATACATCCATTCCCCCCCACCCATCTCCCCATACATAGACCATGTGTGTGGCTCAACACCTGCATGTGCATACATGTATAGAAAGAAAGAACAAAAAAAAACATAGGATTAATTACATCACTGTTTGGGTCTGCAGTAGTGGAACAAGTACATTTTGCAGGTAAGGTACATATGTGGTATCACAGTCTTGCCCCTGGGTTGTGTAGGTGCAGGTGGGTGAAGACGCTATTTCCAGAGTAACCGGACTGTGTCCAGGTTGTCTGATGGCGGCGCTGCGCCCCCTGCCAGCTGGGTGGGCTCGGATCACTCACCGGCTAAGTCTCAGGGTCTTTGCCATTGCCTAGTAGTGGGCAGAGCCACAGGAGTGTGTGGCCTCCCTGTCCTCCTTTGAGCGCTGCAATGTCTCTTTGCTGCCCTTCCGCGATAGTGGGAGCCTGGTCATCCCAGGTCCTGTTGGGAGAGCTGGAGGGTGCAAGCCTCTTGCTCCTGGTACTAGTCCTTGTGGCCAGAGAGGTAGAGCTGATCAGGGGCAGGGTACCGGTAGTGGTGCCTTTGCCATCCGCTGATCGCTGGCCCTGCAGCTGGTATGCTCCCTCTGTGTGTGGACATGCTCCCTGGGGCAGCACATTGGTCCCGGAGGCACAGGCTACATGATCGGGTAGCCCGCTGGACCTGGGTACTTCCGACGGGAGGTTGCCCTTGGTTTTGTCGGCATTCATGTAGAGCCCAGCATCGCACATCATTACTTCATTTACTCTCAGAATACATTGGTTCCAACCGCAATCGCCCAACTTAACCTGGTTAGTTACATTTACATACTTGAATTTGTCAGTTACATCGCTTACATATGTATCAGCGGCATCGCTGTATAAAGAGTGGAACTGTCCCTTTAATTGTGATGGGTTGCCGGGCTCCTTTAAGAGGGCCTTGCAATCTTTACCCCAATCCGGTTCGCTGCTCGGCATCACGTGTTGCTCCATCAACGCTGCCCCTCGTGGTCTGGCTGCCGTCATCTTTACTTCAGGCGCTTCACTTCGTGGTGCAGGCGCCATCTTCTTTCTCTTCACGAGGTAGACTGCGGTGATCCTTTTCTCCCCAGGTTATGCCACGAAAGCAGGGAAGTTGCCTTCTGCGCCGATTTTCTTCCTCCGGAGTCCTGCCACTGGAGCCTGGAAGGTGAGGTCGGGTCGTTTCGGCTGGATCATCTCGCAGTTGGGTTGAGCGGTCTGGGTCGTCTCCATGCAGTCGAGTTGAGCGGCTGGTTTTTCAGGTACGATGCTGGATCCAACTTCAGGGCCGCGGAGGACGTCGATCGCCGGAGGCTGGAGGTTTTCCCAGCTCCAACGGATCTTTTTCATCCATTTTCTTCCTAGCAGTGTTGGACCATCACCAGCAACGATCCACAAAGGTAACTTGTGCATTGCGCCATCATGGGACACCTGCACATCCATGCTGCCAACGACTGAGATGGTGTCATTTGTATAGGTGAGCAGCTTCACTTGGGATCATTTTAGGTAGTTCGACTGGATTGTCCCAGAGTTTCTCAAAGGCCGCCTGATTCATCAGTGACTGGATCGCCCCTGTGTCCACCTCCATCGTGACTGGAACATCATTGATTTCGACTTCTGTTTTCAATGGTGGTGCAGAAAAAGGGGAGGTGCAACGAGACCTGGTTGTCATGGTACATCAGTCATTGAAGGTTGGCATGCAGGTACAGCAGGCGGTGAAGAAAGCAAATGGCATGTTAGCCTTCATAGCGAGGGGATTTGAGTACAGGGGCAGGGAGGTGTTACTACAGTTGTACAGGGCCTTGGTGAGGCCACACCTGGAGTATTGTGTACAGTTTTGGTCTCCTAACTTGAGGAAGGACATTCTTGCTATTGAGGGAGTGCAGCGAAGGTTCACCAGACTGATTCCCGGGATGGCGGGACTGCCATATCACGAAAGACTGGATCAACTGGGCTTGTATTCACTGGAGTTCAGAAGAATGAGAGGGAATTTCATAGAAATGTTTAAAATTCTGACGGGTTTAGACAGATTAGATGCGGGAAGAACATTCCCAATGTTGGGGAAGTCCAGAACCAGGGGTCACAGTCTAAGAATAAGGGGTAAGCCATTTAGGACCGAGATGAGGAGAAACTTCTTCACCCAGAGAGTGGTGAACCTGTGGAATTCTCTACCACAGAAAGTTGTTGAGGCCAATTCACTAAATATATTCAAAATTGAGTTAGATGTAGAACTTACTACTAGGGGGATCAAGGGGTATGGCGAGAAAGCAGGAATGGGGTACTGAAGTTGCATGTTCAGCCATTAACTCATTGAATGGCGATGCAGGCTCGAAGGGCCGAATGGCCTACTCCTGCACCTAGTTTCTATGTTTCTATGTTAAACACTCCGTACACCTCTTCGTGGGGCTGAACTGCCTCATGGGCTCTCTCGTCATTGTCGCTGGAGTCCAGATGATCGGCCAACTCTTCATCTACTCGGTGAGTAAAGTTTCTCTTGCACATTCGCTGGATGTGGCCCTTCATGTTACAGTCTTTGCATGTATAGTCTTTGTAGCGGCACTGGTGGGCCCTGTGATTTCCTCCACAGCACCAGCATGGGGTTAGCCGGTTGGCCTAATGTGGCGGACTCAGGGTTGCAGGACTCGGGGTTCTGTTCTCTTTTCCCTGAGAGAGACTGCTTGCAGCAGTCTTGCCTCTAAAAGGCACCAGTCGGTTCACGGTACTTGCTGAGTTAGACTCCTGGGATTGAGTCATCCGCTTGGAATCGCAGGCCGAGATCATGAACGCCTGGCTCACAGTAATTGCCTTCTGCAGGGTGACCGTGGTGTCCGCAGAGTGCAGCCTGTAGAGAAGGCCCTTCTGGCTGATTCCAATAATGACGATGTCCTGCAGCGCTTCAGTGAGGTGGTCATCAAAATCACATTGTGCAGCCAATCGTCTGAGGTCTGCAGCATATTTTGCGATTTCTTGGCCTTCGGGCCACCGATGGGTGTCGAACCGGTGTCTGGCTGTGAGGATGTTTTCTTTAGGTTTGAGCTATTCCTGAATCATCGTTACGAGCTCTGCATATGTTTTGGTTGTTGTCTTCGCTGGGGCTAGCAAGTCCCTGATGAGGCCATAGAAAGTGACAACTGCTGAGCAAGAAGGCTCTGCGCTCATCAGCCAGCGAGGTCGAGTTGTCTCCCGCCAGGTCGTTCGCAATGATAAAGTGTTCGAGCCTTTCCACAAAGGCCTCCCAATCTTCCCCATTGGAGAATTGTTGAAAAGTGCCAAGGTTAGCCATTTTTGCATGGAAATTCGTAATCTCGTCGCCAGTTATTGTGTCTGGAAGCACTCTAGTAATGACTCCACAAGGCAAGGTATTGCACTTGAACTGTGGTGACCTTAGTCCATTTATTACAGCTCCTGAGTGAGAGTACAGCATGGTGAGCTCCCTTTTATACCTGGTTACCTGTCGTGTACAGGTAACCCCTAGGTCTCCACCAGTTGCACCCTCTAGTGGCACAAGCACAGTGTATACAGTGTGAAGGTACATCCAGTAGTCTTAACTGTACATTGAGTTTACAGGGAGTATACTTATATTATACATACACAACAGTTCTACCCTCCATAGACTTGAAGTCATCAAAAAACTCTGACACCCATGTGCTATCTCGCACCAAGTCCTACTCACCCGGCTGCTGCGACATCTTGCAAGTCTTGGTCCACAGTGGTAAACCCTGCCAGTATTCTGAGCTTGGGTGGCAGCAAGCAGAGACTGCATGACAGCCCTTTTTAAATAATGGTACAGCTTTAGCAGTACTCCAGTCCTCCAGCACCATAACAGTAGCCGGACAGGATTGGAAAATGACAGTCAGAGCCTTTGCTATTATCTTCCTTGCTTCTCATAACAACCTGTGATACATTTAATCCAGGCCTGGTGATTTATCTACTTTCAAAGATGCTAAATCACTTAAAATTTCCTCTCTAACTATGTTTATCTCATTTAATATTTCACACTCCTCCTCCTTAACTACAATGGGCTAGATTTTCCCCAAAGCCGCTCACCGCCCGATTGTCGCCCAGAAACACTGCTAAGGTTTGGCAATTAACACCGGTGAAGATTTCTATTAATAAGGTAAGAAATACCGCCTGGCGAGAAAATGGATCTTGCACCACGATTCTCGGTGGTTTCTCAGCGGTTCAAGCTGAAACTAGGGAAAATGAGCAGTTCTTACCTGAATGGATGGTAAGTATTTAAAATTTAGCCCAAGGCTGCGGTTGGGCTGAAACTGAAAAAATATTTTTGACTGAAAAAAAAATTTCTAAAACATTCTCGACAGTTTTTAGTATAATCGCCATTTTAGAATTTAAAAATAAAAAAAAACCTCTAACTTACATTTCTTTGCAAGGTACTCATCTACAGCCCTGTTTCAGGCAGCTTTTCATGGGCGGTTTCCTCGGCAGTGTGTATGGGTCCCCGTTGAGGCCAAACTTAGATCCTGGCGGTTTTCTCGGCAGTACACGTGGGAAGTTGCTCCCCGGCGGTCTTTTCGAAATGTGGGCAGAAATCTTTAAAATATAACGGGGAAACTTTGCCGAGCGGTTTCTCATCAAAAAACAGCTGCACCGCCGAGAAAACCACTGAAAATCTCGTCCTTCTCTTTTCTGAAGAAAGACACAAATTATTTATTAAGAACCATACCCCCATCTTCAGGGCCCAAGTTTTGGCCTCAGTTGCTCCTGATTTTTTGGAGCAACTGGTGTAGAACGGAGTATCTTAGAAATTCAAATTCTCGGCATTTAGTTTGCTCCAGTTCTAGTCAGTTAGAACAGTTTCACTTTGGAACAGAATTTTTTTTTCAAAAGGGGGCGTGTCCAGCCACTTACGCCTGTTTTCAAAGTTTCAGCAGTGAAAACTTACTCCAAACTAACTTAGAATGGAGTAAGTGAAGATTTTTGTACGCTCGAAAAAACCTTGTCTATACTTTAGAAAATCAGGCGTAGGTTACAAATCAGGCGTAGGGAATGGGGGGAGGGGGTTTAAAGGGAAGTTTACAAACATTAAACACTTCAGTTTTACAAATAAAGAGCCATCATCAATAATAAATGATAAAAACATCAATAAATCAACCAATAAATCAATCAAAAAAAATTAATAAGAAATATATTTTTTTTTAAATCAATAAATAAAACATTTTCTACTTACCGACTGCAGCACCGGGAGCCCTCCAACAGTGTGCTGGGATGCCCCCCAGTGTGTCTCTGTCAGTGTCTCTATCTCTCTGTCAGTGTCTATGTTTCTGACAGCAGGGGGAGAATGGGGAGGGGGGGTGGAGGGGTGGAGGGGAGGGGGAGGAGGAGTGGGGGAGAGAGGGTGTAGTGGGGGAGGGGGGTGACAAGGCAGGGAGGGGAGGGGGTGGTGAGAAGGTAGGGAGGGAGGGGGGGTGAGAAAGGAGGGAGGGGAGCGGGGGAGGAGAGGTAGGAGGAGGGAGGGGAGGGGAGGGGGGGAGAGAAGGGAGGGAGGGAGGCGGGAGAGAAGGGAGGGAGGAGGGGGGTGAGAGAAGGGAGGGAGGGAGGGGAGGGGGAAAAAGAAGGGAGGGAGGGGAAGGGGAGGAGAGAAGGGGGGAAGAGAGAGAGAGAGAGAGAAGGGGGAGAGAGAGAGAGAGAGAAAGAAAGGAGAGGGAGGCTGAACGGGCCGGGCCCGGCCTGGCCCAAGACTTCGAGCTGAGACTTACTGGATTGACAGGTAGGTGGCGTCGGGTCCGGGGTCCGGGGGGGGTCGGGAGCGCGGGTCGGGGTGGAGGGGAGGGGGGGTTGGTCGGTGGGGAGGGAGAAGATCGGTCGGGGGGGGGGGAGGAGATCGGTCGGGGGGGGGGGGAGGAGATCGGTCGGGGGGGGGAGGAGGTCGGTCGAGGGGGGGGGATCGGTCGGGGGGGGAGGAGATCGGTCGGGGGGGGAGGTGATCGGTCGGTGGGGGGGGAGATCGGTCGGTGGGGGGAGGAGATCGGTCGGGTGGGGGGGAGGAGATCGGTCGGGGCAGGGGGAGGAGATCGGTCAGGGAGGGGGGGGAAGGTCGGGAGCGGGGTTAGCGGAGGTCAGGTCGGGCGGGGGGAGGGGGGGGCGGTCCGTTGGGGGGGTTGGGGGGGTGGGAGCGGGAGTCAAGTCGGGTCGAGTCGGGTTGGGAGGAAGCAGGCGCTGACCGTGGGAGGAGCCTTATCCACACAGCCCCAGTGAGGCCATTCGGCCAGAGCTAGGGGCTGCGTGCTTCGGGCCCCTCCCACACAGTTTTGGGCGCCTGGAGCTACTGCACATGCGCGCCCACTGTAGCACGCATGTGCAGAGGTCCCAGCACTGTTTTCAGCGCAGGGACCTAGCTCCGCCCCCTACAGCTTTTGCTGCGCCGTGCCGAGGGCCAGAGGACCAGCAGGGAGCCGGAGAATCTGGAAGTTTTTTTTAGGCGCACTTTGTGGCGCGAAAAATGGGCGTCCAGGTCGGGGCTGCGCCGTTCTAGGCGCGGCTCGAAACTTGGGCGCTCAGTCTCCACACACAAGCTCCTTTTTGGCCTCTAATTGACGCTATTCTTTCTTTAGTTATCCTCTTGCTCTTTATGTATTTATAAAGCACCTTTGGGTATTCCTTGATTTTGCTTGCCAATATTTTTTCATGCTCTCTCTTTGCCTTGCTAATTACCTTTTTAATTTCACCCCTGCACTTTCTATACTCCTCTAGGCTATCAGAAATAAAATGCTATTTTGCATAACAACTTAACCACAAACATCAAAACACGATGCCTATATCCTTCCAAATGTTGTGTTCCTCCCAATATCTGTCCTATTGTGCAAATATTAGTGATAACAGTAATCGATCTGTCCACAGTCACGAAACTGATGGTTCCATGAATGAGCTTCCCTTACTGGAAACGTACAAAAGTGAAGCCAACCTCTTAAAATATGGAGAATTGAAATGAGAAATGCTTTCAAAAGATTCCCAAAGAAGAGCTTATCTTTGAATACACATCTACTGGTGATGTGTGTGGAATGAATACAGAAGACCCTTTGAGGGTTTCAAGATATACCCAATATCAGCCACTGTAAACTGAGGCACTTGGGAGGAATAATTTTTCATCTCATAGCCAGAATAAACACTGAAGAATGCAGACAATGCCTTGCCATTCGTGAGAAATGTAGAGCTAGGAATAGAGATGTCTGTCCAGCAGAATATCCCACCTTTGTCGTGGCCCAGGAACGGCACAGCAAGGACCAGCAGCAGGACGTGGCCCAGGAGCGGCACAGTACGGGCCAACAGCGAGTTCGTGAGGCCACCACTGCACCCTATGAAACCCAGGGAGAGAGGATCTGCAGGAAGAAGAAAGGAGGACAGTAGGAGTATATGTGTTCATATGTGATAGGCCCATACAGCGGAGCCTGGTCTCCAGTCATTTTGGACCCTCTTGTCACTGGACCAAGACCTTATTCTGCTAAGCCCGTGTGGTAGCTGGTGTGCAACAGCCACCCCACATTAAAAGAACTCACGCACAGGCATCTTCCACCCTTCAAAATGAAGTTCGGGGCCTGGAATGTCAAGACCCTCATGGACAACCCCAACAGCGACAGACTGGATCACCACACTGCTATCGTTATCCGGGAGCTCAGACATATCGACATAAACATCGCTGCCCTAAGTGAGACCCGGTGGGCAGGGGAAGGCCAGCTCAAGGAACAAGGTAGTGGTTACACCCTCTTCTGGAAAGGCAAACCAGAAGACCAACGCCGCCTCCATGGAGTTGGCTTTACCATCAATAATGAGCTAGTCGGCCGTCTCAGAGACTCCACTTGCGGGATAAGTGAATGTCTCATGACTCTCCGGCTCACCCTAGCCCGGAACCAGTGCACCACAGTCATCATCACGTACACCCCAACACTCGACGCAACAGATGAGACCAAAGAGGAATTCTACTCCAGCCTCGAACAATCCCTGTCCCGAGCCCCTACGGACGACAAACTGATCCTCCTTGGCGAGGAGTCGGTAAGGACACAGACTTCTGGGAAGGTGTGATCGGCAGAGAGGATTTCCGGAAAACCAACTCCAGCGGTACCCTGTTCCTGACAAAATGCCTCGAACATGACCTTGTCATCAGCAACACATTGTTCCATCAGAGGGACAAGGCATTATGCAACACCCTCGCTCCAAGCACTGGCAGCTGCTCGACTACATCATGGTCCGAGCGAGGGACCGCAAGGACGTGTGCCTCACCCGCGCCATGACAGGAGCTGATGACTGCTGGACGGACCACTGCCTAATCCGCTCTGTCATTCACATCAACATAGCCCCAAATCAATGCCACAGGAAAAACAACGCTGGGGCACTCAAAGACTCAGTTAAGAAAGCCCTACACAGAAATACACCTCACTGCCAACCTGGTGACCCTCGATGACCCCGAGACGCAGAGTGCTTTCAACGCCTGGTCTTGCCTCAAGGCCTCCATAATCAGCGCCTGCGAAGAGATGCTCGGTCACCCAACCAGGAGCTAATAAGCAGCCAGTGCAAGGCATTTCTGAACTTAAAGCAGCAACCCAATTCTGGAGCAGCAAAACAGCTGAAGGCCAAGGTCCAACAAAAAACCCACAACCTAAAGAATAGATGGTGGTGGAGAAAGCACGGGAAATCCAGCAGCTGGCCAATGACCATGACGTGCGAGGATTCTTCAGCGCAGTCAAGACCATCTATGGCCCAACACCCAAGGCCCCTTCCCACTGCTGGCCAAGAACGGTGAGGTACTCATTAAGGACGCTGAGGCAATCAGGGACCACTGGATTGAGCACTTCAAAGATCTCCTTAACTGGGTCTCTGCCTTCGACACGAGTGTCCTCGACTCCATCCCATAGCATTCTACCCACCACCATCTCAGCAAAACCCCAGCCTTGCATGAAATAGAAAAGGCCATCCGTCAGCTCAAGAACAAGGCATCAGGCGCAGATGAATTCCCGCTAAGGCACTAAAGTATGGCGGAGAAGCACTATTGGCATGAATGCATGACCTCATCGCTCTTATCTGGAATGAGGAGAGCATGCCAGGAGATCTCAGAGATGCCGCAATCATGACCATCTTCAAAAGAAGGGACAATTCCGACTGCGATAACTACAAAGGAATCTCCCTGCTGTCGGCCACTGGGAAAGGCATTGCAAGAATCCTCCTCAATCGTCTTCTCCACGTGGCTGAAGAGCTCCTTCCAGAGTCACAATGCAGGTTCTGTCCACTAACGGGAACAACGGACACGATCTTCACCGCGCGACAGGGAACAGCATCAACCCTTGTACATGGCTTTCGTTGACCTCACAAATGTCTTTGACACTGTCAACCGTGAGGAACTATGGAGCGTCCTCCTCCGTTTTGGCTGCCCCCAAAAGTTTGGCACCTGCTCCACGACGACATGGAAGCCATAATCCTGACCATTGGATCTGCCATAGACCCAATCCACGTCCAGACCAGGGTCAAGCAGGGCTGCATCATCGCACCAATGCTCTTCTCGATCTTCCTTGCTGCAGTGCTCTATCTCACTCTCAACAAGCTCCCCGCTGGAGTGGAACTAAGCTATAGAACCAATGGGAACCTGTTCAACCTTCATCGTCTCCAGGCTAGATACAAAGTCGTCCCATCCTCTGTCAACAAACTACAGTACACGGACAACGCTTGCTTCTGCGCACACTCAGAGGCCGAACTTCAAGTCATCGTCAACACCTCCACTGAGGGGTACGAATGCATGGGCTTTACACTAAACATCCATAAGACAAACGTCCTCCACCAACCTGACCCCGCCTCGCAGCACTGTCCCCCAATCATCAAAATCCACGGAGTGAGTATGCAGAAGCCAAGTGCAGACAACGGAAGGAGAGTGCGGCAAACCAGGTTTCCCACACACCCTTTCCTTCAACCATTGTCTGCCACACCTGTAACAGAGACTGTAATTCCCACAGTGGACTGTACAGCCACCTAAGAACTCACCTTTAGAGTGGGAGTAAGTCTTCCTCGATTTTGAGGGACTGCCTATGATGAAGATGATGATATTTGCAAGTATTGATAATGTACCATTACAGCAAAAATAACAGAGAAGGATTAGCCATATGGATTACCATGGGCTCAAATGATTGAAATAGTGGCTCCTAACTCTTTGAACTTTAACTTCTTCACACTTCCCATCTTAGTTCTAGTTTACCTCCCTGGCCATTAACCATGCAACATATCTTCTGACAATTCTATCTTGGACAGTTTACCTCTTTCCAGGCAATATAGGAAGATTATTGTTTTATCTCTGTCTCTGCTTTAATTCTGTTATTTATCCCAAAGTTTCATCTGCTGTTTTCTAACTCTTATTTTTCCAACTTTTTGCATTGTACCATGGCTCCAATTGCCTCAAGAAATAGGAGCAGGAGTAGGCCATTTTGCTCCTTGAGTCTGCTCCGCCATTCAATGAGATCATGGCTGATCTTCTACCTCAACTCTACTTTCCCGCTGATCCCAAATCCCTTGATTCTCTTAATACCCAAAAATCTATCGATCTCTGTCTTGAATATGCTCAACGACTGAGCTTCCACAGCCTTCTGGGGTAGAGAATTCCAAAGATTCACCACCCTCGGAATGAAGAAATTTCTCCTCATCTCAGTCCTGAATGGCCAAACCCTTATTCTGAGATGGTGACCTCTGGTGCTAGACTCCCCGGCCAGGGGAAACATTCTCCCTGCATCTACCCTCTCAAGCCCTGTAAAAATGTTGTATGCTTCAATGAGATCATCTCTCATTCTTCTAAACTCTCAGGAATATAGGCTTCAATCAACTTCAAAAATGCATAATTTGTCTTCTCTCAGTGGTGTCCTACTGGGACCAACCATCTCCCAACACACTCTAATGAGCAGTTTAATCTATTAATTAAAGAAGAATTACATTGTTCATCAACAAATCAGACAAGGATCAGCAGGCCACAGAAAGAATCTGGAGCTGAATAAAACAGTTAATTTCCAGTTCTATGTATGTATTCAATAGCAATCAATGCAATGAATGGCGCAGCCAACTATTGCATTAAACACCTATGCCTTGTTTTAAAGAGGGCAGAGATCTTACCATTAAGGTAAGAAGAAGTTAGATGTTCTCTTTAATTAGTACAGGCAAGAATATACTCATCAACTGAACATCCACAGCTCTCTGGGGTAGAAAATTCCAAAGATTCGCAACCCTCTGAGTGAAGAAATTTCTCCTCATCTCAGCCCTAAATGGCCGACCCCTTATTCTGAAATTGTGACTGCTGGTTCTAGACTCCAGAGCCAGGGGAAACAACCTCCCTGCATCTACCCTGTCTAGCCCTGTAACAATTTTGTATGTTTCACATCTCATTCTTCTGAACTCTAGAGAATATAGGCCTAGTCTACTCAATCTATCCTTATAGGACAATCCCCCCATCACAGGAATCGGTCTGATGAACTTTTGTTGAACTCCCTCTAAGTCAAATATATCCTTCCTTAGGTAAGGAGATTAAAATTGTACACAATACTCCAGGCTATTTGGCTCTGCTCATTTCGGGGCGGTAATGTCGGTGGGGTAGTAAAGTTTGCGCCCAGGAACAGTTTGCGCCTCAGTTAGCAAAATTGGGCAGCTGGGCCCTGAGTGTGGGACGGAGCGCTAAGGGAGGCATTGCGCACCTCTCTTGAATTGCTAGACTGGCTGAGCATGTGAAAATCCCGAGCTAAACAGCCGGCCCTGGAGCACTCTGAGAGAGGCCAGAGGAGAACAAAATCCTGAAAAAAAACCACCAAAAATATTCCCAATACATAGCCTACAGCACCACAGCATAAATCGCAAAAAAAATAAAATGAAAAACAATCACACTCACCTGAGGTGGACATTACTTACCTCACTGCGGCCGGTATAGGTCGGACTGCCCTCTTTCAGAGGTGGTCCCAGCAGCACATGTTGTGGGGCGTACGGGTCAGGCGGGAGTCAACAAGCAAGCCGGTGTCGCAACCAGGGACGTTGCACACCGGCTCGTCTATTCCTGGCAGTAATGCTCCATGCCCCGCCGAAACCGGCCCGGAAAACCCCGGTGGGACGCTGGAAGCTGACCACGCTCCCAGAAGAGCTCATTGCCGCCATTGCCACCCCTCCGGGGCAAAAACAGAGGCAGACGGCACATGAAAATCTAGCCCCAGGTGTGGTCTCACAAGTGCCCTATATAATTGCAGTAAGATGCCTTTACTCTTATACTCAAATCCACTTGTAATAAAGACCAACAGAGCATTTGGTTTCTTAATTGCTTGCTGTACCTGCATCTTAACTTTCAGTGATTTGTGTACAAGGCCACCGAAGTCCCTCTGAACACCAACATTTCCCAATCTCTCACCATTTAAAATACTCTGCTTTTCTATGTTTCCTACCAAAGTGGATAACTTCACATTTCTCCACATTATATTCCATTTGCCATGTTCTTGCCCACTCACTTAGTCTGCCTATATCCCCTTGAAGCATCTTTTCATCCTCCTCACAACTTGCATTGCCATCTAGCTTTGTATCATCAGCAAACTTGGATATATAACATTTCGTCCCCTCATCCAAATCATTGATGTATATTGTGAATAGCTGAGACCCAAGCACTGATCCTTGCGGTACCCCACTAGTTAAGCCTGCCAACCCGAAAATTACCTGTTTATTCCTACTCTTTTTTCTGTCTGTTAACTAATTGTCAATCCATGCTAGTATATTACCCCTATTCCTATGAGCCCTAATACAAAAGCAAAATAATGCAGATGCTGGAATCTGGAATTAAACAGAAAATGCTGGAAATCTCAGCAGGTCAGGCAGCATCTGTGCAGAGGAAGCAGAGTTAACATTTCGGGTTGATGCCCCTTCGTCAGAGGCCTAGTTTTGTTTAACAACTTTTGTGTGGCACCTTTTTGAATGCCTTCTGAAAATCCAAATACACCACATCCACTGGCTCCCCCTTATCTATTCTGTTAGTTACAATCTCAAAAACTCTAAGATTTTTCAAACATGATTTCCATTTAATAAATCTGTGTTGACTCTGCCCAGTCCTATTGTTATTTTCTAAGTGCCCTGTTACCACGTCATTAATAATAGATTCTAGCATTTTCTCTACTACTGGTAGGTTACATTTGTTGCCTTCTAATCCGCAGGAACCGTTCTAGAATCTATGGAATTTTGGAAGATGACAACCAATGCATCCATTATCTCTTTCAAAACCCTAAGATGTAGGCCATCAGGCTCAGGAGATTTATTGGCTCTCAGTCCCACTAATTTATCCAATACCATTTTTTTTGCTAATACTAATTTCTTTCAGTTCCTCATTCTCGCTAGACTCTTGGTTCTCCACTATTTCCAGCGAATATTTTTGTGTCTTCTGTACAGACAGACACAAAGTATTTGTTTAATTTCTCTGCCATTTCCTTATTCCTAGTTTTAATTTCTCCTGTCTCAGTCTGTAAGGGACCCAGCCTGGTATTTTCATCAGCTTCAAGGATAATACAGCTTTTGTGGATGGAATTTAAGTGGGATTATCTTCTGACTCAGAGGTGAGTGTGCTACCCACTGAGTCACAGCATGTCAGTTATGGCTCAGTGGGTAGCACTCTTGTCTCTGATTCAGAAGGTTGTGGGTTTAAGTTTCACTTCAGTACATAAATCTAGGCTGACATTCCAGTGCAGTGCTAAGGGAGTGCTGCATTGTTGGAGGTGCTGTCTTTTGGATGAGATGTTAAACCAGGTTTAACATCTTCCAGGTAGGCATAAAAGTTCCAATGGCACTATTTCAAAGAAGAGCAGGGGAGTTATCCCTGGTGTCCTGGCCAACATTTATCCCTCAATCAACATAAAAAGAATGGTTTATACGGTCGTTATCCTATTGGTGTTTGTGGGAGCTTGCTATGTGCACATTATCTGCTGTGTTTCCCGCATTACAACAGTGACATTACTTCATTGCCTGTAAAGCGCTTTGGGACGTCCGGTGGTCGTGAAAGGCGATATATAAATGTAAGACTTTCTTTTTAAACATGATTCCTTATTTGAGGTGTTCATTATTATGCTGCTTACTAGAAGAATATGTTAATGGGGTGAGATGAAGTAGGATGGGAGGAGGCTCGTGTGGAACATAAATACCGGTATGGACCAGTTGGATCAAATGACCTGTTTTGTGTTAGAAAATTCTACGCAAACAAATCTTGTATTCCATAAATTTCTTGAAAATAAAATAAAATGGTCCTTTTCTTCTGCTTTGAATCCAGTGGATAATGCACAACTCCAGTCAAGTTTGGCTTAAGTCCTGTCCTCAAACCTCTGCCAATGTTGCTGCATCACTCACCACTAAGACATGCACAAGAGCAGCTCACTATAATTTGTCCTTTGTTTTGCTGTCCCAATACTTGACATCCAATTTGTTTCTTCCACGGTGAAATGGCTGGCCGAGCAATATTGGGGGCTACCTGTTCGATGAGCTTGGATGCAGCTGCATAGTGTTGAACAAGGAGGCCAGGGAAGAGGAGGAAAACCAAACAAAGGCCCCAAGTTTCCACACGCGGCGAAAAAGGCGCCCCTCAGAGCTGGGCGCCTGTTTCTCGCGCCGAAAACGGCGCCTGAAAAAAAACCGCGGTATTCTTGAGCTCCTTGAAGCTCGATGTCTGCTTGGCACGGCGCACAGGGGGCGGAGCCTACCACTCGCGCTGTTTTTGTAAGTACGAGAGGGCGGGTACAATTTAAATGAGGCTTCTTGGTGCCGGCAACCCTGCGCGTGCGCGTTGGAGCGTTCGCGCACGCGCAGTCTGAAGTAAACATTGGCACTCGGCCATTTTTAAAAGTGCTGCAGAAAAAGTGAAGATTTGTTTCTTGGACCCCTGCAAAGGCTTGCATTTTAATTTTCTTGATATTTCTGTGTGTGAGGGAGTGCTTTTAGCAGCACTGCTGAATAAATCACCTGCTGAAATCAGTGAGTTCAGCTTTTCACTGCTAAACTTGCAGAACCGGTGCCTTCAAATTAAGGACTGTGTGTTTGGAGAAATAAAAGTGCCAATTCAACTTTGCAATGGATCAACTTCCACCAAGAACAAAGAATTTCTTGCATGAGGAAGCAAACCATTGCATAATATGTGGTGCACCCATTCTGCAAATTTAAATATAAAGATGTCGATGTGGCTGCCTCTCCCTGTCCAAATGGCCTCAGTCAGTCCCCCTCACAGCTCGAAGGCTGCTGCTGTTCTTTCTTCGGCTCCCGACCAGCCACTGACGCCACTGCAATCCCATGGCCGAATGGCCTCACGTACGTCCGGGTGCTGCATCTTCGCGGGGAATGAAGGCCTGCCTCAAGCACCAAGGCTGCTTGCTGCCTGCCCCTGCCCCCGAGACCGACGCCACACCGCTGCCTGAAAGGCCTGCCTGAAGCACTTTCACACAGGGTAGGAACATGGTTTATTTAATCTTTTCTTTGCTTATAAATTTTTATTTAGGTTGGATATATTTGTATAATATTTGTATAAGTATAACTAAGGATTGATTGTAGAATTTAATGACTTCCCTTTCCCCCTCCCCCCCCACCTCGTTCCCGACGCCTAATTTGTAACCTGCGCCTGATTTTTTAAAGTGTAGACAAGGTTTTTTAAAGCGTACAAAAATCTTCACTTGCTCCATTCTAAGTTAGTTTGGAGTACGTTTTCACTGTGGAAACTTTCAAATCAGGCGTCAGTGGCCGGACACGCCCCCTTTTGAAAAGAAAATTCAGTTCCAAAGTGAAACTGTTCTACCTGACTAGAACTGCAGAAAACTAAATGTGGAGAATTCCGATTTCTAAGATACTCCATTCTACACCAATTGCTCCTAAAAATCAGGAGCAAATCATGTGGAAACTTTGGGCCAAAATACTGGCAAAATAAAAGCCCTTATACGAGGGCATGCACAGTCAAAAAAAATACGAAAATTAAAATTAAAAAAAGAAAAAGCTGGAAATACTCAGCAGGTCAGGCAGCATCTGTGGAGAGAGAAACAGAGTTAACGTTTCAGGTCGGTGACCCTTCGACAAAACTGGAAAAAGTTAAAGCAGTAACAGATTTTTAAACAAGTGTAGGGGCAGGGAAAGGGTGAGTGGAGGAAAGAATAAAAAGGAAGGTCTGTGATAGGGTGAAAGGCAGGAGAGATTAAATGACAAAAGGGATGATGGTGCAAGGCAAAAGGAGATTGTAATGGGATAAGTAAAGTAACAAAAGATGGGTCTAGAGGAGGTGTAAATGGGAAGAGCAGAATCATCAACAACTGCCTTCCAAAAAGATGGGGACAGAGATTATGATTTAACATAATTGAACTCAATGTTGAGTCCAGAAGACGATAGAGTACCTAATAGAAAGATGAGGTGCTGTTCCTCGAGCTTACATTGAGCCTCATTGGAACCGTGTAGCAGGCCGAGAATAGAAAGATCAGGTTAAACTCCACCAGCTTTCTTTCTCAATATTTTGTATATAAAATGGATGTAAATTGCAATTTTTGCTGGAATTGTGTATAATTGATTTGGACAGCAACAAATTGTAGAAACCTGCAACTTCAAGTCAAAACAAATCTCTTCAACTGAGTAAAACTTCCCAAGGACATATTTGAAAAGCCTTTGAGGAGCATGTCAAAGCAAAATGAATGGTATTTTGTTTCCAGAGTATTGTTCAGTATAAAATAATTCATCTTCGGTACTCAATGCCCCTTGGCTGCTTCCGACTTACAACTTACACAACATGTGGTAGGGTGAGGTTAGAGGAGATACAGGTGTCATGGAAATTAATTACTTCATACTCAGTTGCTATGCATTCCCAACTTTACTCTGCTGAAATTGACCAGCACATGCTTCCCTAAAACGGCATTGTAGTTTTTTTCTGACTGGCTTTAATTTTCAAGTATTCATAACCAATTATATAGTAACTTCATATGTTTATGAATAATACTGCAAGTATTAGAATGGAAATTATTTATTCAGAGACAGTTTCCATTTTCAGGATGCAATGATGGGAAGTCTTACTGGTTTTACAGAGATGTTTATTTAACCTCTGCGAATAAAGAGGCTTTAAGACAACTACTCCATATTATATCACCCACTTTTATTTTAAATATACTGCATTAAAAAGTCAATCATTGGCCTGGAGTATCCATTCAGTTGCGCTAGCTTTTTGCTGCAATGCGCCTGACATCGGCTAAACCAGTGCAAAACATCGCAGAATTTTAAGCGCAACTTATGTTCAGCACAATTTCCATTTCCGTGATCTTTTGCACTAATTTAAAAACATCAGGCTAGAAGCTGGTCCCACCTACAACACTGGCCATCCCCCGCATCAAAATAATCACCATTGCGAGTTTCCATTAATTGCGCTCATTTGCGGGCCTTCGAAAAGGCTCTAAAAATTAAGCTGCTACGTTTGGGCGCAAGGACACATTTTAAAAGCTTTTGAGTTTGATTTTTTTTTAATTTATTGGGTCAGTGGCTCAGTTGGTAGCACCCTCACCTCTGTGTCAAAAGGTTGTGGATTCAAGTCCCACTCCAGAGACTTGAGCATATAAATCTAGGCTGACACTCAAGTGCAGTACTGAGAGAGTGCTGCACTGTTGGAGGTACCATCTTTCAGCTGAGATGTTAAACCGAGGCCCTGTCTGCCCTCTCAGGTGGGCATTTAATGATCCTATGGCACTATTTTGAAGAAGAGCAGGGAAGTTTTGCCCAATGTCCTGGCCAATATTTATCCCTCAAGGGTGCAATATTTGCCGGATCACAGAAACTATTATGTGGTACTTACTGATGTTCCTTCATCCTTTGATAGAGTGAGTAGATGTTTTGAGCTGAGGTGGTTGAATGCTTGTGATGCACATTGAGGCAGACAAACTTGGTAAGTCGGCAGCTGATGGTTCTCCCTCTGATTTGCTCTTCCCACTATGGACGGACAACCGGTTTTCTACTCCGTGCCTCTCAATGGCAACAAAACTGAGATCAAAAACTCAGTTGGCGGTCAACCACTACCTCATCACTTGGTAGTGTAGATATGTTGATCCTTTCTGCGATTCGATTGTTTGTATTTTGGTTTTCACTCATTAAATCATTCTTTTTAAATCCTAAAATGAGGCAGGAAGAAAATATGACAGTTAAACTATCCCAATAAATGAACACAACCACCCAATTTCCTAAATTACAGTGAACGTCTTATTCTGTAAGATCTTAATGGAACTCTTATTCTCAGTCTTCTCTTCCCTTATTGCCTGTCAGAAACCTTGAAAATTGTTCTGTTCACAGGCAGAAGTAAAAGCGTCATGATAAATGATTCAGTTTCCTTCAGTCAGAAGTCACTTTGCTGAGAAAAATAAAATTTAGTCTTAATAGTTGAGCTAGCCCGATAATGAAACTTGTTCTCACAGTCAGTTTCAATCCCATCCAATGTGACAATTTCCAGTTTCTCTCACGATAGTTTCTTGTTTAGAAAACCTTTGCTGATCTTGCTACAGTGTCAGCTGTAGTTCAGTGGGTAGCACTCTCGCCTCTGAGTCATAAAGTTTTGACTTCAAGTCCCACTCCAGAGACTTGAGTGCAAAAACCTAGGCTGACACTCCAGTGCAGTGCTGAGGGAGCGCTGCACTGTCGGATGTGTTGTCTTGCAGATGAGATGTTAAACCGGGGCCCCGTTTGATCTCTCCGGTGGATGTAAAAGATCCCATGGCACTAGTCGAAGAAAAGCAAGTGCATTCTCCCTGGTAACCAGGCCAATATTTATCCCTCAACCAATATTACCAAGAAACAGTTTATCTGGTCATTATTACATTGCTGTTTGTTTGAGTTTGCTGTGCGCAAATTGGCTGCGGTGTTTCCTACATTACAACAGTGACCACAATTCAAAAGTACTTAATTTGCTGTAAAGCACTTTGAGACATCCTGAGATTGTGAAAGGCACTATAGAAATTCAAAGTCTTTCTTTTTAATTTTTCAAATGTGATTTTCTGCAGGCAGCAAAAATCTTTCAGCCGATTTGCAAAAACATTTAGGAATTAGAGGCTGTGACTTGCCCTGACTTAAAGAGTACCGTTCCTTTCACTCCTACTAAATTTGAGAAACCAATTAACAGATTGTTCTCTTTTATTATTGTTGTTCTCAAAGTTCCCAAGTGCGCAATACATTGTGAAAGGAGAAATATTTTACGTTAATTCCCCTTCGTGTTTGGGAGGTACTTCCACAATGTCGCTCATTTTGCAATCCTGAATTCTCTACAACTTGCCAATTGGCAGCAATTTGAGCTCTGCCCTCATTTAAAAAAAAAACTGATTTAAACTAGAAAAGTGAAGGCTGAGTGGTGACCTAATAGAGGTTTTTAAAATCATGAAGGGTTTTGATAGGGTATGGAGAAGACATTTCCACGTGTGGAGAGACCAGAATTAGGGATCATAAATATAAAATAGTCACTGATGTATCCAATCGGGAATTCAGGAGTAACCTCTTTACTCAGAGAGTGGTTAGAATGTGGAATTTGCTAGCAAATAGAGTAGTTGAGGTGCATAGCGTGGATGAATTTAAGGGGAAGCTAGATAAGTATTTGAGGGAGAAAGGAATAGAAGGATATGCTGATAATGTTGGATGATGTAGGGTGGGAGAAGGCTCATGTGGAGCATAAACACCAGTTGAGCCGAATAGTCTGTTTCTGTGCTGTAAATTCTATCTAATTCTGTGTAACTGTAGTCTTATTTCAGGTGCCAGATCATGGAAAAGAACCACAGAAATTTGTTCATCTGAGGAAGCTTGATGCGATTAATGTCCTACAATCACTCCTAGATATATTCATTCTTCTATAAATACTTAAAATTGGATCAATAGATTTTATTAAAAGCCGATGTTGGCATAATGCTTACGAGCATAACTTTATCTTGTGAAACGGTAATATTTCAAAACATTTTGAGGTGATTCGGGGAGTTGAAGAAAGAAATCTTCATAAATGCTTATAAATGTAATGGAGTATGGGTGAACAGATTTAAAATCTGTGGTGCGCAATTAATAATTAGCCCGTACCCTTCTGAGGAAGACATTTAAATGCAGATCATAATGAATAGCCATATGGAGTTTACAACATCCAATTAATCTCGCTGCCGTTCAAAACAGAACAATATTGCTGCAACAAATAGCGCTATAGTATTTATATGTTAAAATCCATTTAAATTCTATTCATTTGTTTGTAATTTTTGAGAGGGGTGCTTATATTTAATGAGCGGAAGTGATATTTTTATTCATGTTTGCTTCTTCTCCACCAACATGTTCTCTATGACATCAAAAAAGAAAGAAGAAACATTTATATAGTACCTTTCATGGCCATTGGACATTTCAAAGCGCTTTACAGTCAATGAAGTACTTTTGGATTGTAATCACTGTTTTAATGTTGGAAACACGGGAGCCACTTTGCGCAAAGCAAGCTCTCACAAATAGCAATGTGATAATGACCAGATAAACTGTTTTTGTCATGTTGTTTGAGGGATAAATATTAGCCAGAACACCAGGGATAACTCCCCTGCTCTTTCTCGAAATAGTGCCATGGGATCTTTTACATCCAGCTGAGAGAGGAGATGGGGCCTCGGTTTGACCTCTCATCTAAAAGACCACCGACAGTGCAGCACTCCTCTGGAACATCAGCCTAGATTTATGTGCTTAAGTTGCTGGAATGGGATTTGAACCCACAATCTTCTGACTCATAGTGAGAGTGCTACCATCTGAGCTACTGGCTGATGTCTTTGGCAATGCTGCTCTATATTAGTTGACAATAGATGCACTTTCTGAGGTACATCAGGTCTTCTTGTCATTTTTTGATCATCTATTACTCCGATACATAAATAAGCAACTACTTTAATGAATCAGCAAACTTACAATTATCGAGTACAACAACAACAACACCAAGCACAAATTGAATTTATACAGCCTCTTTAACATAGTAAAACGTTACAATGCACTTCACAGGAGCGATTGTCAAACTAAATTTGACGCCGAGCCTCATAAGAAGATATTAGGACAACTGAACAAAAGCTTGGTCAGAAGTAGGTTTTAAGGCATGACTTAAAGGAAGAGAGAGAGGTAGAGAGGTGGAGAGGTGTCGGGAGGGAATTCCAAAGTGAGGGCCTAGGTTGGTGAAGGCATGGCCTTTAATAGCAGAGTGATTAAAATCGGGGATGCGCAAGAGGCTGGAATTGGAGGAGCACAGAGATCTTGGAGGGTTGCAGGGCTGGAGGAGGTTACAGAGATAGAGAGGAGCAAGGCCATAGAGAGATTTGAGCACAGGAGTTAAGCATGACGAAATGTGGCCTCTTAACTGCCCTGTCAAATGCCTGCAACACAGATCTACATTGTGACCAGGCTGCATCGGTACAAATGGTTTTGAATGTCATGTTATGAACTAGGGTGGTCATTTTGCATAGTGGCTGGTTTCAGTATCATGTCACAGACTCATAATTGATCAACAGCATGATGCCATATTTTCTTTTTAAAGTATGGCCAATTCTGTCGCTTCATCACCGACTGAGGGTCAATGGTGAATCAATAGAGTTGACCGTAGCATGACATCAAAATCCAATGCGGCAAATAGGCTAGCCACCAGATAAACTTTTAAAATAAAGTTTTACAGGCCAAAAAATGGAGACGTGGGTTAGAATTTCATCTTCAATAATCATGGGTGATAATCAGGCACAACAGACCTCCTGCCCTTTATCGAACCCATGCAATGTTTATTACCATTGATTTCAAATTGGATAACGTGTATGAAAGGTCTGCTTTCCTTGGAGGTGAAGATGAAAATCTATTCCTGTATATCTCCTAAGTGAGGCCCCACCAGATATGATAACTTATACAGCATATGAACTTCAATAACTGGCAAGCCCTCAAAGTTGTGTGGGTTGTTGTGATTGAAGACATTGAGCTGCATGTTGTTTGGGGAAAGGGTGGGAAAAGTTATGCAATTTCTTTAAAACCTTCTTATTTAAAAGAGAAGTTGAAGTACCTTGGACAGTAGTACATAGAGCATGGGGATATGGAAAGTTTTAGGGATGCATCAAGCATATGGGACCTACATAGGATATACGGCACAGAAACAGGCTATTTGGCCCAACTGGTCCGTGCCGGCGTTTAAGCTCCACTTGAGCCTCCTCCTGTCTTTCCTCATCTAAATCTATCCGCATAACCCTCTATTCCCTTCTCACTCATATGCTTGTCTAGCCTCCCCTTAAATGCATCTATATTATTTGCTTCAACCGCTCCCTGTGGTGGTGAGTTCTACATTTTCATCACTCTTTGGGTAAAGAAGATTTTTCTGAATTCCCTATTAAATTTCTTGGTGTCTATCTTATATTGATGACCTCTAGTTATGCACTTTCCCACAAGTGGAAACATTCTCTCTGTATCCACTCTATCAAAACCTTTCACAATTTTAAAGACCTCTATTAGGTCACTCCTCAGCCTTCTTTTTTGAAGAGAAAAGAGACCCAGCCTGTTCATCCTTTCCTGATATTTATACCCTCGCATTTCTGGTATCATCCTTGTAAATCTTCTCTGTACCCCCTCCACAGTGCCTCTATATTCTTTTTTATAATATGGCGACCAGAACTGTACGCAGTCGAGCAGAACTGACCTGTCTAAGTCTATACTTTAGTACAGTGGTCTTGAGACAATGCCACGGTGCTGGGAAGTTAGTGGCAGGAGTTGGTTAGAAGATGCTCTTTCCATCACCCCGGCCCTCCCCACCCCCACCTGCCATTCATTTCTTCCATAACAATGCACAGAAAACAGCCTGAATGGATTATAACTGACCTTCAAACTTTTTCTTATCTTGTTGCAGAGAATCCTTCAGAGTAAAACCCAACTTGTAGGAATCAGAAGCCTTCTCTCCAATAATTCTGAATGAAACAATTTAGTACTGAAAGTAAGAATTTGCATTTATCCAGCACCTTTCACGACCTCAGGACATCCCAAAGCACTTCACAGCCAATGAGGTACTTTTGAATTGTAGTCACTGTTGTAATGTGAATGGTGCTATATAAATACAAGTTCTTGCTTTCTATTATTGTCTTGATCATATTTTTTTGATAACTGCTTTGAAAGTGGTAAAGCACGTTACAGTAAAGCGTTCTCTCATGTCTGCGCCAGTTTTTTCAATTGTTCGCAGTTTGGCCAACATTTTTTCCTCCTAGGTTGGCGTATCTGGGCTATCCGAAAAACCATCTGGGCACTTAAGAACACCAGCGCACATTCACAAATTGGCACTGAAAGATGCCATTGTTTTTAAATCGTTTGGAGGGAGTCAAGAACACTGTCAAAATCAATAATAAAGTTCAACTTTTTTTTACCTGTCAACATAGAAGTGTAAATTTGTTGGATTTCAGAAGTTTCCTCATTTTTTTACTCACACCACCAGCGAGTGTCTTGAAGCAGGCCTGGAGGGTCGTAGCTTTGGCCGGCAGAATCGGCCCCGCGCCCGGACACAGCGGCTCGAGGTTCGGCTACAAAACAAGCAGTGGGGGGAAGGACGAGAGAGAGAGAGCGAGGTGCCAATCGGAAGGCTTCGAGCCTGGGGAGCGAGTACCTTCTGCACTGAAGACTGCAATGAGTGGGCGGGGGAGGGAAAGAGAGAAGGGGAGAAGTCACAAGACTCCAATTAGTTAAGTGGGATAGAGACCTTGGGGAGAGAGAGAACTGCAAAGCTGTCCTGCCTGCCAGCTTTCCTGCTGTTTTGAGCTTCTTTCAAAGGTTAAATTTATGTATGGGGGCAATACTGACAATGCCATACCTTGTGCGAGTCTTTTGCATCATGATGCTACGTAGGAGACAATTGATTCAACTTCATCGCATCAGGAACATCAGAGCTCATAAGGTGCTGGGCAGGAGGCCTTACCCACCTCAGGTATGTAGAGACAGGCGTTCATACCTCCACCTGAGTGATGCAGACTGTGTCAGAAGGCTGTATTTCCGCAAAGAAGTTGTAACTGAGATCTGTGAATTGGTCAAAGCAGACCTGCAACCTAGAAGCATCAGGAGGAATGCTTTGTCAGTTGAAGTGAAGGTTACAGCTGCACTTTCATTCTATGCCTCCGGATCATTTCAAGCTACAACTGGGGATATGTGCGCCATCTCTCAACATGCAACACATGTCTGCATTCGCCCGGTGACAACTGCATTGTAAACGCGTAGGAATGAATACATAAAGTTCCCCATGACCGCCCAAGCAGTCCATGACAGGGCTGTGGGCTTCTCCAGGATGGCTGGCTTCCCCAAGGTACAGGGCTGCATTGATTGTGCCCACATCACCTTGCGGGCACCTTTGGAGGATTCCGAGATGTACAGGAGCAGAAAAGGCTTCCACTCCATTAATGTGCAGCTCGTGTGTGACGACAATAATCATATCATGTCAGTAGATGCAAGATACCCTGGCAGCACCCATGATGCATTCATCCTATGCGACAGCATTATATCTGCCATGTTTCAGCAGCAGCAGCCAGAAGGGCAGAGCTGGCTACTGGGAGACAAAGGATACGGCCTCGCCACCTGGCTCATGACGCCCCTACGCGTAACCCGGACAGAAGCTGACATTGAATACAACATGTCATACATTGCGACATGCAGTATCATAGAGAGGACCATTGGCATATTGAAATAGCGTTTACGATGCCTGGACCATTCCTGAGGCTAGTTGCAGTACTCCCCTGAGATTGTCAGTCAGTTCACTGTTGTGTGCTGCCTAACTTAGCCATCATGAAGCAGCAGCACCTGATAGTGGAAGACCCACCTGTGGTGAGAGTGGCTGATGATAATGATGTGGAAGATGCAGGTGACGAGGAGGAGGAGGAGGAGGAAGAGGAGGAGGAGGATGTCGAGGATGAGGAAGTCATGCAAGTGCCTGAGGTCGGAGCACGACGGCGGAGGAGGACAGGCTATCGTGCCCCTTTAACAATTCCTCGGGTCTTGTGCCGGCCGCTTATCCGTGAACGCTTTACTGATGCCTGAGGGCTCAGCGACAACTATTCCACAGGGACATATTTAGTGTTTGGAGCTATTCCATAATGTTGTGTTGTGTTAATGGAACATGATTCAGTTTTAATGTAAAATATATTTTATCAAAAGTTTACAATGTATTTAAATTAATTTTAATAAAATTATTCTTGCATCAAACTTTACTATAAGATCACCCTTTAACATGACTTAAAAACTTAAAGATCACTTAAAATTTGTAAATTTACATAACTTACAAAAAACTTAATTTGAGAACAGTTACAACAGTTACAGTAATAAAAACAACAACAACAACAGCAGCAAAGAAAGGCTGCACCCATCCCTTATCCCCCTTAGTCTAACACCGCCCGCTGCACTTGGTCTTGGATTCTCCAGCACCCCTGCCCGCAGGCGGTGGCACAGTGTTTCTGGGCTAGGTACCAAGCTTATTCCTTCTAACATCTCTGATACTGCGCACCTCTTGAGGGTGGGGGGGGCGTCAGCGTCAGGCGGCAAGTTGGAGGGCCTGGTTTTGGGCTCTTCAAAGGCTGGTGTGGGGATTGGAGTGGGAGTAACAGTTGATTCTGTCAATGGGCGCGGGGTCTGGGTGTATTCACTTACTGCAGCAGCTAACTCCAACATGCCATCCTTCATGCGCCCTGACAGTGTCTCAGCGGCCTGCGACATTCCTTCCCTAATGGTCAGTGACGTGGTTTGCACTACCTCTGACATTCCCTCCCTCATGGCCACTATTCCCTCACTAATGGTCCCGGATATCATTCACATTTCTTGTGTCATTGCTGTTACTTCTCCCGACAGTCCCGCTACCTCATCACTCACCACACTGATGGCGTCCAGGAGTGATCAGGTAAGGTAAATGCTCTCCACACTCAATGAAATCATCTGAACCACATCTGTTAGATCCTGCACCTCAGGAGAACACAGTCGAGCTCTCCTTCCCCTCCTCCCCATGGGTGTGCCTCTCTGCACCACACCACTGGGACCCGCAACCTCGGAAGGTGTGAAACCATGGAATGTCCCACCAACACTCAAACCACTAGTCACGGAAGGGGCTGTCACCTCCATGAGCGACATCTCCTCCAAAGTCAGTACAACAGTGGGAGCTTCATCCGGCTCCATCCCCTCCCCCTCACCCTCACCCCCATGGATGGATTGGAAGATGTTCTCCTCTGCAGGCTCTTCCGCATCTGAATCTTCTTCTGCATCGTCAGGGTTGGCCTCAAGTTCTGCAAAATATAACAGAGCAGTGAAATGGTTAGCAGCAAAGGAGGGGACAGGGTGGGTGGCATGAGTAGGCTCACACATCGCAGGCCAGGCAGCAGGCTAATTTGTAGGACCACGATGAATTTGAATGACTCACCCTCTCCCTCAAGTGTGGGCCCAGTTTGTGCAGTACTGATTGTTTTTTTCCAGGCAGGATCCATCAAAGCAGTGACCCTCTCTTCCAAGCGTGTCAGTGGGAGCAGATTTGCCGGGCTTCCTCCTGTTTGTGTTCTTTCCCTTTTATTATGTGCCACCTTCCTCTGCAAAGATGAATACCTAACTTTTTAGAGAGCATGTCTTTCTGCTGGGTGAGACATATACAGCTGGTCACATTTACAATTGGAATTGTATTGAATAAATGAAAATATTACTTACACTAACTACTTGACCAAAATCCTGCCACTTCTTTTTACACTGACCTCCAGATCTAGTGGTGGTCACCATTGCACAGTAATCTTCTGCAACTTGGTTCCAGCGTTTCTTCATTTCTTTGGGTGGAACTTTTATGTGACCTCTGCTGGTGTCCAGCTCCTGCCATCTGTTCTCAATCACAGTAACTAGTGCCTCCATGTCTTCCTGTAAGAAATTCTTGGTCCTTGCACCGCGTTGCATCTTGTATTGCTGCAGCTGCGATTTTTCCAATGCTCTCACAGCACTCCTCACACACACAACTGGCTCTTTAAAAATGGCCGATTGCCAAATCCGAGCTATACTGAGCATGCACGTCCATTGGAACGACACCAAAAACGTAACTTTTTTTTTCCATGCATGCGCAGAAGGTGCGGTTTCGTTTTTTGGCTCACACAGCAGGCTCCACTCCTCGAGGTGACTGGACACGATGCGCGGTGCCAATTTCGCATTATAGATCGGTAAAATTTTGGCAAAATATTTCTGGTGCATTTCTGGCCTAGAAAACCTAGCATAACTCTGGCAATATGCCAGAAAACAGGCATGGGAAAAATGGAGTCCTCCATGCCACTACATGGTTGGATGAGTTCATAACAACAATGTTTCATGAAACATAGAAACATAGAAAATAGATGCAGAAGTAGGTCATTCGGCACTTCGAGCCTGCACCACCATTCAATATGATCATGGCTGACCATTTTTGCAACTTTAGTACCCCATTCCTGCTTTCTCTCCATACCCCTTGATCCCTTTAGCCGTAAGGGCCACATCTAACGCCATTTTCAATATATTCAACAGATTGGCCTCAACAACTTTCTGTGGTAGAGAATTCGACAGGTTCACAATTCTCTGAGTGAATAAGTTTCTCCTCATCTCAGTCC
Organism: Pristiophorus japonicus; assembly: GCF_044704955.1. Classification (NCBI taxonomy): domain Eukaryota; kingdom Metazoa; phylum Chordata; class Chondrichthyes; family Pristiophoridae; genus Pristiophorus; species Pristiophorus japonicus. The sequence goes on along the minus strand of NC_091977.1, from coordinate 242,258,234 downwards.
TAAATAGCTTACCCCTTACTCTTAGACTGTGACCCCTGGTTATGGACTTCCCAACATTGGAAACATTCTTCCTGCATCTAACTTGTCCAATCCCGTCAGAATTTTATATGTTTCTATGAGATCCCCTCTCATTCTTCTAAATTCCAGTGAATATAAGCCTAGTCGATCCAGTCTTTCTTCATATGTCAGTCCTGCCATCCCGGGAATCAGTCTGGTAAACCTTCGCTGCACTCTCTCAATAGCAAGAATGTCCTTCCTCAGATTAGGAGACCAAAACTGTACACAATATTCAAGATGTGGCTTCACCAAGGCCCTGTACAACTGCAGTAAGACCTCCCTGCTCCAATACTCAAATCCTCTCGCTATGAAGGCCAACATACCATTTGCCTTCTTTACCGCCTGCTGTACCTGCATGCCAATTTTCAACGATTGATGTACCATGACACCCAGGTCTCGTTGCACTTCCCCTTTTCCTAATCTGTCACCATTCAGATAATATTCTGCCTTCCTGTTTTTGCCATCAAAGTGGATAACCTCACATTTATCCACATTATACTGCATCTGGCGTGCATTTGCCGACTCACCTAACCTGTCCAAGTCACTCTGCAGCCTCTTAGCATCGTCCTCGCCGCTCACACTGCCACCCAGCTTAATATCATCTGCAAACTTGGAGATATTACATTCAATTCCTTTGTATAAATCATTAATGTATATTGTAAATGGCTGATGTCCCAGCACTGAACCTTGCGGTAACCAACTAGCCATTGCCTGCCATTCTGAAAAGAACCCGTTTATTTCCACTCTTTGCTTCCTGTCTGCCAACCGGTTCTCTATCCACATCAGTGCATTACCCCCAATACCATGTGTTTTAATTTTGCACACTAATCTCTTGTGTGGGACCTTGTCAAAAGCCTTTTGAAAGTCCAAATACACCATATCCACTGGTTCTCCCTTGACCACTCTACTAGCTACATCCTCAAAAAATTGTACAAGATTTGTCAAGCATGATTTCCCTTTCATAAATCCATGCTGACTTGGACCGATTCTGTCACTGCTTTCCAAATGCACTGTTATTACATCTTTAATAATTGATTCCAACATTTTCCCCACTATCGATGTCAGGCTAACCGGTCTATAATTCCATGTTTTCTCTCTCCCTTCTTTTTTAAAAAATGGGGTTACATTAGCTATCCTCCAATCCATAGGAACTGATCCAAAGTCTATAGAATGTTGGAAAATGACCACTAATGCATCCACTATTTCTAGGGCCACTTCCTTAAGTACTCTGGGATGCAGACTATCTGGCCCTGGGGATTTATCGACCTTCAGTATCATCAATTTCCCTAACATAATATCCTGACTAATAAGGATTTCTTTCAGTTCCTCCTTCTCGCTCGAGCCTCGGTCCCCTAGTATTTCCAGAAGGTTATTTGTGTCTTCCTTCGTGAGGACAGAACCAAAGGATTTGTTCAATTGGTCTGCCATTGCTTTGTTCCCCATTATAAATACACCTGATTCTGACTGCAATTGTCTTCATTAATCTTTTTATCTTCACATATCTATAGAAGCTTTTGCAGTCAGTTTTTATGTTCCCTGCAAGCTTACTCTCATACTATATTTTCTTCCTCCTAATTAAACCCTTTGTCCTCCTCTGCTGAATTCTAAATTTCTCCCAGTCCTCAGGTTTGCTGCTTTTTCTGGCCAATTTATATGCCTCTTCCTTGGATTTAACACTATCCTTAATTTCCCTTGTTAGCCATGGTTGAGCTACCTTCCCCGTTTTCTTTTTACACCAGACAGGGATGCACAATTTTTGAAGTTCATCCATGTGATCTTTATATGTCTGCCACTGCCTATCGACCATCAACCCTTTAAGTATCATTCACCAGTCTATCCTAGCCAATTCACATCTCATACTATCGAAGTTACCTTTGTTTAAGTTCAGGACCCTAGTCTCTGAATTAACTGTGTCATTCTCCATCTTAATGAACAATTCTACCATATTATGGTCACTCTTCCCCAAGGGTCTTGGCTCAATAAGATTGCTAATTAATCCTCTCTCATTACACAACACCCAGTCTAGGAAGGCCAGATCTCTAGTTGGTTCCTCGACGTATTGGTCCAGAAAACCATCCCTTATACACTCCAGGAAATCCTCCTCCACCATATTGCTACCAGTTTGGTTAGCCCAACCTATATGCAGATTAAAGTCACCCATGATAACTGCTGTACATTTATTGCACACATCCCGAATTTCCTGTTTGATGCCATCCCCAACCTCACTACTACTGTTTGGTGGTCTGTACACAACTCCCACTACCATTTTCGGCCATTTGGTGTTCCGCAGCTCTACCCATACAGATTCCACATCATCCAAGCTATTGTCCTTTCATACTATTGCCTTAATCTCCTCTTTAACCAGTAACGCTACCCTTCCTCCTTTTCCTTTCTGTTTATCCTTCCTGAATTTTGAATACCCCTGGATGTTGAGTTCCCAGCCTTGGTCACCCTGGAGCCATGTCTCCGTAATCCCAATTACATCATACCCGTTAACAGCTATCAGCGCAGTTAATTCATCCACCTTATTACGAATGCTCCTCGCATTGAGACACAGAGCCTTCAGGCTTATTCTTTTTAACACTCTTTGTCCTTTTAGAATTATGTTGTAATGTGGCCCTTTTTGACTTTTGCCTTTGATTTCTCTGCCCCACACTTCTCTTTATCTCCTTTCTACCTTTTGCTTATGCCCCCATTTTATTTCCCTCTGTCTCCCTGCATAGATTCCCATTCCCCTGCCATATTAGTTTAAACCCTCCCTGACAGCACTAGCAAACACTCCCCCTAGGACATCGGTTCTGGTCCTGCCCAGGTGCAGACCATCCAGTTTGTACTGTTCCACCTCCCCCAGAACCGGTTCCAATGTCCCAAGAATATGAATCGCTCCCTCTTGCACCATTCCTCAAGCCACGTATTCATCTTAACTTTACTGCTATTTCTACTCTGACAAACACATGACACTGGTAGCAATCCTGAAATTACTACCTTTGAGGTCCTACTTTTTAATTTAACTCCTAGCTCCCTAAATTCAGCTTGTAGGACCTCATCCTGTTTTTAACCTTTATCATTGGTACCTATATGCACCATGACAACTGGCTGTTCACCCTCCCCCTCCAGAATGCCCTGCAGCCGCTCCGAGACATCCTCGACCCTTGCACTCCGGAGGCAACATATCATCCTAAAGTCTCGATTGCAGCCGCAGCAGCGCCTATCTATTTCCCTTACAATAGAATCCCCTACCACTATAGCTCTCCCACTCTTTTTCCTGCCCTCCTATGCAGCAGAGCCACCCATAATGCCATGAACTTGGTTGCTGCTGCCTTCCCCTGATGAGTCATCTCCCCAACAGTACCCAAATGGTATATCTATTTTGGAGTGAGGGGACCCCTGTGCTACCTTCCTTCCACTGCTCTGCCAGATGCTCAACCATTCCCTATCTGCCTGTGTAACCTTTACCTGCGGTGTGATCAACTCACTAAACGTGCTATTCACGACATCCTCAGCATCGTGGATGCTCCAGAGTGAGTCCATGTGCAGCTCCAGTGCCGCAATGTGGTCTGTCAGGAGCTGCAGCTGGACACACTTCCTGCAGACATCGTAGTCAGGGACACTTGAAGCGTCCCTGACTTCTCACATAGCACAGGAGAAGCATGACATGGGTCTAGGCTCTCCTACCATGACTTAACCCTTAAATTAACTTAATTTGGCAACAATGCCAAAGGTTACCTACTGATAAGAAAAGAAAAAGAAAAGGAAAAAGATTAATACTCACCAATCCTCCAGCCAATCACTTACCCGCTTGGCTGTGATGTCACACTTCAATTTCTTATTACTCCTTAGCTTACTCTTGTCCCTGCATCAGCTAGCTGCTCCCGACTGCTGCTCCGACTGTCCGAACTCCTGGCCTTTTATAGGCCTCGACCCTCGACCTCCTGCTGCTCCCGACTGCTGCTCCGACTGTCCGAACTCCTGGCCTTTTATAGGCCTCGATCCTCATTTCAGCCATGCAAGTATAGAGATAGACACTAGGCCAAGCACACTCTGACAGAGAAAGAGGGAAATTCAGACAAAAATATCAACCCAGATTGCTCTTTTACACTTCCTTGGTCCAGAGGAGCTTCAGTGTGTGCTTAACCAGACAGTCTCTGAACCACATCAAAGGATTGAAGAGGACCATGTGAACATAAGAATTAGGATCAGGAGTAGGCCATTCGACCCTGCGAGCCTGCTCCACCTTTCAATAAGATCATGGCTGATCTTTTACCTCGACCCCACTTTTCCGCATTATCCACATATCCCTTGATTCCCTTAGAATCCAAAAATCTATCAATCGCTGTCTTGAATATACTCAAATAATCAGCTTCCACAGCTGTCTGGAGTAGAGAATTCCAAAGATTCACCACCCTCTGAGTGAAGGAGAAAATTCTTTCAAAGGGAAATCGTAACACCATCTGAAATACGAAATTGGCTTTTAAAACTCAACTTTGTAGAAGGAATACGAATTTAATATCTTGGGGAGGAATTTTAACTTCCCTCCTGCCCAGCAGAAGCCAAGAGTGGGTGGATTTTTAGCTCTGTCCCCAATCCCTTGCGATTTTAAAATCCCTAATTCTTCAGGCTTACAAAGCGCCTGCCTAAGTCGGCCGGGAGATTCATGTTGATACAATCAGGGTCCGAATACATCAATAGTGTCACAACACCACCTTAATCAGGAAATTAGTGGGTGGCCGTCGGCAGTTTCCTCAGCTACAAGAACCTGGTCTGAGCACCGAAGAGGCCGTCTTAGACAAGTTTAAAGCATTCCTTTGTGGGGCGACGATGAACAGGAGTGCTCCTCTGGTCCACACAAGCAAAGTGTGGATTTCACCTCCCACGCCCCCTTCCTGAACCACTGACTGTCCTAGAATCCCTGTCCATATGAACATAGGAAAATAGCAGGAGGCCAGTTAGCCCCTTGAGTCTGTTCCACCATTCTGATCTGTGACCTAACTCCATATTTTCCCCATATTCCTTAATACCTTTGGTTAACAAAAATCTAGCAATCTCAGATTTAAAATTAAAAATTGATCTAGCATCAATTATTGTTTGAGAAAGAGAGTTCCAAACTTCCACCACCCTTTGAGTGGAGAAGTGTTTCCTAATTTCACTCCTGACTTAACCTCTGTGCCGACCGACTATCCGCCATTTCCCACCAACACTCCAGCAATTTTAGCTGAGCAGTCCACCAGCGGCTTGTTAATGAGGTGTGGCTGTTAAAGACAGCTGGGCCTCTCACTGCCACCTCCAGACAAGCCGGCCACTCTGCTGGGGCACTTTCCCGCCTGGGAGTTAAAATCCCGCCCCACTCACCCCCCACCCTTGTGTTTGTTCTCAATTAATCCCACCATTTCATATATAGAAAGAGTCAAATTTAATGCTACATTAAACCTGTTACACAGTAGAAGCAGCAGCTGTGGTTGTGACTTAACAACAGTGACAGCCATTGAATGAGCGCACATGCATTTGTGTTGACTTATAGGAAGCAGAACAGAAAGGTTATTCTTGTTTGCTATCTACTGTAAACAGGGGCTATAAAGAACATTCATGATGTTGCTATAAATAGTGACCAGTGGAATGTTTCCCCCAGAACAGACTACCCTGCACCCCCTCCCAAGGTAAGATGGAAGATGCCTTTTGTTGCATTTTTTAAGAAAATTCATCGGCTTCTAGTCGCAAACTTCACTCACCCCCGAGGGATAGAAATTGCCCTCCGCCGGAAACGGGACGCACTTAGCTTTTGCGGCGAAATTCAGCTCCTCGACTGGACGGAAGTGGATCATCATAGGGGTGGCAGTAGGAGCGGGGCGCAGTGGCCATCATTGGTGGGGCGGAAGTGGAGGCGGGATGGTAGGGGGTCAGCGCGTGCACGCCGCGGCGGTAAAATGGGTGGAACGGTCCCGGACACCGCTTCGCTCCTGAGGTAGGACAATTTATAGAATAGTGGCCCCTCCACAGAGAGTTGGCGGCCATTGCATGCCACACTGTGGCTGCCACTTTCCGACGGCCAGAGGCCTTATCGGGAGGGGCAATTTCGGGCCCTGAGTATCATCAAGCTAGATTTGTAGAGAAATATGAATTTCTAAAAAAGAAAGACTTGCATTTATGTAGTGCCTTTCATGATCTCAGGACATCCAAAAATGCTTTACAGCCAATTAAACACTTTTGTAATGAAGGAAACGTGGCAGTCAATTTACACACAGCACTGGGGATACCGCCCCTGCTCTTTTTCAAAATAGCGTTGTGGGATCTTTTATGTTCTTCACTCTAATAAAAATAACCTGCACTCTATTTCTGTGGATTTATATTCTCTGTGACAGTTGTGAAAACAGCTATCAGTCAGTAAGCAGCCTGCGAAGCTATTTGTCAAGTCACTGGCACTTTACTTTGAAGGACAGCAATGCTGAATCATCTTCCAACTGGCCCACATTAACAAATGAAAATCAAATATGCTTCCTTTGCCACTTCTGTCTTCTGCAATATTTTGAGCGATAACTACAGCTAACCATCCACCACGTATGCATATTTAATACAAAAAAAAGGTTTCCACTATCAATGTACAGCTAGTAACAGATTGGAGTAACACCACAGACGAGTACATCGGTTTCCCTAGCAACAGCCACGATCCATTTATCCGTTCCAAGGCTGGACCACAGAAGATGCTCAGGGAAATAAAGCTGGCAGGTGGCTGACTGCAGATGTCAAAGTCAGCATACAAGTCTATATTATGAAAATTAGACTAACCCTGCTGAATAACATCACTGAAACCCTCTTCAAATAAGTTCTGCCTTGGTACAATCTGTACTGCTAGAAGCTTGGCAGTATTGTACATGACTTTAATGTGCTCACAGTTATTAGAAACATAGAAACATAGAAAATAGGTGCAGGAGTAGGCCATTCGGCCCTTCGAGCCTGCACCCCATTCCTGCTTTCTCTCCATACTCCTTGATCCCTTTAGCCGTAAGGGCCACATCTAACTCCCTTTTGAATATATCTAACGAACTGGCCTCAACAACTTTCTGTCGTAGAGAATTCGACAGGTTCACAATTCTCTGAGTGAAGAGATTTCTCCTCATCTCGGTCCTAAATGGCCTACCCCTTACCCTTAGACTGTGACCCCTGGTCCTGGACTTCCCCAACATCGGGAACATTCTTCCTGCATCTAACCTGTCCAATCCTGTCAGAACTTTATATGTTTCTATGAGATCCCCTCTCATTCTTCTAACTTCCAGTGTATATAAGCTTAGTCGATCCAGTCTTTTTTCTTATGTCACTCCTGCCATCCTGGAATCAGTCTGGTGAACCTTTGCTGCACTCCCTCAATAGCAAGAATGTCCTTCCTCAGATTAGGAGACCAAATCTGGACACAATATTCAAGATGTAGCCTCACCATGGCCTTGGACAATTGCAGTAAGACCTTCCTGCTCCTATACTCAAATCCTCTCACTATGAAGGCCAACATGCCATTTGTCTTCTTCACCGCCTGCTGTACCTGCATGCCAACTTTCAATGACTGATGTACCATGACACTCAGGTCACATTGCATCTCCCCTTTTCCTAATCTGTCACAATTCAGATAATATTCCGCCTTCCTGTTTTTGCCACCAAAGTGGATAACCTCACACTTATCTACATTAGATTGCATCTGCCATGCATTTCCCACTCACGTAACCTGTCCAAATCACCCTGCAGCCTCCGCACAGCTCACATTGCCACCCAGCTTAATATCATCTGCAAACTTGGAGATATTACGTTCAATTCCTAAATCATTAATGTACATTGTAAATAACTGGGGTCCCAGCACTGAACCTTGCAGTACCCTACTAGTCACTGCCTGCCATTCTGAAAAGGACCCATTTATTCCTACTCTTTGCTTCCTGTCTGCCAACCAGTTCTCTATCCATGTCAATACATTACCCCCAATACCATGTGTTTTAATATTGCACAATAATCTCTTGTGTGGGACCTTGTCAAAAGCCTTTTGAAAGTCCAAATACACCACATCCACTGGTTCTCCCTTGTCCACTCTACTAGTAACATCCTCAAAAGATTCTAGAAGATTTGACAAGTTTGATTTCCCTTACATAAATCCATGCTGACTTGGACTGATCCTGTCACTGCTTTCCAAATGCACTGCTATTTCATCTTTAATAATTGATTCCAACATTTTCCCTACCACCGATGTCAGTCTAATTGGTCTATAATTCCGTTTTCTTTCTCCCTCCTTTTTTAAAAAGTGGGGTTACATGAGCTACCCTCCAATCCATAGGAACTGATCCAGAGTCTATAGAATGTTGGAAAATGATCACCAATGCATCCACTATTTCTAGGGCCACTTCCTTAATTACTCTGAGATGCAGACTATCAGGCCTTGGTGATTTTTCGGCCTTCAATGTGTAAATTGGCCAGCAACTTATGGGGAGAAAGAAATACTTTGTGCGTTGCTCCCTAATTTCTCCTCTGTCATTCCTCTGTTTCCTTCTCTGTCCTTAAATCTCGTTAATTAAGGAGGTAGACTGTTGGTCTCATTGTTCACCAAGCTCTAAGCTCGTTCTCCCCTTGGCATTATCAGCTCGACACTTCCACGCAAAAAAATTTCGAGCTGAAGCGTGAGGGAAAATGTTCAACTAATGTGGCATCTCGCAGTTCAACGCAACGCCTGTTTCACATTATCACTCAAAGTCATTGGGAGGAAATTTGACCGTGCCTCATTTAAGGCGGTAACCCAGGAGAGCGGTAATTTTATTGCCTTGAAAATGTTTGTGCCCTCCACCCAGAAATTCGTCAAATTTGGTCGAAGAGCTGACAGGGGCGCTAAATCTTCCGTTGCACACCAGAGCTGGGGCGGTGGGGGGCGGGGGGGGGGGCTGATAACAAAAGTTTGGTCAGTAAATTTGGCGGACTCATTGCAAATGCGCAGAACTCTGAGTCTGACCCCAGGAACAGCCGAGTCATAAAGACGCAGCAACTCAAGTTGGCACATGCACAGTTCCAGCTCCACAGAATCTTCAGAGGGCAAAAATGTAGGAGCACAGAGGACACCAGCTTTCTACCCTCTTCTCACTCACCGCCCTTGATGCCTTGTTAAAAGCAGTGGAGAGTCACAGGAGTGCCCTCCAGCCTGGAGAGGGACGAATGCCAGCGCCTCGGGATTGCAGAAGGCTCTGGAGGGAGGTGGCTGAGCACGTTCCAACCCAGAACACGGTGCCAACAACAGCGATCCAATGTCGCAATACTTTCAACGGCCTTACTACGATAGTCAGGTGAGTACCCTTGCCATTCACCTTCCAATACTTTCATGTGAACCTCAGTCTCCCACACAATGTAAAGACTGCCTACCCCTTCTCTATGTGTACTAGGCCGTGCTCCTGATTGCTGAAGCCAGCCTGAGACCTCTCCATCACCTCACCAAACCTGCCCTGTCCATCCAAGCGTCTCTCAGCTTCTCGCTCCTTACTCAGCCTGAGTCCATCTACCAGCACCTTTCAGCTTTTCATATGGAGACCCAGTCCTGAGCCTCATATTTCCTTAGGTTGCTTGTGCCCCAGACCCACTGTTCACACATCCACTGTGCAATGCCATGCAGGATGAAATACCGACATGCACTCTTCGCCAAATTGCTCGTGAGTACACTACTGCAGACACATGTGGCACACCAGCACCTACACAGTCACAAACAACTTTTTGCTTTTGTCATTGCAGGACAAACTTGCACACAATCTGCGCGAGTTGAAGCATTGGGGAGAAGGCAAGCCCTGCCTGCTGGACCTGACCGACCTGGAGGAGTGAGTGGGCGCTGCACTCATGGTGCTGGAGGGCAGGGAGGAAGAGCCCCTGCTCGACAGTGACAGGATGTGAATGGAATGAGACAGGCGGTTTGTATGAGACCCCTTAGCCTTGAAACCATATGCCTTGCAAGACGTAACAACCAAAATAACAATGATGCTTCCTCCTCCTTGCCTTCCTGCCCCCTCTCCAACTGATAACCGCACTTCTGTCGCTTTGTGCTTACAGATGATGGGCCAGAGGAGCCCAGCCAGCCGTCAACCTCCGTCTTCAGACAACGGGGAAGATGAGAAGGTGGAGGTGGAGAGCAAGATGCCGGGACAGGGTGAGACATCCACATTTGGATCGAGTAGGGAGTGCACCTTGGTGGAAAAGGCCGTCTCCCGGGGTTGGCTGAATCTGAGGCTCCTGGCCCCAGTGGCCTGCGGCAACACCCAGTGCAAGAGGAAGCTCTCCGGAGGGTAAATCAGCCCATGAGTCCTGCTCACAGACAGGCAGATGAGGACCTGGACTTGGAGGCAATGCAGATGCACTACGAGCTCATGGGTGCATTGGCAAGGATCCCGCCGAGCGTGGATGCACTTGCATTGAATGTGGCGGAGGGTGCCTCAACCTTGGCATTTGCATTTCGGGGGCCAATCGAGCCCATTCTTGGTTGATTAAATGGATGCTCGACACCACAAGTGAACATGGGTCCCAGACATGATGGCACGTGTCATGGCTGACGTGGCAGTAGCCATTGAGCAGCAGGCCGTAATCACGCAACATCTGAATTCTGCCATGTCGTCAGTGCGTGGTGGCATCAATGCGCTTTGTGCTCTGATGCAGGGTCAAATTGATGCCACGCAAGCACTGAGTGCTGCGATTGTGACTTGGGCCCCATCAGTCCAACGGGGAGCTGACGATGCCGAATTAGGCCAGCAATCTATGCACCACCAGATTGCTCTGGATGCTGTGGCTCTGCCCCGGAGGAGTGGCAGGCAGTCGGTCCAGGAGCAGTTACGGGAGGAACGAGAGGCCCATAAAAGGGGCCCGAGAGTCAGAGGAGCCACATGAGCAGGAGTGGGAGGATTGAACGGCCCATAAAAGGGGCCCGAGAGTCAGAGGAGCCACATGAGCAGGAGTGGGAGGATTGAACGGCCCATAAAAGGGGCCCGAGAGTCAGAGGAGCCAGCTGGTGCAGGGACAAAAAAATTTTTTAAATCAAAATCGAAGTGTGACATCACAGCCAAGCGGGTAAGTGATTGGCTGGTGGATTGGTGGATTTTTCTTTTTCCTTTCGGTCGGGAACGTTTGGCATTGTTGCCAAATTAAGTTAATTTAAGGGTTAAGTCATGCCAGACCCGTGTCATGCTCCACCTGTGCTATGTGGGAAATCAGGGACACTTCCAGTGCCATTGACGACTATATGTGCGGAAGTGTATACAGCTGCAGCTCCTGTCAGACTACATTGCAACACTGGAGCTACGCATGGATTCACTCTGGAGCATCCGTGATGTTGAGGATGTCGTGAATAGCACGTTTAGTGAGTTGGTCACTGAAGGTAAAGGTTACAAAGGCAGTTTGGGAATGGGTGACCATCAGGCAGAGCAGGAGTCGGAAGGTAGCGCAGGGGTCCCCTGCGGTCATCTCCCTCCAAAACAGATATACCACTTTGGATATTGTCGGAGAAGGTGGCTCATCAGGGGAAGGTAGCAGCAGCCAAGTTCATTGCATCATGGTTGGCACTGCTGCACAGGAGGGCAGGAAAAAGAATGGGAAAGCTACAGTGGTAGGGGAATAGATAGGCATTTCTGTGGCCGCAATCAAGATTTCAGGATGTTGCGTCCCTGGTGCAAGGGTCAAGGTTGTCTCGGAGCGGCTGCAGAGCATTCGGAGGGGGCGGGTGAACAGCCAGTTGTCGTGGTGCATAAAGGTATCAAGGATATAGGTTAAAAATAGGATGAGGTCCTACAAGCTGAATTTAGGGAACGAGGAGTTAAATAAAAAAGTAAGATCTCAAAGGTAGTAATCTCAGGATTGCTACCAGTGCCACGTGCTAGTCAGAGTAGGAATGGCAGGATATCTAAGATGAATACGTGGCTTGAGGAATGGTGCAAGAGGGAGGGATGCAAATTCCTGGGACATTGGAACCGGTTCTGGGGTTGGTGGGACCAGTACAAACCATACGGTCTGCACATGGGCAGGACTGGAACCAATGTCCTCGGGGGAGTTTTTGCTAGTGCTGTTGGGGAGGGTTTAAACTAATATGGCAGGGGGATGGGAATCTATGCAGGGAGACAGAGGGAAGGAACATGGGGGCAGAAGCAAAAGGTAGAAAGGAGATAAGGAAAAGTGGAGAGCACGGAAATCAAAGGCAAAGGCAACATAATTCTAAAAGTAAAAAGAATGTTAAAAAAATAAGCCTGAAGGCTCTGTGTCTCAATGCGAGGAGCATTCGTAATAAGGTGGATAAATTAATTGCGCAGATAGCTGATAACTGATATGATGTAATTGGGATTACGGAGACATGGCTCCAGGGTGACCAAGGCTGGGACCTCAACATCCAGGGGTATTCAATATTCAGGAAGGATAGACAGAAAGGAAAAGGAAGTGGGGTAGCGTTGCTGGTTAAAGAGGAGATTAACGCAATAGTAAGGAAGGACATTAGCTTGGATGATGTGGAATCTGTATGGGTAGAGCTGCGGAACACCAAAGGACAGAAAATGCTAGTAGGACTTGTTTACAGACCACCAAACAGTATTAGTGAGGTTGGGGATGGCATCAAACAGGAAATTAGGGATGTGTGCAATAAATGTACAGCAGTTATCATGGGTGACTTTAATCTACATATAGATTGGGCTAACCAAACTGATAGCAATATGGTGGAGGAGAATTTCCTGGAGTGTATAAGGGATGGTTTTCTAGATCAATATGTTTAGGAACATAAGAACATAAGAACATTAGAATTAGGAACAGGAGTAGGCCATCTAGCCCCTCGTGCCCTCTCCGCCATTCAACAAGATCATGGCTGATCTGGCCATGGACTCAGCTCCACTTACCCGCCCGCTCCCCATAACCCTTAATTCTCTTATTGGTTAAAAATCTATCTATCTGTGATTTGAATACATTCAATGAGCTAGCCTCAACTGCTTCCTTGGGCAGAGAATTCTACAGATTCACAACCCTCTGGGAGAAGAAATTCCTTCTAAACTCGCTTTTAAATTGGCTCCCCCATATTTTGAGGCTGTGCCCCCTAGTTCTAGTCTCCCCAACTATCTTGTCTATCCCTTTCATTATTTTAAATGTTTCAAAAAGATCACCCCTCATCCTTCTGAACTCCAACGAGTAAAGACCCAGTCTACTCAATCTGTCATCATAAGGTAACCCCCTCATCTCCGGAATCAGCTTAGTGAATCGTTTCTGTACCCCCTCCAAAGCTAGTATATCCTTCCTTAAGTAAGGTGACCAAAACTGCACGCAGTAGTCCAGGTGGGGCCTCAACAATACCCTGCACAGTTGCAGCAGGACCTCCCTGCTTTTGTACTCCATCCCTCTCACAATGAAGCCTAACATTCCATTCGCCTTCCTGATTACCTGCTGCACCTGCAAACTAGCTTTTCAGGATTCATATACAAGGACCCCCAGGTCCCTCTGCACCGCAGCATGTTGTAATTTCTCCCCATTCAAATAATATTCCCTTTTACTGTTTTTCTTTCCCAAGCTGGATGACCTCACACTTTCCAACATTGCATTCCATCTGCCAAACCTTAGCCCATTCGCTTAACCTATCTAAATCTCTTTGCAGCCTCTCTGTGTCCTCTACACAACCCGCTTTCCCACTAATCTTTGTGTCATCTGCAAATTTTGTTACACTACACTCTGTCCCCTCTTCCAGGTCATCTATGTATATTGTAAACAGTTGTGGTCCCAGCACCGATCCCTGTGGTACATCACTAACTACCGATTTCCAACCCGAAAAGGATCCATTTATCCCGACTCTCTGCTTTCTGTTCGCCAGCCAATTCTCGATCCATGCTAATACATTTCCTCTGACTCCGCGTACCTTTATCTTGTGCAGTAACCTTTTGTGTGGCACCTGATCGAATGCTTTTTGGAAATCTAAATACACCACATCCATCGGTACACCTCCATCCACCATGCTCATTATATCCTCAAAGAATTCCAGTAAATTAGTTAAACATGATTTCCCCTTCATGAATCCATGTTGTGTCTGCTTGATTGCACTATTCCTATCTAGATGTACCGCTATTTCTTCCTTAATGATAGCTTCAAGCATTTTCCCCACTACAGATGTTAAACTAACCGGCCAAAAGTTACCTGCCTTTTGTCTGCCCCCTTTTTTAAACAGAGGCGTTACATTATCTGCTTTCAAATCCGCTGGTACCTCCCCAGAGTCCAGAGAATTTTGGTAGATTATAATAAATGCATCTGCTATAACTTCCGCCATCTCTTTTAATACCCTGGGATGCATTTCATCAGGACCAGGGGACTTGTCGACTTTGAGTCCCATTACCCGCCTAGTGATAGTGATTATGTCAAGATCCTCCCTTCCCACATTCCTGTGACCAGCAATTTTTGGCATGGCTTTTGTGTCTTCCACTGTGAAGACCGAAGCAAAATAATTGTTTGAGGTCTCAGCCATTTCCACATTTCCCATTATTAAATCCCCCTTCTCATCTTCTAAGGGACCAACATTTACTTTAGTCACTCTTTTCCGTTTTATAAATCGGTAAAAGCTTTTACTATCTATTTTTATGTTTTGTGCAAGTTTACTTTTGTAATCTATCTTTCCTTTCTTTATTGCTTTTTCAGTTATTCTTTGCTGTCGTTTAAAATTTTCCCAATCTTCTCGTTTCCCACTAACCTTGGCCACCTTATACGCATTGGTTTTGAATTTGATACTCTCCTTTATTTCCTTGGTTATCCACGGCTGGTTACCCCTTCTCTTACCGCCCTTCTTTTTCACTGGAATATATTTTTGTTGAGCACTATGAAAGAGCTACTTAAAAGTCCTCCACTGTTCCTCAATTGTGCCACCGTTTAGTCTGTGTTCCCAGTCTATCTTAGCCAACTCTGCCCTCATCCCACTGTAGTCCCCTTTGTTTAAGCATACTACGCTCGTTTGAGACACTAATTCCTCACCCTCAATCTGTATTACAAATTCAACCATACTGTGATCACTCATTCCGAGAGAATCTTTTACTAGGAGATCGTTTATTATTCCTGTCTCATTACACAGGACCAGATCTAAGATAGCTTGCTCCCTTGTAGGTTCTGTAACATACTGGTCTAAGAAACAATCCCGTATGTATTCTATGAATTCCTCCTCAAGGCTACGCCGTGTGGTTTGATTTGACCAATCGATATGTTGGTTAAAATCCCCCATGATTACTGCCGTTCCTTTTTCACATGCCTCCATTATTCCCTTGATTATTGTCCGCCCCACCATGAAGTTATTATTTGGGGGCCTATAAACTACGCTCACCAGTGAATTTTTCCCCTTACGGTCTCTAATCTCCACCCACAATGATTCAACATTTTGTTCATTAGAGCCAATATCGTCTCTCACAACTGCCCTGATATCATCCTTTATTAAGAGAGCTACCCCACCTCCTTTCCCTTCTTGTCTATCTTTCCGAATTGTCAGATACCCCTGTATGTTTAATTCCCAGTCTTGGCCACCCTGCAACCATGTTTCTGTAATGGCCACCAAATCATACCCATTTGTAATGATTTGTGCCGTCAACTCATTTACTTTATTTCGAATGCAGTGTGCGTTTAGGTAGAGTGTTTTAATACTAGTTTTTAAACCATGAGTTTTAGTTTTGACCCCTCCTGCAGCCCTTTTATATTCATACATATTGTCCCTTCCTATCACCTTGTGGTTTACACTTACCCCAGTGCTACTCTGCTCTGTTGCCTCCTGCCTTTTGCATTCTTTCTTGGGGTCCTGTTCATCTGAGCTCTCACCCACTCTAACGAGCTCAGAGCCCTCTCCTCGGTTCCGAATACTCCTCGCATTGAGGCACAGAGCTTTCAGGCTTGCCTTTTTATGACACTTTGACCCTTTAGAATATTGCTGTACAGTGGCCCTTTTTGTTTTTTGCCTTGGGTTTCTCTGCCCTCCACTTTTACTCATCTCCTTTCTGCCTTTTTCTTCTGTCTCCATTTTGTTTCCCTCTGTCTCCCTGCATTGGTTCCCATCACCCTGCCATATTAGTTTAACTCCTCCCCAACAGCACTCGTAAACACTCCCCCTTGGACATTGGTTCTGGTCCTGCCTAGGTGCAGACTGTCCGGTTTGTACTGGTCCCACCTCCCCCAGAACCGGTTCCAATGCCCCAGGAAGTTGACTCTCTCCCTGGTGCACCACTGCTCAAGCCACGTATTCATCTGAGCTATCCTGATATTCCTACTCTGATTATCACATGGCACTACTTTTGAGGTCCTACTTTTTAATTTAGCTCCTAGCTCCCTAAATTCGTCTCGTAGGACCTCATCCCTTTTTTTACCTATATCGTTGGTATCAATGTGCACCACGACAACTGGCTGTTCACCCTCCCTTTTCAGAATGTCCTTCACCCGCTCCGAGACATCCTTGACCCTTGCACCAGGGAGGCAACATACTATCCTGGAGTCTCGGTTGTGGCTGCAGAAATGCCTATCTATTCCCCTTACAATTGAATCCCCTATCACTATCGCTCTCCCACTCTTTTTCCTGCCCTCCTGTGCAGCAGAGCCAGCCACGGTGCCATGAACTTGGCTGCTGCTGCCTTCCCCTGATGAGTCATCCCACTCAACAGTACTCAAAGCGGTGTATCTGTTTTGCAGGGGGATGACCGCAGGGGACCCTGCACTACCTTCCTTGCTCTGCTCTTCCTGCTGGTCTTCCATTCCCTAGCTGGCTGTGGACCCTTCACCTGCGGTAAGACCAACTCGCTACACATGCTACTCACGTCATTCTCAGCATCGTGGATGCTCCAAAGTGAATCCACCCTCAGCTCCAATTCCGCAACACGGTCCGTCAGGAGCTGGAGGCGGATACACTTCCCGCACACGTAGTCGTCAGGGACACCGGAAGTGTCCCTGAGTTCCCACATGGTACAGGAGGAGCATATCATGTGACCGAACTCTCCTGCCATGACTTAACCTTTAGATACACTTAATTTGGAGACAACACTGTTAACAGGTTACTTACTGATGTAAAAAATCAAAAGAAAAGCTACTCACCAATCACCAGCCAATCACTTACCCCTTTGGCTGTGACGTCACCTTTTGATTTCTTTCTACTTCTTTTTGTGTGTTTTCTCCCGGCTGGAGCTATACAAGCTGGGCCTTTATAGGCCTCTCCACACACCCCAGACTCGCGCTGCTCGAACTGCCGCTCCTCCTCTGACGTTGGGCCTTTATAGGCCTCTCCACACACCCCAGACTCGCGCTGCTCGAACTGACGCTCCTCCTCTGACGTTGGGCCTTTACAGGCCTCTCCACACACCCCAGACTCGCGCTGCTCAAACTGCCGCTCCTCTTCTGATGTTGGGCCTTTATTGGCCTCACCACGCACCCGGACTCGCTCTGCTCGAACTTGCCGCTCCTCCTCTGACGTTGGGCCTTTATAGGCCTCTCCACGCGCCCTGGACTCGCGCTGCTCGAACTGCCGCTCCTCCTCCGACGTTGGGCCTTTATAGGCCTCTCCACACACCCCAGACTCGCGCTGCTCGAACTGCCGCTCCTCTTCTGACGTTGGACCTTTATAGGCCTCTCCACACACCCCAGACTCGCGCTGCTCAAACTGCCGCTCCTCCTCCGATGTTGGGCCTTTATAGGCCTCTCCACGCGCCCTGGACTCGCGCTGCTCGAACTGCCGCTCCTCCTCTGACGTTGGGCCTTTACAGGCCTCTCCACACACCCCGGACTAGCGCTGCTCGAACCAACTCCAGAGCTGGCCATCCTAGACTGGGTGTTACATAGAAAAGTTGAAAATAGGTGCAGGAGTAGGCCATTCGGCCCTTTGAGCCTACACCACCATTCAATAAGATCACGGCTGATCATTCCTTCAGTACCCCTTTCCTGCTTTCTCTCCATACCACTTGATCCCTTTAGCCTAAGGGCCATATCTAACTCCTGCTTGAATATATCCAATGAACTGGCATCAACAACTCTCTGCGGCAGGGAATTCCACAGGTTAACAACTCTCTGAGTGAAGAAGTTTCTCCTCATCTCATTCTTAAACGGCCTGCCCCTTATCCTAAGACTGTGTCCCCTGGTTCTGGACTTCCCCAACATCGGGAACATTCTTCACACATCTAGCCTGTCCAGTCCAGTCAGAATCTTATATGTTTCTATGAGATCCCCTCTCATCCTTCTAAACTCCAGTGAATAAAGGCCCAGTTGATCCAGTCTCTCCTCATATGTCAGTCCAGCCATCCCTGGAATCAGTCTGGTGAACCTTCGCTGCACTCCCTCAATAGCCAGAACGTCCTTCTTCAGATTAGGAGACCAAAACTGTACACAATATTCAAGGTGGGGCCTCACTAAGGCCCTGTACAACTGCAGCAAGACTTCCCTGCTCCTATACTCAAATCCCCTAGCTATGAAGGCCAACAATCCATTTGCCTTCTTTACCGCCTGCTGTACATGCATGCCAACTTTCAATGACTGATGAACCATGACACCCAGGTCTCGCTGCACCTCCCCTTTTCCTAATCTGCCACCATTCAGATAATATTTTGCCTTCATGTTTTTTCCCCCAAAGTGGATAACCTCACATTTATCCACATTATACTGCATCTGCCATGTATTTGCCCACTCGCCTAACCTGTCCAAATCACCCTGCAGCCTCTTAGTGTCCTTCTCACAGCTCACACCGCCACCAAATTTAGTGTCATCTGCAAACTTGGAGATATTACACTCAATTCCATTATCTAAATCACTAATATATATATAGTATGGCACTGAGCTCTGCGGCACTCCACTAGTCACTGCCTGCCATTCTGAAAAGGACCAGTTAATCCAACTCTCTGCTTCCTGACTGCCAACCAGTTCTCTATCCACGTCAGTACATTACCCCCAATACCATGTGCTTTGATTTTGCACACCAATCTCCTGTGTGGGACCTTGTCAAAAGCCTTTTGGAAGTCCAAATACATCCATTGGTTCTCCCTTGTACACTCTACTAGTTACATCCTCAAAAAATTCCAGAAGATTTGTCAAACATGATTTCCCTTTCAAAAATCCATGCTGACTTGGACCAATCCTATCACTGCTCTCCAAATGCGCTGCTATTTCATCCTTAATGATTGATTCCAACATATTCCCCACCATCGATGTCAGGCTAAGCGGTCTATAATTAGCCGTTTTCTCTCTCCCTACTTTTTAAAAAAGTGGTGTTACATTAGCTCCAGTCCATAGGAACTGATCCAGAGTCGATAGACTGTTGGAAAATTATCACCAATGCATCCACTATTTCTAGGGCCACTTCCTTGAGCACTCTGGGATGTAGACTATCAGGCCCTGTGGATTTATTGGCCTTCAATCCCGTCAATTTCCCGAACACAATTTCCCGCCTAATAAGGATATCCTTCAGTTCTTCCTTCTCACTAGATCCTCGGTCCCCTCGTACATCTGGAAGGTTATTTGTCTCTTCCTTTGTGAAGACAGAAAAAAAGTGCTTCATCAATTGGTCTGCCATTTCTTTGTTCCCCATTATAAATTCGCCCGAATCCGACTGCAAGGAACCTACGTTTGTCTTCACTAATCTGTGTAATGAGAGAGGATTAATAGCAATCTTGTAGTGCGAGGCCTCTTGGGAAAGAGTGACCGTAATATGGAAGAATTCTTCATTAAGATGGAGAGTGACACAATTAATTCAGAGACTAGGGTCCTGAACTTGAAGAAAGGTAACTTCGATGGTATGAGATGTGAATTGGCTAGGATAGACTGATAAATGATACTTAAAGGGTTGACGGCGGATAGGCAATGGCAGGCATTTAAAGATCACATGAATGAACTTCAACAATTGTACATCCCTGCCTTGTGTAAAAATAAAACGGGAAAGGTGGCTCAACCATGGTTAACAAGGGAAATTAGTGATACTGTTAAATCCAAGGAAGAGGTATATAAATTGGCCAGAAAAAGCAGAAAACCTGAGCACTGGGAGAAATTTAGAATTCAGCAGAGGAGGATAAAGGGTTTAATTAGGAGGAGGAAAATAGAGTATGAGAGTAAGCTTGCAAGGAATATAAAAACTGACTGCAAAAGCTTCTATAGATATGTGAAGAGAAAAAGATTAGTGAGAGTTGTGTACAGACCTCCAAACAGTAGTAGTGATGTTGGGGAGGGCATCAAACAGGAAATTAGGGTTGCATGCAATAAAGGTGCAGCAGTTATCATGGGTGACTTTAATATGCACATAGATTGGGCTAACCAAACTGGAAGCAATACGGTGGAAGAGGATTTCCTGGAGTGCATAAGGGATGGTTTTTTAGACCAATATGTCGAGGAACCAACTAGGGGGGAGGCCACCTTAGACTGGGTGTTGTGTAATGAGAGAGGATTAATTAGCAATCTCGTTGTGCGAGGCCCCTTGGGGAAGAGTGACCATAATATGGTGGAATTCTGCATTAGGATGGAGAATGAAATAGTTAATTCAGAGACCATGGTCCAGAAATTAAAGAAGGCTAACTTTGAAGGTATGAGGCGTGAATTGGCTAGGATAGATTGGCGAATGATACTTAAGGGGTTGACACTGGATGGGCAATGGCAGACATTTAGAGACTGCATGGATGAACTACAACAATTGTACATTCCTGTCTGGCGTAAAAATAAAAAAGGGAAGGTGGCTCAACCGTGGCTATCAAGGGAAATCAAGGATAGTATTAAAGCCAAGGAAGTGGCATACAAATTGGCCAGAAATAGCAGCGAACCCGGAGACTGGGAGAAATTTAGAACTCAGCAGAGGAGGACAAAGGGTTTGATTAGGGCAGGGAAAATGGAATACGAGAAGAAGCTTGCAGGGAACATTAAGACGGATTGCAAAAGTTTCTATCGATATGTAAAGAGAAAAAGGTTAGTAAAGACAAACGTAGGTCCCCTGCAGTCAGAATCAGGGGAAGTCATAACGGGGAACAAAGAAATGGCGGACCAATTGAACAAGTACTTTGGTTCAGTATTCACTAAGGAGGACACAAACAACCTTCCAGATATAAAAGGGGTCAGAGGGTCTAGTAAGGAGGAGGAACTGAGGGAAATCCTTATTAGTCGGGAAATTGTGTTGGGGAAATTGATGGGATTGAAGGCCGATAAATCCCCAGGGCCTGATGGACTGCATCTCAGAGTACTTAAGGAGGTGGCCTTGGAAATAGCGGATGCATTGACAGTCATTCTCCAACATTCCATTGACTCTGGATCAGTTCCTATTGAGTGGAGGGTAGCCAATGTAACCCCACTTTTTAAAAAAGGAGGGAGAGAGAAAATAGGGAATTATAGACCGGTCAGTGGGTAAAATGATGGAATCATTTATTAAGGATGTCATGCAATGCATTTGGAAAGAGGTGACATGATAGGTCCAATTCAGCATGGATTTGTGAAAGGGAAATCATGCTGGACAAATCTTCTGGAATTTTTTGAGGATGTTTCCAGTAGAGTGGACAAGGTCGAACCAGTTGATGTGGTATATTTGGACTTTCAGAAGGCTTTCGACAAGGTCCCACACAAGAGATTAATGTGCAAAGTTAAAGCACATGGGAATGGGGATAGTGTGCTGACATGGATTGAGAACTGGTTATCAGACAGGAAGCAAAGAGTAGGAGTAAATGGGTACATTTCAGAATGGCAGGCAGTGACTAGTGGGGTACCGCAAGGTTTTGTGCTGGGGCCCCAGCTGTTTACACTGTACATTAATGATTTAGATGAGGGGATTAAATGTAGTATCTCCAAATTTGCGGATGACACTAAGTTGGGTGGCAGTGTGAGCTGCGAGGAGGATGCTATGAGGCTGCAGAGTGAGTTGGATAGGTTAGGTGAGTGGGCAAATGCATGGCAGATGAAGTATAATGTAGATAAACGTGAGGTTATCCACTTTGGTGGTAAAAACAGAGAGACAGACTATTATATGGATGGTGACAGATTAGGAACAGGGGAGGTGCAACGAGACCTGGGTGTCATGGTACATCAGTCATTGAAGGTTGGCATGCAGGTACAGCAGGCGGTTAAGAAAGCAAATGGCATGTTGGCCTTCATAGCGAGGGGATTTGACTACAGGGGCAGGGAGGTCTTGCTACATTTGTACAGGGCCTTGGTGAGGTCAACCTGGAGTATTGTGTACAGTTTTGGTCTCCTAACCTGAGGAAGGACATTCTTGCTATTGAGGGAGTGCAGCGAAGGTTCACCAGACTGATTCCCGGGATGGCGGGACTGACCTATCAAGAAAGACTGGATCAACTGGGCTTGTATTCACTGGAGTTCAGAAGAATGAGAGGGGATCTCATAGAAACGTTTAAAATTCTGATGGGTTTAGACAGGTTAGATGCAGGAAGAATGTTCCCAATGTTGGGGAAGTCCAGAACCAGGGGACACAGTCTAAGGATAAGGGGTAAGCCATTTAGGACCGAGATGAGGAGAAACTTCTTCACCCAGAGAGTGGTGAACCTGTGGAATTCTCTACCACAGAAAGTAGTTGAGGCCAATTCACTTAATATATTCAAAAAGGAGTTAGATGAAGTCCTTACTACTAGGGGGATCAAGGGGTATGGCGAGAAAGCATGAATGGGGTACTGAAGTTGCATGTTCAGCCATGAACTCATTGAATGGCGGTGCAGGCTAGAAGGGCCGAATGGCCTACTCCTGCACCTATTTTCTATGTTTCTATGTTTCTATGAAGACAAACGTAGGTCCCTTGCAGTCAGAATCAGGAGAATTTAGAATGGAGAAAAAAGAAATGGTAGACCAATTGAAAAAATACTTTGGTTCTGCCTTCACTAAGAAGACACAAATAATCTTCCGGAAATACTAGGGGAGAAGGAGGAACTGAAGGAAATCCGTATTCGTCAGGAAATTGTGTTAGGGAAATTAATGGGATTGAAGGCCGATAAATCCCCAGGGCCTGATAGTCTGCATCCCAGAGTATTTAAGGAAGTGGCCCTAGAAATAGTGGTGGTCATTTTCCAACATTCTATAGACTCTGGATCAGTTCCTATGGATGGTTTGGAGGGTAGCTAATGTAATCCCACTTTTTAAAAAAGGAAGGAGAGAGAAAACAGGGAATTATAAGCTGGTTAGCCTGATGTTGGTAGTGGGGAAAATGTTGGAATCAATTATTAAAGATGTAATTTTTGAAAGCAGTGACAGGATCGGTCCAAGTCAGCATGGATTTATGAAAGAGAAATCATGCTTGACAAACCTTCAAGAATTTTTTGAGGATATAACTAGTAGAGTGGACAAGGGAGAACCAGTGGATGTGGTGTATTTTTACTTTCAAAAGGCTTTTGATAAGGTCCCACACAAGAGGTTAATGTGCAAAATTAAAGCATATGGTATTGGGGATAATGTCTTGACATGGATAGAGAACTGGTTGGCAGACAGAAAGCAAAGAGTAGGAATAAACGGGTCATTTTCAGAATGGCAGACAGTGACTAGTGGGGTACCGCAAAGTTCAGTGCTGGGACCCCAGCTATTTACAATATACATTAATGATTTAGACAAAGGAATTGAATGTAATATCTCCAAGTTGCAGATGACACTAAGCTAGGTGGCAGTGTGAGCTGTGAGGAGGATGCTAAGAGGCTGCAGGGTGATTTGGACAGGTTAGGTGAGTGGGCAAATGCATGGCAGATGCAGTATAATGTAGATAAATGTGAGGTAATCCACTTTGGTGGCAAAAACCGGAAGACGGAATATTATCGGAATTGTGACAGATTAGGAAAAAGGGAGATGCAATGAGACCTGGGTGTCATGGTGCATCAATCATTGAAAATTGGCATGCAGGTACAGCAGGCGGTGAAGAAGACAAATGGTATGTTGGCCTTCATGGCGAGAGGATTTGAGTATCGGAGCAGGGAGGTCTTACTACAGTTGTACAGGGCCTTGGTGAGGCCATACCTTGAATATTGTATACAGTTTTGGTCTCCTAATCTGAGGAAGGACATTCTTGCTCTTGAGGGAGTGCAGCGAAGGTTCACCAGACTGATTCCCGGGATGGCAGTACTGACATATGAAGAAAGACTGGATCGACTAGGCTTATATTCACTGGAATTTAGAAGAATGAGAGGGGATCTCATAGAAACATATAAAATTCTGACGGGATTGGACAGATTAGATGCAGGAAGAATGTTCCCGATTTTGGGGAAGTCCAGGACCAGAGGTCACAGTCTAAGGATAAGGGGTAAGCCATTTAGGGCCGAAATGAGGAGAAACTTCTTCACTCAGAGAATTGTGAACCTGTGAAATTCTTTACCACACAAAGTTGTTGAGGCCAGTTCGTTAAATATATTCAAAAGGGATTTAGATTACGGCTAAAGGGATCAAGGGGTATGGAGAGGAAGCAGGAATGGGGTACTGAAGTTACATGATCATCCATGATCATATTGAATGGTGGTGCAGGCTTGAAGGGCAGAACGGCCTGCTCGTGCATTTATTTTCTATGTTTCTATGTTTCCAGATGGAACGTGATATCCCCTCTCAGGAGGACACCATTCGGTCTCCCAACACTGCCATTCCGCCTTTGCACCTGCGTGGTCTGTTGCCCAGCCATTCCACACTGCTGCTGCCCATTCTCAGGCGGGGCTGTCAGCAGCCAGAGCTGATCCAGGGTGTTGTGCTAGGCCATCTGTCCTGTCTCCCTCAGACACACAGCAGCCCTTAAGCGGCCTTGCTGAAGGCACTGAGCACACATTGCGGAGGAGCAGCCGGTGAGGGCGGGGTTTGAGGCATAACGGGGGGAAATGTCTACGCGAGACCCACTGATGAAAGGTGAGGCCATGGGCCCTATGGTAAGAACATCTAAATGTTGTTCACCTGTTGCATTATTTGAAGGGATGGGTGCCCCATTTAGTTCTGTTTGACGGGGTATGTGTCTGTGTACATATGTTGTCAATGTTATTAATCTGTTGTATTATTCGAAAGGCTGGGTGCCCCATTTTGTTATCTTTGAGTGAGGTGGGGTTTTTGGGGTTGCTTGAGGGATGCGTTTGCAATAAAATGTAATGTTAAATGTTTCCTTCAGCCTCTGGTGTATGAGTGTTGACTTATAATGGAGAGGTGGCATTATCGTGCCTCAATACACACTCATTACTAGCTGCATCCCTCAGCTCCCTCCATTTAAGCGAAGCATTCCCTGATGAGCCGCCACTAAATAGCCCTGTCCCCGCCAGCATTGCCAAACTGCCTCCTCCATGACTGCTGCTGGTTGTCATCGTCCTACTGGACATTCAGGGTGTCAGCAGACTCCTGGTCCTCTTCCTCCTCCTCCTCCTCCTCCTCCTCCTCATTCTCCCCCTCCTCCTCATTCTCCTGAGGTGGGCCTGCAATCCCCACTGGCAAGACCTGGGCCCTCATGATGGCCAAATTGTGCAGCATGCAGCACACCGCAATGACTAGTGAGACCTAGTGAGGGGAATATTGAAGGCTGCCTCCAGAATGGTCCAGACATCGGAATTGCTGCTTCAGCAGCCCTATTGTCTGCTCTATGATGTTGCCGGTGACGGCATGGCTCTCATTGTATTGTTCCTCCGGCTCTGTGGTGGATTGCGGAAGAGGTCATTAGTGATGTGGCCAGGCCATATCACTTGTCACTGAGCAGCCAGCCTCGGCCTTCCCGTGGGGTCTGAAACTGTCGAGCCACAGTGCTCTCCTGCAGGTTAAAAGCGTCGTGTGCTTCCAGGATAGCGAGCATTAACTGTGAGGAAGCACTGCGTGTGGGCACACATCAGTTGCACATTTTGGGAGTGATATCCCTTTCTGCTTCTGAATACCTCTGCATTCTGGAATGATGTTTGCAAGGCCATGTGCGTGCAGTCAATTGCTCTTTGCACCCTCGGGAAGCCCGCTATCCTGGCAAACCCACATGCGGCTCATCCTGTTTCTCCCTGGTTATCGGGAAGTTAATGAAGTCCATTCAATGGGTGTAGAGAGCCTGTTTGATGTCGTGAATGCAGCGAAGTGCTGAGAATTGTGAGACGCAGCATATGTCCCTGATGCAGCCTGGAAGGAGCTGGAGGCAAAGAAGGTTAAATAAAGGAGACTACAAAGGTATGAGGACAGAGTTGGCTAAAGTGGACTGGGAAAATAGACTAAAGAATGGGACGGTTGATGAGCAGTGGCAGACATTTAAAGAAATATTTCATAACTCGCAAAAAAAATATATCCCAATGAGAACAAAAGACTGTAAGAGAAGGGATAACCATCCGTGGCTAACTAAGGAAATAAGGGATGGTATCAAATTGAAAACAAAGGCATAAAGTGTGGCCAAGACTAGTGGGTGGCCAGAAGATTGGGGCATTTTTAAAAGCCAGCAGAGAACTGTCATGTATATACATGCTGTTTGTAGCCACCAGATGGTGTCATTGTTGGAGGCTACTGAGCACGATGCACATGGTGCTGCTCTGGTATAAAAGGCCAGCCATTTTCTGAGTCAGGCACTTTGGGCCATAATAAAGTAGGAACAAGGTTGTACCTTGTTCAGTTAAACAGTACTCAGTTTGTATCTTTATTGCATACATAACATTTGGCGACGAGAATGCAAGAACCTTTGATTGCAAAATGAGCACGATTGGATTTTTAGAGCAATACATGGAGGGAGAAGATTGGGCAAACTTTGTGAGCCATTTGAACGAGTATTTCATGGCCAACAAAATGAAGGGGGTTGACGATCTGTGGTCTGATAAAAAATCTACTCATGCCTAGTAATCCAACAGAGAAAACGTACGAGGAGTTGTGTACATTGGTATGGGAGCACCTCAAGCCAGACGATGGCATCATCATCTCGAGATACAGGTATTATACATATGGTTGATTGGAGGGCCAGAGTGTGGCGGAATTCGTTGCCAACCTGAGACATCTAGTGGGACCTGTGCAAGTTCGGGTTGGTGTTGGCAGACATGCTGCGGGACTTTTTTGTTATCGGTATCAACCACGAGGTGATCCTGCGCAAACCTCTGGCAGTGGAGGAGTTGGATTTAAAAATAGCCATCCAGATCGCTCAATCATGTATGACGACAGACAGGAGTTTAATGCAAATATTGGTGAAGAACCGAACCTCAGCAAGTACTGTAAATGTGATTGATTCGGCGTTCGGCAGAGCGGCACATGGCACGGCCTTTCCGGCTGCGTTCGGAAATTATTTGGCGTTCGGCAGAGCGGTACATGGCAGGGCCTATCCAGCTGCATTCGCGAAACCTGTGGCTGCCCAAAGTCCGCCAGCAGGAATGTATCCGACTTCTCTGTGTTGGTGTTGTGAGGGAAATCATCAGCCCCAGCAGTGCCAATTTAAGCAATATACTTGCAAAGGCTGTCTGAGAGTGGGGCATCTCCAGCGCAAGTGTCCGCAGATGAGCAAGAGAGCTGCGACACACCACGTGGAGGATGAGAGTCAGACTAGCACAGATCTAGATACGCAATCCGAGATTCCAGAGGAGGAAGTGTATGGACTGTACTCTTTCATAACCAAGAGTAAACCAATTTTGATTAACGTGAAGTTTAACAGGATACCGGTATTGATGGAACTGCACATGGGGGCGAGTCAGTCGATCATGAATGAGAGGACATTTAATAAGCTGTAGGATACTAAGAATGTGAAGCCCAGGCTGAGCCCTGTTAATGCCAAGCTGCGCACGTACACCAAAGAACTGATAACGGTGATAGGCAGTGCACAAATGAATGTGTTGTATAATGATGCGGTTCACGAGTTACCGCTGTGGATTGTTCCAGTCAGTGACCCAACGCTGCTCGGCAGGAGCTGGTTGGAGAAAATCAGATGTGACTGGAATGACATAAAGGCGTTGTCATCGGAGGAATACACATGTGCCCAAGTATTGAGCAAGTTCCCCTCGCTGTTCGAACCAGGTATCGGCAACTTCATGGGAGCCAAGATGCAGATCCACGTGGACTCAGATGCAAGACCCAAACATCTTAAAGCTCGGGCAGTGCTGTATATAATGAAGCAGAAGGTTAAAATTGAACTGGATAGACTCCAGCGTGAAGGGATCATATCACCGGTTGAATTTAATGAATGGGCCAGAAAAGTGATGCCACAGTCAGAATCTGTGGAGACTACAAGGCTACGATCAACAGGGTTTCAAAACAAGATCAGTACCCGTTACCAAAGGCTGATGACTTTTTTGCAATGCTAGCCGGAGGGAAGTCATTCACAAAACTGGAGTTGACGTTGGCCTATATGACGCAGGAGTTAGTCAAGAAGTCGAAGAGACTTATGTGCATTAATACGCACAAAGAACTGTTTATTTACCACAGGTGTCCATTTGGAGTTCGCTCAGCTGCAGCAATATTCCAGAGGAATATGGAAAGCCTACTGAAATCCGTTCCCAGAACCATCGTGTTCCGAGATGACATCCTGATCACCAGTTGTGACTCCATGGAACATCTGAACAACCTGGAAGAGGTCCTATTGCGTTTGGTCAGAGTGGGACTCAGACTGAAACGCTCGAAGTGCGTCTTCATGGCACTGGAGGTCGAATTCCTCGGGAGGAAAATCGCCGCTGATGGCATCAGACCTACCGATGTGAAAACTAAAGCTGTCAAGAATGCTCCCAAGCCACAGAACGTGACGGAGCTGCATTCATTCCTGGGTCTACTCAACTACTTTGGTAACTTCCCACCTAATGTGAGCACCTTACTTGAACCACTGCTATTGCTATTGAGAAAAGGCAACAACTGGGTGTGAGGTGCATTGCATGACAGAGCTTTCGAGAAAGCCACCAATCTGCTTTGCTCAAACAAGATGCTGGTACATTGTGACCCATGTAAACATTTAGTTTTGGCCTGTGACACATCGTCATATGGAATTGGTTGCGTGTTACAACAAGCCAATGAGTCGGGGAAACTTCAACCTGTCGTGTATGCATCCAAAAGCTTGTCTAAAGCAGAAAGAGCCGACAGTATGGTAGAAAAAGAAGCTTTAGCATGTGTGTACTGTAGTGTATGTAGGCACCTTTAGTAATGACTCCACGAGGCAGGGTATGGTACTTAAACTGTGCAGACCTGCAGTCCTTTATTAGCAGCTCCTGAGTGCCAACAACAAGCTGTGTGTTCCTTTTTATACTGGGTTACCTGCCATGTGCAGGCAACCCCTGGGTCTCCAGCAACATCACCCTCTAGTGTACCGGTAAGGTGTGTACAGTACAAGGGTACATTCAATGTTGCATGACAGTGTTACAGACATCACACAGTGAACAGGCATGCCTACACAACACCTCTGCCATGGTAGAAAGTCTACGGGCAATGTTCGCCGCCTATGGTCTACCGGATGTCTTGGTCAGCGACAATGGCCTGAGCTTTTCAAGCATTGAATTCCAGGACTTCATGGCAGGAAATGTTATCAACCATGTCAGAACGGCACGGTTCAAGCCGGCCTCAAACGGCCAGGCGGAACCAGCAGTGCAGATAATCAAACAGTGGATGCTCAGAATCCAAGAGGGTTCCCTACAAAGCCGCTTATCACGCCTCCTGTTGGCCAATAGATCCCGACCACACTCACTCACAAGGGTTCCACCCGCAGAGCTGCTAATGAAAAGGACTCTCAAAATCAGGTTATCCCTTATACACTCCACCATGAAAGAAATTGTTGAGAGCAGGCGCCGGTCACAATGTGACTACCATGACGGGAATGCGAGGGCGCGATGTATTGATGTCAATGATCCTGTCTTTGTCCTCAACTACGCTGCAGGGCCCAAATGGCTCGCAGGCACTGTGATTGCCAAAGAGGGGAATAGGATTCTGGTAGTTAAACTTTCCAATGGACAAATCTGCCGCAAACACGTGGATCAAACTAAAAGGAGGTTCAGCAACCCCATAGAAGAAGCAGAGGAAGAACACGATGTAGAGTTCACTCCACCACAGGTGACCGAACACCGGAACCAAGTGGAGGAGAGCCCAGTCACTGTGGACAGTTCGGACAGGCCTAAGGCACCGCAAACAGCAGACACTCAGGCCAGCACCCAACAACCGGAGCCCGAACTCAGGCGCTCTACAAGGTAAATCACCAGAGAGACTTAACCTGTGATCCCAATAAGACTTTGGGGGGGAGGTGATGTCATGTATTCAACCATCATTGTAACCCATGTATAAGCTGAGCTAAGTTGTACACCATAAGAACACTGACCACTAGGTGGTGAACTTGTGGGAGACACTCCTAACCTGGACTTTCAGGTATAAAAGGGAAAGCTCCACCCATCTTCTCCACTTCAGTACTGGCTAATAAAGGTTACTGGTCATAGAGTGACCTTCTCTCTAGTATGGGCCTCGTGTGCATTTGTACTGTATAGTAAGGACATGTTAAAAAGATGTATCAATACCTGTTCGGTCTGAGGTTTGAATTAGAGACCGATCACAAGCCGCTCATTTCGTTGTTTTCCGAAAGCAAAGGTGTAAATACCAACGCTTCATCCCGCATCCAAAGATGGGCACTGACATTATCTACCTATGATTATGTCATTCGCCACAGACCTGGCACAGGGAATTGTGCTGATGCTTTGAGCCGGTTGCCGTTGCCCACACCGGAGGTAGAAGCGCCACAACCGGCAGATGTAAGGTTAATCATGGATGCTTTTGAGAGTGCAGGTACCCCTGTCATGGCTCAACAAGTTAAGACCTGAACCAGCCAGGACCCGATATTATCAGTAGTAAAGGGTTGCATCCTCAAAGGGGATTGGTCTGCCATACCTAAGCAAATGTGCAAGGAGGCCAAACCGTACATTCTTCACAAGGACAAACTATCTATTCAAGCAGATTGCATATTGTGGGGCAATCGAGTTGTAATGCCTAAGAAAGGGAGAGAGAAGTTTGTGCGTGAGTTACACAGCACACATCCTGGTGTAGTGATGATGAAGGCCATCGCCAGGTCCTATGTATGGTGGCCAGGAATTGATTCTGAGCTGGAAGCATGCGTGCATCAGTGCAACACCTGCATCCTGCTCAGCAAAGCACCAGCGGAATCGCTGCTGAGCCTGTGGTCGTGGCCATCCAAACCTTGGTCCAGGATCCATGTAGATTTTGCAGGTCGCTTACTGGGCAAGATATTTTTAGTGGTGGTGGATGCTTATTCGAAGTGGATAGAATGCATAATCATGTCATCCAGTACATCCATGGCAACCATAGAGAATCTCAATGTCATATTCGCGACACATGGTCTGCCTGATATAATGGTGAGCGACAATGGGCTGTGCTTCACCAGTCAGGGATTTCAGGAGTTTGTAAAACTTAACGGTATAAAACATGTAAGGTCAGCACCGTTCAAGCCTGCATCCAACAGGCAAGCAGAACATGCAGTACAAATTATCAAGCAAAGCATGAGGAAAGTAACCCAAGGGTCACTGCAGACCTGCTTGTCTTGCGTACTGCTGAGTTACAGGACAAGACCCCACACACTCACAGGGGTCTCACCTGCTGAACTCATGATGAAAAGAGGTCTTAAGACCAAGTTATCTCTTGTACACCCGGACTTAAGTAATCACCTTGAATACTGAAGACAGAGTTAACAAGGGTACCATGATCGTGCAACTGTGTCACGCGAGATTTCTGTTAATGATCCTGTATATGTGGTAGATTGTCAGGGTCCCAAATGGATCGCTGGCACAGTCATGACCAAGGAGGACAACAGAGTATTTATTATTAAGCTCAAGAATGGGCAAACTTGCAGGAAACACATGGACCAGACAAAGCTGAGGCACACAGACGAGCCAGAGCAGTCGGAGAAACCATTGGCGACCAGCAGCCTTCAGTGGACTCAAAGGTCATCAGTGAACCCGGAATTTCCTTCACAGACTTGTTCAATAAAAATGGACTTGCAATTCCAGCCATCCAGCCACCAGTCACAACAGACTCCGCACATTCACCCAAGGCCAGAATCGAACTGAGATGGTCAATCCGGGAGCGTAAAGCACCAGACCGTCTCAACTTGTGAAAGACTGGGATAAGATCTCAGAGGAAGGTATTGTCATGTATGTACATGCTGTTTGTAGCCACCAGATGGTGTCATTGTTGGAGGCCACTGAGCAGCACGCACATGGTGCTGCTCTGGTATAAAAGGCCAGCCATTTTGTGAGTCAGGCACTTTGGGCCGTAATAAAGCAGGAACAAGGTTGTACCTTGTTCAATTAAAAAGTACTCAGTTTGTATCTTTATTGCATACACAACAAGAACGACTAAAAAATGATTGAGAGGAAAGATAGATTATGAAAATGAACTAGCACGAAATATAAAAACAGATAGTAAGAGTTTCTACAGATACATAAAAAGGAAAAGCGTGGCTTAAGTAAATGTTGTTCTCCTGGAGAATGAGACTGGGGAATTAATAATGGAGAACAGGGAAATGGCAGAGACGTTGAACAAATATTTTGTATCGGTCCTCACAGTAGAAGTCACTAAAAACAACCCAATAGTAGATAATCAAGGGGTTATAAGTAGGGAAGCACTTAATACAATCACGATCACAAATGAAGTAGTACTAAATAAAATAATGGAACTAAAGGCGAACAAGTCTCCTGGACCTGATGCCTTCGATTCTAGGGTTGTAAGAGAAGTGGCTGCAGAGAAAGTGGATGCATTGGTTGTAATCTACCAAAATTCCCTAGATTCTGGGGTGGTCCCAGCAGATTAGAAAATCATAAATGTAACACCCCTATTTAAAAAAGGAGGCAGACAAAAAACAGGAATCTATAGACCAGTTAACCTAACATCTGTTGTTGGGAAAATGCTGGAGTCCATTATTATGGAAGCAGTAGCAGGACATTTGGAAAAGCATGATTCAATCAAACATGGTTTTATGAAAGGGAAATCATGTTTGACAAATTTGCTGGAGTTCTTTGAGGATATAATGAGCAGGGTGGATAAGGTAGAACCAGTGGATGTGATGTATTTGGATTTCCAGAAAGCATTCGATAAGGTGCCACATAAAAGGTTACTGCACAAGATATAAGCTCACAGGATTGCGGTTAATATATTAGAAAGGATAGAGGATTGGCTAACTAACAGAAAACAGAGAGTCGGGATAAATCGGTCATTTTCCAGTTGGCAAACAGCGTCTAGTGGGGTGCCGCATGGATCGGTGCTGGGTCCTCAACTATTTACAATCTATATTAATGACTTGGATGAAGGGCCCGAGTGTAATGTTGCCAAGTTTGTTGATGATACAAAGCTGGATGGGAAAGCAAATTGTGAGGAGGACACAAAAAATCTGCAAAGGGATATGGACAGACTAAGTGAGTGGGCAAAAATTTAACAGATGGAGTATAATGTGGGAAAATGTGAGGTTATCCACTTTGGCAGAAATAATAGAAAAACAAATTTAATCTAAATGGAGAAAAATTGCAAAGTGCCTCAGTACGGAGATACCTGGGAGTCCTTGTGCATGAAACACAAAAAGTTAGTATGCAGGTACAGCAAGTAATCAGGAAGGCAAATAGAATGTTGACCTTTATTGCAAGGGGGATAAAGTATAAAGGCAGAGAAGTCCTGCTACAACTGTACAGGGTATTTGTGAGGCCACACCTGGAGTACTGCGTACAGTTTTGGTCTCCATATTTAAGGAAGGATGTACTTGCATTGGAGGCTGTTCAGAGAAGGTTCACTAGGTTGATTCTGGAGATGAGGGGGTTGACTTATCAGGATAGGTTGAGTAGGTTGGGCCTATACACATTGGAGTTCAGAAGAATGAGAGGTGATCTTATTGAAACTTATAAGATAATGAGGGGGCTCGACAAGGTGGATGCAGAGAGGACATTTCCACTCATAGGGGAAACTAAAACTCGGGGACATAGCCTTAGAATAAGGGGCTGTCCATTTAAAACTGAGATGAGGAGGAATTTCTTCTCTCAGAGGGTTGTAAATCTATGGAATTCTCTTCCCCAGAGAGCTGTGAGGGCTGCACCATTGAATATATTTAACGCGGAGATAGACAGATTTTTGAGCAATAAGGGAATAAAGTGTTATGGGGAGTGGGCAGAGAGGTGGAGCTGAGTCCATGATCCGATCAGCCATGATCTTGTTGAATGGCGTAGCAGGCTCGAGGGGCCAAATGGCCTTCTCCTGCTCCTATTTCTTATGTTCTTATGTTAAGGTGGGTGCCACCGTGAGCTTCAATGCGACGGGCAGCATAGTCCTGGTGCCGATGTGAGGCTGCAGATCTCCCTGCAGGAGATGGCATAACTTCGGAAGTGCAGCCTTCTGACACACTGCTCCTCGTAGACATCCAGGTATGAGCGTTGCCGCCGGTAAAGCTGTGGGAGGTAAGGCCTCCTGCCCCGAGTCTAGAGACCCTCCTCCTTCGGCCGCCTTGGTAGAACATGTAGAATACCACGCTGGCTCCATTAAAGTTTTAGAAATAAGTTTCTTTCAAGCTCAACCGGTATGTCTGTCTGCCGCTGCATACTCAGAGGCTCACGCACCGTGCTGTGTGTAAAGGTTGCACTGACTGTGACCTCTAAGGCAAGTGCTCCCTCATCCCTTTAAGTAGCCACTAGTTAATGACTCTGCAAGCTTGTACTGACTGCTTTTCCAGACGTTATTCTTGCCGGCCATTAATTGAGGCGGGGTGCAAGCGCAGGCATTGCACCAAAAATACGTCATGATCGAAGTGATCGGCATCAGCCAGGCGCTACTGGTGAGCCTCGAATGAATTTTCAGTCAGGGCGCTAAACGCTGCACCCCCAGACGGTTATCACTTACGTTCCCATTAATGCCCCCTCTGGCCATTAACTGAGGCGATAGACAACCGAAAATCTAGCCCATTGAATCTATCAACGAGATGCCCCACTCCAGCAAATTCTGGGCCATTATAGTTCAGATTAAGACAATATTACCTATGTTTAGAGTTTTGGTATGTGCCCAGCAGACTATGAAGTATGGTTGTTCTGTGTCCACCTACATTGGTGGGTTCAGCATCGTCATGCTTCATGGTTACCTGGGCATGTACCAAATTTCTAAGCATGGGCAACATTGTCTGAATGTCAGATGATAGAGGCTACAATTGAGTCAGATGCTCTGACTGCTGAATTCTCAAGAGGTGATTCAGAAAGCCATGCCTCATTCCCTTCTCTCATGTCCTGACCCCATTCAATTTCTATCAACTATAATGTTCGTTCCTTGATGATACATTCCTTTGTATTTCTTGTATCTTTTCTCTGGTACACTTTATCCCCAGATTTTACTGCTGGGAGACTGTGTGCTCCCTTATCAAATAAAAAGTTTGCTTGAGCTTTTGTTATTCTTTTCGATGCCGTGTGTCACACACTTCTCACTCTTAAGTAACTCTTAGTCAATAGATAGAGGATCTGTTTTTCTCCATTCCATAAGCAGCCAAGCTCATGACAGCCCACTTTGTAACAGGGTACTGCACTAAATGAGGAGACACAGAGACCTTTATACATATTATTCCCATTGCCCCATGAGTTCATTAGATTCTTTACATGCACTGACCCCTGCATGAGTCAGTCCAATGGTGAATAATTCAGAAATGTTGTGGGAAGGAAATTCCATTCTTCATCAAACTGCTTAAAGAAACCCCTTGACTCACTTTTACCAAAGACAGGCTGGAGAAATGAGGTCTCAATTTGTTACTAGTTTACTAATGGGGTTAAGTTTTAGTCAGTTAAATTGCCTGTCTGCTGTTGAATGTCGTGGACAGTCGAACATCTTTGTGTCCATGGAGCAATAGGCTTTCCAATATAAACAGGATGACTTTGAATTTTTTTGTGAGAGGAATGCATGGCTTGTCTTCTGATATGTAAAGTGCTTGTGAAAAAAATACATGACAGTAATGATGTCAGCCATGAGTGATTAAAGTGCAACTTTGGTGGCTAGGCTAATAAACACAGGTAGAGGAATCCATTATCGATAGTGTAGAGAGATAACGGTTGATAAAACCTGTTCTCCAAAGATGTTGGAAAAGTTAGATCAGAAAATTTTGTTTAAGAGGAGCAGCTTTGGAGTAAATAACAACAACAGTTTACATGAATAGACTGTCTACAAAGTATTTGGGAATAGATACATCATGCAGTCTTATCTGTGATGTGTACCTTTGATGTCGGCAAAATATGGTGTATAAAGGAGCATGGTTTTCAGCATTAATTCAGGGGGCTTGAAAGACACAGAAACCGAAAAGACACTCACTGATCCGGTTGAGTTGATCCCTCAACCTCGGTTCCAATAAAGTCTATTCTGCATACTCCACTACGAAATGTCTCGTGCTTACTCAAAACGTGTTGTTGTGAACCAGAGAAGGAAGGAGGCTGACTGCTAACATCCACATGAACAAATTGTAGCAAATTTATGGCACAATTGTTGTGGCATTAAGCCAAATTTCAGTGGTTCTGCCATTAGGTTTGAAGATTTTAAGCATAATGATAAATATCCTACTCTGTGGCCTGAAATGTTCCGGTGCTGAGAGGGCGGGTTCACAGGTCTGTTGTTAAAATCAAGAGCCCGGTGTCAACCCGCCGCCACGCTAGTCTCCCAAATATCGGGTCTGTCAGTGCTTTACAGACCTGACACCAATCATGGGAAGGCAATTGACATAATTAACAGCTTGTTAAAAGGTACTTAATCAGCATTTTACCATCTTCTCACCATTATTCCAACTTTTTGACGAGTTTCACGGTGTTCAGGGATCGAGCAAGTAGGTTTGATTTTCAATGAGTCCATATTCTTCTGAATAGTTGACAGCTGCAAAAGTGGTATAAAAGCTACCATTTCACAGCTGTTCACTTTCCAACCTTAGAAGCTGGAGCCTTCAGGATTTGGAATACACCTTTGAGCTTTATGGAGGTTTGAAGTGTTTGGAGTAAACTCTCTATCCACTGTCATCTCCTTGGAACAACCTCTCTCACCATTGACAGATCGCTTATGTCATCTTAACTTCAGCTGCCATTTATTCCATCAGCATTGATGCCTTTGAAAAAATGTCAACTTCGTCCTCAGTATACCACCATGATCAGCCCCAACACCAACATCACCAGGATAACCAACATCACCAGGCACCAGCAGCACTAACAACACCAACTTTCTCCACAATCACCTGATGTTGCACAGTACACAGGGCATCAGCACCTGACCACATTGTTGACCAGGAGGCCAGGGATGGTCTCACCATGGCCAGATTTACTTCACTTGATGCTGTACATCCTGACTGCCACATGATGCACCAGGTTTACACCACCCCACACCAACCCATAAAGCATCCCTACAATATCCAAGCCATTCCTTTCACACCCATCACCTTTGCGGACCGTACTGTTATGTCTCACCACTCACTACAACTCACTAAGCCACTTCCAAACATGCACATGAATCTGTCCATGAAGGCAAGATGTTGACAATAAAGATTTCAATTTTTGACAATAAAATAACAGAAACTTTACTCGAACATTGACAAAAAGACCTAAGTGCCTACCCTTGTGTGTTGTTAGTTGGTATGATTGGGCAAGGATGAGGGTGAGTGTGAGGGGTGGCTAGTGATTATGGGGATGTGATAATGTAGATAATGTAGCACTGTTAAAGGTCCAGGGTGGTCATTGGAACGTGGGCAGGTACAGCAGGAGCGGCGAGTTCGGGGCGAATGAGCGGCGAGTGATCATGGAGCGACGCGATCGGGGCCCAGGAGAGGCGAGAGCCCAGGGGCAGCACGGGCCAGCCCACATTGAAATATGTGTGCGCACTAGGTCCATGCAGCAGAGCTGGTCTTCAGCCGTCTTGGTTAATCCTTGCCAACTAGCTCTGTCAAACCCGTGTGGTGGCTGGTGTGCAACGGTCACCACACGTTAAAAAAATCCATGCACCGGCATCTTCCACCCTTCAAGTTGTAGTTCGCGACCTGGAATATCAAGTCCTTCATTGAAACAACTGTGAACTCATCCCTTTTTAGCATGGAAGCAAGTCATCCTCAATACGAGGGACCGCCAATGATGATGATGAAGAATGTAGATAGGGAGTGAGAGATGGGTGGAGGTGCAAGGTAATCTGGTGTGAATAAGGATGTGTGGGAGTAGGGTAGGAAAGGTAGAGTGATGGGGATATGATGAGTGGCACAGCAGGATGAGTTTGAGTGTGGCTTTGCCGTAATATTTTCTGATCTACTGAGGTAATTGAAAGGTTTGTACCACTGCAGCCAGGTGTCCTGACAATATCCCTGCTTGTGTCCTCCTGTGCAATGTGTAACCAGGCTGTGTTGGTGTTTTGGAGAGGTCTCTTCTGCCCATGAGAAGGGAAGGGAACCTCCCTGCATGCTGTGATTCCATACTTAAGCATCTGGAGGGAGCCATGGGAGAGCCTGGGTGCAGCCGTGCACCTTTGTGCAGTGCTTGTCTGTGTTTGCAGCACCTCAATATTGTGGAACACTGACAGAACAACTGTCAAAATCAATGTGGACATAGTCCCTTTAAGCGAAGTGGCTGATGTCGCGTCATCAAATAATGTCATCAGACCCGCTTGCTTTTAATTGGTCAGGAACCACGCAGGGCGGGCTTAATAAGCCCCATCAATGTACAATTCTTTACATAGAGCAGGATGGAGCCAGGAGTGGGTTCGTAGCCCGACACCTACCCTGGCCACACTGGACCTGCCTCGGTAGGCGACATCTCGACCTGTGTGTGATGCCCTGATTTATTCTATGGCAATTCGCTCTCCTCCAAAAATATGTTGTGGCTGGGGACCAATTGAAAATTTCAAAACTGGTCAAAGAAAAAATAAAGACTTGCATTTATATAGCGCCTTTCAGAATCATCAGACATCCCAAAGCACATCAGAGCCAATGAAGTACTTTTTGAACTGTAATCACTGTTGCAATTATAAGTGGTTTTACCCTTGGTCGTTTCGAATC
The DNA here is from genome assembly GCF_044704955.1 of Pristiophorus japonicus. Classification (NCBI taxonomy): domain Eukaryota; kingdom Metazoa; phylum Chordata; class Chondrichthyes; family Pristiophoridae; genus Pristiophorus; species Pristiophorus japonicus. The sequence continues at coordinate 242,219,311 of NC_091977.1, read as the reverse complement.
AACCCCCTTATAACAGTTCCAGACACCGAAATTATAGTAGTGAACAGAAATACACAGTTAGAGCCAGATCTTTAGATCTTAACCGTCACAATGCTTTTTATCATCATAGGCAGTCCCTCAGGATCGAGGAAGACTTGCTTCCACTCTTAGAATGAGTCCTTAGGTGGCTGAACAGTCCAATACAAGAGCCACAGCCCCTGCCACAGGTGGGACAGATAGTCGTTGAGGATAAGGGAGGGTGGGCGCGTTCCTTCCGCTGCCTGCAATTGTTTTCTGCATGCACTCGGTGATGAGACTCGAGGGGCTCAGCACCCTCCCAGATGCACTTCCTCCATTCAGGGCGGTCTTTGGCCAGGGACTCCCAGGTGTCAGTGGGGATGCCGCACATAATGAGGGAGGCTTTGAAGGTGTTCTTGTAACATTTCCTCTGTCCACCCTTGGCTCGCTTGCCATGAAGGAGTTATGAGTAGAGCACTTGCTTTGGGAGTCTTGTGTCTGGCATGCGGACAACATGGCCTGCCCAGCGGAGCTGATCAAGTGTGGTCAGTGCTTCAATGACAGGGATGTTGGTGCTAATGTTGGTGCGTCTGTCCTCCCAGGGGATTTGTAGGATCTTGCGGAGGCATTGTTGATGGTATTTCTCCAGCGACTTGAGGTGTCTACTGTAAATGGTTCATGCCTCTGAGCCATACAGGAGGGTGTGTATCGCTATAGCCCTGTAGACCATGAGCTTGGTGGTAGATTTGAGGGCCTAATCTTCAAACACTCTTTTCCTCAGGCGGTCGAAGGCTGCACTGGCGCACTGAAGGTGAGGTGTATTAACTTTATTCAAGTTAAAGCACACACCTGTTTCCAGTAAAATACACTCTGGTGGTGTAAAACAAACAAACACAGTATGACACACAACCCTGGCCCATCAGAACAGGCCCCTAACATGAAGTACCTACGACTAAAACACTCCTGCTTGGTTCGATAGGGCACCGTCGAATCTATCCAACAGAATGTGCGTACACCTATGATCCATGCAGAAAACCTCCCCACTATACCCCTAAGGCTTGGTTGGGACACACGACACCCCTTCACACTGTGCGGTGGTCTTAAAAATGTGTGGGTTGGGATACATACTCACCAATTACCCCTCTGGCTTACTTGCTGCTTCTCGAGATGAGCGAGGCTCTCTTTGCTCTTAGATGGTGTTTCTTCTCTCCGTCTTAGATGGAGTGCCCAGTCTTTGAGTGCATTGAATGAAGCAAGCAAGTGTAGAAGAGGAGAGAGAGAGAGAGAGAGAGAGAGCGAGATGGCAACCAAAACTACCTCTCTTATACCTGCAAAAATGCTTCTTCTCGCTGCAAAAGTTAGTCCTTTGCCTGATAAAGTCCAACTGAAAGAGCAAAAAAAAACATCTCTTCGGACGGTGTCTCTGTCAACTGTCCTGTTCCTAGGGATAAGGCTCCAACAAATCTGGGTGGCTGAAAAGCTTCCTTTGTGTCTTGAGCACTGACCACTCTTCTTGATCTCTCACTGATGGGTTCCCATTACATGACAAAGGCCTCCCCCCATCAACCATCTTCCTGCCATTTCAGCCATTGATCCATTCCTGCCCAACTGATGTGTATTCCTGTGGAACATGTTTGGACTTGTCCCACATGTCTGCCCTTCTGCAGTAACAGCCAAGTTAAAGGCAATGTCCAAATTTAATGTCCAAAATTTTAAGTCCAAAAGTTTATGCTTTTGTTGTCGATGTTTTTGCCGAATCCTTACATAATGTAGGAAACGCGGCAGCCAATTTGCACACAACAAGCTCCCACAAACAGCAATATGATAATGACCAGATAATCTGGTTTTATTATGTTGATTGAGGGATAAATATTGACCAGGACACCTGGGATAACTCAAAAGCAAAGTACTGCAGAGGCTGGAATATGAAAAACAACAGGAAATGCTGGAAAGTTCAGCAGGTCAGGCAACATCTGTGGCGAGAGAAGCAGAGTTAATGTTTCAGGTAGGTGACCCTTCATGAGAACTGGCGAATGTTCAAAATGAACGGATTCTTAAGTCGCACTGAAAGGGAAGGGGAAGAAAGAACAAAAGAGAAGGTCTATGATAGGGTGGAAGACAGGAGATTAGAAAGACAAAACGAATGCTGGACCAACTTGGGATGGTAATGACAGAAGTTAGAAAAAGATTAGCCTAGTTAGGATGTGAATGACGGAATAATTACCAGCTGCCATGGGAAACAGAGAGAAAAAATTACATAAGATTGGAGGGGGTGGGGAGGTGGGGGGCACTTAAAAAAAGAAAGAAAGGGAGCAAAAATTGTGCAGAGGTTATGGTCTGAAATTGTTGAACTCGATGTTGAGTCCAGAAGGCTGTAAAGCGCCTAAACGAAAGATGAGATGCTATTCCTCGAGCTTGCGTTCAGCTTCATTGGAACAGTGTAGGAGGCCGAGGATGGCGATGTCGGAGTGGGAGTGGAGTGGAGAATTAAAGTGACAGGCAACCCGAAGCTCGGGGTCACGCTTATGGGCTGAATGGAGGTGTTCTGCAAAGCGGTCACCCAAATGGTCACCAAACCCGAGCTTCCTTCTCATCCAAAAGACGGCATCTTCGACAGTGCTGCACTCCCTCAGCACTGCACTGGAGTGTCAGCCTAGATTTTTGTACTCAGATCTCTGGAGTGGGACTTGAACCCTCAACCTTCTGACTCAGAGGCAATGGTGCTACCAACAGAGCCATTGGCTGACACCAATATTGATACTGATTGCACTTTGTTCGGCATGGCTATTAAGGCTTACTGAAACATGGCGGGTAGATGGAGTTAAGATACATATGAAATGATCTAGTTGAATGGTGGAGCAGGCTCAAGGGGATGAATGACTTTCTCCTATTCTTATATTCATATATTCCAAATAGATTACCTGCAGAGCTAATTTTTAAATAAATATTTCCTCGACATTGCTCATGAATCTTTGGCAGTATTTCTCTGGAAAGGCATCAGGAACACCAGGAAAAATATATTACTTTGAACAGCCCCAAAATATATAGCTTTAATAAAAGAATAACACCAATAGGTACCACTTATGCTCTGCACAGTTGAGGCCTGTTGATGTCATTTGAATGCCATTGTTTCAGATTCTGTAAACATGAACCAATCATTTGAAAACTGGGCCAAAAGCAGGACTTGAAAATCCTGAGATTTGGCATGTTTTATTTTCCATTTCACATAACATTTACACTACAGAAATAGGCAATTTGGCCCAGCTGGTCTATGCCAGTGTTTATGCTCCACATGAGTCTCCTCCCACCCTACTTCATCTCACCCTGTGTTTTCAAGTTCAGTCATTTCACTTGTTTATGTATTTCTGATCACAGACACACACTTTGATCGAGTCAGCCTTTAGAGATCATAGAAGAAAGAAAGGAGAGATGTACACACTGATGTTATCCAAGTTTCTATTTTTAAGTTATAGCTTCACCGTTTAGACAATAAACTATTTATATAGCACCTTTAACATAATAAAACATCCCAAGGCGCATTACAGGAGGATTATAGACAAAAGAATTTGACACTGAGCCACATAAGGAGAAATTAGGGTAGGTGACCCAAAGGTTGGTCAAAGGAGTAGGTTTTAAGGAGCATCTTAAAGGAGGAAAGAGAGTTGGAGAGGGGGTGAGGCTTAGTGAGGGAATTCCAGAGCTTGGGGCCTTGGCAACGGAAGGCACGGCCACCAATGGTTGTGCGATTATGGTCATAGATGCTCAAGAGGACATATTAGAGGAGCGCAGACATCTCGGGGGTTGTGGGGTTAGAGGAGATTATAGAGATAGGGAGGGACAAGGCCATGGAGGGATTTGAAAACAAGGATGAAAATTTTGAAATCGAGGCGTTGCTTAACTGGGAACCAATGTTGGCCAGTCAGCACAGGGCTGATGGGTGAGCAGAACTTGGTGTGAGTTAGGACTCGGGCAGCCGAGTTTTGGATCACCTCTAGTTTATGTAGGGTAGAATTTGGGAGACCAGCCAGGTGTGTGTTGGAATAATCAAGTCTAAAGGTAACAAAGGCATGGATGAGGGTTCAGCAGTGGATGAACTGAGGCAAGGGCGGAGAGGGGCGATGTTACGGTGGAAATAGGTGGTTTTATTTATGCTGTGGGCAAAAGCTCATTACAAGTTCAAATAGGATGCCAAGGTTGCGAACAGTCTGGTTCAGTCTCAGACAGATGCTGGGCAGAGGGATGGAGTCAGTGGTTAGGGAGCAGAGTTTGTGGTAGGGACCAAAAACAATGGCTTTGGTCTTCCCAATATTTAATTGGAGAAAATTTCTGCTCATCCAGAACTGGATGTCAGACAAGCAGTCTAACAATTTAGAGACCGTGGAGGGGTCGAGGGAATTGGTAGTGAGGTAATGGTAAATCGGATGGTTTCTGTCATGAATGTATGCTTGGATTTACTAGCCACTAGGTGGCACCACTGTCGGAGGTCATTGAGCTATGCGCACGTGTGTGCGACCCAGGCGTTAAAGGCCAGCCATCTTGTAATGTAATCACTTTGAGCCCTAATAAAGTACAGCCAGGTTTGCACCTGTTCGGAGTTTACAGTATTCAGTCTATTGAGCTATTGCACACACAGCATTTGGTGACGAGGTAACAAGAACCTTTGCATGCAAAAATGAGCACAATTGGAATTTTGGAGCGATTCGTGGAGGGAGAAGATTGGGCAGACTTTGTAGCCCGCTTGAACCAGTACTTCGTGGCCAACAAAATAGAGAAAGAGGCAGGTGCAGTTCAGTGCTGGGCAGTCCTCCTCACGATTTGCAATCCGAAAATCTATGGACTCATAAAGAATCTCCTCTCGCTCTTAAGTCCATCGGACAAGGACTATGAAACATTGTGTGTTCTGGTACGCGACCATCTCAAACCAGATGAAGGCATCATCATCTTGCAAGATTCTAAAATTCGTGGAAGCCCTGCAGTGTTTGGACTCATTGAAAAGGAAATTTGATTTGGGACTATCAAACAGAAAGTTTGGGATCCTAAAATGCTTATGGAAGAAATCTATGAGTTTGAACCAAGTTTGGGATTTTTAAAAGTGAATGTTGAGTCTGCAAGAAAAGGGGTGGGGTCAATCTCTAAAGGGTCAGTTTGGACATTGGAGCTAATCAAATTGTCTGGGAACTGTTTACCCCCGAAACCGGCTCCTCGAAGGCATTTACATTTTAACAATCGACCACGGAAGAAACATTATCCACCCCACCCACAGAACCCAAATGTCACATATTCCAACACCTTTTCAACAGGCATAGAAATGTCTGGCTCCGGACAATGGACAAGAGCTCATCAACTCAGAAAAGTCCATCAACGCCAGATTAAAAACTTAATCAAGTTTCAGTTAGCTGGGCAGCAAAACTTAAACAAAAGAAACGTTAGATTTGGTGTGAAGATTAAATAGGCTCTCAGAGTATAATTAAGGGCCTATTGTACCAAGAGAGCTATCTCTATTCTGACCATCACAGAAAGAATTTTTCTGACCAAGCACTTCAGAACAACAAGATCGAGAGCACACAGCAAGAAAACGCAGGAAGAAACATCGCGACATCAGAGAAAAGAACTCGCCCCCAACTGGCTTCAATATGCAGCAGAGGTCTTCTGCCACATCCGGGGTACGGCAAGGCAAACCGGCTATAACCAAAGAACCCCGAAACCACGAAACAGCCCTAACTGTCAAAGGAAGGATTGGTGAGCATTGGTGTTGCCCGAGTCTAACTTAGCTAGAGAGTAAGTGGGCGGTGGGAGGCATTTCTGTTGTGTTTATTACCTGTAACAAAGTATTCCCCATTGTTTAGAACCTTCTGTAAAATGTTACAGTTTTATTGGAGTATATTTGTGTTATTTGCTTTCTTGAATAAAATCCATACCTTCTTTGTACAAAACAGTTGTCTGCTGTATTTTATCACACCCTGATTAATAAATCCAGGCTCGAGAACCAGGGATTGGAAGCGACTCGCAGCCGCTCTGGGTCAGGGAAGGCAAACTGACCCCACACACCACCCCCTACAATCTCAAGATATCGATTCTATACACACGTTCATTCTGAGGGCCAGGATGTACTGGAATTCGTTGCCGACCTAAGACGTCTAGCTGGATTGTGTAGGTTCGAAGCTGCCTTGGCAGACATGCTGCGGGACTTCTTTTCAATCGGCATCAACCACGAGGTGATCCTGCATAAGCTAATGATGGCGGAGACGCTGGATTTGAGCAAGGCCATCACAATTGCCCAATCATGCATGACGATGGACAAAAGCTTAAAGCAGATATCATTGAAAAATCGGAACTCGGCAAGTACTGTAAACAAGATAGTATCGTCGTTTGGCAGAGCTCCATATGGCAGGGCCTACCTGACTGCATACGTGAAACCTGTGGCTGCTCAAAGTCCGCCAATGGGAATAAATCCGATATCACCGTGTTGGCATTGTGGGGGAAATCATCGGCATCATCAGTGTTGTTTTAAACAGTATATTTGTAAAGGCTGTTCGGGAGTGGGTCATCTCCAGCGCATGTGTCCGCAACTGAGCAAATGTGCTGCGACACACCATGTGGAGGCTGATGACCAGTCTAGTGTGGATCCGATTATGCAATCTGAGATACAAGAGGAGGAAGTGTATGGAATGTGTTCGTTCCTAACAAACAGCCAACCGATAATGATTATTGTAAAACTTAATGGTGTGCCGGCATCGATGGAATTGGATACAGGTGCGAGTCAATCAATAATGAGCCAGAGGACATTCAACAGGCTGTGGGATACTAAGGCTGTGAGGCCTAAAGTGAGTCCAGTCAATGCCAAGTTGCGTGCGTACACTAAATAACTCATAATGGTGATTGGCAGTGCAGTAATTAAGATGTCGTATGATGGTGCGGTTCACGATTTACCATTATGGATATTCCAGGCAATGGTCTAACACTGTTTGGCAGGAACTGGTTAGAAAAAATCAAATGGAACTGGAACGAGATCAAAACGTTGTTGTCAGAGGAGGATACTCCATGTGCTCAAGTGCTGAGCAAGTTCCCCTCGCTGTTTGAACCAGGCATCAACAATTTCACAGGAGCCAAGATGCAGATCCACATGGACTCGGATGCAAGACCTGTCCATCATAAAGCTCGGGCAGTTCCGTATATGATGAGGGAGAAGGTCGAACTCGAACTGGACAGGGATCATATCACCATTCGAATTTAATGAATGAGCCAGTCCCATTGTTCCCGTGTTGAAAATGATGGCAATGTCGGGATTTGTGGAGCCTACAAGGTTACAATTAACCGAGTTTCGAAACAGGATCAATACCCATTACCGAAGGCTGATGACCTGTTTACAACACTAGCCGGGGGAAGTCATTCACAAAACTGGATCTGACGTCGGCCTATGTGACACAGGAGCTGGTCGACACGTCAAAGAAACTTACGTTCATCAACACTCATAAAGGACTGTTTATCTACAATAGGTGCCCTTTTGGATTTCGCTCGGCTGTAGCCATATTTCAGAGGAACATGGAGAGTCTATTGAAGTCCGTCCCCAGAACCATCGCATTCCAAGATGACATACTGGTCACAGGTCGTGACTCCGCTAAACATCTGAACAACCTGGAAGAGGTTCTACATCGTCTGGACAAAGTGGGACTCAGACTGAAACGCTCGAAGTGCATCTTCATGGCACTGGAAGTCGAATTCCTGACGCGGAAAATTGCTGCTGATGGTATCAGGCCTACGGACTCGAAAACCAAGGGCATCAAAAATGCACCCAAGCCTCAGAATGTGATGGAGCTGCGTTCGTTCCTTGGTCGACTCAACTACTTCGGTAATTTCTTACTTAGGTTGAACACCTTATTAGAGCCACTGCACATGATGCGAAGAAAAGGTGACAACTGGATTTGGGGTGTGTCTCAGGATAGAGCTTTTGAGAAAGCTACTAATCTGCTTTGCTCTAACAAGCTGCTGGTGTATTATGATCCTTGTAAGCATCTAGTATTGGCCTGTGACGCTTCATCATATGGAGTTGGTTGCGTGCTCCAACAAGCTAATGAGTCGGGCAAATTACAACCTGTCGCATGTGCTTCAAAAAGTTTGTCAAAGGCAGAAAGAGCCTACAGCATGGTAGAGAAAGAAGCACTAGTCTGTGAGTATGGGGTTAAAAAGATGCATCAGTACCTGTTTAGTCTTCGGTTTGAACTGGAAACAGATCACAAGCCACTCATTTAATTGTTTTCAGAAAAAAAAGGTATCAATACCAATGCATCATCCCGCATCCAGAGGTGGGCGCTGACATTATCTGCCTATGATTATTTCATTCAACATAGACCTGGCACTGAGAATTGTGCCGATGCATTGAGCCGTCTGCCGTTGACCACACCGGAGGTGGAAACACAACAACCGGCAGACTTACTGTTAGTCATGGATGCCTTTGAAAGTGAAGGAACCCTTGTCACAGCCCAACAAGTTAAGACCTGGATCAGCCAGGACCTGATATTATCGGTTGTGAAACGTTGTATCCTTAGTGATGATTGGTCTGCCATACCCAAGCAAATGTGTGAGGAGACCAAACCTTACATCCGTTGCAAAGACCAACTATCCATTCAATCAGATTGTATACTGTGGGGTAATCGTGTTGTTATGTCTAAGAAAGGCAGAAAGAAATTTGTGCATGATCTACATAGCATGTATCCCGATATTGTCATGATGAAAGCCATTGCCAGGTCTCATGTATGGTCGCCTGGAATTAACTCTGATCTGGAATCATGTGTGCATCAGTGCAAAACTTGCATGCAGCTTAGCAAAGCACCAGCGGAATCGCCGCTGAGTCTGTGGTCATGGCTATCTAAACCATGGTCCAGGATCCACATCGACTTTGCAGGTCCCTTCCTGGGAAAGATGTTCTTAGTTGTGGTGGATGCTTATTCCAAGTGGACAGAGTGTACAATCATGTCATCCAGCACATCCACAGCTACCATTGAGAGCCTTTGTGTCATGTTTGCTATGCATGGTCTGCCTGACATCGTTATAAGCGACAACGGATCTTGCTTCACCAGTATGGAGTTTCAAGTGTTCATGAAACTCAATAGTATCAAACATGTGAGGTCAGTATCATTCAAACCCACACCCAATGGACAAGCAGAGCGTGTGATCCAAACCATCAAGCAGAGTATGAAATGTGTAACTCAAGTTTCACTGCAAATTCGCTTGTCGCGCATATTGCTTAGTTACAGGACAAGACCCCATACGCTTACTAGGGTCTCCTCTGCTGAACTATTGATGAAGCGAGCTCTCAATACCAGGCTCTCTCTTGTCCACCCGGACTTGAATAATCGTGTCGAATACAGACTTCAAAGTCAGCAAGGGTATCATGATCGCACTACTGTGCCACGCGACATTTCTATCAATGATCCTGAGTGTGTACTCAATTATGCTCAAGGTCCCAAATGGATCGCCGGTACTGTTAAGTCCAAGGAGGGTAACAGAGTGTTTATCGTTAAGCTCAAGAATGGGCAAACATGCAGGAAACATGTCGATCAGATAAAGCTGCGGCACACGGATGAACCAGAACAGTCTGAGGAAGACACAATCAGTGACCAAGCAACCTACTCTCAGTCATCAGAGGACTCCGCTGTAATCAATGAATCTGGACTTTTAATCCCTGACGTGGTCATTGCCACTCCCATCAGATCGGCTACCCAGCCCACAGTCATAACAGACTCAGAACGCTCGCCCAAGGCTGGAGTTGAACTGAGATGTTCAACTCTGGAGCAGAAAGCCCCGGATCGTCTCAATTTGTAAAAAGACGGTTACTAATATCTTAAAGGGGGATATTGTCATGTACGTATGCTTGGGTTTACTAGCCACCAGGTGGCGCCACTGTCGAAGGTTATTGGGCTGTGAGCACATGTGTGCGGCCCAGGTATAAAAGGCCAGCCATAGAAACATAGAAACATAGAAAATAGGTGCAGGAGTAGGCCATTCGGCCCTTCGAGCCTGCACCACTATTCAATAAGATCATGGCTGATTATTCACCTCAGTACCCCCTTTCCTGCTTTCTCTCCATACCCCTTGATCCCTTTAGTCGTCAGGGCCATAGCTAACTCCCTCTTGAATATATCTAACGAACTGGCATCAACAACTCTCTGCGGTAGAAAATTCCAGAGGTTAACAATTCTCTGAGTGAAGAAGTTTCTCCTCATTTCGGTCATAAATGGCTTACCCCTTATCCTTAGCCTGTGACCCCTGAATCTGGACCTCCCCTGCATCTTCCTGCATCTAACATGTCCAGTCCCGTCAGAATTTTATCTGTTTCTATGAGATCCCCTCTCATTCTTCTAAACTCCAGTGAATACAGGCCCAGTCGATCCAATCTCTCCTCATATGTCACTCCCGCCATCACAGGAATCAGTCTGGTGAACCTTCGCTGCACTCCCTCAATAGCAAGAATGCCCTTCCTCAGATTAGGAGACCAAAACTGAACACAATATTCCAGGTGAGGCCTCACCAAGACCCTGTACAACTGCAGTAAGACCTCCCTGAACCTATACTCAAATACTCTAGCTATGAAGGCCAACATGCCATTTGCCTTCTTCACCGCCTGCTGTACCTGCATTCAATGAGCTATGTACAATGACACCCAGGTCTCGTTGCACCTCCCCTTTTCCTAATCTGCCGCCATTCAGATAATATTCTGACTTCATGTTTTTGCGACCAAAGTGGATAACCTCACATTTATCCACATTATATGGCATCTGCAATGCATTTGCCTACACACCTAATCAGTTTAAGTCACCCTGCAGCCTCTGAGCATCCTCCTCACAGTTCACACCGCCATTCAGTTTAGTGTCATCCACAAACTTGGAGATATTACACTCAATTCCTTCATCTAAATCATTGATGTATAATTGTAAATAGCTGTTGTCCCAGCACTGAGCCCTGCGGCACCCCACTAGTCACTGCCTGCCATTCTGAGAAGGACCCGTTTATCCTTACTCTCTGCCAACCAATTTTCTATCCACCTCAATACATTACCCCCAATACCATGTGCTTTAATTTTGCACACTAATCTCTTGTATGGGACCTTGTCAAAAGCCTTTTGAAAGTTCAAATACACCACATCCACTGGTTCACCCTTGTCCATCTACTAGTTACATCCTCAAATAATTCTAGAAGATTTGTCAAGCATGATTTCCCTTTCATAAATCCATGCTGACTTGGACCGATCCTGTCACTGCTTTCCAAATGCGTTGCTATTTCATCTTTAACAATTGATTCCAACATTTTCCCCACTACTGATGTCAGGCTAACCAGTCTAGAATCCCCTGTTTTCTCTCTCCCTCCTTTTTTAAAAAGTGGTGTTACATTAGTTACCCTCCAGTCCAGAGGAACTGATCCAGAGTCGATAGACTGTTGGAAAATGATCATCAATGCATCCACTATTTCTAGGGCCACTTCCTTAAGTACTCTGGGATGCAGACTATCTGCTCTGGGGATTTATTGGCCTTCAATCCCATCAATTCCCCTAACACAATTTCCTGACTAATAAGCATTTCCTTCAGTTCCTCCTTCTCACTAGACCCTCGGTCCCCTAGTATTTCCGGAAGGTTATATGTGTCTTGCTTTGTGAAGACAGAACCAAAGTATTTGTTCAATTGGTCTGCCATTTCTTTGTTCCCTTAAAAATTCACCTGATTCTGACTGCAAGGGACCTACGTTTGGCTTCACTAATCTTTTTCTCTTCACATATCTATAGAGGCTTTTGCAGTCAGTTTTTATGTTCGCTGCAAGCTTACTCTCATACTCTATTTTCCCCCTCCTAATTAAACCTTTTGGCCTCCTCTGTTGAATTCTAAATTTCTCTCAGTCCTCAGGTTTGCTGCTTTTTCTGGCCAATTTATATGCCTCTTCCTTGGATTTAACAATATCCCTAATTTCCCTTGTTAGCCATGGTTGAGCCACCTTCCCCATTTTATTTTTACTCCAGACAGGGATGTACAATTGTTGAAGTTCATCCATGTGATATTTAAATGTCTGCCATTGCCTATCCACTGTCAACCCTTTAAGTATCATCCGCCAGTCTATTCTAGCCAATTCACATCCCATACCATCGAAGTTACCTTTCCCTATGTTCAGGACCCTAGTCTCTGAATTAACTGTGTCACTCTCCACCTTAATAAAGAATTCTACTATATTATGGTCACTCTTCCTCAAGGGGCCTCGCACAACAAGATTGCTAATTAGTCCTTTCTCATTACACATCACCCAGTTTAGGATGGCCAGCCCTCTAGTTGGTTCCTCAACATATTGGGCTAGAAAACCATCCCTAATACACTCCAGGAAATCCTCCTCCACCATATTGCTACCAGTTTGGTTAGCCCAATCTATATGTAGATTAAAGTTGCCCATGATAACTGCTGTGCCTTTATTGCACGCATTCCTAATTTCTTGTTTGATGCTGCTACTGTTTGGTGGTCTGTACACAACTCCCACTAGCTTTTTCTGCCCTTTGGTATTCCGCAGCTCCACCCATACAGATTCCACATCATCCAAGCTAATGCCCTTCCTTACAATTGCGTTAATTTGCTCTTTAACCAGCAACGCTACCCCACCTCTTTTTCCTTTCTGTCTATCCTTCCTGAATGTTGAATACTCCTGGATGTTGAGTTCCCAGCCTTGGTCACCCTGGAGCCATGTCTCCGTAATCCCAATTATATCATATTCGTTAATAGCTGTCTGCGCAGTTAATTCATCCAACTTATTATGAATACTCCTCGCATTGAGGCACAGAGCTTTCCGACTTGTCTTTGTAACACTCTGTCCCTTTAGAATTTTGCTGTAATGTGGCCGCGCTGGTTGGCCATGGCAGCCGTTCGGCCACCACCCGTGGTCTGGCTGAACCCAGCCTTGCGTCTCGTGAGCAATGTGTACTGTGTAATGTGTCAAACAGTATTAAAAACTGTATTAAAAGCTTAAATAAATCACTGATGTAATGTCCTGTAATTATAATGCAATATGCAATATACTTGTGATGCACTCATAATACACTCATGATGTCATGTCAGGTGCATGGAAGCATGCATGCATGTATGCAGCGCTTGTGCATAAGAAGCAGGGATTTAGCCGCTACAGTCTTCTGGGGTAGTGTAAAGTATTGATATGTAACGTCTCTTGGTATTGTTCACCGTTATGTTCTAATAATTTCTTTAAAAATGTCATACGTGTTTTTAACGTCAACCTGAGAAGCTCGTGACACTACAGCCGTCTCCTGCACCTCCACCAACTACCTCGGAGGAGGAAGAGGAGGAACACGAGGACTCCCAGGATTCCCAGGAACAAGAGCACTTTCCCCACCTCCAGGAGGAGGAGGAGAATGAGGAGGAGGAGGAGGACTTATATCTTGAGCTGCTGGATCGGTCCATTGTTGTGGGTGGGCGGGGGGAATGAACCTGCGGTCATCTCAATTGAGCAGGAAGAGGCACCGGGACCAAGCGGTGTTCAGCCGGCAACGACAAGGCGCGATATATTGGGAACGCCGACCCAACGGAGGCCGGATCAGCGAGGTGAGCAATCACCTACCTTGGAAGGGCATGGAGTGCTTGCTCTCCATGTGCAGGGAGACGGTCGTGATAGGTCATTAGCTTATCCAGGGGTTCCATCAGTTCTCCATGAACTGGTGCCAGTTCTCCACGAACTTCTCCAACTGGTCTGCTATGCAAACTGAGTTAGCATGGCAGACCTTGGAGGGAATCAGAGAGCAGACCGCTGCAACCATTGCTCTTTGGCGTACGTTGCTGGCTGGACACGGCGCTGCACCCCAAGGTGTCGGTGTTGGCTTGGAGTGTGACCCTTAGCACTCAAGCGAGTATGGAGGATACAGTTCCTCCTGACTCAGAAGACAAGCCTCAGGCTTCGCCTTCCACTCCGTCATCTCTGCTGCATGCCAGCTTCATCTCGGTCTGCGCAGGCCAAAATGGGAGGGTGGTGTTAAAACACGGGGTGGTAAAGGACCTGGAGGGAAACGTGGCTGCAGGTAGGGATGGGGGTTGTTTTTTCAATGTACATGTTACATTTTTATAAGTTCTTGCGTTCATTGTTGTTTGGGGTGTGGGGCTGGATGGGGGGGGCGGGGGGGAGGTGTTGATAAAATATTTTTTTAAATTCGTTTGGTTAATTAAAATTTTGTATTGAGTTTAACAATTGTTGTGCATTCTGTTATAGTTATGACAAGCATAACATTTTTACAGTTGTTCTGCATTCATTGTTCATTCTTTTGTTATAACATCAGTTTACTTAAGCTAAAGCATTAATGCAAACCCAGGCCAGTGCAGGCAAGGCAAAAACGTAACTTAACGCAAATGCAGCTTTTGCTTAACTGTAACTGTGACTATCCACAATGTAAGTTCATGCAAAGCGTTCATAAATGAACTGTTGACGCAACAGCTTTGCAGCCGCATAACTGCCACTGGGTACTGGTCTCCGGGGGGATGGGTGGTGGTGGGAACATGGCTACATCACAAGGCTGATTGACCTCCCCTAGGTCCTCACCAGCCTCCTCTTCCGCCTCTCCCTCCTCTTGCTCCTCGCCGGTTGGCTCTTACGTCTCCCCTCCTTCTGGAGGTGGACCTGCAGCCCCATCTGGCATTACTTGTCCTCTTCTTATAGTTAAGTTATGCAGCATACAACGCACCACAACAAACTCAGCAAGCTGGTCAGGGTGGTACTGTAGGCTGCCCCAGAATGGTCCAGGCATCTGAAGCGCTGCCTTAAGACTCCAATTGTCTTTTCAACGATGTTGCGTGTCGCTATGTGGCTTTCATTGTAACATTTTTCTGCTTCAGTGACGCGATTACCTAGTGGCGTTATCAGCCAACTGGCAAAGCCATATCCCTTATTCCCCCGCATCCAACTGTGACCTGCTGGCTGATTGAGAAACAGGTCAGGGATAGCACTCTCACGTAGGATGTGCACATCATGGATGTTGCCAGGAACTGTAGCATTTACTGCCATGATTACTTGCTTGTGGTTGACAACAAGCTGCACATTCAGGGAGTGGAATCCTTTTCTGTTACAAAACACCTCCGCGTTCTTTAAAGGGGCTTTCAGGGCAAGGCAGTGCAGTCTATTGCTCTCTGCACCTTGGGGAAGTTTGCTATTCTCGAGAAACCCAAAGCCCTCGCTGTCTGTGCCTCCCTCGTCATAGGGAAGCACTTAAAGTCCATCCTGCGAGCGTAAAGGGCTTCACTCATCTGCCGAATGCAGCAGTGTGTGGCGTGCTGAGAGATACGACAGATGTCGCCAGCTGAAGCCTGAAAAGATCCCGATGCGCAGAAGACTCGGGCTGCAGTAACCTTTACCTCAATGGGCAGTGCTGTCCTGATGGTGCTGGCAGGCTGCAGATCTCCCTAAGTGAGCTAACAAATCTCATCGATGACCTCCTTCCAGAAGCGCACCCTTCTAAGACAAGTTGAGGTAAGATTGTGTTTCTTTGTATCTTCGTTGGCTGTACACTTGCCTCCTCTGTCTCCTCTGTCTCTATCTGTGCCTTACTCTACCACCTCTTCAATTGATCTTTTCAGAAACCAGCTTGTGTGCAGTTACTAGTAATGGCGCAGAAAGCATAGGCCCCATCACTATCAATAATTACTTTCACTTTATTAAACTACTCTCTCTATACCAACCCCAGTCTAACATTGTATACCAGTCAGTGTAAAAGACCCCAACTATATCAATAATTGTTTCCACTTACTATAAATGCACTTTTCACAAAAAAATGCCGAATCCACTAAGCTACTATCAGTAAAATTAAATATAATTAATATTCTGTGTTGATCTATCTATAAAGGATCCTTAAATAACTCACAACTATCTCAGCGCGATTTTTTAGCTGCCTCCGCCCTTCTTCCGATCTTCAAAATGGCGTCCGTAGTGCCCATTTCCTTCGGTAAAGCCCGGGAAAAGCAATTATTACCCAGCCTTGTTCTCGACGAGCGATCAGCCCGGCGAAGTGCCGGCGATGTGCCGAAAGTTGGAATGGACGATGTGTGGGTGATCAGCTCAGCAATCAGTTCGGCGAAGTGAGCCGAAAATTGGGGGCTTATTTTTCCGGCGATCCTTCTGGCTTAGTTTCCACTTTTTCCTCAAAATGGGTAATAGAGGTCCATTTTGGGCGATATGTGAGCCTTATATGGGTGATGTGGTGGAAAGTCTACATTAAAGTGACTTTAATGTAGTAAAACATCCCAAGGTGCTGCACAGGAATGTTGCCAAACAAAGTTTGACACCGAGCCACATAATATATACATTTCTTTCAATTCTTCCACTTTACACTAAAGGCATTTATTTTCCCCAATGCATTGCTCTGCATTACAAGACTGATCATCGCTAATGTGCAGCAATGAAGAGCAATTTCTTGTTTACATTGAAGAGGTCGAAATATTTGTGTCTCTGGTGTTCAAGCAGCTTCACATAATCTGATGAAAGGTCATCGACTGGAAACGTTAACTCGGTTTCTCTCTCCACAGATGCTGCCTGACCTGCTAAGCGTTTCCAGCATTTTCTGTTTCTATTTCATAGAATGTTTTGTTCTTCTCAGCCTTTGTTTTCCTGTTTGAATGTGTCTTTGAATAACATTGAATGTGATCTCCAGATCCTCGACATCTTGTAGCAGTCCCAAAGAAACTGGTTAAAATAAATCCCACCAAGTCATTAAAATTTAATCACTTGATTTTCATTCAAATAAAAGTGATCTGTTGTAATTTATTGATCTTAATAAACAGATGTCAGTTAAAAATTTGACAATTGCAGATTTTATGGAAACATTGAAACATAGAAAATAGGAGTAGGCCATTCGGCCCTTCGAGCCTGCACCACCATTCAATAAGATCATGGCTGATCATTCACCTCAGTATCCCTTTCCTGCTTTCTCTCCATACCCTTTGATCCCTTTAGCTGTAAGGGCCATATCTAACTCCCTCTTGAATATATCCAATGAACTGGCATCAACAACTCCCTGCAGTAGGGAATTCCACAGGTTAACAACTCGCTGAGTGAAGAAGTTTCTCCTCATCTCAATCCTAAATGGCTTACCCCTTATCCTTAGACTGTGTTCCCTATTTCTGGTCTTTCCCAACATCGGGAACATTCTTCCTGCATCTAACTTGTCCAGTCCCATCAGAATTTTATATGTTTCTATGAGATCCCCTCTCATCCTTCTAAATTCCAGTGAATACAGGCTCAGTCGATCCAGTCCCTCCTCATATGACAGTCCTGCCATCCCGGGAATCAGTCTGGTGAACTTTCGCCGCACTCCCTCAATAGCAAGAATGTCCTTCCTCAGATTAGGAGACCAAAAACTGAACACCATATTCCAGGTGAGGCCTCACTAACGCCCTGTACAACTGCAGTAAGACATCCCTGCTCCTATACTCAAATCCCCTAGCTATGAAGGCCAACATGCCATTTGCCTTCTTCAACACTTGCTGTACCTGCATGCTAACTTTCAATGACTGATGCACCATGACACCCAGGTCTCGTTGCATCTCCTCTTTTCCTAAGTTGCCACCATTCAGATAATACTCTGCCTTCGTGTTTTTACCCCCAAAGTGGATAACCTCACATTTATCCACATTATACTGCATCTGCCATGCATTTGCCCATTCACCTAACCTGTCCAAGTCACCCTGCAGCCTCTTAGCGTCCTCCTTACACCCTCACAGCTCACACCGCCACCCAGCTTAGTGTCATCTGCAAACTTGGAGATATTACACTCAATTCCTTCATCTAAATCATTAATGTATATTGTAAATAGCTGATGTCCCAGCACTGAGCCCTGCGGCACCCCACTCGTCACTGCGTTCCATTCTGAAAAGGACCCGTTTATGGAGGGTTGTTTCTGTTGAAACAGATCATAATATTCGCTTTTATAGTGACAATTCTACATGGTCAAAATGCATACCTAAAATCATTTGCATAGTTCTGAATTGGCTCATCTGCTGTTAACTATATTGTTCAATAAAATGGGTGATTACTATGCAATAAAGATATTTTTGTAGCTGTAAAATAGCATACGTGCCCAGAAGTAAATTACATAGAATTACATAGAATAAACAGCACATAAACCGGCCATTCGGCCCAAACAACCCAAGCTAACATTTATGCTCCACTCGAGTCTCTTCCCCTCTTTCCTTATCTAACTCTATCAGCGTAACCCTCTATTCCCTTCTCCCTCATAGGCTCATCTAGCTTCCCCTTAAATGCACCTAAACTATTCACTCTCTGTCGTAGTGAGTTCCACATTCTCACCACTCTCTGGAATAAAGGTGTTTCTTCTGAATTCCCTATTGGATTTCTTGGTGACTATCCTACATTGATGGATTTTAGTTTTGCTCTTCTCACAAGTGGAAACACTCTCTCTGTGTCTACTCTATCAAGACCTTTCATAATTTTAAAGACTTCTATTAGATCACCCCTCAACTTCTCTTTTCAAGAAAAAAAAGAGCCAGCCTGTTCATCCTTTCCTGATAGTTATAACCTCGCAGTTCTAGTATCGTCCTTGTAAATCTTTTTTGCACCACTCCTGTGCCTCTATATCTCTTTGATAATATGGCGATCAGAACTGTACAGAGTTCTCCAAGTATGGTCTAACCACGGTATAATGCAAATATAACTAAATATGTTTGGTTTTGCTATGGATTGTTAAACAAAAAGATGTATTTTTTATTTGGTCATGGATGTGGGCATCGCTGGTAAGGCCAGCATTTATTGTTCATCCCTAATTGCCCTTGAGAAGATGGTGGTGAGCTGCCTTCTTGAATCACTGCAATCCATGTGGTGAAGGTACTCCACAGTGCTATTCGAGAAAGAGCTCTGGGATTTTGACCCAGCTATGATGAAGGAACGGCGATATATTTCCAAGTCAGGATGGTGTCGGACTTGGAGGGGAACTTGGAGATGGTGGTGTTCCCATGCGCCTGCTGCTCTTGTCCTTCTAGGTGGTAGAGTTTGTGGGTTTGGAAGGTGCTGCCAAAGAAACCTTGGTGATTTGCTGCAGTGCATCTTGTAGATGGTACACACTGCAGCCATGGTACGTCGGTGATGGAGGGAGTGAATGTTTAAGATGTTGGATGGGCTGCCAATCAAGTGGGCTGCCTTATCCTTGAGCTTCTTGAGTGTTGTTGGAGCTGCACTCATCCAGATACGTGGAGAGTATTCCATCACAATCCTGATGTGCCTTGTAGATGGTGGAAAGACTTTTGGGAGTCAGGAGGTGAGACACTTGCTGCAGAATACCCAGCCTCTGACCTGTTCTTGTTGCTGTAGGGGGTGTTTTGTGGGGTCAGGTTCACCTCTGACCTTCTGAGCGGTTCGAATCGCTCCCACTCCCTGAGTTCTAGACTTTGGATTTATTTGGGGGGTGTGACAAAGTGCAAGAGACAACTGGTTTGGTGCAAAGAACTTCGATTTTATTAAGGACAAGAAAATACAATGTTAAACTTGTAATCATTCAAATAAAGAACACTATATCACACATTCAAAGGGGTTACAGAAATAATACACCTCCCACCTCCAATGCCTAACTCTGACTAGGTTAAACTCCAGGGAAAACAGGGGCCATGCTCACCAATCCTTTATTGTCAGTTGGCGGTGTTTCGCGATTTTGGGGTTCGCTGGACTCTGTAGGTTCTGCTTGCCATATCCTGAATGTCATAGAGGACTTCTCACTGCATAGTCTTCAGTTGGGTGGTATCCGCTGATGCGGTAGGGCGGGTATTGAACCTATGGGGTGAGTACCCACTTTCTTTCGTTAGAAATAGGTTTTAAAAATCTCTTTAGTTAATGTTTCACCTGTTGGTAGTCAGGACTAGATTGTAGAGTAGAAACTTTTGAATCTTCGGTTTCTTCTTTGAGGAGTTTTGTTTCGGAGTTGGTCGATCGCGGTGTTTTTGATGGTACCACGTTGGCTGTGGTCGGTTGCTGCCCGATGATGATGACCGAGGTTCTGGGGCTGCTTTCTCTGCCGTGGCGATGTTTTTTCTTCCTTCTCGATAGCAGGGCAGTGGCCCCGGTAGTGTCGTCGAGGCTAGAGAGGCTTGTTAAAACTGCTGCGGTGGTCTCTCTCTCCTCCCTTCTTGATGCTCTATGATGCTATGCATAAACTTTGTTAAAAACAGGGCCCCAGTTATAATTTTGGAGCTGTTCTAATCTTCGCGCCAAATCCGCCCTGATTCTTTGTTTAATTTTTGGCAGACTTGATATCTCTTTGTCATATTGTGGCGGTGCATGGATGTTAACCTGTCTCGGATGTGTCGATCTTTTACATTTGTTTATTCTTGGGGAAAAATTAGCTCTGGTATTTGCAATGTTTGGCTAAGCCTGGGTTTTCCATGCGGGCTGGATGTGCCATTGTCATTATGTATATGCTGGATTGGTTTCTTGCTCAGGGTAATGGCTGGCTATCTCTGGGTTGATTGTTGCTATATTAATGTCTCCCGGGGAGAAGGGTTTTCGAGTTTACACAATTCCCCAGACAATTTGTTTTAGCTTCAATAACCCAGACAGTTTCAAGACTCAAAACTGGTTTCCTTGGAAGGATAGTTATCCTTTAGTTTTCAGCCCTTCCCACACGGACCCAATCTGCCTTGTAAAATCTCAAATTCAATTAAAACTCATAATTTCTTCCATGTGCACTTCAGGATCTCAAACTTTCTAGTTGATAGTTCCAAATTAAATTTCCTTTCCAATGAGTCCAAACACTGGTGGAGGGGTGGGGGGGGGGGTCTTCCCACGAATTTTGCAACCTTGCATTGCCACAGAATTTATGTGGCTGATACAGTTATGTTTCTGGTCCATAGTGACCCCAAGATGTTGATGGTGGGGGATTTGATGCTGGTAATGCCGTTGAATGTCATGGGGCAGTGGTTAGACTCTCTATTGTTGTAGATAGTCATTGCCTTGCACTTGTGTGGTGCGAATGTTACTTGCCACTTATCAGCCTACCTTGAATGTCGTCCAGGTCTTGTTGCATGGACTGCTTCATTATCTGATAAGTTGCAAATGGAACTGAAATCTGTGCAGTTATCAATGAAAAGCCCCACTTCTGACCTTATGATATAGGGAAGTTCATTGATGAAGCAGCTGAAGATGGTTGGGCCTGGGACACTGCCCTGAGGAATTCCTGAAGCAATGTTCTGGGGCTGTGATGATTGATCTCCAACCACCACAACTATCTTCCTTTGTGCTAGGTATGACTACAATCAGTGGAGCATTTTCCCCCTGATTCCCATTGACTTCAGTTTTAATAGGGCACCTTGATGTCACACTTGGTCAAATGCTGCCTTGATTTCGAGGGCAGTCACTCTCACCTCACCTCTGGCAATCAGCTCTTTTGTCCATGGTTGGATGAAGGCCGGAATGAGGTCTGGAGCCGAGTGATCCTGGCGGAACCCAAACTGAGCATGTGTGAGCAGGTTATTGGTGAGTAAGTGCTGCTTGACAGCACTGTCGACAACACCTTCCATCACTTTGCTGATGATTGAGAGTAGACTGATGGTCCGGTAATTGGCCGGATTGGATTTGTCCTGTTTTTTGTGGACAAGACATTGTCGGATAGATGCCAGTGTTGTAGTTGTACTGGACCAGCTTGGCTAGAGATGCGGCTAGTTCTGGAGCACAAATCTTCAGCACAACAGCCGGGATGTTATTGGGGCCCATACCCTTTGCTGTATCCAGTGCACTGTGCCATTTCTTGATATCACATGGAGTGAATAGAATTGGCTAAAGACTGGCTTCTGTGATGATGGAGACCTCAGGAGGAGGCCAATATGGATCACTCACTTGGCATTTCTGGCTGAAGATGGTTGCAAACATTTCAGCCTTGACTTTTGCACTCACGTGCTGAGCTCTGCCATCATTGAGGATGGGGATATTCATGGAGCCTCCTCCTCCTGTTAGTCATTTAATGGTCCACCACCATTCACAACTGGATGTGGCAAGACTGCAGAGCTTTGATCTGATTCATTGATTGTGGGCCCTGCCTATAGCATGCATGTAGTCCTGTGTTGCAGCTTCCCCAGATTGGCACCTCATTTTTAGGTATGGCTAGTGCTGCTCCTGGCATACACTCATCATTGAACCAGGTCCCCTGGCTTGATGGTAATGGTAGAGTGAGGGATATGCTGGGCCACGAGGTTACAGATTGTGGTGGAATACAATTCCACTCCTGCTGATGGCCCACAGTGCCTCATGAATGCCCAGTTTTGAGCTGCTAGATCTGTTCTGAATCTATGCCATTTAGCATGGTGGTCATGCCACACAACACAATGGAAGGTGCCCTCAGTGTGAAGACAGGACTTTGTCTCCACAAGGACTGTGTGGTGGTCACTGCTACTAACTATGTCATGGACAAATGCATCTGTGACAGGTAAATTGGTAAGGACGAGGTCAAGTAGGCTTTTCCCTCGTGTTCGTTCTCTCACCACCTGCCGCAAGGTCAGTCTGGCAGATATGTCCTTCAGGACTCAGCCAGTTCGGTCAGTAGTGGTGCTACCGAACCACTCATGGTGATGGAAATTCAAGTCCCCCACCCAGAGTAAATTCTGTTCCCTTGCTACTCTTAATCCTTCTTCCAAGTAGTGTTCAACATGGAGGAGTACTGATTCATCAGCTGAGGGAGGGCAGTAGGTGGTAATCAGCAGGAGATATCCTTGCCCATGCTTGACCTGAAGTCATGAGATTTCTTGGGGTCCAGAGTCAATGTTGAGAACTCCTTCCCAACTGAATACCACTGTGCCACCACCTGGGGTGGGTCTCTCCTGCCGGTGGGACAGGACATAATCAGGACGGTGATGGAGGAGCCTGGGACATTGTGTGAAAGGTATGATTATGTGAGAATGACTACATTAGGCTTTTGCTTGACTAGTCTGTGGGACAGCTCTTCCAATTTTGGTCCAAGTCCCCAGATGTTAGTGAGGAGGACTTTGCAGGGTCGACAGGGCTGGGTGTGCCATTGTCGTGTTCGTAGCCGGTGCCAGTAACTGTCATGCTTGCAACAAATAAAACTAACACAGAGAAAAACTACTCATCCAAGTTAGACTAGGCTTGCTGTTTCCCCAGTTTGTACTGAACCCTGTCTTACTTGACATGGAATGCTGGAGTTAATCTATGTTGCTATCTCCCCTTCCAGAACAGTGAGTCTCGAGTGATATGCAACTGTGACCTTGTTATTTAACAGGCTCGTGCGGAGTATAAACACCAGCATGGCCTGTTTCTGTGCTGTAAATTCTATGAGAACGGTTCAGTATCAAAAATCTGGGTGAAAGAAAACACAACCAACATCTGCACAATCAGTAATGATGCCGAACAATAATACTAAGGGAATACTGAAATGATTGAAAAACTCTGTTATGAAAAATGTATTACATTCTCAATTAACTGTAATCTTCAATCTTAGCACAGTATTCGATAGTGTTGCATATCAGCATAAAAACAAAATTGTATTTTCTCTGCGGTAAGTCTTAGCAACACTTCAATCCAAACCTATTTCTGTGTGCACTAATGAAGTGGAAGGAAATGGTACGTCAGGCCAAGTGTAACACCCCGAACTTAGCATAAACCTAGAATCTTCCTCAAAGAAAAACAAAGGCCTTGGTTTTGTCTCACCTCCACCAGGCAGAAACCAGACAGGAATCCAGTTAAAGTGGAGTGGGGGACTTGCCCACTCCTTTGTCGTCCCGATCTGACTAGCAGCGATTTTGCAGGCAACAAGAACACCTGTCTCCAAGCCGGTGGGTTCCACTTTAAATATGCAGATTGAGCTGCGATTAAATCATTGGGGCCTGCTCTGTGATTTTAACCCAAGGCCTGAGCGTGGAAGCAGTATTACCTTCCCCCAAAGCCTGCCAGGAGCAGGATCAGGGGCCCAAAGAGACCCACAAAGTTAAGTTCCTTTAAAATGTTTTGTGAGTTTCCATACCAGCCAGTTGGAACAGGGGTGCTCCTCTAACCCCAAAAGGAAACCTTGGGGATTCTCAGAACACAGGCTTTGCTCTGGCCTGGATTTCCTCCTCCCCCACCTACTAACTTACCTTAGCGCCGGAGACTGTTCCCTCTGGTGGCTGCCTCTGACCGGCCCGATTTTAACCAGCTGACCAGCCGTCTTGGTTGGAAAAAGAAAAAGAAATATAACTTCCCTGCTCTTCTTCGAATGAGGTAGAGTACCATAGTAATTATGTTACTGGTCAGTAATCCAGAGGCCTGCACTATGATTCAGAGACATGAGTTTAAATCCCACCACTGTAGCTGTGGAATTTAAATTCAGTTAATTAAATAAATCTGGAATAAAAAACTAATATCCGTAATGGTGACCATGAAACTACTGGATTGTCTTAAAAGAACCATCTGGTTCACCAATGTCCTTTTGGGAAGGAAATCTGCCGTCCTTACCCAGTCTGGCCTATATGTGACTCCCACAGCAATGTGGCTGACTCTTAACTGCCCTTTGAAATGGCCCAGCGAGTCATTCAGTTGCACCAAAACCGCTACAACAAAGTCAGGACTGTGGGAGTACCTTCGCCACAAGGACTGCAGCAGCTGACAACCACCTTCACGAGGGCAATTCGGGATGGGCAATAAATGCCGGCCTTGCCAGCGATGCCCACATCTCGTGCACAAATAAATAGAATAGTGCCATGGAATCTTTTGTGTCTCTGATATGGCAGACGGAACCTCGGTTTAACATCTCATCTGAGAGACATCGCCTCCAACAATGCAGCACTCTGTCAGTACTGCACTAGAGTTTGAGCCGAGATGTTTGTGCTCAATCCCCTGGAGTGGGAAATGAACCCACAACTATCTGACTCAAAGGCGAGAGTGCTACCATGGCTGACACAGGAGCTCAGCAAGCTCCATACGACTGAGACCTGGCCGTTAAAATCAGCCAGGTCGCGATCTCACTCTCTCGTTCGATGCACCTGCTTCGGACTTCCCCCATTTAAAGTGTTGAAAATACATGGCATCTGAAAAGGATAGATCATTGTTCTGGACGGAAGTTCAATGTATCCATTTTGTTTACTTGCCGGGTATTTGCAGTTTCCATCTCTGGGACCTTCCCAGTCTTTTTGACTCAGTTACACAGCAGGCTGCAACTTATTCACCAAGTCATCAGGGGAACTTGTAAATTCAAAAAAAGGGTTTATTTACAGTCATAATGCAGGGAAGTGTGAATTGATGTATTTTGGAAGGCAGAATGGCTTTTCGAATTAACCAATAAAAGGACATTGTGGACTGGAAATTCAGGTCCGGACATTTTGCGGTGTTATTTATGGCGGGTGGGGAGTGGGGGGGTTAAGTATAGCGCCCTCTAAATGCTTGCACCTCTGACTGGAAAATATGTTGCAAATGCAGCTAGCTTGAAAGGAGGTGTTAAATCAGGCATGTCACATCTGTGCTCGACCGTTCCAAGCAAAAACCTTAGCGCAAATATTCAAGGTTTTATGCTCATGCACAGTTCCATCTGTGCACTTTGAGCTGAGTGGGAAAATAGAGGAGCAGGAAGGTCGCCATAGAGCACACCATTTTTCAGCATTGATAGAGGCTGTTGAGAGAAGGTGGCATGTCTTGTATCTTCCTGGAGAAAGGAGCCCATTTATTTGGCTGGAGGCGGGGCGGGATATTTACCGCCCAATTAATGTTAGCAATTAATTGCTTAACTTTTGTCATTTGGGCGCTGCGCCAGGGCAAAGGGAGGCGGTGAACTATTTTTGCAGTGCAAAAACAGGAACCTTGCCAACTTTAGTGCGGGGCCGGGAGTGCTCCGAGAGAGGCCTTAGGAGGAAAAAAAAACCAAACAATTCAAAAAACATTCAAAAAACATTGGCAACAATCTTACCTCACAAATTGCTGCAAAAATATAAAAAAATAAAAACTTTAACTTACCTTTTTTGCAGTTTATCCAACTCACCACCGCCGGCAGGGCTGCACCGCTGTGTTTTCCCTGGCGGTCATTGTGGGGCGCGTTTCGCGACGTATGGGTCGGGTGAGACTCGAAACTTGCAGCTGTGTCGCAATGTGAGCCGCTGTACACCCGACGCAGCTCTCCCCGGCGGTGCTCCTCAGCACCGCCGCAAAAACCGACCCAAGGTTTGTGACCAGGCGAAAAACAGTTGATCACCCCATTTTTTGAGATGGAGGCTCAATACCCGGTGAAAATCCTGTCACAAACGACCAGTATATCCACCCCCAAGAGTTTTAAGGAGGCTTTGGAGGGAGGTGGTACAAGACATCTCAGCAAGAGACACGGTGGGGTGAACTGTGACACAATGTTGCACAATGTTTAACAACCTCACGAGGGTGGTCAGGGTGAGTACCCTTTACATTAATGCACCATTGCCATGAGTTCAAAATCACTGTCTCACATAATGTAAAGTCTTTGCAGAACTGTCCTTTTCTATGTGTTCCAGTCCATGGTGTGAGTTGGTGAAGTCATGTGAAAAATAGAGGCTCAGTTCACCAGCTATGGCCTGCACGTGCAAGCTGAGCCGCTGACGCGTGGCTATTGCATGGGCAGCATCGCAACGCCACCTCCACGGTGGATGGTGCTCCGCCCGGTGTAGCTGGCCATTCAGGTCCTCGCCAGGCTCCTGTTCCTAATTCTCTTCCTCCCGATGTGAGGCTGCAGGTTTGCCTGTAGGGGATGGCATCTCTCTCTCAGCACTTCCTCTCAGAAGTGCATCCTTCACAGAGAAAGGTGGAGGTATGAGCATTGCTGCCTTGTGGGGGTTAAGGCCTACTGTCCAGACGTCCATGGCCTTTCCTCATTCGTGACCCTGCATGGCCAACAGCCCTTGTATCTTCACGCCACCGAACCAGAACATGGAGTAGGTGATGTTGACGAAATAGTAATGCCCCCATTAAATTATTTCACTCAACCTGTAAGGAGAACTTTAGAGAACTGCAACAAAAGACTAAGGTCACACTTTACTTTGAGCTCACAGTGTTCAGTCTGACTCTTTCTCCATACACAACAACTAGCGATGAGATACAGATAGTGAACCCAAAGATGCAGAGAACAGTGGGCATCCTGGAGAAATTTTCTGGGGGAGATGATTGGGAAACTTTTGCGGAGCGACTCGACCAACACTTCGTGGCCAATGAGCTAGATGGAGAAGAGAGCACTGCCAAACATAGAGCGATCCTCCTCACTGTCTGTGGGGCACCAACGTATGGCCTCATGAAGAATCTGCTCACTCCAGCGAAACTCATGGAGAAATCGTACGACGATTTGTGCACACTGGTCGGAGAGCATTTGAACCCGAAGGAAAGTGTTCTAATGGCAAGGTGCCGGTTCTACACCTCCAAAAGGTCTGAAGGCCAGGAAGTGGTGAGTTATGTCGCCGAGCTGAGACGCCTTGCAGGACATTGCGAATTTGAAGGACATTTGGAGCACATGCTCAGAGACTTTTTCGAACTTGGCCTTGGCCAAGAAACCATACTTCGCAAGCTTTTGATTGTAGAGACCCCAACCTTGAGTAAGGCCAGAGGGATAGCCCAGGCGTTCATTGCCACCAGTGACAATACGAAGCAAATCTCTCAGCACACAAGTGCTGCTACAAGTATTGTGAACAAAGTGATGCTGTTTTCGAATCTTAATGTACAGGGCAGGTCACACATACCTGCAGCTACACGTCTGCAGAAATCTCAGAGTCCACCATCAAGGGTGATGAATGCAAGTCCATTAACACCTTGATGGCGCTGCGGGGGTAATCATCGTTTCCATTCATGCCGATTCAAAAGATATGTTTGCAAGGGCTGTGGAACAATGGGACACCTTCAACAAGTGTGCAGGCGAGCTGCTAAGCCTGTTAAACCTGCAAACCACCATGTTGCAGAGGAGGACAGATCCATGGAGGATGACTACGAACGAGAACCTCAGATAGAGGAGGCAGAAGAGGAGGCAGGGTGTGCACATTCACCACAACTTGTCCCCCGATAATGCTGAATGTTGAACTAAATGGACTCCTTATGTCAATGGAGCTGGACATGGGCACGAGCCAGTCCATCATGGGCAAAAAGACTTTCGAAAGGTTGTAATGCAACCATAACCAACATGTCGAGGAACTAACTAGAGGGCTGGCCATCTTAGACTGGGTGATGTGTAATGAGAAAGGACTAATTAATAATCTTGTTGTATAAGGCCCCTTGGGGAAGAGTGACCATAATATGGTAGAATTCTTTATGAAGATTGAAAGTGACACAGTTAATTCAGAGACTAGGGTCCTGAACTTAAGGAAAGGTAACTTCGATGGTTTGAGGCGTGAATTGGCTAGAATAGACTGACGAGAGATACTTAAAGGCTTGATGGTGGATAGGCAATGGCAAACATTTAAAGATCAAATGGATGAACTTCAACAATTGAACATCCCTGTCTGGAGTAAAAATGAAACGTGGAAGGTGGCTCAACCGTGGCTAACAAGGGAAATTAAGGATAGTGTTAAATCCAAGGAAGAGGCATATAAATTGGCCAGAAAAAGAAGCAAACCTGAGGATGGGAGAATTTTGTAATACAGCAGAGGAAGACTAAGGGTTTAATTAGGAGGAGAAAAATAGAGTATGAGAGTAAGCTTGCTGGGAACATAAAAACTGACTGCAAAAACTTCTATAGATATGTGACGAGAAAAAGATTAGTGAAAACAAACTTAGGTCCCTTGCAGTCAGATTCAGGTGAATTTATAATGGGGAGCAAAGAAATGGCAGACCAGTTAAACAAATGCGTTGTTTCTGTCTTCACGAAGGAAGACACAAATAACCTTCTGGAAATACTAGGGGACCGAGGGTCTAATGAGAATGAGGAACTGAAGGAAATACTTATTAGGCAGGGAAATTGTGTAAGGGAAATTGATGGGATTCAAGGCCAATAAAACCCTGGGGCCTGATAGTCTGCATCCCAGAGTACTTAAGGAAGTAGTCCGAGAAATAGTGGATGCATTGGTGATCATTTTCCAACAGTCTATCGACTCTGGATCAGTTCCTATGGACTGGAGGGTAACTAATGTAACACCACTTTTTAAAAAGGAGGGAGAGAGAAAAGGGGGAATTATAGACCGATTAGCCTGACATCAGTAGTGGGGAAAAGGTTGGAATCGGTCCAAGTCAGCATGGATTTATGAAAGGGAAATCCTGCTTGACAAATCTTCTAGAATTTTCTGAGGATGAAACTTGTAGAGTGGACAGGGGAGAACCAGTGGATGTGCTGTATTTGGACTTTCAAAAGGCTTTTGACAAGGTCCCACACAAGAGATTGGTGTGCAAAATTATAGCACATAGTATTGGGGGTAATGTACTGATGTGGATAGAGAACTGGTTGGCAGACAGGAAGCAGAGAGTCAGGATAAACGGATCCTTTTCAGAATGGCAGGCAGTGACTACTGGGGTGCCGCAAAGCTCAGTGCTGGGACCCCAGCTCTTTACAATATAAATTAATGATTTGTATGAGGGAATTGAGTGTAATCTCTCCAAGTTTGCAGGTGACACTAA
The DNA here is from genome assembly GCF_044704955.1 of Pristiophorus japonicus. Taxonomy (NCBI): domain Eukaryota; kingdom Metazoa; phylum Chordata; class Chondrichthyes; family Pristiophoridae; genus Pristiophorus; species Pristiophorus japonicus. Next base: position 242,189,764 of record NC_091977.1, on the reverse strand, counting down.
GCTGGGTGCCGGTGTGAGCTGTGAGGAGGACGCTAAGAGACTGTAGGGTGATTGGACAGGTTAGGTGAGTGGGGAAACGCATGGCAGATGCAGTATAATGTGCATAAATGTGAGGTTATCCACTTTGGAGGCATAAACACAAAGGAAGATTCTTATCTGAATGGTGGCAGATTAGGAAAAGGGGATTTGCAATGAGACCTGGGTGTCATGGCACATCAGTCATTGAAAGTTGGCATGCAGGTACAGCAGGCGGTGAAGAAGACAAACAGTTTGTTGGCCTTCATAGCTAGGGGATTTGAGTATAGGTGCAGGGAGGTCTTACTGCAGTTGTACAGTGCCTTAGTGGAATATTGTGGTCAGTTTTGGTCTCCTAATCTGAGGAAGGACGTTCTTGATATTGAGGGAGTGCAGTGAAGGTTCACCAGACTGATTCCCCGGATGGCAGGACAGACATATGAGGAGAGACTGTATCGACTGGGCCTGTATTCACTGGAGTTTAGAAGGATGAGAGGGGATCTCATAGAAACATATAAAATTCTGACGGGACTGGACAGGTTAGATGCAGGAAGAATGTTCCCGATGTTGGGGAAGTCCAGAACCAGGGGACACAGTCTAAGGATAAGGGGTATGC